>NC_083319.1:100765384-101965384 GCF_963455315.2 Globicephala melas
TGTTCAGCCCGTGGATCAAGGAGTCATGTTGACTTTCAAGTCCTATTATTTAAGAAATACATTTTGAGGGCTTCCACGGTGGCGCTGTGGTTGAGAGTCCGCCTGCCGATGCAGGGGACACGGGTTCGTGCCCCGGTCTGGGAAGATCCCATATGCCACGGAGCGGCTGGGCCCGTGAGCCATGGCGGCTCAGCCTGCGCGTCCGGAACCTGTGCTCCGCAACGGGAGAGGCCACAGCAGTAAGAGGCCACGTACCGCAAAAAAAAAAAAAAAAAGAAATACATTTTGTAAGGCTATAGCTGCCATAGATAATGATTCCTCTGATGGATATGGGCAAAGGCAATTGAAAACCTTCTAGAAAGGATTTGCCACTCTAGATGCCATTAAGAACATCATGATTCATGGGAAGAGGTCAAAATATCAACATTAACAGGAGTTTGGAAGATGCTGATTCCAAACCGCATGGATGACTTTGAGGGGCTCAAGACTTCAGTGGAGGAAGTAACTGCAGTTGTGGTGGAAATAGCAAGAGAAGTAGAATTAGAAGTGGAGCCTGAAGATGTGACTGAATTGCTGCAGTCTCAGGATAAAACTCTAATGGATGAGGAGTTGCTTCTTATGGATGAGCAAAGAAAGTGGTTTCTTGAGGTGGAATCTCCTCCTGGGGAAGATGCTGTGAAGATGGTTGAAATGACAACAAAGAACTGAGAATATTACATAAACTTAGTTGATTAAGCAGCAGCAGGGTTTGAGAGGATTGATTCCAATTTTAAAAGAATTGTGGGAAAATGCTATCAAACAGCATTGCATGCTACAGAGAAACTGTTTGTGAAAGGAAGAGTCAATTGATGTGGCAAACTTCATTGTTGTCTTATTTTAAGGAATCGTCACAGCCACCTCATCCTTCAGTGATTACTACCCTGATCAGTGAGCAGCCATCAACATTGAAGCAAGACCCTCCACCAGCAAAAAGATGATGACTCAGATGATGGTTAGTATTTTTTAGTAATAAAGTTGTTTTTTTTTTCGTTACGCGGGCCTCTCACTGCTGTGCCCTCTCCCGTTGCGGAGCACAGGCTCCGGACTCACAGGCTCAGCGGCCATGGCTCACGGGCCCAGCCGCTCCGCGGCATGTGGGATCTTCCCAGACCGGGGCATGAACTCGTGTCCCCTGCATCGGCAGCCGGACTCTCAACCACCGTGCCACCAGGGAAGCCCAGTAATAAAGTATTTTTAATTAAAGTGTGTACCTTTTTTTTAGACAATATTGTTGCACACTTAGACTACAGTAGTGTATAAATACTGTACACTATACAGTTTACATACTGTATCAACACAACTTTTATACACCCTGGAAACCAGAAAATTCATGTGACTTGCAATATTCACTTTATTGAAGTGGTCTGGAACGGAATCCGTAATATCGCTGAGGTAAGCCTGTATATGAGCAAATAAATTCTCTTTACTTCTGCTTAATCAGGTTTGAGTTGGATCTCTGACATTTGCAGCTGAAAAGTCGTAATATAATCCCTAACCTGACTCACCCTTCCACCTCTCCTTTCTGGGGGGACATTTCATTGCGCCCTTTAGGAACACATGTTGAGTGGTCAGCACATTCCCCTGTATTCTTACCTCTTCCCTGAATGCACCTCCCAGCTCCTTTCATTGGGTGAAATCTGGTGCTCCCTCGGGTCCCTGGTCCCCCCAAACACCCACAGTGCTCTCAGAAGACAGTGAGGGGCTTCCTTCGTGGCAAAGTGGTTAAGAATCTGCCTGCCAATGCAGGGGACACGGGTTTGAGCCCTGGTCCGGGAAGATCCCACATGCTGCGGAGCAACTAAGCCCGTGTGCTGCAACTACTGAGGCCCACGTGCCTAGAGCCCATGCTGCTCAAGAAGAGAAGCCACCGCAATGAGAAACCCACTCACCGCAACTAAGAGTAGCCCCCGCTCGCCACAACTAGAGAAGGCCTGCATGCAGCAATGAAGACACACATGGCCAAAAATAAAAATAAATTAAAAAAGAAAAAAAGAAGACAGTTGATTTCCCCCTCTCCCCTTCAGGTAGCTCAGGGCATGAAGTGACTAGGAGCCCTCCTTGCTCTCTGTTGCCGTTTTAAAACCGCTTCTCTTCCTTCTACTTCAAACTCTTCAGTTCTTTGAAGCTCGGTCTCCACCTGTCCTAACTGCTGTACCTGACAACCTGCTGGTCACTGCCGCGCACTCACTGGGACTTCAGCTACAGGCTCGTGGACCTTCTCTTTGGTCCCCTCCTGGCCATCATTCTCTCAGCAACCTTAGCATCCACGTGAATGATTCTTCCAACTCATGTGTCTCCAGCACCGCAGCCACCTGAGACCTCCTAATCACCGGGAATCAGAACACATCCCAAACCTCAGATTCATATCCCACCTTCTATCATCTTTTATCCTTACTGCTCGCTTCCTCTCGTACCTCCAGTCAAAAATTCTTTGACCTTCTCACTGCCAGTTCATGTGATCTGCATATTCTGGGTCTTACGGACCATCATGATAGTCACTCCCCTCAAAATCCCCTAAATCCCTTTATCGATCTTGTTTTCTATTATCCTTATCATGCTGTATTTTTATATTGATGATTCATTTACACTGGGAACTGTGTTTCCCAGAATCCCTTTCTCTGAATAGTCCAGGGTTCGAGTTGGCCAAAAGCAAAGTCGTGTAAGATTTGGGAGGCAGAGGGGAACAGCGGTCAGAACACCCTGAAGGTGGTTGTCTAGAGTCAGACACAGAAGTGCCGGAGGTTCTCTCTGGGTCTCTCTTCCCAACTGCTGGCCCTGCTGTCCAACAGTGACCCCAAGCCCACCCTGGACACTTTGGTGTGAACTCACAGAGGCAGTAGCCATGGGGAACCACCAACCGTGCATGGACTTCTGTCCTAGCGCCCTTTGTGATCCTGTTGCAGCAGCTGGATGTGACTAGCTTACAGCATTCCTGCAAATCCCTATTTGTTCACCAGTGCCAGAGCTGGTTAGTGGCTTTTCTCTGATCTTTCAGCTCCAAATTTGGACTTTTCTTTCCCAGCTCCTCCTATGATTGTGTAAGGTCTAATTACTATAATAAGCTCCTATCCCACAATGTTTACTTAGCTCAGTCCTAATGGCCCACTTTCTTCGAGCTTGCCCCAAAGAGGCTGAATGTTGCTAGAGAAAACACACAGTCCTACTGACTGGTTTCACTTGAATTCATGACCACATGGTAGTCCTCTGGTTTTTGTGTGTCCAGGATCCTTTCCCTCTTCTTTGGGTAATAACGTCACAGATTTGCTGGATGAAATATCCCTCACGGAATACGGTCTTGGTGACACTTTCAATTCAATCATTGTTCTTTGCCTCCATCTGGCCAATCAGATGCTCTCTCCTTGGAATTTCAACGTGGGGGGATGGAACTTATTCATTCCAACAGCTGCATTCTAGAACTGCCGTCCATGTATTCCTGCTCTAGAGATCCCCAGGGCTAAGCTAGTCCCTGGTACTCTGGTCCTTCAGCTTTTCCTACAGCCATGTGAACTCTCTCCATTCTTCCAATAGATTTGTTACTTAACGTAGCCAGAGCCGATGGCTGAGGCTCGCACAGACCTCAGATGAGCACTCTACTCGGCCCAGCAATCCTGCTACGTTCCCCCAGACAACGTGAATTCTCACTTTCCAAGGCAGTTATTCCATATCTTTCCTCTTCCCAAATCTGCGTTCTGCTCCACCCAACTTTGGTCTCATACTTTGTTAGGGAAGTGGAAGCATTTGACATCTTCCCATCACCAAGTCTACAAACCTACCGGGAGTTGAACTCATATCTTCTGTTTTCTTTCCAGTCACAATGCTGCCCTCATAAGCATTTTAAATCTCTCTGCTCCAATCAAAGGTCAAGTCCTCCACCTGTGCTCTGGACCCATCTCCATGGCCATCTCAAAGATTATATGCCTGAGTTTATCAACCTTCCCTCTCTCCTGACCATCACTTTCCCTTCCTCTATTGGATCCTTCCCATCAGCACATAATTGTGTCCTAATACCTCCCATCTTCTAAAATACAGTTGACCCTTGAACATCATGGGGGTTAGGGGTGTGGACCATCTTTGCATTAAAAAATCTGAGTATAACTTAAGATCCGTGCTTGGTATCCTCTGTTCCTCCATATCTGTGGTTCCACATGCACGTTGGATTCAACCAACTGTGGATTGTTGAAAATATTTACTATTGAAAAGTAACCTGTATAATTGGACCCCCACAGTTCAAACCCATGTTGTTCAAGGGTCAACTGCATATCCTTCCTTGACTCTATGTATATATCATTCCATTCTCTGCTCCCTGTTCATGGCAAAACTTGTGGGTTTCCATTTTCAGCACTCCGGTGAAAGCTGCTCTTGTGTTCTGGTAACAGATGACATCCATCTTGCCGAGTTTTGTGGTTACTTCTCTGTTCTCATCTTCCTTTTCCTCCCAGCGGCCTCCACAAAGTCAACCTTTCCCCTCTGTTTCTGTGACACCCCAAACTCTTGATTTTCCTCTACCTCACTAATTGCTCTTGAGATTATATCCAGCTCTTCACCCTCCCCCCTTTCTTTCAATGTTTATCATACTATAATTATCTTGCTTATTTTTTTTATATACTAGCTTATTTTCAGTCTTTTTTAACATTCACAACAATGTAAATTTCTTTGAGACAGGAATTTAGTTTTTGTTGTCTGTACTGTTCAATGGGCACATAGTATGTACTCAATAAATGTCTTTTGAAAGATAATCATGACATGTTTCCCAGACCTTTTATCATCCAGGTCACCTTTCTCCCAGTGCCCTCAAGTTGGTCACTATTCCTCTAAAAATATGGCCGCGTTTGGAGGCCCATATGAGCATAATTACTTTGGACCCTGACAAAGATTCACTCCTTGATCTAATTCTAGTCTGGCTCCTCTGAACCCTCTTCTCAACCAGGCCCTGACCTGTGGGCTTCCGTGTTCATCTCTGCTTAGTCTAGTTTTAGCAAGGATTCTGCCGTGTCAGTTTAGTGACAGTCCCCCATCCTTGGTTTCTGAGCAAATTCCTTATCTCCCCACACTCAATATCTTACCACCCTGGTCTGCCTTTAGCAAAAATTTTGTGGAGTTGGTTTAGCCAGAATCCCCCTTACCCCTGATGTTCCTTCTTAGTAATTTTCCATCCTCTGACCCTGCTCCTTGGCTATAAATCTCCACTTGTTGTGTTCAGAGTTGAGCCCAATCTCTCTCCCCCTCACTACAAAACCCCACTGTATTAGTCCCCATTACATAAAGTCTGCCTTATCACCTTTAACACGTATCATGAAAAAAAAAAAAAACAACCCTACAGTTCTATTAATACAGCCAAAAATCACTGCAGGTCTTGGGCAGCCATATCCAAGGCTGTCCCATTGAAGGACATGTAAATAGTGCCCCCTGGAATTGTGCAACATGGTGGTTCCCTGTATTATTACATTGTTGACCAGCACTAAGTGGGGGGAGTTAACTGCATTTTCAATTTTTTTTTTCATAGACATGCTATTAGGTCATTTTTCCTCCTTTCTGGGTATAGTTTTTTCTGTCCTTTTTTTTTTTTTTAATTTCTTGGATAGAAAGGACATCTTCATACTTCTTCCTAGTAGGAGGAGTTTTAGTCCATCCTTGAGATCCATTGAGTTTGGAATCTTGCTTTTGTCATTCAGCATATTAATTATATGTTACCTGAAATGTTTATAAGTCTGCTTTGTCCACCGTCATCAAAACATTGGGCAGGATAGAGTCAAGGGTAGAGACCTGTGACACACCAGTAGAGACCTTCCCTCAGACTGATATGAATAAAAGATCAATCCTCTTTAGGCATTCCTTAGCATATTATCATCTCTTGTACACTTAGATCTCAAATAGGCAGAAAACAAGAATGTTTCAGAATAAAAAACAGTCCAGTTGATTCACATGTGGAAGCAGCATTGGACCCAAGGCTTTTAGGTTTTAGTTCTTATCTTTGGTACTTACTAGATCTATGAACTTGTATTACCCAGTCAAATTCTCTTGAATGCAGTGTACCTCATCTGTAAAATGGGGATTAAGTGATTTTGAATCTAGTTACAGGGTGCCGGATGAGTGAATCTCTTGAGGTACAATAGATCTCTCGAGTCTATACTTCTGTGACTCCCACTGGGATGGGGTCCTTCTCATGAATGTAGCGGCCTTTTAGCATCTGCTTTATTGTCATTTATAACAGTCAAGCATTGGGGGGAAATTCCCAATAGCCACCAATAAAATATAGACTATGATATAGACACAATAGGCTGTTTTGAAAAATGAGCCATTTTGTAGTAATGAAAAATTACGTTTTAGAAGGATTCTTAAAGATGTGAAGAAATAAGTGACAATAAGTGACAAATATTATTTATATGCATAAAATGATCCCAGAACAATGTGGAAGGAAGCATATGAAATTGTCAAAAGAGGTTATTTTGGACATTAGGATTATTAATTATTTTTTCCATTCACTTTACTTAGCTCTACATTTTAACATTTTTATATGAGTATACATTACATATTCTGGAAGAATAAAACTAGAAAGCGTTTTGAGATACCTAATATATGCATAAAAAGTCATAAATGTTTATGCCCTTTAACGATATGAATTCCATTTTGGGTATTCAGTCTAAGGAAATAATTTAAATTACAGAATATACTGCATACAAAGATGTTAACGTGATGTTTTTTATAATAGTGTAAAATTGGAAACAGTCTAACAATATAGGAATGATTAGTTAAGAACACATCATCTAACTGAAATCAAAGGCAGACTTTTTAAATTGTGTGTATAAAGTCTATAATAACAAAAGATTATGAAGTAATGTTCAGCGAGACAGTAGAATAAAATTATATTCTTATTACAACTATATTATTTTTTACAAGGCCAAAAATAATGCACTAATTATCTAGAATACAGGAGGTGATTGTTGCCAGTGGTGAGACTCAGGGTAATTGTAAATGTTATTTTGACTTTTATATGCTTCCCAAATAGAAGCATTTATTATTCGTGTAAATTGTAAAAAAAAAAAAAAAAAAAAAAGTATAATTATTTTAAAGTAAAAAGTAGCTGCTCTAGGGCAGGGAGACTGATGAGCTGAGCCTATCTCTTTCTGGGAGGCTCCCAGGGTTGGGTGGAGACAAGAATGATAATCTGCTGTCCTTATTCAAGGGCCCCAGGACTCCACCCCCAGAGCAGGGGCTCCCTGGCCCCAGTCGCTGGTTGTCAGATGGAATACACTCCCTCCCAGCCAGACGCAGCCTGGGCCCTGAAGGTCTAGCCCTGGACGTGGGTCTCTCCTGTGGCTGCTTGAAATGCTCAGAGAGATATGGAGGGGGCCTTCTATCACTCATTACCCGGCCTGCTCCAACCAGAAAAATCCTCACTTCCATCACTGTCACCCTCTCCTACTTCTACTCCATGGGGCACTTTTGGTAACGATGGTGATGCTGGTGGATGATAATATCTTACCAAGTCCCTCCGACACACCAGTCCTATTATGTAGAGCCTTTCTGTGAATCCTTGCAATGAGGTCTGTACCACCTTGAGAGATACATACAGTTATCCTCACTTTACAGATCAGGAGATTTGGAGAGATTAAGCCATTTTCTCAAGCTCATACAACTACTAAATGGTAGATCCATTTAGTGTTGACTATTCCCAGTTCGTGCTCTTACCCACCGTCTTGATGTAGGTTGAATGCCCAGCCTGTGCTCTAAGCCATACTGTCTCCCATCCTCCTGCAGGGGCCACCCCACTATTTCAGCTGGCGATGGATTTCCTTTTTGTGTGTGTTTGTTTTGTCTGACGCTCAATTCTTTTTTGAGTTTTTGGAGTTTCAAAGCAAAACCAAGTTGTACTTATTAAAAAACAAGTTTCCCAAACCACATAAATAAGTGATTCTAAAAGGAAATTTTTCAACCATTTATGACATTTGCCTTTACTCCGATTTTTTTTTCTTTTGGCTTTCTTTTTTTATGTCCTTCTCTAAGCATCCTTCTTCCCCCAACTTCCTGAGATGTGACGCAGCAATTTCAGTAACCTGTGTGTGTGTGTATCATAGGTTCCTATTAGTGCCCTCCCCCAGCGGCATTTATATGATGAAATTGAAGCTGTATAGATAAAAGTCATAAGGCTCCAATGCACAACCAAAATATAAACTCGTGAAGTTGCATAGATTTGTGGTTGCCTATGTAGGTGTTGCATTGTGGGTAAGGATGTGCCTGACTTTTCTCTGTATCAGCCTACAGTGCCCAGTACAGGGCCTGCCACCTCATGTGACTCAATAAAAGCTCTCTGAATAAATGAATGAAGGAGAGAACAAATGAATGTTTCCCATTTTTTTCACAGCTTGAGGGATCGTAGTTCCCCGACCAGGGATAAAACCCGTGCCCCCTACAGTGGAAGTGATGAATCCTAACCACTGGACCTCCAAGGAATTCCCAACAAATGGATGTTTTAATGACAGCACATATGGCTTCAGTTTCTTCATCTGTAAAACAATTATGATTTTATTCTCGTCTATGAGAATGAGAGCTCTGAAGCATGGGGAATAGACTATTCTAGCACCCAACAAACACACTGCCTGGCAGACAGGATATACGCAATAAAGGTGAGTTGTCTGAAGTGAATTCCCCGAGACTCCTAGCAGGGGTCTGAGAATGGCTGAAGCAAGGCCTAAACGTGCCCTGCCTATTTCTTAGAGAAGGACATTTTGCTGTTAAATGACTGAAATGGATTGTGTTATCTGCCACTTTTGCAGAGTCTGTGTGCAAATTATACGCCTGAGGCCCTAGGAAGTGGTCCCCAAGAGTTGGAAGCATTCAGTGTCCTAGGGTAGCCCCAGGCCAGGCCCTCGGGGAGCTATAAGGGAAACCAGGATCCTCCACTCCCCCTGGGCTTCAAGACCATAAAACTCGGTCAGACCCAGACCCAGCTTCCTTTGGAGAACTGAGGCTGGAACCACTCTGGGATTCTGCTCCTCTTTACTGAGCACCTGCTAAGGGGGAGGAACTGGAATGGGCTGCTGCTGCTTTTCAGGCAAAAGCCCCTTTAATTGCTGTAAGGAATCCAGGAGGGTAAAAGGACTGGAGGGGTTCCGACAGGGTTTCTCATTTCTCTGGGGGAAGACTCGCCTGCCTTCCCACCTGCCTGGAATCTACAGCTCTGAATAGTCTTTCAAAGAGCCTCCCTTTCCAGCGCTTCTCCCTCCTTCCCCGTCTCATTTTCCCTCCTCCTCCCTCTCTCCGCAGCCTCCTTACCCACCGCAGCACCTACACAGAGTCCTCTCTCAAACAGCATCTTTGAATCAAAAACTGAATGAGCCCCTCCTTGCCCTCCCCTCCTCTCCCTGCCCCAAAGTCTCTCTCCCTCTCTCCCCTCCACACACACATTTCCCTTCTGCCACCCCTTCACCACCATCCAACACAGCAGCTTCCGGAAGCTAGTAGAGTCGTTATCTTATTTTGCTCCCATATCTGGGGATCCCTGAATGCTGCGGGACGCCAGGTGGGAGGAGGGCCCCCGGAAAAAAGATGGATCCTTGGAATGGGTCCTTCCTCAAAAGTGCCTTGCAACCAATCCATCTCTCTGCCACTGATTTTCCAGAGTGAGAGAGGAATTCCGCCCCCAGCTTCGTCAACATCCCTTCCATGTCCACCTAGTAGAGTGGCCCACCCAGCTGTACGCTTGGCCTGTCTTGTTTCCATGGAGCCCAGCTGGGCCTCCGTGTGGCTCCCATCCTCCCAAGCATCTTGGTGGAGTTGGCAGCGAGTGACAGGCTGGGGTGCTGGAGGACCCGGCTGCCAGGGGAACATCCATCTCTAGGAGGGGAAATCCCATTGAGTGGGACCCCCCTGCCCTGGGTTGCACCCCTCTGTTTGCAGGTGAAGCCAGGTCAACACAGGTCAGAGTTGTCTAGGAGGGTCATGGGCCGCTAAGGATGTGGGTGGAAGCAAGGAGGGGTGGCCCCACCCATTTTAGTGCCGGGGCTGGGGATGCTCACGGATTAATTACAGGTGTATGAGCCTAAGGTCTTCTGAGCACTGGGACCTGGAGTTCTCTATCTCTCCCCACTCCCCTCCCTTCTCTATCTGACTCACCGGAGCTTTCTACAGTCCTGCCAGGCTCCCCAGTCTCAGGAGCTGCAGCAAGGGACTGCTTTCCCTGGGCTTTGCCACGTCTTTCTATTACATTTGCATTGTTTCTGCACCTCCCCCCAGTGACCCTGCCTTTGCCCCTACCTAATTATGATGTTAAGAACTTCAACAAAAATAAGCTAGTATCCCATGGCCGCTGAGCATGCACGTCCGGAGCCTGTGCTCCGCAACGGGAGAGGCCACAGCAGAGAGAGGCCCGTGTGCCGCAAGAAAAAAAAAAAAAAAAAAAAAAGCTAGTATCTATTGAGTGTATCAAACTTATTAAACCTTATTAACTCTTCCAACCACGTGGAGTAAGAATTATCATCTGCATCTTCTGGTTGGAGGAATGGAGGCTTAGAAAAGTCAAGAAACTTGTCCACACCATCACCCAGCTGGTGAGCGGCTCCGCAGAACTCATGCCTCAGCCACTCCTGCCCACGAGGGCTGGCTTCGCAGTCTGGCTCCGTTTTGACAACTTCTCCCCAACCAGCCCTGTGTTCCATCCATCAGTCCTCCCAATCAGCAAGTGTCTACAAACCCCAGTCCGGGCCTGGGCCCCTGGAGGGGCTCAAAAGGCAGGAAAGCCATAGCCCCTGCCCTGGAGTTACTGAGGAGACAGGACAAAAACAGAGAAATTCACACACAACCCCTGGCTGACCCCTGCCAAGCCACTTCCGTTCTCTGAGCCTCGGTCTCCTTACCTGCAAAATGAGCGGGTTGCACCGGAAGGCTGCAAGTACGCAATCCTACTCATCTCTGATCACCTGAGTGCACCCCACTTAATTAGAAGGTAGGAACACTGAGGCCCAGGGATTAGGGCCATCCCAGAAAAAAGCTGGAGCAAAGTCAGAAAAGAAAATCACAAGGTTTGACCCTTAGAAGAAAATGGCTTTGTTATTAAGAATAGGACTAACACTCAAGAATGATCCCAGCGAGGGCCCGGAGCGGGTAGATGGGGGGGCGCGTCTACTGCTCCATCCTTTTGTATCTGACAAAGCCCGAGAGAGCGTCAGCCTGGTGTGGGTTTCCCCTTAGTTCTTGGGCGCTCAAGGAAAAGTAAGCCGGTTGCTTCTGATCCTTTCATTTCCAGGGTACCGCAGGGTGCCCGGAGAGCAGAGAGGCTCCAAATGAGGCATTTCTAAGCCTTTTTCTTAGGAGCAAGAAATGGTGTTTGAGTGTGGAGGAGTGACCGGGATGAGGCACCTCCAGGTTTGGAGATGAGGGGACTGACCCGAACTGGAGGCTGCCTTTCCTTCAGGGCATCTGGGTAGGAACACACGCAGCTCGCAGCGTGGTTGCTTCCCCCGCCATCCTACAGCAGCGGTGGCAGAGCGAGATTCAAGCTCAGCGAGATTCAAGCTCGTCTTTTCACTGCCGATCCAGCCCCGTCTTCAATACCAGGGCATGACGCTCAGACTGCAATTATGGCTCTATAGTCAGAAGTCCATCTTTGTTCCGCCTCTGAAAGAAGGTCCCTATAAATCACAGTATAGACAAAGTGAGGTAAGGACTGTGGTAGGCTGAACAATGGCTCTCCAAAGAGATCCCTGGAACCTATGCATGCTACTTCATAGGGGACTAGGGACTGGCAGGTGTGATCAGTGAAGGACCTTGAGATGGGGAGATTAGCCTGCATTATCCAGGTGGCCCTAAATATAATCCCAAGGGTCCTTAAAGACAGAGGCAAGCAGGTAAAAGGGGAAGCAGGAGATATGAGGATGGGAGCAAGAGGGTGTGTGCGTGGCGGGGGGAAGGGGTCAGGAGACGAACATGGGTAGCCTCCAGGAGCTCACCTGGAGGAAACATTCCAAAGCCTCCAGGACTCCTCCAGGTGAACATTTTGATTTTGGTCCAGTGAAACTGACTTCAGACTCCTGGTCTCCAGAACTCCAGTAAGAGAATCAATCTGGGTTGTTTTAAGTCACCAATATGTGGTCATTTGTTAGAGCAGCTACAGGAAGCTTATACAAATGCTATTTACCCACTGATGAGAATAAACTAAAGCATTTCAAATGTATGTCTTCAGATGTAAATAATTTATGGTAATTCATTGTAAGCAGAAACCATGATGGCTTCTCTTGGCCGGTTCTTGGATATTTGGATTAAAAATCATTTTAAGTTAGTGGTTAAAGCCCAAACTATACCCTACCAGACTTGGCAAGGCCTAATTTTATATTGGTGATATGCAACTTTTGTTTACGTATTTGAAAGTAAGTTTTAAAATCTCTCTATCAGACTTCTGCCCTCCCCTCAATGCATCTAGGAAGGAAGTATACTTTACTATATAGGACACAAAGACGAATATACTAAGCAAGGAGGAGAGAATTAGCAAGTTAATTGCCCTTACTTATGTGTTCACTTCCATCCTGGTGAAGAATTATTTGTTCAGTTCTGTCTGGAATGGAGGTGTCTACTTAGAAATATGTATCTTTTGGCAGTAACGTATCATATGCATGATATAACTAGCTGATAATTCTAGATCTTATAACAAGGCAAACGCACAAACCGTTAGCTTTGGGACCAGACGTGTAACTAAAAAGAAAATCCATGGTTTGCTAATATTATCCTCCGAGAAGGAGGTAGCATGTGGATTTCAGCTTTTCAGTATGTCTTGGATGTGTTTGTGCTTTTGTGTAATTGTTATTCACAAAGATGATGTTTAGCACACATATTATCCGATTGGAATTATCACCGACTATACAAATTACTATCTGGAATAATGGCTGTGTTGATTGTAATCCTTTTGCTGATGAACATGGGCTTGAACAAAAAATACAAAAATCTAATCAGCACAGGCTAAGGTGCAAGTCATGCCGTAACAGGGAAGAAATTTTGTATCCTATTACAAGTTAATCAGTAAAGGAATGTTGCCTATAAGCTTACATTATGCATAATGGCCCGTCTCTGGGAACTCTGTCTCCCAGGTAATGAGCATTAAGCTAAAATACCTTTGTTTAGCTCACAGGAAACATCCTGACCAGACCCACCAGTGAATGACTACAAGAAAGAAGAAACTAGCACATTCCCACCAAAGTCTGCCTGGAACCAGGACTCTACCCCCTCCCCTTTTAGTATAGAAGAAGCCTGAATTCTAATTTGGAGAAGGTAGTTCTTTGCGACACTAGTCCCCCATCTTCTCCGTCTACTGGCTTTCCTAGTAAAGTCACTATTCCTTGCCTCAACAACTTGTCTCTCTGTTTATCATCCCATCCTGGGGTGCACAGCACGAGCTTGGATTCAGTAACGATGCTATAATGAGGTATTAACCCGCTTGCTTTCCAAAGCAGCTAGTAAGTGTTCACCGGTGCTCACTGAATAGTGAGTTAGGGACAGGGACAATCATTAGGTACTTAGAATGGTCTTTACCATTATTTCCTGGTGACAGGATTGCCAGCTTTGTGGAGGCACCATGGTGGGGCTCAAAGAAGTATCATCTGCTCTACCCTCCAGAACAACCGTAGCAACCTAAATATAAAACATGGAATATAAATCAACTACTTCTGTTCTAAGAATTCTGACATGGAATTGGAAGACAGTTGGAGACGTCACTGAAGAGTAGATGTGAGGCTTGAACCAGACCTTAAAAGAGAGAAAGAAATGATCAAATGAGAGGTAGACATGTGGGGTGTACCTGAGGCCTGCAGTTGGATCCTGCCATAAACAGCTTGCATGCTGTTGAAGTAAATTTGGGGTCCCATTAAATATCTTCTTTTTTTTATAAATTTATTTTTATTTATTTTTGGCTGCGTTGGGTCTTTGTTGCTGCACGCAGGCTTTCTCTAGTTGCGGTGAGCGGGGGCTACTCTTCATTGCGGTGCGCAGGCTTCTCATGGTGGTGGCTTCTCTTGTTGCGGAGCACGGGCTCTAGGTGTGCAAGCTTCAGTAGTTGTGGCGCATGGGCTCAGTAGTTGTGGTGCACAGGCTCAGTTGCTCCGCGGCATGTGGGATCTTCCCGGACCAGGGCTCGAATCCCTGTCCACTGCATTGGCAGGCGGATTCTTAACCACTGCGCCACCAGGAAAGCCCTAAATATCTTCTTTATGTTATCCTCAGGTAAAGTATATATAAACACTGCCAGATACTTTTTTTTAAAGGCCCAGCTGCTATTGCTTGTAGGTGGGCATTGATGTGCACACAGAATGCCCGGGTGTGGTGCTGAGTTGTCATCCCACAACTCCTGCTTTCCAAGGCAGAGAAGCACCACTACAGTGTGTTCTGTTACAGCCCAGACTGGTACTAACCTACAGGGGGTACATTTTAGGATTTGGTCTCTGTGTTTTGTTTGGGGTTTGTGGTAATTTGGGATGAGTGTACTCATGGACTGTTTTACATGATATGGTTCAGAACCTGTTGTCTGACCTATCCTGGTCAGTTTCAGCCCAGGATGTGACTTTTGTCTCCCCCTCTAGATTGTGGACCCCAGGACCACATCTCACTCTTCTGCTACATCCTCTTCCACACCTTGCCTGGTGCCAGGCCCAGAGGGATGCACCCTAAACCTGAATCAAATTGCAAAGCCAAACAGATGTCAGTGGAAGGATTTGGTGGGATTTAATAGCAACCTATGAACTTGGGAAGCTAGAGAGTAAGGGAGAATGAGTCTTTCCTATTATTCAAATTGTCTGAGTTGCTTTCCTTCCATATTCTTGTGTTGAAATCACTGCTAGAAACCTTTCTTGTCTAAAACAGGTAAGTAACCATCTTCAAACAGCCAGAGGGTCTTTCTAAAGCTGCCAGGACCATAGGTAGAGTTGCTTTCCTTCCATATTCTTGTGTTGAAATCACTGCTAGAAACCTTTCTTGTCTAAAACAGGTAAGTAGCCACCTTCAAACAGCCAGGGAGTCTCTCTAAAGCTGCCAGGACCATATGTAGAGTTTTAATGGCAACAGGCCACTGAGACATTTTTCTTCCATTCCACCTGGGGAAAAATCCCCCAAGCCCACTTTACTCTGAGGCCAATGGACAGATATGCGAAGGTCCACCTGTCAGTGTGGGCTGCTGGAGGGAGGACGTGGCTACTGAGTGTCTCAGAGCTGACTGCACGGAAGACAGCCCAGGCCTGGCTCTCTCATCACACATAGGACCAGGACAGGTCTGCCCACCGAGCCTGAGCCTCCCTGTGTGGCATCGCCAAGCTGGGGGCTATTTCCTCCCTTGCAGACCTGGAAGCAGTGAGTCTGACAGTGACAGCAATCTGCCCTGACAATCAGGTATGAACACAGGTGGGAAGACCGAAACACCTGCCCCTTCCCGTGAGTACTGGGGCAGACGTGCAGCAGTGACGCCCCTTCCAGAAGCAAGGACACCTTCTTACCCCTTTGGTGACATTTGCCTCTTGTAGAAGGGGCACTGCCCCGGGAAGGGCACATGCCTTAGATCATATAGTCGCAGGCAGTGGGGGACTCTTGGTCTGTGGCTCTAACCCACAGCTTTGCCCATTGGGCCACACCACCCCGCTACTGCCTGTCACCTGTGCTATCATCAGCTCCAACTGCTCTATCTAGAAAGTGCTTCTCTCTCATTCTCGCTTTTCTTTTTTTGTTCCCTGGGTCTATTTGTTTTTGTTTGTTTCTTGTTTATTTTGTTCCAGGCACCCTTGTTGGGGAAGTAGACCAGGGAGGCCCCAGATACCTGGGCTGGGTGGACTGCTATCTCTGGTCGACACATCTGCCTGCAGGGCTCGCTCCTCCCTCACAGCTGGCAGCTGCCCACCGGGAGATGGCTGCGGCTTGGAATCTGCAGCGGCCCAGCTGAGGGCTGGCTCCCCGCCCCTGCAGGTGGTGGAGATGACGCCTCTGGAGTGCCAAGCCTCCCCCACATCACCCCAACACACGCAGGGCCCGACAGCCCATTTCTTCTCTCCTCCTGTGGTTTCTTCTTGCTGCTGTTTGGTCAAGAAGAGAGGAAAGACCCCGAGGCTGCACCCTGTTATTAGGCGACAGTCATTTACATCCTCGAGCTCTAAGTCAGGGGTCAGGAATGAACCCAAAAGTAGGCATCGCTGGGGAGAACTGAGCACACCTGCTCTGGTTTGGGCAGGGCAGGCGGAGGTGGTCGTGGAGCCCAAGACCCTTCCCGTCCGCCTCCCGTGCCTCAGTTTCCCCATCTGAACCATCTTCTCCAAAACAACTTACTGCTCTCAGAGCAGAAAAATTGGAAGAACCTGAAATATTTAAAGAAAAAAATCACCCACAATTCTGCCATTAATATCTTGCTGTTTTCATCTATCTTTTTTATATAACTGAATCACCCTGCCTATGCAATGATGGAGCCTGTTTTTAAACAACAACCTTTCCATGATGAACAAGTCATACATGTTCATTATGGAACATTCAGAAAATTCAAACACAAAGAAGGAAAATGACTTTTTGTTGCTCCCTTGAGAAATAACGAACAGTAATGTTTTGATGCTGTCTTTCTGGTCTTTTTAATAAGCATGATATACCAAAAGGAAAAATAACGCACAGTATTCACACTTTCCATACTTTTGGGCAACTTTTCCTTTTTCCCTTAACTCAGCGTGAATAATTTTTATATTATTATATGTTCTTTTGCCTCATTTATGATGACAGAACATACAGATGTGCTCTATTTTATTTAACCAATCTCTATTGTTAGTCCTTTGGTTTGGTTCCAATTTTTCCCCATCAATAACTGGGCTAATTGTAGCTAAATGTTTCCCCCAGTTCTGTATTAACACCTCTGAATGCCCCAGGCCTGGCACCCTCATAGATTATGGGGAGATCGTGCCTGATAACATGTCTGAAATTACTTTGAGAAATATGTACATTGCTGCACATCTGTGAGGGTTATTGTTTGTCAGTTAATTCAGGGAGTAGGTGGTGTTGGTGGAAATAGTGCATGTATTAAGCAAAGAATAATCATAAAATCAGACACTTAACATGGTACTTCCCGTGTGCCAGGTACTGTTCCAAGAGCTTCACATTATTTTTAACGTGCTTAATTCTTAAAACAACCCTGTGAGGTGAGTACTATTAATTGACCTACATTTGATTTTTTAATTTATTTTACTGAAGTATAGTTGATTTACAAGGCTGTGTTAATTTCTGTTGTACAGCAAAGCGATTCAGATATATATAGAGATATTCTTTTCCATTCTGGTTTATCACAGGATAAACAACTATTGAATATAGTTCCCTGTGCTATACAATAGGACCTTGTTGTTTATCCATCCTATATATAATATATATAGTTTGCATCTGCTAATCCCAAACTCCCACTCCATCCCTCCCCCACCCCACCCCCCCTTGGCAACCACAAGTCTGTTCTCTATGTCTGTGAGTCTGTTTCTGTTTCACAGATAAGTTCATTCGTGTCATATTTTAGATTCCACATATAAGTGATATCATATGATAGTTGTCTTTCTCTTTCTGACTTACTTTACTTAGTACGATAATCTCTAGGTCCATCCAGGTTGCTGCAAATGGCATTATTTCATTCTTTTTATGGCTAAGTAATATTCCATTGTATATATGTGCCACATCTTCTTTATCCATTCATCTGCTGATGGACATTTAGGCTGTTTCCACATCTTGGCTATTGTGAACAGTGCTGCTATGAACATAGAGGTTCATGTATCTTTTTGAATTATAGTTTTGTCTGGATATATGCCCAGGAGTGGGGTTGTTGGATCATAGGGCAACTCTATTTTTAGGTTTTTGTGGAAACTCCATACTGTTCTCCACGGTGGCTGCATAAATTTACATTCCCACCAACAATGTAGGAAGATTCCTTTTTCTCCACACTCTCCCTAGCATTTGTTATTCGTATTTTTTCATGATGGCCATTCTGACCAGTGTGGGGTGGTCCCTCATTATAGTTTTAATTTTCAAAATCAAAATCTCTAATAATTAGAGATGTTGAGTATCTTTTCATGTGCCTGTTGGCCCTCTGTATGTCTTTGGAGAAACGTCTATTTAGGCTTTCTGCCCATTTTTCAATTGGGTTGTTTGTTTCTTTGTTGTTGAGTTGTATGAGCTTAATTAACTTGGCTTTTAGATGAGGAAATTGAGGCACAGAGGGGTTGAGTGTCTTGCCCAAGGTCACAGAACTAGGAAGTGGTGGAGCTGGGATTCTAAGCCAGTCTGGCTTCCAAGTCTCTGCATGTAACCCTCTGTTAAGAAGCCAGTCCCCCTGAGTGTGGGCAACTGGGAAATGGGGGGGTAGTGGTAGGGTAGGTATGAACCATGATTTTAGTGCACCCATGGAGTCCCACGTGATGGTAATAGGCACCTGACCCAGCATACCTTAAGGGAGCTCATCAGCCTTCAGGCTCTGCCTCAAAGATCAGAGCACTTGGATAACAGCACAGAAGTGATTATTCAAAACGAGATGTTATCTTTTAAGGGACACTCTATATGTAGGAATAAAATGACGTGATGTGTTTTGTTTGCTTCGAAATAACGCTGGTTGGGGGCAGGGTGGGGGGTGCATAATGAACAGATGGAGTGTAAGTAATGCAAAATCAGCTGTGAGTTGAATTTGTTGAAGCTGAGTGGTCTGACTGACTGGTGGGTCTATGGGGGCTCTCTCTTCTCTTGTATTTGCTGGAAATTTGCCATGCTAAAACATTTTAAAAACATCTCAAGTCATTAGATAGTTCATGAATGATATTTGAGGGGATATTCCAACCCACAGTGTAAAGTCTTTCTTTCTTTCTCTCTTTCTTTCTTTCTTTCCCCCAGTATTGATCAGTTTGCAGAAACATCCTCAAAGGGTCCAGCTCTTCACTGAGAATGTGTGGAATGAGAGTTAGAGGTTTGTTCATTCATTCAAGAACTATATCTTCATCTTGAGCACAGGGACGAGCTGTGAGGGATATGGCTGAGTTTGGGAGAAAAGATACACAAAGGAAATGTTAACCATACAAGGTAAGCATTCAGCAAACGTCTCAAACCTTAGCAGAAGCTAAGGGGGTAAGGGAGGAGGGTGTGGGTTGTGTCTCCCTGCCCAGGGCTTAGAGTTCCTGAGGGAGGGACAGCTGAGCCCGGAGCCTGGAGAGCTCTCTTTTTCCTCACTCCCATCCTTCCCAGCTGAGTGCCCTAGGACTCAGGACTGTACAAGGGCTCAGGACTCTACATTTTGCAAAGGGAGATTTAACTTTTCAGCTGGCTGACCCAAAGCAAGAAAGCACCTCTCTTTCAACACCATCTCTTATCCTTATATGGTGGCAAACTTTCTGACAAATCTGGCTGCTGTGTATTTTTTCAGTGACTTAATTTGCCAGGAGGGCTAGCAGTGTATGGTATGTACGTAATCTACTCCAAAATGGAGTTTACATTATAAGAGATAGATTAATACAGAACAAAGCCCCCCAGAAGGTGAGGTGGGCCGGGCCTACGGACAATGAACTAGTGGAAGAAACATCTGTGTGCTCCGGAAGATCCTAGGTCTCTTAGGATCACATGCTCATCTTCTACCAATGAAAGCTCAATGAGGTTCCACCCTCCCCCACTCCCTCGTCCTGCCTTCTCCCTCCCTTGAAAGAGAGTGTTTAGTTTCCGAATTAACTCACTCTGGACTACGCCAGGATTTAGGGCAAAACAGAAAACTGAGATCCGGAGCTCTGTAATTAGGCCTCCTCGTGGATTTCAAGCAGGGCCGATCTGTGAATATGCCTGAATTTTCCGGTCTGGAGGCAGCAGGAGAGGGCTGATCAGACGCGGCTAGTGAGGCCCCCAGTTTTCCTGATCTGCCCCCGCTGTTGTGGCATATGACCACAGCTCAAGAGCTGGGTCACCGCAGCCTCCTGCCCACGCCTGCGCAGTTGGCCTGGGGTGCTGACAGCACTGCTCCGTAGGGGAGGGAAAGGGAAAGGTGAGCCGGGAGATGGGCATGCCAGGAGTCAGGCTCTCTGTGGATTAGAGGAGCTGCCCGGAGGGCCCGTTGGAGGCAGAGCCCAAGGGTACTAGGCGCAGAGTAATTGGGGTCCTGCGGTCCTGAGTTAATTTCCATCTTTCACAGACGGGCACACACGTTGGAATAGACAAGAGAAATTTAAGCTGTCACTGCTCCCAACCAATCCTAAGAAGCAAGACTGAAAGGGGGCAAAAGCTCAATTTCTCAAAAACTGTCTACCGGGGCAGAGACCTATGCCTGGAACAAGGCACCCCCCAAAGTGATGCAGCCTGGGGTTTCTTCACTGATGGGCAGGCACTCACTTTTCCTGGGCACAGAAGTTTTCGTGGCACCCATAATTCCACTACCTGGATCCTTCCAGTTTTTACATGGAACGGCCTTTTTCCCCCCTTATTCTTGGCTTTAAAGACTCCTCCCAAATTTCACCAGTCTGCTAGGAGTTTTTTTTTTTTTTTTTTTTTTTTGCAGTACGCGGGCCTCTCACTGTTGTGGCCTCTCCCGTTGAGGAGCACCGGCTCCGGACGTGCAGGCTCAGTGGCCATGGCTCACGGGTCCAGCTGCTCCGCGGCATGTGGGATCTTCCCGGACCGGGGCACGAACCCATGTCCCCTGCATCGGCAGGCGGACTCTCAACCACTGCGCCACCAGGGAAGCCCTAGGAGTTCATTTTTACCGGTGAGATCTGTTCTCTTGCTTACGTGAAAAGGACCAAAACTATTTCCTGATGACAAGGCCAAATAGCTGTAGCTTGAGTCTGTTATCTCAAACCTGAATGTAACCTGAGGTGCATTCATTTTAAAAAAATGCCAAGTAAGGAATGAGGTTCTCCCAACTTACTGCACTGGTCAGATGCAACCTGGAGAATTATGTTAACTTCTGCATTTCACCTTTAAGAGAAATGTTGGCTATTTTATAATACTTCCAGAGGAGAGATCAAGAACTATGTCCCAAAAGGACTGTTCAGGAATGACAAGTCTGTGGAAGATAAAACTGAAGGGGACAGGAGAACCAGCTCCAAAGCAGTGAAGGCCAATGTTGGCACAAAAAAGCAGAACCAGGGCAAAGGGTGGGGGAGGGATATGCTGGGAGACAGATTTTGACTTTATAGCAGCCAGAGCCTTCTAATAATTAGGCTATTTAAACATGGGAAGGGCTCAGGGAGGTAGTGAGTCAAGGCCTAGTCAGACAGTAGCCAAGCAGTGGCTGGACAGCCACTCCTAGGAGAAGTGCTACAGGGGGACTCCTGCATTGGGCAGGAAAGATTCTGTTATTTTATAACTCTCTGAAATGTAGGTCCTATACATCATAAATTAGATTAGGGGATAGACTACAAAATTTCAGTGGCTTCTTAAAAACATTTAGAGTTTTGTTTATAGAAATGAAGAATGAATGAAAGTAAAAAAATGAAAACCATGGGTCATTTCTGTAGGCTCCTTTCAGCATTTTGATTTCATGTGTGTTTGTGTTCCTCTTAATTTCAGATCCTGTTTTCTTTCTTTGACTTCTACCTATATGTCCTTATATTCTCTCTATCTCTCCTTTTACACAGAAGATTTTCATTTATTCCATGGGTGGTAGGTCTTTGGATCATATTGGAGGAATTTAAGGTCTGGTTGTTTGGAAATGATTAGAGTAAAAAATCTATAATATCTTACCTAGCCTGGTGAGTGTTTCTTTGTACTTTTTCTCTCTTCTCCAACCACATCTTTTGGTCAAGACCACGTTTGTGTTTACGAAAAATCATTAGTGCTCATAATATTACAAGTAAAGGAAAAGAAAGTAGAATTGCCAGAAGGATTCCGGAGGAATACACATGCAAGTACAACCAAACTAATCTTGAAAAAAGAAAAAAGAAAAAGAAAAGAAAGAAATAATAAGGACTTTCCATAAAACTAGAATTGCATACACCATAATTACAATAATTGACATAATGCTGGGAAAATGACACTCATCGATTAAAACTGAAAAGTTCAGAAAGAGACTCAAATCAATATATAATGAAAGTCCCATTTAAAATCTGTAAGAAAAAAGGTGACTTTCATGAAATGATTAACTCTTTGGAAAAGAAGAGGGTCACCCCAAATTTCATAAATAAAACCATGGAAGACACCTGAAACATTGTAAATCAACTATACTTCAATAAAAAAATAATAAAAAAATAATAAAACCATGGAAGTACTGGGGAAAAGTATAGGTGAACATTTATATATTCTTTGGGGAAAAGACTCTTAAAAACAAAAAAACACCTAAGAAAGTACCTGAAATAAAAAATATTGATACATTTAATTTTAAAATGTCTGTGCCTCAAAACCACAATAAACCATATAGGCAAATAGCAAAACAAAAAGGAAAGTATTAACAACATACATGAATAAAAGTTAATGTCATAATATATAAAAAGCTCTTACTAATCAATAAGATTAGGAGCATTGTCTCAATGGAGGACAGAGCAAAGCATGAGAATATAAATCAACTCAGAAGAAACACAAGTGTCCAATGAACATGTGGCAATTGAATCTTGAACTGATGGCAAATTAAAGCTATGAGATGCTATTTTTTTTTTTTTTTTTGTCTATCCATTGGACAACATACTTTTGTTTAATGTAAACATTTAGCATTGACTTCAGTTTGGGAAACAAGACATTCTCATATACTGATGTGTGTGAATTGATGCAACCTTTTGGGCAGCATACTTGGCAATATATCTCAGAAACCTTGAAAATATTCAGTCCTCTTTGACAAAGGAAGTCCACTTAGAAGAATTTTTTTCTAAAGAAATCACTAGGGCTGTATGCTAAGGGTCAGCTGTAGGAATGTTTGTATTGAGCAGAAACTAGAACCAATCTAAATGTCCAATGGTCCAATAGTGACCATTTAATCAATGTTGATATGTCCTATGTAGCCATTAAAAATGTTGTAGAAGACACTAAGTGCTGGAGAGGGTGTGGAGAAAAGGGAACCCTCCTACACTGTTGGTGGGAATGTAAATTGGTGCAGCCACTATGGAGAATGGTATGGAGGTTCCTCAAAAAACTGAAACTAGAGTTGCCCTATGATCCAGCAATCCCAGTCCTGGGCATGTATCCTGACAAAACTATAATTCAAAAAGATACATGCACCCTTATGTTCATAGCGGCACTATTCACAATAGCCAAGATATGGAAACAGCCTAAATGTCCAACGACAGATGAATGGATAAAGAAGATGTGGTATATATATACACAAAGGAATACTACTCAGCCATAAAAAAGAATGAAATAATGCCATTTGCAGCAACATGGATGGACCTAGAGATTATCATACTAAGTGAAGTAAGTCAGAAAGAGAAAGACAAATATCATATGATATCAGTTATCTGCAGAATCTAAAATACAACACAAATGAATTTATCTATGAAACAGAAACACACAGATGTAGACAACAAACTTGTGGTGGTCAAGGGGGAGGCGGCTGGGGGAGGGATGGAGTGGGAGTCTGGGATTAGCAGATGCAAACTATTATATATAGGGTGGATAAAAACAAGGTCCTATTGTATAGCACGGGGAACTATATTCAATATACTATGATAAGTCATAATGGGAAATAATATGAAAAAGAATGTATATATATATATGTATAACTGAATCACTTTGCTGTAGAGCAGAAATTAATACAACATTGTAAATTAACTATACTTCAATAAAATTTTTAAAAAGTGCTGTGAAAGAACATGGAAAGATGTTCATAGTGTATGTTTCTGTATATTTCTGTTGCTGTTGTTGAAATAACTGTCATTTATTTATTTTGTTCAAGTTGGTTTATTTTTTAAAAAATGGTGTACACTTTGAGTAAAAGAAGCGAGATTTAGTCTGGAAGCTTAAAGGACTGGAGCAGAATTGTGGCTGCAGGGGGCCTTGGGTCTCAAACCATCCTCCTGGATACAACCGCAAAGCACTCAGCCTCTGGCCTGGAGAACTTCTGGCCACGCACTGTGTTTTGCAAGCTCTGTGTTGGTGTTACATTGTGCACCAGGGGTGGAAGAATGGACTAAGGGTGAAGTGGAGCAGCTGGCAGCCCTCTTGGGAACTCCTCCCTGTCAGGTGGCTTCTGTTCCATGTCCTCCAAGCCTGGAGCTGTGCAAGACCCTGGACGGTTAATCAAGTCAAATCCAAGAGCTGTCTCACCCTCTGGCTTATAGTAAACATGCCTTCAGACACAAGTGCCCAAGAGCTGGACAGTGATGCCGGAGCAGGCACTGGGGAGCCAGCATCTTTTAGGAGAGACTCTTTGTTTTCCCCTCTCTTCCCCTTCCCTCCTCACCCCTCCCCTCTTCAGCCCTTTCCTCTTCTCCCCCGCTTCCCCCTTCCTTCCCATCCCCTTCTATATCCTCCTTTAGGGATAGGCCTGAGACTAATACAGTTTGGGAAAGGAGAACCTCTTTAAGAAAACAAGTACACAATTATGAAATCAAATTCAAGTACAGGACCTTGAAAGTGTTCTAAGTGAGAGACCTGAACTTAAGCTTCATAGGCTTCATGGTAAATCCACCTTTAATCCTGAATCTGGTTTTTATTGTTTGCATGGACTTACTTTTAGCTTGTATTATGTGTGTTTTCCTAAACTACGTTAAATATTGTTTTACTTTTTTTTTTTTTTTTTTGCGGTACGCGGGCCCCTCACTGTCGTGGCCTCTCCCATTGCGGAGCACAGGCTCCGGACGCGCAGGCTCAGCGGCCATGGCTCACGGGCCCAGCCGCTCCGCGGCATGTGGAATCTTCCTGGACTGGGGCACGAACCCGCGTCCCCTGCATCGGCAGGCGGACTCTCAACCACTGCGCCACCAGGGAAGCCCTGTTTTACATATTTTTAAGCTTTATGTGAATACCATTTATGTAAATGGTATTCTCCATGAAATTTTTATACAGATTGTTTTTCTTACTCAACATTACATTTGGGAAATTTATCCATATTGATATGCATAACTTTAGTTTCTTTTAATTGCTATATTCCATCACGTGACTCAGAATGTATCTACTCTCCTGCTGCAGTTTTTCAGTAAAAACAGCAGATTATAAAACAAAAGCAGGTTGTAAATGTGTGTGCGCGCACACACACACACACACACACACACACACACACTGCAGAGCAAGTAAATAAGTGTCATTTGTTGTAAGACTAGAATAGAACTAGGTCTATATGATATAGACAGCATTTCAATTCAGCAGGCAAAAATGGACTACTTAATAAATTGTATTGAGAGAATTGGCTATATGTAGACAAAATAAATAAAAGCAAATCTCTAACTTACATGATACACAAAATTATAATTTAGATGAATTAAAAACCTGAACCCTCAGAATACAAATTTTAAAGTATTAGGGAAAAAAGTATAGGAAATATCATTATGATCCCATGGAAAGGGGAACCCTAAATAAGTCATGGAAAGCAAAACTCATATAGTAAAAGACCTAACAATTTAAATTAAATTACTGAATAAATATCATCTAAGTTGTAAAAAAAGGAACTATATAATAAAAAATACCCTAACATAGAAAATAAACTTATGGTTACCAAAGAGGAAAGGCAGGGGAAGGGATAAATTAGGAGTTTGGGATTAAAATGTACATGCTACTGTATATAAAATAGATAACCAACAAGGGCCTGCTGTACAGTGCAGGGAACTATATTCAATATCTTGTAATAACCTATAACAGAAAAGAATCTGGAAAAAAATATATATGTATAATTGAATCATTTTGCTGTACGTCTGAAACTAACACAACATTGTAAATCAACTATATTTCAATAAAAGTTTTCAAAAAAAATACCAAAATTTTTTTTAAAAGACACCCCAAACAACATGAAAGACAAGCTGAAGACTGGGAGAAAAATTTGCAACTTATGTAAAAAAGAATGAATATAACAGATATATGTGGGGGAAAAAAAACAAGCACCCTTTAGAAAAATGAGCAAAGGATATGAATAGGCAATTCATAAAAGAGGAAAAACATGTAACAAGACGCTCAAACACAGTTTTTATCAGGCAACTACTAATGAAAAAGTTGAAGAGATGCTGTTTTACACCTAATGTACTGACCACTTGGAAATGTCTGGTAGGTGAAGGGTCACTGAGACTGCTGGGAAGTGGGAACTTCTCGATTCCATTTTCATACTCCAAGATGATGCAGCCCCTTGAGAGGCAATGTGGGCATAACCTTGGATCCACAATTCCTTCTTGTAGGAATTTAGAATCTTGAAATATGGAAAAGACACATAAGACATTTACTGCAACATTGTTGGAGTTAGAGAAAAATTGTTAACAATCCTAAGTATCCACTGAAAGGAGAGGATAATAAGTAAAATACGGTATAGTATACATATAAAATACGGTATAATGGAATACTATTCAGCAGTTAAAACAAATTCACTTGATCAATATATTTACACGATTAGATTTCCAAAACACTGGTAAATCGCAAACTCATAGTATGATGCCTTTTATGTAAATGCAACACACAAATACATCAACATATTGTACGATTATAAGATTCTGGAAGGAAGCACACCAAACTCCCAAGAGTGGTTGGTCACTTGGACAGAAGGAAAGGTCAGGGATTTTTGAGAGGTGGTCAATGAGAAATTTAGTTTTATATATGATGCTCTAATTTTGTTTAAAAGGTGCATGCATTTATGTAGTTCTTGTTCAATTAAAATAATTTAAAAGATAAAAGATTAGAAGGATGTATGTTCACAGTGATAACTCTTGGAATGAAATTATAAATTTTACCTCGTTCTTTTTTCTTATCTGTGTTTCCTAAAATGTCCACAATGTTTGCCCATCACATTTGTAGTAAGAAACCAATTATTGGGAGAAGCCACTCCCGATAGCGTCTGGGTTTTTGAGAAGATTCTCTGTTGGTTCGGTGAAGGGGAGAGAAGATGAATAATCTTTCATTTAGTGCGCTATGTTGCCTCTGCTGCTGTCCACCTTGTCCAGGGAAAATTGCTTCAAAA
The DNA here is from genome assembly GCF_963455315.2 of Globicephala melas. Lineage (NCBI taxonomy): Eukaryota > Metazoa > Chordata > Mammalia > Artiodactyla > Delphinidae > Globicephala > Globicephala melas. The sequence continues at coordinate 100,792,449 of NC_083319.1, forward strand.
TTAGCATTTTTGCCACCTGACCCAACTTACGCGCTGATGTGTGATGAAAGTGGAAGCCGCTGGACGTTACGCCTATCAGAACGAGCGGACTGGCAATATTCTTCTAGAGAAAAAGATGCTATTGAGTGTTTCACGACTAGAACCAGTAAAGGCAACAGAATTGCCTGCATGTTTGTGCGCTGCTCACCCAATGCCAAATACACTTCACTCTTTTCACACGGAAGTGCTGTTGATCTTGGTCAGATGAGTGGCTTTTACGTAGGACTGGGATCATGGATTAATTGTAATATATTCTCATATGATTATTCTGGATATGGTGCAAGTTCTGGGAAACCAACAGAGAAGAACCTCTATGCAGACATAGAAGCTTCTTGGCTTGCTCTTAGGACAAGATATGGCATTCGCCCTGAAAACGTGATTATATATGGCCATATATATATATGTGATTATATATGGCCATATATATATATGTGATTATATATGGCCATATATATATGTGTGATTATATATGGCCATATATATATATGTGATTATATATGACCATATATATATGTGTGATTATATATGGCCATATATATATATGTGATTATATATGGCCATATATATATATGTGATTATATATGACCATATATATATATGTGATTATATATGGCCATATATATATATATGTGATTATATATGGCCATATATATATATATGGCCAAAGTATAGGGACAGTACCATCTGTGGATCTTGCTGCTTGGTATGAGAGCTCTGCTGTTATTCTTCATTCTCCTTTGACCTCAGGAATGTCAGTTGCTTTTCCTGAAAACAAGAAGACCTACTGTTTTGATGCATTCCCAAACATCGACAAAATCTCTAAGATTACCTCTCCAGTATTAATAATTCATGGGACTGGAGATGAAGTCATTGACTTTTCACATGACCTCGCATTGTTTGAGCGTCGCCAAAGACCTGCGGAGCCTCTGTGGGTTGAAGGGGCAGGTCACAATGATGTGGAACGTTATGGACAGTATCTTGAAAGATTGAAACAGTTTGTGTCACAGGAACTGGTAAATTTGTAAAATATTCTGAAGATTTGCATACTGGGTTTTCTTTCTTGCTGAACTGCACTCTTTGGTAAATAACATAAAACCTGAAGGTTTTGTTTGCAAATCATGTCAGTTGCCTTCATAAATGTACAGGTAATGATTTGTTAACAGACTTAATGAAGGCTTTAATTACCAAACTAGAAACTGCAAATAACAGTATCATGCAGTCAGGCTGTGTAATTTATATTTTTTCTGTGACTTTTTTTTAAACATCAAGATGAGTACTGTATGAAATTTTAATTCTATAAGATCAAATGCTATGAAAGTATTGCCAAATGCTTTTGCATATCAGAAACAAATTTATAAATTTTTTTTTTTTTTTTTTGGCGGTACGCGGGCCTCTCCCTGTTTGTGGCCTCTCCCGTTGCGGAGCACAGGCTCCGGATGCGCAGGCTCAGCGGCCATGGCTAACGGGCCCAGCCGCTCCGCGGCATGTGGGATCTTCCCGGACCGGGGCACGAACCCGCGTTCCCTGCATAGGCAGGCGTACTCTCAACCACTGCGCCACCAGGGAAGCCCTATAAATATTTTTAAAACATCTCAATGTACTAAATCTTATCCTGGTATACAAATGTAATATTCTTTCAATAAAAAGCTGTATATCTAAAACAATTCAAGCGCTCAGAATAAACTGTATGAAAACATGCAAGTTCACTAAAGATGACCTAAACCCTGTTGTACAGGGATAGAGATTTAAAGGTTATTTTATTGTAAAATACATTGAATTTTCTGTATTCCCTGGTTATCATACATTTTCTCCTTTAAAAAAAATGATGTAAGTCTTAATTTTTATGCCATTGGTTAATTTACCCACTAGTTACCTTGTAAATGAGAAGTCACAATAGCACTGAACTTTAACTAGTTTTGATTTAAAAGTTTGGTACTGTGAGGCAACAACTTAAATTTTTCATTTTAGTCATTTAAAAGGCATTTAGAGCTTCAAGAATAATTTTGTACGCAATGTTGTTTTAAATTCTGACTAATCTCGTAGAAATGCAATACTGTCACTATTAGAAATCCTGAAATTCTATTAGATGTTCTTTAAGACCACACACAGACTGGCTATTTGATCCCTTTTCACTTTGACTCTTTTTAAGAATAGGACCTGTTGTTTTGGATTACCACCTGAGAATTTCCTGGATTTACTCCTGGATGCAGGAGATAAGAAAACGTTTAATTCATAACTTTTATATTAACGAATGTAGTGCAAAAAATAAAGCTCACACAAAAACTAAGTTGCCTTTCCTTGAATGAATCCTGCTTGAATAAAACAATGAAAGAAAAATAAAATGAATGGTATGTAATCTAATTCGTAAATGAATGATTATTGAAATAATGCACACTGTGGATATATTTTAAGACCTTATGTAGTTTTAATTGTTCTGCTTGTTCTGTGGTTATGTCTAAGACTATAGTGTATGATTCTCTTCAAAGTATATCAAGTATTGTGAATGCTTTAGTTCAGATGTGTCAAATTAACAGTAAAACAATAACATGCCACTCAAAAAAAAAAAAGAAACCAGTTATTCGTCAAGGATTGCTGGAAGTTCAAAAATTCTTAAAAAGTTAAGAATATACCCTTATATTCTTTAAATATACACTTTTAAATATACCCTCCCTGTCCCACCCCCCAATTTAAATACATAGCACTGTGTTTGGGAAGAGTGGCAGGTTTTATTGCAAAATTAGGTAATTCCCCAAAGTCTGGAAGTATAGAAAAAGGTTCTGGGAATCGTTTAGCTTGGTTCGGGGGGTTCTAGGCAAAGGGCTCTTGTTTTTTACTCACCGATGTTCCATTAACCAGGACACTCCAGGGACTTGACTTAAGATTTACTGACAATAAATATTTAACTACAGTTAAACTTAGCTACTTTCTGGGAGTGAGTTTTCTCAGCTGGCTGAGAGTTTTCATCTCTTTTACATTTTTACATTGTAATGATTTGGAGTAGAAAAATTTCTAGAATGTTTTACGTACTTTTCTGCCTTCTTAAACGGAACACAGAGTATCTAGTTTCAGTTTTCCCAACTTTGCTCTTTCTAAAGGTTGCCACATGGCACACTTATCAGGATCTGTCTATAGCAACACCCTCTTTCCTGCTAATGGCTGTAGAAGTTAACTTCTTGGAATTGTTTGTAAAATAATCAGTGTGCAGTGCTCACACTAAGAGGATTCCCTAAGATAAAAGAACACACAAACTTTATGGCATCTATTTTGGCTGTTTCACACACCCCCTTTTATTCCCCCCCCCCCACTTTCTTGTTTTCAGTAATGTTCTAAAGTGCTGGCCTCAAGTCTGGAAGGTGGTACAGGTAGAAAAGAAAGAGCAGCATTATTTATTGCAAAACTGTGACCTCTATCAATGTCAAAGCTTTTGCTGTTGGCACAGAGCTCTTGCCACAGAACTGAGTTGCCAATAGATGAAATGTGTGAATAACCCTAAATTAAGACAGAAACCGTAACCTTATAGCAGTTACACAGTATCTACTAGAAGATTTTGTGGTTTTACAGAAGAATTTCCCAAGATACAGAAGGTGACTATTAATGAAGCCTTTGTAAGTAACAGCCTTATACATCTGAGAAAAATAGGGTTTGTATAGAGCTGGGTCTATAATCTCAGGCCTACTCTTGGCAAAACCAGAAGGGGGAAGGGAAGGGAGGGTATAAACCGTAGCCACATAGAGGGAACTTTCCTCAACATAATAAAGGCCATATATGACAAACCCGCAGCCAACATCGTCCTCAATGGTGAAAAACTGAAAGCATTTCCACTAAGATCAGGAACAAGACAAGGTTGCCCACTCTCACCACTCTTACTCAACATAGTTTTGGAAGTTTTAGCCACAGCAATCAGAGAAGAAAAGGAAATAAAAGGAATCCAAATCGGAAAAGAAGTAAAGCTGTCACTGTTTGCAGATGACATGATACTATACATAGAGAATCCTAAAGATGCTACCAGAAAACTATGAGAGCTAATCAATGAATTTGATGAAGTAGCAGGATACAAAATTAATGCACAGGAAACTCTGGCATTCCTATACACTAATGATGAAATATCTGAAAGTGAAATCAAGAAAACACTCCCGTTTACCACTGCAACAAAAAGAGTAAAATATCTAGGAATAAACCTACCTAAGGAGACAAAAGACCTGTATGCAGAAAATTATAAGACACTGATGAAAGAAATTAAAGATGATACAAATAGATGGAGAGATATACCATGTTCTTGGATTGGAAGAATCAACATTGTGAAAATGATTCTACTACCCAAAGCAATCTACAGATTCAATGCAATCCCCATCAATCTACCACTGGCATTTTTCACAGAACTAGAACAAAAAATTTCACAATTTGTATGGAAACACAAAAGGCCCCGAATAGCCAAAGCAATCTTGAGAACCAAAAACGGAGCTGGAAGAATCAGACTCCCTGACTTCAGACTATACTACAAAGCTACAGTAATCAAGACAGTATGGTACTGGCACAAAAACAGAAAGATAGATCAATGGAACAGGATATAAAGCCCAGAGATAAACCCACGCACATATGGTCATCTTATCTTTGATAAAGGAGGCAGGAATGTACAGTGGAGAAAGGACAGCCTCTTCAATAAGTGGTGCTGGGACAACTGGACAGCTACATGTAAAAGTATGAGATTAGATCACTCCCTAACACCATACACAAAAGTAGGCTCAAAATGGATTAAAGACCTAAATGTAAGGCCAGAAACTATCAAACTCTTAGAGGAAAACATAGGCAGAACACTCTATGACATAAATCACAGCAAGATCCTTTTTGACCCACCTCCTAGAGAAATGGAAATAAAAACAAAAGTAAACAAATGGGACCTGATGAAACTTCAAAGCTTTTGCACAGCAAAGGAAACTATAAACAAGACCAAAAGACAACCCTCAGAGTGGGAGAAAATATTTGCAAATGAAGCAACTGACAAAGGATTAATCTCCAAAATTTATAAGCAGCTCAATAACAAAAAAACAAACAACCCAATCCAAAAATGGGCAGAAGACCTAAATAGATATTTCTCCAAAGAAGATATACAGACTGCCAACAAACACATGAAAGGATGCTCAACATCATTAATCATTAGAGAAATGCAAATCAAAACTGCAATGAGATATCACCTCACACCAGTCAGAATGGCCATGATCAAAAAATCTAGAAACAATAAATGCTGGAGAGGGTGTGGAGAAAAGGGAACACTCTTGCACTGCTGGTGGGAATGTGAATTGGTACAGCCACTATGGAGAACAGTATGGAGGTTCCTTAAAAAACTACAAATAGAACTACCATATGACCCAGCAATCCCACTAGTGGGCATATACCCTGAGAAAACCATAATTCAAAAAGAGTCATGTACCAAAATGTTCATTGCAGCTCTATTTACAGTAGCCCGGAGATGGAAACAACCTAAGTGTCCATCATCGGATGAATGGATAAAGAAGATGTGGCACATATATACAATGGAATATTACTCAGCCATAAAAGGAAACAAAATTGAGCTATTTGTAATGAGGTGGATGGACCTAGACTCTGTCATACAGAGTGAAGAAAGTCAGAAAGAGAAAGACAAATACCGTATGCTAACACATATATATGGAATTTAAAAAAAATGTCATGAAGAACCTAGGGGTAAGACAGGAATAAAGACACAGACCTACTAGAGAATGAACTTGAGGATATGGGGAGGGGGAAGGGTAAGCTGTGACAAAGCGAGAGAGGCATGGACATATATACACTACCAAACGTAAGGTAGATAGCTAGTGGGAAGCAGCCTCATAGCACAGGGAGATCAGCTCAGTGCTCTGTGACCACCTAGAGGGGTGGAATAGGGAGGGTGGGAGGGAGGGAGACGCCAGAGGGAAGAGATATGGGAACATGTGTATTTGTATAACTGATTCACTTTGTTATAAAGCAGAAACTAACACACCATTGTAAAGCAATTATACTCCAATAAAGATGTAAAAAAAACCCAACAAAACAAACGTAGCCACGAAGCTCAAGTATCACAGATAAGAACTTTTCTTATGCATCTGTCGCGTTCTTCGTTTTTCTTCCTATTGCAATAACCAGGCAGCAACACAGAGCGGTGATGATTCACAACTACATTCCAAGGCTCTGAGTGCAGGAAGTTATGGCTCATTTGATGTTATCAGTTAGCTGGGGTGGGGGGGTAACCAGATCTAATAAAAACACATAGGACGAAAGTTCTAAATTCCTTTCAGAAGGAGTGCTTTCACTCTAAGCATCGCAGGACCTGTGTAAATTGCTCCTGCAATGTGTCTATGTGAGATTAACTCACAGAAATACTGTAGGAGAGAGATGGCCTGTTCGTAACTCTCAGCCAGGGCTATGATGTTCATCTCTAGCAGATGCAGAGCAGATGAGGGCTCCCAGTGAGTTGATGTTGTTGGAATGAAGATGCGAAGAGGATGGCGCCCAAAGCATAGGAGTCAGAGATAGACGGGCTGTCTCTTCGCTTCCCCACCTCTGTGTGCCTCAGTCTGTCTTCAGTAAATGGGGAGGCTCACCCTTTCCCCTGCCTTACAAAAGTCCAGCCTTAGAAAAGTCCAGCCTTAGAAAAGGCAAAAATAAATGATGCCCATGGAAATGCTTAGAGTTGTTTGGGGAGGAAGCGGGTTGTGTTAGATTAAGTATGGTATTGTCTCTCCTGAGAGGCCTAATCCTCATAAGGGAACAGGACAAAGCTCTGTGGTTTGTCACCTGATCCTCCTTAGGGTAAAGCTAAGTCTGAGGGTCGGTTCCCATTCTAGGAGATTTGGAACACCCACAGCCTTGGGAGGGCATTGTGAATGTGCCTGAACTCCTAGAATACTGGTCCTGGAAAGGGTCCGAAGATCACTTCCCTCATTCTATAGACACAGAAATGAAGGCCCAGAGAGGTGAAGGGGCTTCTCCGAGGTCACACAGCTACTCCCAAATCCAGGGCTTCAGTTGACAAGCCCAGAGCCCTTTTCACAGACCTTCTCAAAGTGGGGTCCTCTGAGATTGCATGTAGCAAAAGAGGACTGCAGAATCACCTGATGTGTATACAGGGGCGCCAGGGAGGTGGCGGTAGCGGTGAGGAGAGTTGTTCAAATGCAGATTCCTGGGTCCTACCCCAGACCTACTGAATCAGAATCTTTGGGATCAGTACCTGAGAATCTGTATTTTAGCATGAAGCTACTCTTACACAGCCCTGCTTTATTTCAACAAAACCTTGAAGTGTTGCTTCTAAATGACCTATGTAGAGTGGCGACACTTTATAGACAGTCTCCTAGAGAATATGGAAAGAACACATGCTATTAGTTGCCACCAGACAATGCCATGCCCTCAATTAGTGACAACGTATGACAGTCTGCCTCATGTCCTGTAGGCCACGGTCATACCCTTGAATGTTCTGAACAATCAAAACATTTGGGAAACAAACACAACTCATGTGGTCCAGTCCCTTTAAGAGCCTCTCTTCCCCTGGGTTCTGGAATGGGTGTGCTCTCCTCGGCAGGTCACTCCCACTTTATCTTACTGTCCCCGCCACCTCTCTGAGACATCTCCCTTCATACACGTGTCTCTGGCCTGAAAGCAGATGGTTTCTGATACAGGGCTGAACCCACCCCTCCCTTAATCAACCAGAAGTGCTCTGGCAAGTCCATGGGAGATAAATATAGCTGAGATCTTCCCTGTAAGAACCTCTTGGGAGGTTAAATATGGTGTGTGAACAAGTGATGGAATTGCTAGCAGCTTCCACTTAATGCCCATAAAGGGCCTTTTGCACAAAGACATCAGCTGTGCCGGGCACTTCCAAGCAGAGTTAATCTGAAAGGGAAAACCTCTGAACCCGGGTGGATCCCTGGTTACTCCATAATGGCTTGAAGCTTAGGGAGGATTTGTCTCTTGGGTGCCCGTGCACCTGATTGCTCCCCGTGTGCCTCCCAACAGGTCCTCACCTGGCTCCAGACGGCTCTGCTGGGGTTAGAGCCTTTGCAGCGTCCTCCTCTGCCCAGGCAGCACCAGCAAAGATGGAGCCAGATTTCAAGAGGGGCCCCATCAGGGAGAACCACTCATTAAAAGACAACCTTCACGTCAGCAAAAACCCAAGGTGGAGCAAAAGAGGACTGCAGAGCTTTCCTTCGGTCTGCATTTATTTTTTAAAAAAGGTATTTTGGGGACTTCCCTGGTGGCGCAGTGGTTAAGAATCCACTTGCCAATGCAGGGGACACGGGTTCCAGCCCTGGTTCAGGAAGATCCCACATGCCTCAGAGCAACTAAGCCCATGTGCCACAACTACTGAGCCCGTGTTCCACAACTACTGAAGCCAGCACACCTAGAACCCATGCTCCGCAACAAGAGAAGCCACCACAATGAGAAGCCCATGCACCGCAACGAAGAGTAGCCCCTGCTCGATGCAACTAGAGAAAGCCCGCGCGCAGCAACAAAGACCTGACACAGCCAAAAATAAATAAATATATTTTTAAAAGGTAGTTTTTAGGCTTAAAAGGAGAGGTAGGAAAGGACTGTTATTTGAATTTCTCTGAAATTTGCTTTAGAAAACAAAACCAGAGGCTCCAAGGAAGAAGGACCAGGTGTCCCCCAAACTCAGCTCAGCGTCTAGCAGCTAAGACGGTGCTCAAAAATGATGTGTCAAATGAATAAGCCACTATCTGGGTGTGACCACTGGCGGTATGGCCACTTCTTGCTGAGTGTCATTCATTGACACCATGGTGACTGAACCATGGTCCAGGGTAGACTTCTAGACTCAGAAACCCGCTTTTGTTGGCGCCTTGAGAGTATTCTGATTTCTCAGGGGCTGATTCGTATTTATCAGAGTCCCAAGATTAATATGTGGAACTGGAATGCCAAGTTACCCAGGAATCACAGAGAGAAATAAATGTGCTGGGGCCTCACATGTCCCCTCTCTGTGCGGCAACCCTCCTGCAAACCACAGGTGACCAGATGGTGACCTGGTGGGCAGAGGGCCAGAACCAGGGGAACTAGGAGAATCAGACGTTTCATGGTAACAAGATAAGTAACAGGGCTTTATACAGCCATTCAGCCAAAGGCACAGAAATACAGCCCTGCCATCAGCACTCACGGCCCCTGTGTGTCCTGGCATCAGGCAGGCTGTTATAGGAGGGGCCACTGAGGCTTTGCAGAGGCTGCATCTTTCTTCATCTCTACACAGACAGGTGTCGCTGAGGTTTCCATCTGTGACGCTCCTTTTACTTCCAGATTTCAAGACCATTTCTGACCAGCCCATTCTTTTCCCCCATCCCCCAGTTTTATGGAGATATAATTGACATAAACACTGTATGAGTGTAAGGTGTACGCATAATGAGGTACATATGTTGTGAGAAGGTTACCACAATAAGTTTAGTTAACATCCATCACCTCATACGGTTACAAAACTTCTTTTCCTCGTGATGGGAACTTTTAGGATCTATCTCTTAGCAACTTTCTGGTTGAGAGTCCGCCTGCCGATGCAGGGGACACGGGTTCGTGCCCCGGTCCGGGAAGATTCCACATGCCGCAGAGCGGCTAGGCCCGTGAGCCATGGCCGCTGGGCCTGCGCGTCCGGAGCCTGTGCTCTGCAACGGGAGAGGCCACAGCAGTGAGAGGCCCGCGTACCGCAAAAAAAAAAAAAAAAAAAAAGCAACTTTCAAGTATACCACACAGCAGTGTTAACTGTCGTCGTCATGTTTTACATCACATACCCAGGACTTATTTATCTCATAACTGGAAGTTTGTACCTTGATCCCCTTCCTCCAATTCCCCTCTCCCCCACCTCCAGGAACCACAAATCTGTTCTCTTTTTCTATGAGTTAGGTTTTCTTAGATTCCACATCTAAATGAGATCATACCTCATTTGTCTTTTTCTATTTCATTTAGCAGAATGCCTTCAATGTCCACTCTTTGTTTTTCTTTAATTGAAATATTGTTACTTTCAATCCATTATCAGTCAGATTTTAGGAACCTGGACGTCCTCTTCTCTCTTTCAGGTGACAGCCCACCTCTGATGTACTGTGTGCAGACTTGCGACACACTCAGAAGAAAGCTAAATTTCCCTCATTGCCAAAGTGGTGAGGGTTATCATTCTGTAGGCCCCCAAGTACTAACTGACAGCAATTATAAATCAGATTTCTAGATAGAAGATCAGTTTAGGGATTTTTCTTTTACCTTTCTACCCCTACCCCTCTCAGCGCCATGGGTATATTACAAAGAGCTTAGATGGATGACGGTGGAAACCTCCAATGTCAGCTAAGAAGGCCATTACTACTGAGGAATTCACTAGTGGGGACTGTCTGCACTGCCTGAGGAGCTCTGGTTTCATTTAGGAATAGAAATGTTCAGCCCGTGAGATCCAGCACATGGCAACAATCAAAGCACCACCCGGAAGTCAAGAGGAATAGAAAACAGTAGAATCAGAAGGAAGTGACGGGGCTTCCCTGGTGGCGCAGTGGTTGAGAGTACGCCTGCCGATGCAGGGGACACGGGTTCGTGCCCCGGTCCGGGAAGATCCCACATGCCGCGGAGCGGCTGGGCCCGTGAGCCATGGCCGTTGAGCCTGTGCGTCCGGAGCCTGTGCTCCACAACGGGAGAGGCCACAACAGTGAGAGGCCCGCATACAGAAAAAAAAAAAAAAAGAAGGAAGTGACGATCAGAGAGCACATAGGACCATGGTCAGTGCTCGCGGGCACTTGATGTTCGTTGACTGACGGCCTGACAGACTGAATGAATACCTAAATAATCCCAGCGCCTCATTACACAGAGGAGGAATTGAAGCCACAGGGGAGGTTAATTTGCTGAGTCATACAGCTGAGCAATGGCACCTGGGCTTATAGGGGATCTGAGTCTCAGCTCTGTGCTCGTGTTATCACAATGATGGCAACTGGGTAAATCAAGGAGAGCTGGGGTGGAGAGGAGGAAATAGGGAATCATAAAAGAGTAAAATGATTTAAAATACAGGCATACCTCGCTTTGCTGAACTTTGCTTTATTATGTTTCGCAGATAACTGCGTTTTTTACAAATCGAACGTTTGTGGCAACCCTGCATTGTCAGATGATGGTTAGCATGTTTTACTAATAAAATATTTTTAAATGAAAATGTGTACTTTTTTTTGGCCTAATGCTATTGCGTACTTAATAGACTACAGCATAGTGTAAACATGACTTTTATTTTTTACTTTTTGTTAAATTTTTATTGGAGTATAGTTGATTTACAGCACGTTAGTTTCAGGTGTACAGCAAAGTGAATCAGTTATACATATACATATATCCACTCTTTTTTAGATTCTTTTCCCAAATAAGCCATTACAGAGTATTGAGTAGAGTTCCCTGTGCTATACAGTAGGTCCTTCTTGGTTATCTATCTTATATATAGTAGTGTGTATATGTCAATCCCAATCTCCCAATTTATCCCTCCCCCTGTGAACGTAACTTTTATATGCACTAGGAAACCAAAAAAATTCATGTGACTCGCTTTATTGCAATACTTGCTTTATTGTGGTAACCTGGAACCAAATCTGCAGTATGTCCAAAGTATTCCTGTAATTATGGAAGAGGAACCTAACCAGCATCAACCTCAAAGTTTGCCCCTGTCCTGCCTTCACACTCTTTCCTCCTTCCTCCCTTCCATCCAGCGTCTTCCTGGACGCTTTTAACTTCCTCTTGCTTCCACCTTCAGGCTCTCCCCTCTATATCCCCTGGAGTCGACATGTATGCATCCCATACTAAATAAAACCCTCACTAGATCCAGCTCCCTTCAAAACATGGCCTTGTTTCTCTTTACTTTTTACCATCCAGCTCCTTAAACAAAAGAAACTAGACGTGCATCGTCCAGCGTGGTAGTCACTAGCTTCATGAAGCATTTGAAGCGTGGCTGGTCTAAACTGAGATGCGCCGTGAGTATGAAGCATACACCAATTTCAAAGACAGTATGAAAGAAGAATGTAAAATATCTCATCATAATTATTTTGAATAAGTTGGAATAAACAAAATATATTATTAACATTAATTTTCCCCGTTTCTTTCAACATTTTTTTTTCAACATTATTAATGTGGCAACCAGAAAATTTAAAATTACATTTGTGGCATGCGTTGTATTTCTATTGGGCAGTGCTGGTCTAGACTCTGCTTCAAAGCATTTAAAGACCATCTTGAACACAAAGTGCAATGTTCATAAAATTAAAACGGGTGTTGAGTCTATGGAAGAGGTTGTGTTCTCAAACCATCATTTTCAATAACCTTTTAAGTGAGGAAACGCAGAGGTTGTGTGTGACATGGGAAATCATGATGGAATTAACGTGGTGACCCGCTTGTTAATCAGGGAACTTGACCCTGAAAGGATAGTAATGATACAGCTAATGTTGGTTCAGGCTTTATGCCTCTCATAGGACATCCTGGCCTTCTTAACATCCTCAGAAGCTGTTTGAGGATGTGCCTTCCTGAGGACAGCTTAGCACCTTCTGGGACCTAACAGGAATGCCCATGGGGGGCATTTGATGCCCCACGGTGGAGAAGGAAGAGTGCGGAGTCAGCATGGAGTTAGTGGAAGACCTGGGCCCAGATGCTAGCTCAGCATGACCTCATAGAAGTCACCAACACTCTAGGTTTCCTCCTTGGTGCAATCTTTGTGCTGTAGCATAGTGCTTTCTCTGGAGTTCCTATCTTTCTGTTTTACACTTAGAACTGGGGAGGCCTTGAGGAAATGACTGGAGATCTTTAAGCCTCCATTTACTGTTTGTAAGATGGAGACTAGGACAGTGCTGTCTTACAGAGTGATGGAGAGTCAACGAGATAATCCATGCCTAGTGGATGCCCAATAAACGTTAAGAACAAATAAAAGCTTAAAAACTGAAAGGGATCTTAAAGGTCACCCAGTTCAACTCCCACCCAAACTCCAGGATGCCCTTATATTTCCCCTGATATCTGGCCTCCCCTTGTTCACTGCCAATGGAGGGAACCTCACTGTCTCACAGGGCAGAACTTGCTTGTTTGTTTTTAAATTTTATTTTATTGTGATAAAATATACATAGCATAAATGTTACCATTTTAACCATTTTTAAGTGTACAGTTCTGTGGCATTAAGTACATTCGCTTGTTGTTGTATAAACTTCCCAGTTCCAGAACTTTTTCATTATCCCAAACAAAAACTGTACCTATTAAACAATAACCCCCCATTTCCCTGTCTCCCCAGACCCTGGTAACCACTGTTCTTTCTGTCTCTATGAACTAGACTACTCTAGGTATCTCAAGTAAGTGGAATCCTACAGGATTTGTCCTTTTGTGTCTGGTTTATTTCATTTAGCATGATGTCTTCAGGAGTCATCCACGTGGTAGAATGTGTCAGAGCTTCTTTCCTTTTAAAGGCTGTATAATATTCTATTGTACATGCACACAACCTTTTGTTTATCCATTTATCCGCTGATGGATGGTTTTGAATGTCTCCAACCATCAGTTCCTCCACCAAGTGAGCTGAATTGTGCCTTCCTGTGACTTAAACCCATCTGCCCAGCTCTGCCCTTGGGCCAGAGCATCAGACTGGCCTCCTTCCCACAAGAATCCCTGGATGTGAACCAGCAACTCCTCAAAGGCTAAGCAGTATTTCATAATTTCCAGACCCTTTGCCATCGTGGTTTAAATCTTTAGACCCACTTCAACTTGCTGATCTCCTGTTCACAAGGAATCATCCTAAACTGAGCTGATTTGTACTGGACCCTGGAACTAACCTCCCTTACCTTGACCCTACTCACACAGCCTAAGAATGCATTGCCTTTTCTGGAGGGCAGCCATATTTCACTGATGCCTCTATTGAACACGTTTTATTGGGTGCCTCGTAAGGTGAGGCAATTCAGTTAGCAGTTTAGGGCTTGAGCTCGGGGGCCAGACCTCCTAGGTCAGAATCTGAGATCCATCCCTTACTGTGTGCCATTGGGCCTCAACTTCTCAGGGCCTTGTTTCCTTATCTATAAAATAATAATAATGGTAGAACCTGCCTCATTGGATGGCTGTGGAGGTTACGTGAATTAGTGCCCGTCAAACATGAGAAGAAGGCGTGGCAATCAACAAATGCGCTATTTGTCTGCGCAGGGCACTGTGCCAGGTGCTGGGGGCAGGCAGGCAGCCAGGAAGACCAGCTATGGGCTCTTTGTGGTTCCCAGTCTAGCGAAATGGTTGGACAAGCAAACCATTACATGACAACCAGAATTTATTCATGGGCAAACATGTAATTAAAAGATATGTTTTTAAGTAGAAAGAAACCCCAATTACACTACAGTGTATAAAGTCTTATGAGGAGAGGATTGCAGAGTGAGATGAGGGCACAGCAGGGAGACACCTAACTTACCCTCACTTATTCACTCAGTCATTCATTAAAAATAAATTCGTATTGGTGCAGCCACTATGGAGAACAGTATGGAGCTTCCTCAAAAAACTAAAAATAGAGTTTCCATATGATCCAGCAATCCCATTCCTGGGCATTTATCTGGACAAAACTATAATTTGGAAAGATACGTGCACCCCTCTGTTCATAGCAGCACTATTTACAATAGCCCAGACATGGAAGCAACCTAAATGTCCATTGACAGAGGAATGGATAAAGAAGACGTAGTACATATGTACAACGGAATACTACTCAGCCATAGAAAAAGAATGAGATAACGCCATTTGCAGCAGCATGGATACACCTAGAGATTATCATACTAAGTGAGGTAAGTCAGAAAGAGAAAGACAAATACGGTATGATATCACTTATATGTGGAATCTAAAACATGACACAAATGAACTTATTTACGAAACAGAAACAGACTCACAGACATAGAGAACAGACTGATGGTTGCCAAGGGGCCATGGGGGAAGGATGGATTGGGAGTTTGGGATTAGCAGACGCAAACTATTATATATATGTATGACAATCACTTTGCTGTACACCAGGAACTAACACAGCATTGTTGATTTACAGCATTGTAAATCAACTATACATCAATAAAATAAATTGATGGGCTTCCCTGGTGGTGCAGTGGTTGAGAGTCCGCCTGCGGATGCAGGGGACACGGGTTCGTGCCCCGGTCCGGAAAGATCCCACATGTCGCGGAGCGGCTGGGCCCGTGAGCCATGGCCGCTGAGCCTGCGCGTCCGGAGCCTGTGAGAGGCCCGCAACGGGAGAGGCCACAACAGTGAGAGGCCCGCGTACCGCAAAAAATAAATAAACAAAAATTGTTTTTAAAAAACAAAAATAAATACTTACTGGGTTCCTACCAGTGTTAGGTACTATTGTTGATTCTGGGAAGTAGCTGCGAACAAGACAAAGATCTCTCTCCTGGGGAGCTTACATTCTACTGGTGGGAGATGGACAAAAACATAATAAATACAAATAAATAATAAAAATTAGATTGTACATTAATAACTACAACTCTACTGTCTATTAGAGGCAGAGCTGGCATGATTCTTTTTTTTTTTTTTTTTTTTTTTGCGGTACGCGGGCCTCTCACTGTTGTGGCCTTTCCCGTTGCGGAGCACAGGCTCCGGACGCGCAGGCTCAGCGGCCATGGCTCACGGGCCCAGCCGCTCCGCGGCATGTGGGATCTTCCCGGACCGGGGCACGAACCCATGTCCCCTGCATCGGCAGGCGGACTCTCGACCACTGCGCCACCAGGGAAGCCCCTGGCATGATTCTTGATAGATCATATGTTCTATGTGAGCGACAATTAGCATTTTGGGATGAATCCAGGGCTTTTGACTTGAACAACTAGAAGCAAACCCGTGAAGTCAGGATGCTTCCCAGAGGAAGTGGCATCTAACTGGGGACTGGAAGGACAAACAGTGGCCGTCCAAGTGAAGAGAGCCAGGAAAAACGTCCTGGGAGCTGGAGCTTGTCCCAAGCTGATGGGCAACTACAGCATCATGCGAAGTCTTACCAGTTCAAGAGGGCCTGTCCTGCCTTGCTTGTCCGTAAGGTTCAGGATTTAAGGGCACAATTTTATCAATATGTTTTTAGAGATTTAAAAAAACAACCTTGACTTTTAGCCTTCTGTAAAGCTACTCCTAGTATTGCATCTTCCAAGAGGTTGATAAGTTTGCATTCCATGACTTTTTCCAGTAGTTGATTAAAAAAAATAGTTGAATTGAACTTGGTCGAGGACAGGGTACTGTGTGACACCTCCCTTGCTGGTATTGGCCCCATTAATCAACCTCCTTGGGTAGTACAGCTTACAAATCAATCCAACCATAAAATAATATAACATGGCCTGCATTTCTCCAACTAACTCTGTAGTAACAGCCCTAAGAATCAAATGAGATAAGATATGAGAAAGTGCTCGAAAACTTTCCAGAGGTCTACAAGTTGCCACTATTTAGTATGACTTGGCCACCAAACTTCTGGGAATGAAGAGACATGGAGATTAAGTTAGGACTCTGCTGTCATAGGACAGGTGATTAAAGGACAGAGCAGCCTCTCTGTATTTCCACCTGTATAAATGTGCTACATTGTAATAACCTCACACCTGGGCAAGCGCATAGCCTTTTAAAAGAAACATGCTTTACTTGCACCAAACTGATCAGTTTTGAGAGATGGCTATAGCTCTTGAAGTGACTTTTGTGAATGTGAAGCAAATGGTGAGAATGTGAATTGGTCCTTTTTATGATAATATGGAAAGGAAATCTGTTAACTGTAACAAGTAGTGTTCATGTCCTGATTTTATATACTTGCATTTATCAAAACATTTTGATAAAAATGTTACAGACTTGCATTTTTGAAAAATAAAAAGAACACTTAAAAAGCAGAATCAACTGCTGATTAAGAGACAGAAAATCTTTGGTGAACATCAGTGTGCTATGAAAAATGTCCATGGCTACTGTAAGAGCTAAAAACATTTGTCAAACACTAACGGGGAAATGACATTTCTGAAGACATAAATACATATACATATATAGAGTGCTATATATATTTTCTTTTTTAATCCTGTAATGTAGGAATTAATGTGCCCGTTTTATAATTGAGAAACTAGACTCAGAGATGCTAAGTAATTTTTCAAAGGACACACAGCTAGATAGTGAGTGGTAAGTCAGGACGTCTGAGTTCAAAGTTCATCTTTTCTGCTATGCTCTGCTTCCTCCTCAATCGATTAAACACATACCTGTTGCTCTCCTGTTATGTGCAGGAATCTGTGCTAGGTTTTGGGCCTACAAAGGAGCATAAACCAGAGATTCGGCTCTCCAGGGCTTAGGGTCTAGATGGGGGACGAAGGTATGTTCTGAAACAAACTACAGTACAAGGAAGTAAATGGTAAATGTCATGTGGGTGAGGTAGTACACACATCCTAGAGAAGTTCAGTGGAGAAAGATGTGTGTGGGCTGCCTGGGTCAGGGAAGGCTTCCTGGAGGAGGGCACATTTTATTTATTCATTTGCATTTATTCATTCGTAGCCTACTCTGTGCCAGCACGGTTCTAGGCACAGGGACAGAGCTGTGAAGATGTGACACCCAATGTCTGTTTCCTTGAAACTTACTCTGTGTGATAGAAACACACACACACAGAGAGAGAGAGAGAGAGAGAGAGAGAGAGAGTGCAAGAGGAAGAACAAACAAACAAAAAAACAAACAAAGATAAATTAAGAAAGTAATGGGTGCTATACATTTTTTTAAAAAGTGATTGTGGTACTGGTTTAATTTGTTCTCTCTGAGGAAGTGACATTAAAGCTGGTACTTGAAAGACAAGAATCTATCCATGGACTTACATATACTACCAAATGTGAATCCGATAGCTAGTGGGAAGCAGCTGCATAGCACAGGGAGATCAGCTCGGTGCTGTGTGACCACCTAGAGGGGTGGGATAGGGAGGGTGGGAGGGAGATGCAAGAGGGAGGAGACATGGGGATGTATGTATATGCATAGCTGACTCACTTTGTTATACAGCAGAAACTAACACACCACTGTAAAGCAATTATACTCCAATAAAGATATTAAAAATAAAAAAAAGAATCTGTCCATGGGAAGAGCGGGCACTGGACATTCCAGGCAGGGGGAATATCATCTCCATTCTCCTAAAGAGTGCATCTTCTATGCTCAGCAATCTATTGAATGGTTGGAAATATGGCAGCTATGCTGCCTAGAGGATTGTGATCAACACGTTCTCAATGATGGTAAGGCTCAGGGTGAAACTCACCTGCGGAATCTGGCAAATGCGGGCGTGTGCTAATGTGCTATGTCAGGGGAACCCGGCCAGAGCGAGCATCGATGACTATTGGTTTTTACAGAGAAGGCATCTGAGATAAGACTAATGACCGCAATAAAGGAGTCTTATCAGTCTCTAGGGTTATTTCAAAGGTGGGTGAATTGAAAAAGTACTGAATGGAACACCTGGGTTTTTATCCCAGTTCTTCCACTATCCACTTCTGTGTCTGTGGACAAGTCACTTTACCTCTTGGACCTCTTTGGTCACCTGTGAGATGGGATTATAGACTATATCATGTTCTAGGTCTCTTCCACTTCTCAGGCTTTGCAACTCCATGCTCCCAAGAAAAGTAGCACCCTGTTTTAGTGTTTGTGACATGTATCAATACTTTGGAAGAAAAGAAAATGTCCCTTTTATCTCTCTTCTCCACCGTCTGTGCTCAGAGCCTCAGGAGCTATGGTGCAACATGGTTTAATTTCCTGGAACTCATGAATGTCTGTAGCATTTTAATGTTATTATATAGGAATATGGAGCTCCTTTGAAGGAAACTCTTACTACTCTAATAAATATTGATCATTTACTCAATTTACATCCTCAAAGAACTTGAGGCAACATAACTATAATAATAAATAGAAGGTTGGGAGAGCCAGGAAGGAGGCGTGAAAGAGTGACAGGGTTCAGCTCACTTCCTGAGGGTCAGAGAAGACTTCCTGGAAGGGGAACCATCTGAGCTGAGAAATGAGTACCTGTGACAGGTGGGGCATGGAAGGCAAGGGTAGGCTATAAGTAGGACGACCATATCCTAGTTTCCCCAGGACGGTCTCAGTTTCTACCTCTGTCCTGGTGTAATTCTCACCAGTGTCCCTTGTCACTCTCAAAAAGCATCCCAGTTTGGAAGATAAATTACACAGTCGCCGTAGCTATAAGTGACACTCTCTCAGAGGCCTGAATCTCCCCATGGCTGACAGGATCTGAGAGAAGAAGAGAGAAGCCAGGAATGACTGTAAACTTGCCAGTCGGTTGCCTGGTAAAACAGAGGTAAGATACAGGAAAAAGTAGCCTGAGAAGGAGTTGTCAACTAGGAGGAAAGATTATGAATTCAGTTTTAGATTGGACAGATAGAGCTGGAAGGCACAACACTGGGTCCAACTCTTCCTTTTGAAGATAAAGGGACGCAGGCAAAGGATATGAGTCAGGACTGGAACCTGGGCTTTTCCCGCGACAGCCTGCAGCTCTAGCCCCTCACCACCACCACCCACCCCCGTCTTGAGCTCAACAGTTTCCCTCCAATATTCATATCTGCTCGGAACCTGTGCCCTTATTTAGAAATATCTTTGCAAATATAATCAAGCTAAGATGAAGTCATCCTGGCGTAATCCAATGACAGGTGCCAAGGAACGTCGAGGATTGCAGGGGAGCCGCCAGAAGCTAGGAAGGGGCAAGGAAGGATCCTCCCTTAGAGCCTTTGGAGGGGGCATGGCCCTGCCAACACCTTGATCTTGAACTTCTAGCCTCCAGAGCCGTGAGAGAATATACTGCTGTCGTTTCAAGCTGCCCGTTTGTGGTGTTTTGTGACAGCAGCCCTGGGACACTGATCTACCATCTGAGCTTCACATGGAGCTGAGAGGCATGAGAACATATGGGGCTGGAGTGCAGAGGAGTGGTCAGGATTGAAAACAGAGCCTGGGCTGGGAACGGGAACGTGGGAATGGAAGCGAGGACCAAAGGGAAGAGAAGAAAGGAGCTCTGAGGACAGACTGTCAGGAGGAAGGACAGGCCGAGGAGGCACAGGGTGCTGCCTGAAGGGCAGGAAGAGAGCGGAAGTGAGGGAGGAATTCCTGAGGAGGCGGGCTTCAGAGGTTCCCGCCAGGAGAGGCGGGCTGATCCGGCAGTGAGATCATTGGTGACCTTTTCAAGAGCTCCTTTCAAAAAGTGCAGGAGTGAAGAACTTAGGGGTAAGACGGGAATAAAGACACAGACCTACTAGAGAATGGACTTGAGGACATGGGGAGGGGGAAGGGTAAGCTGGGACAAAGCGAGAGAGCGGCATGGACATATACACACTACCAAACGTAAAATAGATAGCTGCTGGGAAGCAGCCGCATAGCACAGGGAGATCAGCTCGGTGTTTTGTGACCACATAGAGGGCTGGGATAGGGAGGGTGGGAGGGAGGGAGACGCAAGAGGGAAGAGATATGGGGGTACTTGTATATGTATAGCTGAGTCACTTTGTTATAAAGCAGAAACTAACACACCATTGTAAAGCAATTATACTCCAATAAAGATGTTATTAAAAAAAAAGTGCAGGAGTTAGAAACCACGGGAAGGCTTCAGGAGTGAATGCCTTGTAAGGAGGGATGGCCAGGGGCGATCATTCTTTCTGGGGCTTCAGAATGGAGGAGAGAAATAGGGCAATAGCTTAAGGCGGGGAACAGGGAAGAGGGATTTTATTAGGCTATGGAGGATTGAGTATATTTGTGGAAAAAGGTGAGGAAAGGGAAAGATGACAGATGCAAGCTCTTTTGGTGGGTGGCTACGGATGGCCCAAGGTCACCCATGCAAACACACAGATGTGGCACACCCTACCCACAATTCAGCCACTGCTTGGCCTCCACTGGGGCCTCAGGGCTCCTCTGCTACCCATTCCGTCCACCTCTGGGGCCTTGAGACATCTGCTAGGTGACGGGTTCTTGAGTGAGAGTGGGAATGACCGCAGTGCAGAGACCCTGATGTGAGGAGGGTATGGCTGGCATCGTTGGGTCTCATCTGTGAAAGTGCAGGGGGCAGCTGCCATGGAGGATAGCACACGCATCCACAGGACAGGAGTCAGGGTGGGGGGTGGCTGTCGCACAGCAGGGGGGCCCAGCCCTATCACAAGGGACTCAGCAGCAGAGTCTGCAGCAGTGCGAGCCCGGCAGGCTTCTGGGAGGCAGAGCTGGGCAACACTCCTCTCTCAACCCGCTGATTAAACTACCAGCTCGGACCCTCTCTTGTCACCACCTTTCATAAAAGGAAGCCCCGTAAACTGAGGCAGCTCTGCCTTCTCTGTGCCTGGTGGCCCACCCCCCCATCCCTTCCTTATTTGATGGGGGGCTCTGGAGGGAGGCTAGCTTTTGGCCTCCATTTCTTCTGTCTCAAGGAGGGACTCATCCCTAAGGATGAATCACAGATAGAGCCTTTAGGGAACACAGTGCTGTCTTTAGGAAAGCAAGAAGTTCTGGGATTATAGGGTCAGATGTGTACATGAGGGAGACACCCTGTATGTCTAGAGGCCCGCGCAGCCCTTCCAACGTATACACTTGACTTAAAGATAACGCAGATGTGGAGGAGTTCACATTGTGAAAAACAAAGGCAAAATGCACACCCCACCTGGTACCCAGCACACGATGATCTAGGAGACATCACACCAGCTGCAGTCCCTCCATGGTCCGGGCCTCCCTTCTGTTAGAGGAATTCTGGGGCTCCAGGGGGAGACACAGCATTGGCTAAATTCTGGGTAGGGTGTTAATATATCTGTGTGTTGCATGGGTGGGCAGGTGGATGCCAGGGTTTAAGTAATTATTGTGAAAAAGGTAGGATTTTGGAGGAAGCCTGGACCTCTTAACTCTATACTCTTAACTCCTTTCTGTCCTCTTTCCTCCCAACACCCCCAAATTATATATACTTCACCACGAGCTTCTATTCTATTTTTTTCTGTATTTCATTCACCATGTGTTAAGTGGCAGTGCCCATGGTAAGCAGGTGAGGAAGCATGCCAACCAAAAGGGCCAGAGCCACATAGCTGCTAAATGGTGCAATCTGGGCTTGAACAGGTCCATGACTCCAACTCAAGTGCTCTTCCCCCTACACCCTCTGTAACTTCCCGTTTCTAGGCGGAGCTTGACTCCCAGCTGGGCTAAAGCAGCATGATGATGTCTTCAGAACTTCAACATTCGGGAACTTTATGTAAGACTCGGCTGGAACCAGCAAGTCATTCTGAGTCTCCTGGTTTACCCCACAGGGCAGGATCTCCGTTCTGCTCCTGGGTCCTTCCAGTGCTGCCTCCTTGTTGGCAGTGTGGTCAAAGCACTGGGTTATGGTGTCTGGGGTCTCACCCCTCCTTGCAAGCAGGCCTTCCTCAGAGATCTAAGACCACGTCTGGCTGCTGCATTCTGACATCTAGGGAAGCCTCCTTCATTATGATGCCCATTTGCTACTATACAGAATATTGTTGGATGGGAAGGAAGAGCTGAAACCTAGGCGGGGACTCCAGAGATGATTCTCAGACCCACACCTCCAAATTGGCTTCCCAAGGGAACCTCCACCACATCCTCAAAGGTGAAGGCCACCTGTGGAAGCTATGGTGCTGCCACCATCCCTGCTGCCACTCCCACTGCCACAATTGCCTCTCAACATTCATGAACTTGGTGTCCAGACCCTGCAATGCTATTGTAACAGGCAAGCCACTGCCCACCCCAACTGCTCCTAACCCTATGATTTCACTAGGCAGCGTATAACTTCAAAGCAGCAGGAAGGTGGTCTCTATCTGCTTTCCACTTCCCAGATCTCCCTAGTTCACCTAACTGGCAGAATATAAATTATATCTAGACTCCTAGTTGCAAAGGAGTCTGAGAAATGTGGTTTCAAATTTTCTGGTCACTACAGTACAAGGAGAAGTTTAAGGTGGACGCTGAGGGCCAAACCACCATATATATTGGTGAGAAAAAATATTGAATATTCAAAATAAATATTCCAAAGATTTTCTAAATGCTTCTGGCTTAACGTTTGTTTAATGAAATTTAAAAAAAGTCTTAGGTACCTGAAGATTATGGGCATGTTCACAAGTGCCAAGAGTCCTCTTAACCATCCACAAGCTTACTTTTCTCCACCACTATCACCATTGCAGAGTTCAGGGGGTTTCTCATCCGTTGGGAGATTAGATCCGAAAAAGAATGATCCATTTTCATTCTTTCCATTTTTTTCAATTATAGAAACAATACAAGCATTGTTTGTCTGAAAAATATAGTAAAAATACCTCTAATCCTATGTCACTATCACAATAACCACTTCACTCTTTTCCTCTGCATATTTACATCTTTGTGAATGTAATGTTCATAGAATTTTGTTTTGTTTTTTCACATAACATTGCATCATAATTATTTCCCATGTCGTTGCGTAGCCACAATTTTAATGGCCCCATAATATTTCATGAATACAGGTATCATAATTTGCTCAGCCAATGTTCTCTAGTTGAACATTTTGGTTGTTTCCAATTATTTATTACTATGAATAATGCTTTGAAGAGCGTCATGCACATTCAGACAGTTGTGTCACATTCCCTGAAGTGGGACGATGAGTTAATATGTACTGGTTAAAGGGTATCCATTTTTACACGAGTATCAACAGGTTTTGACCAACGTTTCTTCAAAATCACCTCTGGCAAAAGCAATTACTAAATTGTTCTCCAGCAATTACTAAATACAGAGCGTGTTTCTACCTAGCCCATCCTTAGCACCGGTCTTGGGAGCAACTTTTGGCAGCTACCAAAATTGGGGAAATGGTGCCCTTGGCTATGAAGACTCTATTGACATCACTGAATCTCAAATCCCAGAGAGCTGCCTGGGTTGTTATGACCCAAATCTTGGGACCAGGGTGAGGCCAAAGAGGGTGTGCAGCATCTTCAGGGTCTCCTGCACCTTTTCATATCTCAAGGCACAGCTTTTCTGACCAGAGAAGCCTTCTTTGGATAAGGTGCAGTAAAAGTTGATCAGCTCCAGCCAAATCTTAAGCCCAGAACATGCACATTTAGATGTGCAGATGCCATGCTTTCAGGGAGCCTTAGATAAACAGGCAGGTTACTCCCCTACTTTTTGATTACTCCCCCTTCCCCCAGATGGAGAAAGACAATATTATTTAGGTTAAAATAAAACAGTCTGGGTTACACTTTATTTAAGAAGATAGCTTGGGATGAGTTTAAGATCGAGAAGACCAGAGTCTTTAAAGATAAGCAGATGCAATCCTGCACGATTTCACTCTCTTGGCCACTTTGCACCCTACTGTGAGACCAGGCTTCTAAAGTCCCTCCAGCCCCAGGAAAACGTGCTGAAGGCGCCTACTCAGAAGGGCTCCATCCTGGTGACTACTTATTGCCCGGTCCAGGGCAGGGTGGATTTAGCCTCTTGGTGAGAATAAGGAGGCACAAGTTTTGCTCTATGTATTATGTGTTTTCAGTGAGACAGAAAAATTCGAGTAAGTGGCCGTTCTCCTCAACGAAGCAGCCTGGCACAGCATCTTGAGTTTTCACTTTGTTCCCTCCACGGGACATGCTCTCGAGCTGCACAAAAGGAGGTGCACCCCTCATATCGCGCAGTGGGTCCTCAATTCTAGAATTCCACTCCACCTCCACGTGTGCCTCCACCCCTCCCCTCCTCCAGCCACCATAACTGCTCCATAAATGACGTTCGCAGCAACTTCCCCCCTCCAGGCCTGAGGAATGCCAAAGCTTGCTGAGCAATACTGTTTGCAAAATCCCCGGCTCTGGGGGCAGATTTTCCGCTGCTCCGAATCTCCCTCCAGCCTCAAGCATTGCCCAATCCCTACGGTCCGGCTGACCCTCCCCAGCGACTGCCGCAAACCAGGCAGCACCACCCCAACAGGAGGTAAGACAACTTTCCGGGACACCCCAACGTCTCCTTTCGCCCCCATCCGGTAGCTTGGAAATTTGCACTGGGCAGTGACGTCACACTGGGAGGCGGGTCCCCACTGTCCCGCACACCAATGGTGCGGCCGCGGCCGGCCTCTACTTTCCCAGTGATTGGTGCCCCTCTGCTCCACCCCAGCCCGCCATGGCGTCAGGCGCCGCAGCACCCGGGAGGTGGTTCCCACTTTAAAGAAGTGAAGTTTTTCGCCCCCTCCCCCTCCCCGCCCGCCTCCTGCAGCCTCCCGCGCCCAGCGGAGCCGGCGGATGGAGCTACGCTGCGGCGGCGTAGGGAGCCAGGCTGGAGGGCGCAGGATGGATGGGGACAGCCGAGATGGCGGCGGCGGCGGCGGCTGCAAGGACGCCGGGTCGGAGGACTATGAGAACCTGCCGACCAGCGTCTCCTTATCCATCCACATGACAGCCGGAGCGATGGCCGGGATCCTGGAGCACTCGGTCATGTACCCGGTAGACTCAGTGAAGGTGAGGCGCGAGGGGACTTTAGGGACGGAGCGAGCGGAGAGGAGAGCGCGCGCGCGTGCGTTTGCATCCCGCGCAGGAGCAGCCTGGATGCAGCTCTCCGAAACCGCGCTCTCCTCGGGGCCGCGGCGCCCCGGGTCTCCTGGGTCTCACCGGGAGTTGGCGCGCGTAGCCGGGGCGCCGAGGAGCGCGCTGCGCAGCTCCTTCCGCTGTGCGCCTGGGCCCTGGGGGCACCCCCCGCGCCCACGAGAGTGCCCCAGCCGGCGCCCCGCTCCGCCGCTCCCGCCGAGTTCCCGGCCCGGGCTGCTGGCGGCGCTGCGGCCGGCGAGGAGGAGTGGCGAGCGCCGCTGGCCTCGGTGGTGGCGGCGGGGTTCCCGAGGGAGGCGGCCAGTGCAGCTTTGCACAGTCTTACCACTGTCTGGCCACGCGATCGGAGAGTTTGCGGTCCCGGGTCGTTGCGGCTCCAGCTGGCGCTCCCGGTGTCCAAGCCGTGGCGAGCGGCGTCCGCCGGCCGGTGCCGGGTGGCCGAGGCTGCCCACACGTGCGCTGTCCCGGAGGGACCCGCCGCCGGGAGCGCTAACCACGCTCGCGCCGAGGAACGTGTCCCCGGTCCGGCCGGCCGGCCCGGCCACCCGCCCTCCGGCTGTCGAGCCGCTGAGAGGCAGTAAGACTTGCAGTGACATTTGCCTTCTCATTTTGTTGCAGGGAGGCGGGCAGGCAGGGAGAGCGTGTGCTATACAGCCTTTCTTACGGTTTGTGTAATAGAGGTTCAGTTGGCCCGGTACTTCCCGGGTAGTTTTAAATGCATTTCTGTAAGGAGGCAGTTTTAGCCAGGCGGATTTTGCCTGAGTTGACCTCAGTCAGCCTGTTCAGGATACCGAATGGCTAGGGGATAGAGTGCTGAGGGGGAATAATACTAGTACTGACACATCGCACTTTTGTGGGCAGAACTCATCTAAAACACACAGCAACCCTGGGGATTAACAGATGAAGGAACCGTGGCACAGAGAGGTGAACAGACTAGCCTGCCCGGGCTCATGAGCCACTGTATCCTCCGACTCCAGCCTCAGTGTGCTTTGGGAGATTTGGGGACCTCTCCGGGTGGCAGTTATCTTGGAAGGCAGGCCCTGCAGAGTTCCCCAGTTAGCATCTGTATCTTGTTGCTGATGCTGGCCCCATGTGAGTGGCGTGAAGGCCAGAATGTCTAATGCAGAGGGTTTTCCCTGCCCTGGGCAGCTCTCAGAGCTGGCAGTCAGGGGCTGGACAGACACGGGTCCGGAGAGAAGACCATGGGCATTGGCAGTAAGGTGAGCCCAAGTCTTATATTGTGCTGCTGGGACTGAGCCATCACCCCTTCTCTCCCTCCGACATCCCAGTGGGGAATTAAGGGAATGGTCCTTGCCTGCCACGGTTACAGAGGCCACAGGGAGATCTTGTCTTTTAGGTTTCCGAAGCTGCTCCAGGAAAGACCCTGGACAGATACCAGGTGGCATTTGTGTAGGAAAGAATCCCTCACATGCAATAACATTCCCCATGTTTGAAGTTGTTGTCTCAGGGGCCTTGGACAGAGTGTGGGAAAGTTAGGAGCAGGGAGATGTTATTTGAGCAGGCACCAGACCCACTGGGTCGTGGAGATGAATGTTCCAAGGACCTGTACCACTTCTGAGGCCCTTGGCCTCTGCTGTGAGTTTGGTTCAGGGCATCATTTTAGCTTATCTTTAGGATTAGGAATAGTCAGTCGTGCCTTTTGAGCTCCCTGAGACACTCTGAAGAGGCATTAATCTCACGTGTTTAAATGTTGTGATCTGTGTTTAGTTTCCTCCCTGCCCCTCCTTCTGCCCCAGGACGCTGGTCTGTTTTGATCCATTTGTCACTGTGTACTTAGTATTACTTTCCGTAGCGGTTGGTTTTCACCTGTGACCAGGTTAACGTGGTGTGTATGATCGAAGGAGCTGGTCTTACTGTCCTAGGCAAGTCATTCTGTGGGGCTTGACTGTAAAATGAAGGCTTGGGTTAACTAACCAGGAAGGTTTTCTTGGTTCTGCGATTATAATCCTAGCTCTGAATAATGACCCTTAGGGGTTCTTCTGGTTTTGAGCATGCAGGTTTGGCTTTAAAGCCCCTCTTGTTTTTTGGCTACAACTTTCTTGGATTACTCTTTTCACTTTGCAGCAGGGATGAAAGGCACAGAGTTAAGTGGTATGAGCCCCGCTGTGTGACCCCAGTGAGGCTGTGGCAGAGTGCCAACGTGTGCCAAGACCAGCATGGTTGTCATGTGTCCAACATGAGATATGCTTCAGTCACGGGAATGCTCTACTTGGGGAGACCTTCACTGTGTTCTTCTTAAATATTTGGGAAGATGAAGACTGTGAGTAATTGAATCAGGAGCCCTGGGCTGGGGTTCAAGCCCGGCCCCTAACTTGTTTCATGCCTTAGGCACTGTTCTGTGTCTTAGTTTTGTCACTAGTAAAACGGAGGCTGTGGACCAGTTCAGCATTTCCCATTTTTAACCTGTCCCCCTTTCTATGAACACAGAACACTCGTCCTCTTTTTTTTTTTTTTTTTTTGTGGTACACGGGCCTCTCACTGTTGTGGCCTCTCCGTTGCGGAGCACGGGCTCCGGACGCGCAGGCTCAGCGGCCATGGCTCACGGGCCCAGCCGCTCCGCGGTATGTGGGATCTTCCTGGACCGGGGCACGAACCCGTGTCCCCTGCATCGGCAGGCGGACTCTCAACCACTGCGCCACCAGCGAAGCCCCCACTCGTCCTCTTTACGTTCTTGAAATTTCAAAAAGTTATTACACCTGAAGCCAAATCAATGTAAGTTGTATCTTGAAAGGGAAAAAAAAAGTTTTCTTTGATTTTATAAGGCACACAGTTTTAACCTGTTCTTGTAAAGTTCAGTGAGAGTGTTGGATGGGCCTGCTTTTTCCAGTTTTTCTCTCCTAGATAGTGTGAACCATGGTGCTCAGGGGTGGTCACTTTCATTTCTGAGCCCAGCGAGCTGTTAGGTTGGGTCATTAAGTGCAAATAGGTCAGCCTTGCTAATGCTTCCCACTGTAACATTACATACATTTTCCCATGAAGTCCCATCCCCCCCACCATGTCACCTTAATGATCTGCATTTTTCAAACTGGGTGGTGACCCATCAGTGGGAGCAACATTTTTTTTTAATTAATTAATTTTGGGCTGTATTGGGTCTTCGTTGCTGCGTGTGGGCTTTCTCTAGTTGCTGTGAGCGGGGGCTACTCTTCGTTGCGGTACACAGGCTTCTCGTTGCGGTGGCTTCTCTTGTTGCTCAGCATGGGCTCTAGGCGTGCGGGCTTCAGTCGTTGCGGCACATGGGCTTCAGTAGTTGTGGCTCGCGGGCTCAGTAGTTGTGGCTCGTGGGCTCTAGAGCGCAGGCTCAGTAGTTGTGGCGCATGGGCTTAGTTGCTCTGAGGCATGTGGGATCTTCGCGGACCAGGGCTCCAACCGGTGTCCCGTGCATTGGCAGGCGGATTCTTAACCACTGCGCCACCAGGGAAGTCCCGGGAGCAACATTTTTAAAAAGCCAGATTGGTGCGAGTACAAAACACGGGCACGTGTGGCATGCGGTAAGGAGCAGTGTCGCTCCATGAAATTCTGCTTGGGTGTGTGTGTGTGTGTGTTCCCCGAGTGGCTGTGTAAAGTGCACTTCTGGCTGGGGATTATGGACAAAAACGTCTGAAAAACACTGAACCTCATAATCACTAGTGCCTCTTGAGCTCCAGCAGTCAACAGCCTGTGATTATTAAGTGGGTGTTTGGAAGACTTTGGGCAACTTTTCTCCTCTTTCCTGTGTCTTCCTCTTTCCTGTGTCTTCCTCTGTCACTTGTCCCCGCGCTGGTGGCATATGAGTACTCACTCATCCATAAAGGGCCAGGCTGCTGGGACCCCGTACTGGTCCCAGGGGAGCGAGTGAGGGGCCTCCGTAGGGCTCTCGCCAAAGGGTAGCCACGACTTGCTCCTTTCCAGCTGGGGCTTTGCAGCCCCTCTACCGTGAGCCTCTCCCTGGTGCTCCAGAGGGGCCAGTGGCGTGGTCGCCTAGACCAGCACTTGGGGTGGATGTGAGAACCCCTGATCGGGAGCGCTCAGGGCTGTGGGGAGAATGCCAGGTGGGTGGAGGAGGAAATTCCAACCAGATTAGGCACACCGCTCGCAGACCATGCTGAGTCCTGCGGTGGCGAAAGCCGGGGCAGAAGGAAACAGGAAAGATTTGAAGCGAGGGAACTTCCGCTGACCCTTTCACAGCCCTTCTCTTGTTTTGCTCGTCAGGGAAACTCAGTCCTCAAGCTCTGCTGGGGGAAGCCCTCCTTCCCCGCCAGGGTGCAGCCCGATGGCAGGGCACTGACTGCCGGCCGAGTGGGTTAAGGCTCAGCCTTCTCTCTAGGAGCTGGTGGCTGCCGGGCCAGTTAGAAACCTCGCTTGGCCTTGGGGGTTTCTGTCGCCGGCCCTGCTGAGCTCCGAGCAGCAGCAGCGAGCCAGGCAGGTGCCAGGAGGCTCTGCATTCCTCCACTTCTGACTTTGCTCATCCTTCCTGGTCCCAGCAGTGCAAGCTGACTGCTAGGGTCCTCTGGGGAGGTGGGGGGCAGGGGGCGAAGGCAGCTGCCAGTGTCCCTCCCACCCACTCCAGTGCTTTCGAAACCAAGTACCGTCCAGTAGATGCCATTCTGCTTCGAAAGGGCGTGAAATCCCAAATTGCTCTCGTTCTTGCAACAAAATTATAGTGATCTTTCCTGTCTCCTAGAGATCCCGCCCCTCCCTTCTTTTCCGTCCTCCTTCAGCGGGAGGCGCTTTTCTAAAAGGTGGATTTCGGAGTGGCGTGGAGTCCAGCGAGGAGTCCTCTTGAACTTCTGTCCGGTTGTCTGTCATGAACACCCAGGCCGCGTGCTGATGCCCAGGGCTGGGGTCTGCTGGAGGAGTGGGAAAGGGATCTCAGGCGGTCCCAGATCAGCACTTGGTCCCCATGTGGCCACTTTCCGGCCGGCTGCGGGCCCCCTCTGCCCAGAAGTGGGGGAGAGGGAGGCTAGAGCAAAGGGCTTGGAGGGGAGCCCCTAGGATTACAGGGGCAGTTGGCAGTCAAGGCGGCCTCAGCTTTTTAACAGCGGGAGGCACTTGGGGCTAATTGGGGGGATTCAATTACATTGTTTAAGCCATACAGGGGTGTGCACATGAAGTGGGGGGGCGTGTCATGTGGAAGGGAGGGCGTGGCTCTGTGGAGTAGGCCTTCCATAGTTTCCTGGTTTCCGTTGGGCACCTTTTAGCCATCTGTGGCCCTTTCATTGAAGAGGACTTTTGTCCCACCGCTCTTGGGGGCGGTGACCAATCTCCAGACTTGAGTCCCACTTTTCTTCTTTCACAGGCTTGGGTTCTGGACCCCTTCTGACTTTCCCTGACCCACTGGATGAACTGGCTTGCTTGTGTTCAAGGAAGCCTTTGGTAGTCCCTCTTGAACCCCAGAACTGGCTCTTTTCATATCTCCCCTGGTACCCAAGGGGTACTTTCCTTCTCAGAGAGTTTTCTTTTTGTTTTTAATCTTCATTGAGTTCTGCTTCTCCGACAGTCTGCCCTCCCCTCCCAGCCTCCACCTGGAATGTTTGCTGCCGTCCTTTTTCATAGGAGGCTTGCATCCGATCACTGTCTCTTTAACTGCAAACCTGCCCTCAAGCTCCTTCTGAGCCACAGTTTCTCACCCTCAGAGAACTATCTTGGGGCAATTCAGGTCCCAGTCTTGGACTTAACCGGTTGGGCAGGACACTTAGCTTTTCTGAGGTCTAGTTCTCTTATCTGTGAAATG
Organism: Globicephala melas; assembly: GCF_963455315.2. Taxonomy (NCBI): domain Eukaryota; kingdom Metazoa; phylum Chordata; class Mammalia; order Artiodactyla; family Delphinidae; genus Globicephala; species Globicephala melas. Next base: position 100,823,697 of record NC_083319.1, read on the forward strand.
CAGACACAAATTTTCTTCCTGCTTTTTCTCACCTGAACCAACTTTCCATTGCTTCCTTCTTCCCTTGTTTTCCCGTCGGAACCCATGGAAGTTCCGTGTAACAGGCTCCCTTACATCTTCACTGAGTTTTCCTTCCTCCTGCCGGTGCTCTTCTCCTGAGACCCCCACTTCCCTGAAGCCTCTCAAGAAAAGATGGTTCCCATCGCCTCAAACCACATGCCTTGGGGCTGCTGCCCTCTGGCTGTTCATCACCCCCCTTATCAACTGCTCCTTCCCCTTTGAGGCTCCCGCCATCCACTTCCACCAGTGTCCATCCCTCTTCTCTCTCTGTCCCCACTCACCTCCTGCTCTACTGGGATGGCAGGATGGGTAGGGGCGGGGGCCCCTGAGCCTGACTGCATGGACTAGGTCCTGCTTCCCACTTGGGTGTGACCTGGGGCAAGTTTCTTCATCCACCTCTGTGCCCAGTTTCCCCACCTGTAAAAAAAAGGACAAGATGGTACTGATGTCCCAGGTGGCTGTGAGCGTTGAGTCCTTACTGCGCTTATCAGAACCTGCCGTGTATGAGTGTCCCCTAGGTGGGAGCTCTCAGGTTCATCATGGTCATCATCAATGACGTGATCCAGTCGCTTTCCCTCGTTCTCTGAATGTTGGCGTCTGGCTCATAGACCGCTCCTCTACCCTGAATCCCATCATCATCCTGAGACTGTCCCCTCTTGGCCACCACCCAACGAACACCCAAATCCCTCCATTCTTTATGTTGCTCAGATCGAGGGCTGTTACCTCCACGGGGCCTTGTCCTGACCCAGAACCTTTCCGCCTCTGAAATCGTGCGTTCAGACGTCTCATAGCCTGGCCACAGCTTTCTCATGGTCACACTGTGCTAGGGCTCCTGTCTCTTCTCTCTCTCCTCTGAGCGCATCCCTGGCTTCCTCAGCCCATCCCTGCAGCCACTCCCGGGCCCGCAGTTTCTCTGCCTTTGGTCCTTCCAACGCTGGCCTGCCCACACCTAATCCCTAACAACCCACCACCCGCTGGGCAGCCGAGCCCTTCGGGAGAAACCCACACTGCTGCCCCGTGTGCCAGGCCTCTGCGGCCCCCAGCAGACCCCACTCCTCCAGCAGACCCCAGCCCTGGGCATCAGCACGCGGCCTGGGTGTTCATGACACAGACAACCGGACAGAAGTTCAAGAGGACTCCTCGCTGGACTCCACGCCACTCCGAAATCCACCTTTTAGAAAAGCGCCTCCCGCTGAAGGAGGACGGAAAAGAAGGGAGGGGCGGGATCTCTAGGAGACAGGAAAGATCACTATAATTTTGTTGCAAGAACGAGAGCAATTTGGGATTTCACGCCCTTTCGAAGCAGAATGGCGTCTACTGTCCTTTCCCGTGTTCTGGTCAGTCTGCTTTTGTCCTCCTCAGCAGCTGCTTCAGAGCGTCTTGCTTCGCGGAGCCCCACCCCTCCACTTCTCTCAGCCTCAGTGTGGCATCTCGCTCCCTGTTTATAGAGGAACCAGGCCCCCAGTCAGGCTCTCCTGTGACAGTCCTTCCAACTAGCCTGTCGTCTCCCGCCCCTCCCTCCTCCTATCTTAAGGTAAGAGGGTCCTTCCTTCCTCTAAGGGGAATCAGCGGGGGAAGGGTGATGGGTAGGGACCACCCCATACACCTGGATTTGAATCCTGGCTCTCCACCTGGGCCACCTTACTTGGCCTCTCTAAGCTCAGTTTCCTTGTCTGCAGAGTGTGGATGTGAATCCCAAGACCTACCTTACAGGGTTGTTGAAAGAATTAAGTGGGGTGACATACGTGAAGCTCTTGCTTATTGAAGTTCTCAATAAAGGTCATGGGGGTAGTTATTTTGGTCAGCTGTCTCATGAGTAACCCGGTTCCAGTATCCTTAGCACACCCCCACCCAGCCCCACCCCACCATGGGTTCCTTCTTAGAAGCATTTCTACGTCCAATCCGTACTTCTCCCATCTTCAATAACGAACCAACCCCAGGCAGCTCACCTTGAGCCCACGTACCCTTAAAATAACAAATGTTAGAGAAGGATGGTTGACATTCAGTCTCTCCCTCCTCCCCTTGTCACCCCCCAGGCCTCTCTGGGTTTTTGTGCCCGTTGCTCTGCTGGCACTAGGGTGCCAGTGATCGCCTGGCCTAATAAATGCAGCCATCGTTTTCCTGGCCCCTCCGACGACAGGCAGCCTGCTGGTCTTCCTCAGAATTCTGCCCTCTACCTTCTTTTCTTTCCTCGGGACACGTCTCCATTTCTGCTTGGGTCCTGGTAACTCGCAGGTGGCATCTCTGTGTCTCTGGTCCGGACTCTCTAGGAGCTAGATAAACAGTTGCCTTGAAGACATGTCCATTTGGCTGTCTTGGTGTCCATCATGGAATGTCCTGCCCTCCCCTCTGGCCTGCCCTTTGGCCTGGGCCCCCTCCCTCAGAAAATTGGGGATGGTCTTCAGCTTTTCCCCCACCTCTGCCTCCTTTCCCCTTCTCCCCGTATGCTTCCAAGACCTGTCCCCTCCTGCATCTGTAATACCTCTTAATTTGTTTTCTTCTCCCTCCTACTGCTTCTACCTTGGTTCAGGGGACTCAGCAGCTGTCGCCTTTACACGGCAGACTTCCCTGATCACAGAGTCACAGTTGAACAAACCCTCCCCTCCACGCACCCACACTTCCCTATTGCCCGGCCCTGCTTTTTCTCCACAGCATGTGTTACCTTATAACACACAATACTGTTAATTCATACTTATTTATTTATTTATTTTCCTGGCCGTGCCACCCAGCCTGTGGAATCTTAGTTCCCTGACCAGGGATCGAACCTGTGCCCCCTGCAATGGAAGTGCAGAGTCTTAACCACTGGACTGCCAAGGAATTCCCTCATATTTATTATTTATACTGTCTACTATTTTCTTCATATTTGTAATGTTATTTACATTGTTTATGGTCTCCCTCCATTGGAATGTCAGCTCCCAGTGGGCAGGAATGTTTTACTCCTTCGTTCTCTGGTGTGTTCCTATTGCCAGAAGCAGTACCCGGCACACAGTAGGTGCTCAGTTAAGTATTGATATTTGTTGAATGAATTCCCACAAATCCTTCCTAGCTAGTCCTGCACACTCCCAGTTTTCTCTCCTTAAGTAGGGAAGAGTAGCAATACCCATCCTGCCCACCTTTCAGATCTACTTACTGGATCTTGGAAGAAAGTGCAGCCAGGTTTGCAGTGAACACAGTTGAAAAAGCATAAAGCTCTCTGCAGGTGCCAGGCCGTGGTATTTATTATCAAACCAGGATCGTGTTAAAGGGGTAAGTTTAGCCGATTGGAATGGAAAGTCCAGCCTGTTCTCTACGGTGCTGCAGAGCCTGCAAGGGGCCTGAGGGGGTAGAGGGGCAGCCCATTGTCTCAGTTCACATCCACTGGTGTCTCCCCCCAACCTGACACTCCCCTAGCTGTCCCCGTTGCCTTCAGAATAAAACCTGGACTACCTCGCATGGCATGCAAAGACCTAGACCTTCTCCCCCTCTGACTTAGCCACCGGGGATACGTAAAGGTTTTCTGTGGCTCTTGGTTGAATGAATCAGTTGTTTTAAAAAAGATGTGGGGGAAAAAGCGCTTTAAAACCTGCTATGAAACAAATGCTAGTTTTTGTTTTGCTGAGCGTTTGGAATCTCTGCTGTATCTTGGTCACAAAGAGACTTTCTCAGCCCTTTTGCCTGTCCCTTTCTTGTGGTAGAACCCATAAGCCTCAGTGAAACCCTGATGAGGCTAGGAATTCATCTGGCCAGCCACTTCATTCATTCCACACTTAACTGAGGCCCCTCCTACCCCGGGCAACAAAAATAAGTCCTGGCCCCTATTTCCAGAGGCCGCTCCCTATAGTTAGACCCTGAGCTTAGGTGATGGGACCGGCTGGCTCCCTTTGAGGAGATGAATGGCCCAACTTGATATCTGCTTTCAGATGGGCATGAGGGCTGGGGTGTGGAGTCTGGAGGGCCCAGGCTGCCATCTTGAAGGTCTGGAGTCAGATTGGGAGTGTCACTGGGATGTCTTTGCCTGGCATTCTTGCATCGGCTCCTGTCCCCGTGGGAGACACTGGCCCTCAGTTGTACTGTTCCTCCGTGCCCCCCCACCCCCATCTTCTTCCTCACCTCTGCGGTTGTTAGTCATTCTGGGAGCTGAAATTGGTTCCCAGAAGGTACCTTTGAGAATCCCCTCACCGTACCCTCCCAGTAATCCCAGACTGCCGGGAAGGGCCGTTGTCTGGTCACTAAGAGGTGTTTTGGTTTCACATTCGTGCTTTCTCTCTGAAGAGAAAACAAAACATGTTGAAATAGAGAGAAATCCCAGCAGCAGCTTGGTTGAAGCAAGAGTTGCATAACAGGTTTAAGAAATGTCTGGCCACCGTGGATCAGGTGAAGGGACTGCCGCTTCGTGTCCTGGAGAGGACGTCCTCTGAGGCCAGCGGCCTCCGGATTCATCACACACATCCTGCGAGAGACTCAGAAAGCCACGGTACCATGAGGTCCGGGGGCAAAAGCCCCGATGGATCTCTCATTGTAGCGACAGCCTTTGTTCCCTGGAGATGCTGCCGTGGGCAGGGGCTGGGAAGGGGGGCGTGTCTGTCAGACTGGTGCTGGTGTTGAAGCCCCTAGAAAGGGCACTGAACTAGGAGGGGTTGGGGCTGGCCCCGTGAATTTAAGTCCCAGTCCTGCCATGCGCCAGCTTTGAAACCTGGACGAGTCATTTCTCTGGGCCAGTGTCTCCTTGTCTCATGGACTGCTATTAGTCACCTAGACTAACATCGTCTGTTTACCTACTTGACAGGACTGTTGAGAAGCTCAGGTGGGATCATGTTTGCGGGCGGCTTCTGTAAACCTTGACAGGCCCAGCTAATGACAGATCATATCAGAGGCAATATGCTTAATGATTAAGAGCCCTTCAAGTTAACAGCGCGGGCTCTGGGGCTAGACTCCCTAGGCTGGTGCCTGGACAAGTTACTGAAAACTCTCTGTGCCTTATTTTTCTCATCTGTGAAATGGGGATAAAATAGTACTCACCTCAGCGTGTTGCTGTGAGAATTATGATACACCTAGAGTGTTAAGAAGAGCGTCAGGGACGTGGAAAGCATTCCTTTAATATTAGCTCGTAATATCATTTCTGAAAGGGTTATTTCTTGAATGCCTGGTTATGCTTGTATGTTGCTATTGTAATTGTATATTACAGTATTTTTGTATCATTTCAACCTATATTCTGTCCCTTGATCCTCCTAGATCTCCTTTTTTTTTTTTTTTTTGCGGTACGCGGGCCTCTCACTGTTGTGACCTCTCCCGTTGCGGAGCACAGGCTCCGGACGCGCAGGCTCAGCGGCCATGGCTCACGGGCCCAGCCGCTCCGCGGCACGTGGGATCTTCCTGGACCGGGGCACGAACCCGTGTCCCCTGCATCGGCAGGCGGACTCTCAACCGCTGCACCACCAGGGAAGCCCTTAGCTCTCCTTTGAAGATAGGAAAAGGCATGTGCAGTTTCTCATTTCGTAGATGAGAAAACTGAGCTTCAGAACAATAACATGCCCTGAAACTTGGGCCTCTTTCTGCTGTACCAGAGTTGAGGAAAGGAATCAGGTAGGAGCAAGCAAGTGAGGTGCTGGGGTGCAGACTCAGATGTTAATGATGGCAGAGCCCTTGAGCTGGGTTCTGAGAGGAGGCGATGGGGCCTCAGCTGCATTCTTGGGAGGGAGGAATTGGAGTTGAGGGAACACCAGCAGGAAATCAAAGTGTGGCATGGAACACGGGGCTCTAATGTATAGGTAGGAGTTCCTGGGTCAAGTACTCTAGTATGCAGGGCAAGCGGATGATGACAAATGGTTATTGCCATAGGATATTTTTGGCTCTGTCTGGCTTCTCTCTCTTGAGCAAGTTGCAGCTCTCATTTCAGCAGTGTGTCAATGTTGGACTCAATATAGTAATTTGAATTTGGACTGGCCTGAGGATTCCTTTCCAGAACACAGCCGGAAAATGACCTGTTGGGAAGAGCATTACCTCATAGTTCATCGGTCTGCTAGGGCTGCAGTGTCCTCATCTTAAATAGGGCAGAGTAACAATGCCTGTCGTGCCTCCGTTTCAGGTCTACTTAATACATCTAGTAAGAAAACACAGCCCGGTTTGCAGTGAACAAACCTTTGTACCATTTAAAAAGTATAAAGCTCTCTGCAGGCGCCAGGTTGTGGTATTTATTATCAAACTGGGATCCTGTTGAAGGGGTAGGGTTAGCTCGTTGGAATGGAAAATACGGGCTCTGGTTCCAGCCACTGCAGGATTTGCTACAGCTGCATGGCCTTGGGCACTTAACCTCTCTCCTTACACACAGTGTCTCCCATCTGTTGAATAAAGACCAGGGTGGCCGGCTGCTGCCACCTCTTTAGCTGGGTAATGACGAAGAGCCAATTATACTGTGGGGCGTGCTCAGAAATACATTTAAAATTGATGATGTAGGACCAGTGACGAGCGGGGCCGCATACGGCTGGCTACGGTGATTAAGGCCAGTGATTAAGGCTGACTTCAGGGAGTGAGGGCCCCGTTCATCTCCGTAGGGTTATCGCCTTAGAGGCTCCATTTCACTTTTCAGGTGAGTCTGCCTCTTTGAGTGGCAGGCGTGTGAGGCTGGGGACCAGGGAAGGTGGCTGATCACCCTGAAGTGTGTCTCTGTGTGTCTGTTGATGCTCTTACCTACCTTGGTCCCTCCCATCTCTGTTTGCCTTGGTTGTTCATGGCCACTGACCGTGAAAAGTAAGAGGGGAAGGAGGTAGGACACAGATGCCTTTGTCTTGGGGTCCCTGGTCCTCCTTTCCTCGCACTGCCGACACGGAGGGTTTTGCTTGCTCATTGCTTTGCCCTGGGCCTGACAGCCAGTGTGGAGGGTGGAGGTGGAGAGTGGGCACTGGCAGCCCGCAGGAAGCTTGCTGGCTGGCTTGCTGGGGATGGGAACATGCAGGGCCCTGCCTCTGGCTTGCAGTGGGGTACTCTGCTCCCCTGGAATAGAGGTGGTCCCATGGGTGTCCTGGGGCTGTCTCCAGCCTGGATTAAAGGAGTGGGTGGTTGGCAGATGATCAAATCTAAGAAGTCAGAGGGGAGAAACGGGGGGAAGACTTTCTTTTTTTAAAGTATTTATTTATTTATTTATTCATTCATTCATTCATTCATGCTGCACCGGCTCTTCCTTGCGGCACACAGGATCTTCCTTGCGGCATGCGGGATCTTTTAGTTGCAGCATGCGGACTCTTAGTTGTGACATTCATGCAGGATCTAGTTCCCCGACCAGGGATCGAACCCAGGCCTCCTGCACTGGGAGTGCAGAGTCTTACCCACTGGGCTGCTGGGGAAGTCCCGGGAAGCCTTTCTAAAGGAAAGAGGATGCTGGTGTGTGTGTACTTGAGTGTGAGGGTGGAAGGACGAACCTGGGGTGTGTCATTGACTATAGAACCAAGTCTCCTTCCTTAGTCACTCTTTCCACGGCTTGTTTGCTAAATGTTGGCTTGCATTAGCATGATTCATAGAAACATCTCTACCGAGAAAGAGTTAAAAGGCATTTGTAAAAGTGCAGCTTCATCCCCTGGACTTCATTGAATAACCAAATTAATTCAGGCGTGGGAGCATGTGGGTGGGACCACATGTGCTGGGCACTGGGAGCTGGGGGGCTCGACACCTCCGAGGTCACCCCACAGCAGTCCCCCGTCCGCCAGGAGGACAGAGCTATCAATGAATCATTTCCGGAGGGGGCGATGAGCCTCTTCTCATGGAAACCGAACCTCAGGAGCAGTCAGGAAAGGGCCCCTCGAAGAAATAATGTCTCAACATATCTGTATCTAGACTGAAGGAGAAGGAGATGTTAGAACAGGGCTGTACGATTCCCTGTCCCCTAGAATGTCATGGCCTGTCCCCAAGGTACCCCTCCCCTGACACTCTGATTTTGGGCTTCTGCTCTGAGCCGTCTGTCTGATCACAGAATCAGCTGAGAAAGTTTTTGTGGTTTGGGGTCACACTGGGGCCTCCACGTGGGACCTGCCCCGCATTCTGAAATTCTTCTTCTCTCCCCACCCTGTTCTGAAATTTTAGTTCACTGTTTCGCCTCCGAGTGACTGCCCGGTGGCATCCAGGAGGCCCAGCCTCGTCCCTGGATGAGAACTTTCACTGCAGAGCTGAGGACCAGAGGAGGGTGAAAACCCAGAAGAAGGGAGGAAAGCTGTCATGTCAAAGGCATTTCTGCTCATAATTGGTTCGTAATTGATGGGTGACATGACTGGCAAACGCCAGCTGGAGCAGCAGCCGGACAAGTGGCTAAAAATTAAATAGTCACGTGACTTGTCGAGGTTTAGGGTTTGCCTGAGTAACCTTTTCGGCCCAGGTCACTGTTTGTAGGGTGACCTGAGAGACATGACACACAGTGTCGGTGACCACTTTGCTTTCTGAAGGACAGAGGTTGACCTGGAGCCCCATACAGGGCCCTGTTCTTGACACTCAGATTCCTATCTCATTCCTTGTCACTTTTTTTTTTTTTTTTTTTTTTTTTTTGCGGTACGCGGGCCTCTCACTGTTGTGACCTCTCCCGTTGCGGAGCACAGGCTCCAGACGCGCAGGCTCAGCGGCCATGGCTCACGGGCCTAGACGCTCTGCGGCATCTTCCCGGACCGGGGCACGAACCCGTGTCCCCTGCATTGACAGGCGGACTCTCAACCACTGCGCCACCAGGGAAGCCCTCCTTGTCACTCTTAATTTAAAGGCAGCTGAATAGCTGGACATTTATCTCCTGCCCTCTCTTTCCTTTGAGCCCTTCTCTCTCCGGTGGGTCCTCCTATAAATGCAGAGGGTTCAGTTCCTGGGGCTTATCCATCAACCTCCAGTGATTCTGATAAAGGCTGGAAGCTGGACTCTTGAGGCTTTTCCTCCTGGTGCCTGTACTAGTCCAGGTTTAGACAGAAGCTCCTGGATCTCACAGCTTCTAAAATCTGAGTCCTGCTTCTCCAAAACACTGGTCCAGTGACATGGGCAAGAGCCAGCCGACCCCAAGGCCAGCCCTCCCTTTCTGTGTCTGCGGATTCCCGTGGCACAGGAGGTCTTTGTTACTAAATCTTCTGGGTGTTTTGAAGGAGGACGTGTGTGGGCCTTTTTCAGTGTCGATAGACAATGCTGAGCTGTTCTCCAGGAGAAACAGTCGGGATAGAAGCAAAGGATTGATCTGGTGGACGTTACGCCATAGAAAATGCCCCGTTGGGATAGGAGTTGTCAGTGAAAGGGTTAAAAATCTAAAATATGAAAGAGAGACTAGAGAGTTCTCTTTTTACACTAAAAATTGTTTTTCCTTAAATCTTGGCTTCTCAGGCAATCATTGAATTAATGAACGTGTATTTATGCCAGGAAACGTGAAGCGTTAAATTTATTTCAAAAATGACTAAAGATTTATAGTTAGTCCTTAGAGTACTGAGAATATCCCCATCATTAACTCGGACAGAGAAAGACATATATCATATGATGTCACTTACATGTGGAATCTAAAAAAATAACACAAATGAACTTATTTACAAAACAGAAACAGACTCATAGACGTAGAAAGCAGATTTACAGTTACCAAAGGGGAAAGGGGGTGGGGGAGGGATAAATTAGGAGTTTGGGATTAACAGCTGCACACTGCTGTATATAAAACAGATAAACAACAAGGACCTACTGTATAGCACAGGGAACTATATTCAATATCTTGTAATAACCTATAATGGAAAAGAATCTGAAAAAGAATTGTGTGTGGGGGTGTGTGTGTGTGGGGGGGGTGTATCTATCTGAATCACTTTGCTGTACACCTGAAACTAACACAAAGTTGTAAATCAACTATAGTTCAATTTTTTTAAATACATAAAGCAAGGGCTACCCTGGTGGCGCAGTGGTTGAGAGTCCGCCTGCCGATGCAAGGGACACGGGTTCGTGCCCCGGTCTGGGAAGATCCCACGTGCCGCGGAGCGGCTGGGCCCGTGAGCCATGGCCGCTGAGCCTGCGCGTCCGGAGCCTGTGCTCCGCAACGGGAGAGGCCACAAGAATGAGAGGCCCGCGTACAGCAAAAAAAAAAAAAAAAAAAATACATAAAGCAAGATGATTTAAATCAGCTTTAGAAATGACTTTTCATTGTAAAAACAATAGAATAACAATGAGGAATACATGGACAAGTTAGAGTGACTCCTAGTTCCTTCTTTGCCTCCAAAAAAGTCTTTCAAGTTTCAGAAGGAGGTAGAGAAGGAGTTAACACTGCAGTTTGTCACAATGGGGTCTGTGTGGGTACAGTTTTAGGTGGTTCTGTTTATCCTTGGAATTAGCACTGTTCCCTCCACAGGCTCCTGAGATTGGGCCGGACAGTGGTGCTTCCCCTGACCTGGGGTAAGAATTCTCATTTTAACCTTCCCGTGAATGTCTCTTCCAAGGTTCTTTTGAATTTTCTGATAATCTAATCACAAGAAAGTTTCTGAAATTCTCTTTCAGACCCTAAAAAATGAAAGTTAACTACAAAGCTGGGCTTTTACTAGAAGTTGCTTTTAAGTTGGAAACAGATTTCTGATCCTCTCTGAGTTTAAGGGACAGGAAGAAGCTTTGTCAGCCCAGAACTTGAACGTGGAGGGCAGGGGGATGATATGAGGAGAATCAAGGCGAAACGGATTCTTTCTCTGGATACACACACAGAACGTTTAATTTCCATTTTAGGGTGAGTTACAATTAGCTCCTGATGACCAAAAGCCCACCAACTGAGTGACCCTGGGAAAACACGTCACTTAATCTGAGTCTCAGTTTCTTCATCTGTGGAATGGCAAGATGGAACTAAAACTATATGGTTTCTTAGGAAGCTTCCCGTTCTAAAATTTCCACTCCTTATTTGCATGGGCTGTATAACTCTGGGCACTGTCTTTTGACTTGGAATGTAACATATAGACTTGCAAGCACTTCTGCTTGAAGGAGGAAACTAGGAAGACCACCCCTGCCCACGGCCCCCAGCTCTGGAATTCTCCCAGGGCTAGAATGCCCAAGGAGGAAAAGAGCTAGATGCCCAACTACCATTTGGGGCCCCTGTTTCCCAGAGTACCTGCCGAGAAATGATCATTTATTTAAATTACTTGAAACCTCCAACTGCAGCACTGAAAGACTGCAAACGATTCATTCACACTATTCCAGAAATGCTGAATGGCCACAGCCCCACCCTAGAAGCAAGGAGAGCCTTGTAGCAGATGCTTCTGGAAGGCTCTGTTTATAGCTCTCTGAGTCCTTCCTGCCGAGGACCTTTCATGAGCTCACTACCAGGAAGCTGAGTCATCGAGGGGTCAGCCGGCATGGCCACGGTCACCCAGCATTGCCACATTGAGAGGCTTGCCGCAGCCATTCCCCGCACGGTGATGGGAACCCCATCACTCCTCACGGCTTGTGAGGTCGGGACCAAAGAGACTGAAACATCCCATGGAGGGTCAAAGGACTGTCCTCTTTTCAGGGCTCCACTTGGGCTCTGTGCTGTGCTCCTAGTACCCAGCTGGCTGCAATGACAACACCTTTCTTGGGGCCTCTGTTCACATCCCACCTGCCACTACCCGTGCCCCCAGGTGGTCCCCTTCTCCCATGCTTCACCTGCATGGCTCCCCCCAGGCTTCCGGTCCCTGCTTCGAAGTCACTTCCAGAACCCCGCCCCAAATCTAAACTAGGATCCCTGCCTTTACTGTCTCAGCACCTTCACCTTCTCCCTTGCTTCAGGACATTTAGAGTTTGAAAGTTTTTATTTGTATGACTTAAAAAAAAAAACTTATATATTTATTTATTTGGCTGCACCGGGTCTTTAGTTGCAACACATGGGATCTTCGTGGGATCTTCACTGAGGCGTGCGGGAGCTTTTTTTTGTTTTTTAGTTGCAACATGCAGGATCTTTAGTTGCGACATGTGGGCTCTTAGTTGCAGCATGCGAGATCTAGTTCCCTGATCAGGGATCGAACCCGGGCCCCCTGCGTTGGAAGCGCGGAATTTTCACCGCTGGACCACCAGGGAAGTCCCTATTTGTATGAGTTTTGGTTTGCTCTTCCCCTCGCCTACTAGACTCTAACCTCCTTGAAGGCAAGGACTTGCTGCCTGCCCCATCATCCCCAGCACCCCCTAGCAGCGCCCTGTTTATGTCGTAGGGAGAATTTGTTGGTCGAATGACCCAGTTTTACCAATGTGAGACTCCTGCGGTCTGGCCCCTCACTCTCATCCCCGGCACCCATCTGCTTCTCTCCCCCTGGAAACCCTTCTCATCAGTTGACTTTGGTTTAAATCATACACTGGAGCTCTGTTTCCAGGATGAGGGTTTTCAACGGCATGAAATCTCACCCAGGATTGAAGGTTTCTGCCATTCTCTTAGGCATCCAGGGAAACTTACAAATAGCTCCCCCAAAACTTAGGAAATAATTTATACGTGCAAAAAGTCGTATTATACGTGCAAGTGGATTTTGGAGGCTGAGAGGCGAGTCTTCAGGATGCTACCTTTGGTGTCTTTCCCCTGAGACCCTTAGAACATCGAGCCTGGTGTTTCTGGTGTTTTGTCATCTTTCTCTGTTATTGTCTGGTATATGAAGGGAGCAGAAGAACATCCCCTCCAGCTGTGGCCTGGCCCCGCCTACACGTAAATCACCCAGCATTTTGGAGATGATCTGACAGCAGCATTTGTGGGAAATCTGGCTTCGGGAACATCTGGGACATTTACCCAGGGCCCATGCTTAGCCCTCTAGTGTTCCCTGAACTCTGGAGCCTGGCTCTCCTAGGGCTTATATCCTGGGCTCTTATCCTGTGTGTTAGATCCCAGCAAATGTGAGATGCGTCACGCTGTGGGACATAGATCCTCAGTAAGCAGATAGATAGCTGTTTGGGGAGGAGAGTATATCTGGGGCTTAACGTGCCTGCTTTGTGTACGTCTGTGGATGAAATGCAGCGTACCTCTGAGTCCTTGACTATCGTTACGGAGTGTCGAAGCACAGTGCTGGGGTGCTGAGATCACAACAGATGAGGCTGCCCCTTCCTTCGTGTTTCTGTCAGACTTTAATGGGAGACAGGCATGCAGACGCATCACCTGATATAATTATAAGTAGAGGAATGAGCAAGAGAAGGCTGGTGACAGGGCAGCTTTGAAAAGGCTTTTTTTCCTGTGGATAACAGGCTCATAGTGGGGCTTGCTTTAGAAGGTATGGCTTCTCTGGCGGGCGTGGAAGCCAGTCTTGCAGAAGCTGGCAGGACCGCACTTGGCTTGGGAACCGTGCACGGGACTCGCGAGGTGCCTGGCTCCCTGAGCCTGTCCAGGGTGGATCCAGGAGGGCTGTCACCCACAGCTCCCTGGCTCTGATGGCAAGGTAGGGCCTTGGAAACACCGGCATCATCACCCAGTCTCTCACATACAAACGTTTGGCTGGTTTTTGACAGCTACCTCCATGCCTGAGCAGGTGGGGTATGATATCTTCCTGGCATGATATCTTTTGGGCTGACACAGGCCAAGGGTGTATTAGACAGGGACACACTGCATCACTGGGGCGGGGGGCCAGCATGTGGAAAAGGGCGAGCATCCCAGCTCTGCATCTTAAGCCTTTCTGCCTTACGTCAAAGCTTTGCCTTCCGTCCAAGAGCCCCTGGGCTGAACTTCCAGGTACTCCCTTCCAAGGCAGGCCTTGGAGCCAGGGATGTTGCTGTGTCCAGGCGATTATGCTCTGCATTTGAGCCTCTGGTCGCCTTCGCCAAAAACAGACAAGAAAAACAAAAATTGCTCTCCCAGCTGTGCAAAGAAACCTCAGGGAACCATTGGATTGTGACAGGATTTCAGACTGTGATTTCAGAAATGCATACGGAGTGAGCTGTCGATTAGATTGAGGATTGTTTAAGAATTGTGGTTAAAATACACATAACATAAAACTCGCCATCTTACCCTTTTTTCAGAGTACAGTTCAGTAGTGTGGTATATCGACATTTATTGTATAATACAACCGTCACCACCATCCATCTCCAGAACTTTTCTCATCTTTGCAAACTGAAACTCTGTCCCCATTAAACAGCATCTCCCCATTGTCCCCAGTCCCCTAGCAACCACCATTCTACTTTCTGTCACTTTGCATTTGACTATTTCAGTTACCTCATGTAAGTGGAATCATACAGTATTTGTCTTTTTTTTTTTTTTTTTTTTGCGGTACGCGGGCCTCTCACCGTTGCGGCCTCTCCCGTTGCGGAGCACAAGCTCCGGACGCGCAGGCTCAGCGGCCATGGCGCACGGGCCCAGCCACTCGGCGGCATGTGGGATCTTCCCGGACCGGGGCACGAACCCGCGTCCCGTGCATCGGCAGGCGGACTCTCAACCACTGAGCCACCAGGGAAGCCCCCAGTATTTGTCTTTTTGTGATCGGCTTATTTCACTTAGCTTGATGTCTTCAAGGTTCGTCCGTGTTGTGGCATGTGTCAGAATTTCCGTCCTTGTTGAGGCTGAATAATATTCCGTTGCATGGATAATGGCACCTTTTGTTTATTCATTCATCTGTGGATGGACACTTGGGTTGCTTCCACCCCTTGGCTATTGTGACGAATGCTGCTGTGAACGTGGGTGTACAGATATCTCTTTGGGACTCTGCTTTCAATTCTTTTGGATGTATACCCAGCAGTGGGATTGCTGGATCGTGTAATGATTCTATTTAAAATTTTTTTTGGAACTTCCATACTGTTTTCCGTAGGGGCTGCACCATTTTACACGCACACCAGCTACACACAAGGGTTCTAACCTCTGCTGGAATCCTTTTTTTTTTTTTTTTAATACAGGTGTTTTTAAGCTGCGGGTAGTCCTAAGGTTTAGTAATGTAGATTTACCTCCCCCCCCCCCAGATAAAACACTCCCCTCCCACACGTTTTGTTTTTTAAAAGACTCTTTATTGGCTTTATAGATTTAGAATGTTAGAGGCCAAAAAGGACCTCCTTAGAGATAATCTATTAACTCCATTTATCCATTGGACAAATATTTGCAATTGTAATAGATGGGTGAACAAAACGCAGGAAATCTTCCACCTCTCGGTTTACCCGCTGGTGGAAATTCATGTTGATGCCCAGCTAGGCGAACCGATTGCTAGGAGTTCCTCAGGGATTTGGTAGCCAGGCTGGATGGGAGTTGAGGTCTTGTGACGCTTGGAACAGGGCTCTCTCTGTTCTGTCATGCTCACGTTTAGTTGCACGTCTTGGGGGGGATCCCCCAGATCCCCCGTTCGGGAAAGTGAGACACACTTGGATTTATCCCCAGAATCCGAGGGACCTGAGAGCCGGCCCACACCCACAGGTGGAACGCGGCAGAGGGAGCAGACCCCAAGCAGGGCGCCCTGTGCCCGGGCCTGTAGCTCAGTTTGGCCCCAGCTGGCTGCCTCCCTGCAGTTCCGAGGGTGGTGGGTCCCTGAGAGCTGGGGAGGGCCTTCACTACCACTGTGGTGACTGCACGGGAGTGGGTTCCAATCAGCCGTTTCAGGGAACCTTGGCACTTAAGGGCTCTGCCTGGCCCTAGCCCTGGACTTAAGCACCAGGTAAAGTCTCCAGAACTGCCCTGAGCCCTTAGTGAACTTCCTGCAGCGCTTTCCTCTGGACCCTTTGCACCAGTGTAAATTGACACTAGATTTTCCCCCACCTCTAGCTCCCCTGATTGTTACATAATCAGGAATCATGTGAGCAGCCGGTTCCATTCATTTAGAAATGGGGAGCAGAGAAAGGTGACTGTGCAAGCGGGGTGGGTGGGAGGGATGGAGACCCTTAGGGGCTGTTTTGTGCAGATCCCTCACCTCCCTGGGCCTCAGTTTCTCTTCTGTTCGGAGGGTCAGCGAACTAAAGGGCTGCTGGGCAGTCCTGACAATCAGTCAGGTCGTCTAGTCCAAATATGCAGTGATTGCGGGGGCCTTGCTTCCAACCAGGGTGGATCCCGGGGGCATCCTCCCCAAGGAAATGAGCATCTTATGAAGGAATTAGAATAAAAGTGACATGACATCTTCCTAGGAATTTGCTGTTTATCTCCCCCTCACCCCCATAAAAAGGATTAATAGAAGCACCAGCAGCTGGACGCTTCTGGTAGGGAAGCATCTGGGAGAGATTCAGTAATTCGCGGAAGGTGCAAAGGAGCAAAGGTGCAAGAGAGGAAGCAGCAGAGCTGGGATTTACGTCAGGTGAGGCCCCAGAGCCTGTTCAGCTGACTGTCGTGGGTCTGGACTCCACTGGAAACTGGAGGGCTGCTCCAGGTTTGTCCAGCCTCTTTCTGGTCAGAGGGGATTGGAGTAGGGCTTCCATTCCTGTCCCTTTATTATGAGATTGTAGGAATTGTGGCCTGGAGTCCCCAGTGCCCTGTGGCTGGTGGCTTCCTTCCAGGACCCTGAGCTCTGTTGTGTGGTTTATGGCCTATCCTATTCTGTAGTCTAATGATTCCGTTCAAACCTGTAATGAGATCCTTTGTGCCAAACAGCCATTTATGAGCAAGCAGGGAAAAATACCCTCACCTTCTAGGCAAGATTAAGCTAGTTTTGGTGGTAGTTCTTAATGATATTTCAAAGCCATTTGTATTAACACAGGTGGTAGTTTAGGGATCATACTCGCTGGAGCCCTTCTACAAAAAGTTGCAGTGATGCTAACATTTACTACCTCCTCTACGGTGCTAGGTGGTCGATGTGCTCGTGTTTTCTCAGTTATTCATCGCAGGAAGCACGTGAGGTTGGGGTTTTCACTGATGAGGGAACTGAAGGGCAGAGAATTTTAGTAACTTAATGTGTACAGCTCAAAAATAGTGACGTGGTTGAGGACGGGGCCATCTCTGTGTCCCCAGGTCCTAATAATGGCGTCTGGCATGTTGTAGGAGCTCAGTATGTGATGGTGGAGTGAATGGATGAACTTCAAACCCCAGGAACGGTCTGAGCATTGGGTGGGTGGGTGATCGAACGAGGTTTCTTTGAGATTCCATGATTGGGATTTTTAGCAAAGTACTGTTGAAGGATGGTCAAGTGGGCGGGGTCCGGGAGTCGGAGTGCTGTCCAGTCTTAGTGCAGTGGCGACTTAACTCTGGGAGCTTGGGCAAGTCATCCAACCGTTTCCTCGTCAGCCAAGCAGAATTGGGGGAGGGCTGGATGGGTGGGAAAACTCTGACATCAAACAGAAGCCCAGAGGGAGGAGCCCCTCCACCCCATGCAAAACAAAACAGATGTTGCTGGAGCTTGGGGGGGCTGAAGTAGGTAGCAGGGCTGTCCGGACTCTGCTTCTCCTGCATGCAGGAGATGCGCTGGTGCTCCGGGGTGGGGGACCTCGTGTGTTCCCTGGGCGCTTCCACGTGGACCCTCGTATTAAGCCTGCTCTTCAGTGCGGTTCTGTAATGCTTCAGCGAGTTTCCCCAGATGCCAGGAAAACAGAACACTTTGGAGAGTGAGGTGTTTCTCCAGTGCTGCCTCTGACGCCTTTTCCTTACTTGTAGGTGGGGTGTTTTTAAGCCAGTGACATAGACAAAGCTGCTGAGTCAGGGGAGGCCCCGGGGAGGCCAGGTGAGTGAAATTCTTCATTGAAAGCAGCCTGACCATGGGCGTATTCAGTCTCAGCTTTTGCATACTGATAGAGTGCCGGGGGTGTTCGTGGGTCAGGATGCCCTTCCTGCCCACCTGGGTGGGCGAGCTCCTTTCCAGGACGGAGGTGGGTTGGTATTGAACCGGGTTCTATTACCCAGCTCTGTGTGAGCCCAGTGTCCAGGCTGACAGCCAGAGTTGGGAAACAGTGATGCTGTGTGACCTCCAGGGGACGGGTCTCCATGACTGACTCTAAGTACCACCTGGACATAGACACCCCCGCCCCCCTCCCCAGGACCTGCATGGACTTAAGCAGCAAGGATTTAGGTGACTTTGACGCATCAGGGCTACTCCCTCTTTAAAAGGTCCGGCACGTGAGGTGGTGTACGCGTGACTTAGCACAGTCATAGAAGCAGGGCACATCAGAGACCAGGGAGAAGCTGGAAGTCATAGGTGACCCTTCCAGTCTACCTTTCCATGAGAGGTCCTGTAGCCTGGTGCAGGCTAATGGTGCAGTCCTGGAGCCAGACCGTGTGGCTTCCGGTCCTGTCTGTACTCTGTGACCTTGGGGCAAGTCGCTTATCCCCCTGTGCCTCAGTTTCCTTGTTTGTAAAACGGGGATAGTTAGCTGATATCTAACTTTACTATAATTATTTTATTTATTATATTATATATAATACATTATTATTATAAATATTTTATTATATTTATATTTATTATTATTATTATTTTGCGGTATGCGGGCCTCTCACTGTTGTGGCCTCTCCCATTGCGGAGCACAGGCTCCGGACGCGCAGGCTCAGCGGCCATGGCTCACGGGCCCAGCCGCTCCGCGGCATGTGGGATCTTCCCGGACCGGGGCACGAACCCTTGTCCCCTGCATCGGCAGGCGGACTCTCAACCACTGCACCACCAGGGAAGCCCTATTTATTTATTATATTTATTTTGTGGGTATTGGCATTGGGACTCAGAGAAGTAAGGCAGTTTGCCTAAGGCCACATAGTCCTTCATGCTAGATGTGGGACTTGAACATAGGAGTCCAGCCCTGGCTCGTCTTACTGGAGCCAAGCAAGGTGGGTCAGAGTGACCAGTGGTCCAGGCTTCCCCTCCACCCAGTGCTCTCCCGCCCTCTCTGTCTCCCAGTGAGGTCTCCAATCCCACCCATGAAATTCCAACCCTGTTACCTGGAATCTTGGGAATTTGCCCACCTGTAGAGCAGAGATCATTTAATCCTTTGGGCGGGCCACCAACTAGGTACTCTGAGTGTGTCCTAGGTACCTGGGGCCTGAGCCAGGTGGATTCTTTCATCCCTCCCTCCTGCTATAGAATTTTCTAGAGAAGGGGAGGAGTGAGCAGGTTTGGCTCCTATGATGAAGCAATGTGGGAATGGCATCCTTGGAGCCACAGGCGAGGAGGCTGTGAGCTGCTGCCTGTGGGTGGGAAGGCAGACTCCGTGGTTGTGCTGTTACAGTGACCTTGCAGCTTGGGAGCCAGCTGCTGGCCCGTAATGGGACCCCATGGGGAGGGCTTCTGTTGCACAGGCCTGGTCCCTCCTCCCAGATGCAGGAGATCCCAGCCTTCTTGCTTACCGTGCTGCTCTTTGTAGCTGCTTTGTCAAGTGCGGGGCGTAACCACAGAGAACACTTGACTGTAAAGTAAATTCCAAACACCTTAGCAACCTATTCAGACAGAGCCTTCTGGAGTTCAGCCGCCCTCCCTCTCCATGCACACCTTACTGCTGCATCCCCTGCACATACGCCCTCCAGCCAGAACCTCCGTTTCCCAGAACCACCAGCACATTCACATCCCCCTCAGCCCGAATGTTCTCTTCCTTTCGATGCTCTGTTTGCTTTTTTTTTCAGTCAAAGTCACACGTGCACCTAGTCAAAAAGGCAAATAGTGTGGAAGGGACTGTAATGACAGCTCCATTTCTTGCCAGTTGAAATACCATCCCCCTTTCCAGGTGCAGCTCAAATGGCCCTTTTCTGCCACCCTTTCTGGGTTGGATATGCTCTGGGGTCTGTGGCCCGTTCCCAGGAGAAGCGGTGTTTGGTGCTGTGGCTTTTTCCCTGGGAGGCTGAGGAACTTGGTTTGGGTTGTCTTGGTGGAATATGTGTTTTCTACTGACTGCATCGTGGAAGCTCTTCACTTAGTCCTTTTTAAAAAAAAAAAAAAAAATTGAAGTATAGTTGATTTACAATATTGTGTTAGTTTCAGGTGTACAGCAATATATATATATTTTTTCAGATTCTTTTCCATTATATAGGTTATTACAAGATATTGAATATAGTTCCCTGTGCTATACAGTGGGTCCTTGTTGTTTATCTATTTGATATATAGTAGTGTGTATCTGTTAATCCCATACTGCTATTTATCCCTCTTTTCCCCTTTCCCCTTTGGTAACCATAAGTTTGTTTTCTGTGTCTGTGAGTCAGTTTCTGTTTTGCAAATAAATTCACTTGTACTATTTCTTAGATTCCACATATAAGTGATGTCATCACTTAGTCCTTTTGTCCCTAGAAATAGCAATGCCCCCTAAGCACACCCTTAATGGGCCTGAAGGTTTCAGGGTTGCATCCGGAGAGCATGAATGACAGATGGCAGGGATCCTTTGCAGTCCAGGCCCAGCACCACCGAGGCAGCAGGTAATCAGGAACGTCTGACGGTGGCTGGTCTGATGAGAAGAGCAAATGTGACTTTTGTGAACATTGGACCCCGTGGGAAATAAGTGAAAAGGCAGAGCGGGCTTGAAGGTTTGCTCTCCCATGTGTGAACCCACTTCCTCCCACCCTCCCCCAACATCGGGGCCACCTGAAAACCCTGGGAGGTCTGGGGCTTTCTGTAGGCGAGGCAGGGACATTGACACAGGCCTGATTTAGCTGGAGGTGTGGTCTCACCCCTCTCATCTCTTTCTCTTTTCTCTCTTTTTTTTTTTTGCCATACGCGGGCCTCTCACTGTTGTGGCCTCTCCCGTTGCGGAGCACAGGCTCCAGACAGGCAGGCTTGGCGGCCATGGCTCACGGGCCCAGCCGCTCCGCGGCATGTGGGATCTTCCCGGACCGGGGCACGAATCCGTGTCCCCTGCATCGGCAGGCGGACTCTCAACCGCTGTGCCACCAGGGAAGCCCCCCTCTCATCTCTTTTCTGTTCACCTTTTCTGCCTGGTTCTCCAAGAGCTGGCTCTTTGGCTGCTTTCATATAGGGGTTCTCAACAGGAGCTTTCAGAATGCAAAGGCCTGGTCCTCCCGTGCACCACCCGTCTTCCTGCTCCAATGTACAGCCATTCTCCCAACAGACCCCCCTTTTTTGCGGATGGGGAGAGGCAAGGACTGCTTTTGAGGACTCATTTTCTCTTGCTGGCTCCTAAATTTTCCTTCTGATTAAAAATCAGAGACACAGTATATTCTCCTTATGGATATACTTTTGCCAACTTGGGAGATGTAAAAAGACACGATTTGGAATTTTGAACCTGGGAATACACTTTGATGTGCCTCAGAGTGCCGCGAACGGCATGGTTCCCCTAGAGGATTTTCTGCATTGCTCCGTTCCTGGTTAATGTGGTGCGGGGGTGATGCTAGATGCTGTCCTCATGCCTCATTTTTTATGATTTCCGCGTGTGCTTTCAAAGGGCCAGGGCGTGATCGTTGGAAGCACCACCAGGAGTCCATCCCCTGTCGTGAGCACCATGAGTTCGTGAGTCCTGTCTGAGTCAAGATGCTGGCCATTTTGAACTCGGAGCGCTGAAAGGTTTACTGTGCGTTGGCTCCCTTGATGTGGTTCGGGTTTCTTCGTCTGTTGTATGTCCCTCCTGAGGCTTCTGGAAGGTGCGATGAGGGCTTTCCAAGCCCTCGATGAGGTCTGTGGCTTTGCTCCGGAAGGCAGTCCTTTCCCCACAAAGCACTGTGCCAGAAAAAGCCTCTCCCTCCTGGACCGCGTGTGAACCGGTTCTTGGGCGGCTGTCTCTCCTCTGGGCGGCTGTGCACGGGAGCTGTAGCGTGAGCGGCAGACAGACCCCAGTGCAGCTGCACACAGTGTCAGGGCTGGGCTGCGGGTGGAAACGCGCTGCCAGGGAGGCCTTGCACCCATGGGTGCGTGGCTGTGGGGCTTGGAAAATAGGGAGGGGGCTGGGGGCAGGCCCTGCCATCCAGCGTAGGCGTTTTACTGTGGTTCGACTTAGTGATGTCAGTGCTACTTGGAAGCAGTTGGCAGATGGGAGGGAATTCAACTCGCCAACCTGACTTCTAATTCTGAAGCAGCCCCTGGCGGCAGATGCTCACATTGTTTGGCATTTTCCTAGCGCTTTCTCGGTGCTTGAACCTTATTTCCTTTCTCTGGGAGGAAGTCTGGAGCCGAGATTCCTGGGCGACCTTCTGAAGCGCAGCCTTGTTCCCTCTGTGGGAGCTGTGGCTGCCCATGTGATGTTTGTTCATTCATACCCTGAACTGGGAGCCCCATGCACGCCCCTCCCCGTCTCCCTCCCCATCACACCTGCCTCAGGGGAGGATCGTGGCAAATGCATTTGAATGGATGGATGAATAGATTTCACACTATCTTTTTCTGGTCTTGAAAGTGCCACTTGTCATGGGAAGTTTTTTTTTTTATCTTATTGCTTGGTTTTTATTTTTGAGAAATTCGGAAAGAAAGATTGGGAATCCCCAGCCGTGTCCAGGTCAGGTGGGAGGACAGTGGCCAAGTGACGCCACAGCGGCTGGGGCCAGGCTGGCTTGGCCTCTGCAGGATCCCTGGGGAGGTCCGAGGACTCCCTGCCAGACTCAGCTTGCCCTCTTCTTTCTGGTGGGCCCAGATCCGTGACTGCTTATCCATGTGCCCTTGGGCAAGTCCCTTTTCCATTCTGGGCTCCAGTTTCCCAGCAGAAAAGGCAGGTGCTAATAAGCTAGATGTGCTCTCTGCCCAGCCCTTGCAGCTCCTGTTATACGATCCTTCGAGCTTACCTGGGACGGAACACACATTTTCCACTCCCTCCCCGCCCTCTCAGTGCGAGAACAGGCCAGGACTTCCCTGGTGGTCTAGTGGCTGAGACTCTGTGCTTCCACTGCAGGCGCGGTTAAAAAAGAAAAGAAAAAGAAAAAAAAGAAAGAGAGAGTACAGACCTACAAGGTAGGCTTGTCCTGTTTTGTCTTCTTAGGGGAGAATTTGAGGAAGGGGCTTGACCCCTCCATTCCGGTCTTGATGGAGTTGGTTTAAAATTTGGATCCCTCCTGTAGAATTACTGTTCTAAGCTGGGGGAGGGGGGTGGGGGGGGTAGGGGGGTATTGCTTAGGTGAGGCAGTGAGTGGCAGAACCAGGCCAGAGACCCAGGTCTCCTGCTCTTGGGGCCCATGCACTATCCTCCATCCCGTCCCTTTGAGAGCAACGGCAGTTATGCGAGTTGATGTGGAGTAAAAGGCTCCGTCACGTGCCACACGGGGCTTGTCCCGCTCATTTGTCCCTTGCACGGCCCCCCACCAGGCCTAGTCTTCCAGGCTGTTCCCTGCAGCCCATGCTCTGCAGGGGCTGCTCCGAGGGTCCCTCTGACTCCTAGAGCTGATCTCTGCACTTCCTGCTTCCAGGGTCCGTGCCACTGGCTGCCGCTGTGTCTTCTCAAGTGAGTTCTGCAAGGTGTGACTGATTATTCAGTGAGACGAGGCTTCCAATTGCCAAAGACAAACCTTGAAAAAGTGCCTTGAAACAGAGCTCAACAGTCTGCTTTCCTGAAGGACTTCCCAGAGTTTATTGTGCTAATTAATGTACATTATGAATTTCCAAGAGGGGAGAATTAAAGTGCAAAGAATGGGAATTTACTATAAACAGGAGAGCTGGACAGCTAGGTAGGAACCGAAACTCAGGATATGAATGGCAGTTGGTGAAATTCTGTCTCCATTTTCTTGTTTTTTTATTTTATTTGATTTTAATTTATGCTTTTTCTCTGTGCATCTTCATTCATTTTCTTTTTCCTTCTCTCCACCCTCACACCTTTTTTTTTTAATTGTGGTAAAATACACATAACATCAAAGGTACCATCTTAACCATTTTTAAATGTCCTGTTAAGTGGCGTTAAGTATGTTCATACTGTTGTGCTACCGTCACCACCATCCATCCACAAAACTCTACATCTTTTTTTTTTTTTAATTAAAAAAATTTTTTGTGGCCGCGTGGCTTGCAGGATTTTAGTTCCCTGACGAGGCCCAGGGATTGTGCCCCCTGCAATGGAAGCACAGAGTCTTAACCACTGGACCGCCAGGGAAGTCCCAGAACTCTACATCTTACAAACTCCAAATCCTACCCTTTAAACAATAACTCCCCGTATCCGCTCCCCCCCAACTCCTGGCAACCATCATTCTGCTTTCTGTCTCTATGAATTAGAGGTCTCTAGGACCTCTTATAAGTGGAATCATACACTATGTGTCTTTCTGTGATTGCCTTATTTCACTTAGCATCATGTCCTCAGGGTTCACCCATGTCATAGCACAAGTCAGAATTTCCTTCACTTTTAAGGTGAATAATATTCCACTGTGCGGGTGGACCACATTCTGCTTGTCCATTCATCTATCGATGGACACTTGGGTGGTTCCCACTCACCCCTAACTTTTTCTTCTTCTCTAGTCCACAGGTAGATAGAAAATGCCCAGCCCTCAGCTGTACAGTTTATGGGCAGTGTCACAGAAAAAGAAAAAAAAGAGACTCTATTGATTATCTCCTCTCCAGCCCTGGTCCCTGCAGCCTCGCTCTCACCTGCCCACCTTCAGCTTCTCTCAGGCTCCCTTCTGAGGATGCTTTCATGACCTTACGTAACGGTACAGATGGGTCAGTCCTGCCCCCTTTTCTGAGCTCTTTCTGACAGTCCGTATCATTCTCCTCTTACTTCACACTTTCCTTGTTTATTTCCTCTTGTCTCCTGGCTCCCGACCCCGAGTGGGTGCCCCCTGCAGGCAGATTGGAGAAATGAAGGTGCTGCAGGACCAAGGAGGCGCTGGCCCCAAGCCTGGCCATGGTGGTTGACGTGGGCTGAGAGGGGGCTTCCTGGGTCCTCGGCGCTCATGGGCCACTTGCTTCTGTTCCGGGCGGGGGTCATTGAATATGGCCTGCCCACCTGGGTAGCCCACCTCCCCGAGAACAGAGAAGTCCACTGAAGTCCAGCTGTCCTTTTCCATAGGATGATATGTTTTGGTTCAAAATTTATTTATTCCAACTGCCTCACCCCTCCTATAAAGAGGGGGGAGGTGAGAACTCAACCCCAAATTTCCCTTGTAAGTCTCCGTGAGCCAGCTGACATGAGCAGCTGTGTAAGGCAGAGACCACTCGTGCCCTCCGCCCCCTGCCCGCCGTGCCTTCCCATATATAGGGGGCAGGTAGGAGCGGGGACAATGATCGTTGACTGCACTCCAAGCCAGGCGTTTCCTGAGGTTACCTCACAGTCTGCCAACAGCTCTCTGGGGGATTTTTCCATACCCCAAGATTAAGGAACCTGCTTGAGGTCCCAGAGCGGGGATGGTGCAGACCAGCGATGTCGGCTTGGCCGGCTCGGCCGGCTCTAAAGCCCTGCCACCGTGCGCCCACTACTCCCTACCTTCGCCTCTCCACATACACCGCCCTCCCACACAGCTCTCACCGCTCCTCAAGCGACCAAAGCTGTGTTGATTATTGCCGGGGCCGGGCGAAGAACGTCCTTAGAAAGCGTTGGGGCCTAGAAGGGGCCTTTTTAATTTTTTTTTTTTTTTTTGCGGTACTCGGGCCTCTCACTGTTGTGGCCTCTCCCGTTGCGGAGCACAGGCTCCGGACGCGCAGGCTCAGTGGCCATGGCTCACGGGCCCAGCCCCTCCGCGGCATGTGGGATCTTCCCGGACCCAGGCACGAACCCGTGTCCCCTGCATCGGCAGGCGGACTCTCGACCACGGCGCCACCAGGGAAGCCCTAGAAGGGGCCTTTATTTAGCAGTTCTCCGAAAGTGTGAGTGAGGATCAGGGTCATCTGGGGAATTAAAAAAAAAACTAAGCCAGACAGAGGAAGACGAATAATCATATGATATCACTTATATGTGAAATCTAAAAATTTTTAACAAAAGATACCAGTGAACTTATTTACAAGACAGTAATCGACCCACAGACATAGCAAAGTTATGGTTACCAAAGGGGAAAGGTGGGGTAAATTAGGAATTTGGGAGTAACGTGCACATTACCATGTATAAAATAGATCACCAACAGGGACCTCCTGTAAAACACAGGGAACTATACCCAATATTTTGTAATAGGGAAAATAAAATTCTTTTCCCTGTAAGGGAAAAGAATCTGAAAAATAATATATATATATACACGTATATACATATATGTGTGTGTGTATATATATATAGAGAGAGAGAGAGAGAGAGAACTGAATCACCTTGCTGTACACCTGAAACTAACATGACATTGTAAATCAGCTATACTTCAATTAAAAAAAAGTTTTAAATCAATATGTGTTGGGGTGGTGCCCAGACAGGTATTTTTAGACATTTCCCAAGTGACTGATAATTAGCCGCTGTTTGGATCCTCCCCTTTGCTTTACGGTTGAGGGCACTGGGGACCAGAGAGGTGAGATGCCACAACCAAGGCCACTTGACCCTGTCAGAGCCAGTGAGGGCCAGGAACCAGGGTCTCACTCCAGTCCTGTGTGTTCTCTCGCACTGCCACACCCCTGCTTGCGAGGGGCTGCTGGGACCGAGGAAGGCTGTCCTCCGTAGGCTGGTCTTGCCACCCCAGGCCAGAAACCAGGAGGAGGTGGCACAGGCAGCTGCTGCAGACCTTCCCCGAGGCGGGTCTGTCCTCTGGGAATGGGCCTGGCAGGAGCCACTTCTTAGTGACAGGCCCCAGCTAGGCCCCCAGGGACAGGCTGCCTCTGGTCCTCTTGTGGCTCAGAGGCTCACACTCTGGGCTTGAGAAATGCAGCCAGATGTGAACTTTTCATCAGTAAGGAGAGCTCTAGATATAAAGGGTGATGGGAGGGACAGGTCATTACAGGAAAGCATGCTTATATTTAGGGGAGGTGAATAAGGGACATAGTACGGCTTCACCCTTGTGGGTATCCTAAGTTGCATGTGTGTGTGTTTGCGTATCCGTTCATTCAGCAAACATTTATTGGTCCCCCACTGTGAGTTAGACACTGTAATAGGCATTGGAGATGTGCTGTGACTCAGACAGACACAACCCCTGCTCCACGGAGCTTAGAACGGTCTGGAAGGCCAGGTACTAGAACCATATTACTTAGCCTCTTGACGAATCCTTTATTGTTATTAACCGTAAGGATAGTAACAGACATTTAATTTTCTCACTCCTTCTCTCAAAAGAGGAAGCTGAAACTTAGGACCCCTGCCTTGTCCAGGGTCACACCGTAAGTGATGGAATCAGTTCTGAGAGCAGAACTTGCCTTCTCGGCCACCTGGTTGTACCATCTCCTGCATCAGGCTCCTGATTTTTATCGGGGGCAGTGACAAGAGAAAGCCAGGCGAAATATGAAGCTTCATTTGCTCTAAAGCTTGAGCAATTTCAAATATCCATTAGAATGTAGTGCTAGAGAACCTCTGCCGTCCCTGAAGCACCAGTTTTGTCTCTTCCAAAGGGAGCACTTTGCGTTTCGTGTACTTTATTTTCTCTGGCCAGCAGTGCCCTTAGGAACAAAGCACAGGTTTTGTAGCCATGAGTCAGCGACCCTTCTGGTTGGCACACTCACCCACTTCTTCCTTTGGTCTTGTTTGCTTATAATGTGTCCTCTATTATCAAGGTGCCTAAAATCCTTTTGAAACGGGTTAGAATAGAAAACACTTAAACAAAAAGGTACAGGGACACTGACCCTGTCCATTCCCCCCCTGGGAATGTGGGACCCAGGTGTCTGGCGGCTTCCTCTGGCTGAGTCAGGGGGCATTTTCACCAGTCTGTGGTAGAAGAAAAGAAGGGAAAGTAGTATTTAATAAAGCTAAATTGAACTTAAAGACCAATTTTATAGTCAGAAGTAGTCTTTACTTTTTTTTTTTTTAAAGCATTAAAGGTGTCCTGGGACTTCCCTGGTGGTCCAGTGGTTAAGGCTCCACGTTTCCAGTTCAGGAGGCATGGGTTCGATCCCTGGTCAAGGAACTAAGATTCCGTGTGCCGCGCCGCAGGGCCAAAAAATAAAACCACCACTAATTTGGTTTTCATGCTGTTCCTCTGAGCCCTGGGGTTCCTGGTCGGGGGGATTTCTGCCTTGAGGAGTGAGAGGAGGGGACAGAACTTTTTGTCCCATTTCCAGTCAGAGAAGCTCTTTTATTTTATATATTAGTTTCTTTATGATTTTGTTTAGAGGTAAAAGGATATTCCTACAGAAGTTTGGAGACCCTCTGCTCTAGACTCTGTGTGTTGGGTGGAGGGGAGTGGAGGAGGGAATGCTGCTTTTGCAGGACTGAGCCAGTGTGGTACAGTTACCCACAAATATTTCTTATCTACTGTACTGGTCAGGGCTCTTCAGAGAAACAGAGCCAATAATGTGTATATGTGTGTGTGTGTGAGTGTGTGTGTGAGAGAGAGAGAGAGAGAGAGAGACAAATTGGTTCACATGATTGTGGAGACTGGCAAGTCCAAAATCTTCAGGCCAGGCCAGCTGGAGGCCCAGGGAAGAGTTGATGTTACAACCAAAGACTGGAGGCAGAAGTCTTTCTTCTTTGGGGGACATTAGTTTCTTTTCTCTTCAGGCCTTCACCTGATTAGACGAGGTACACCCACACAACGGAGGGTAATCTGCTTTACTCACAGTCTACTGACTTTAAATGGTAATCTCAACTATAAAATGCATTCACAGCAACATGTAGACTAGTGTTTGGCCATAATTGGAGCCAGCATGGGTACCGTGGCCTCGCCGGGTTGTTGGCATATAAGATTCACCATCACACCTACTCAAGTGCCTGGGGAATGTGATGGGGATGACAGAGATGGGGAAAGTTGGTCTTTGCCTCCAGGGGGCAAGACTATACATAGGAAGAAGTTAAGAACAAGACCATCTAGTTCAGTGCTAACTTGTATAGACGAAACGTAAAATGCATTTAGAGGAGATGAGGGGGTGGGTGATGGAGGATTCCAGGGAGATTTATGGTTGGGGCTGAATGGAGCTTCCACAACACAGAGGTCTCAGATAAGTGAGGGCACAGAAGACTTTAGGACCGGAGTGGGAACCCCTGGATAATAATGATACTTCTATTTCAGGGGTCCCCACCCCCTGGGCCACACAGCAGGAGGTGAGCAGCAGGTGAGTGAGTGAAGCTCCATCTGTATTTACAGCCACTTCCCATCACTTGCGTCACTGCCTGAGCTCCGCCTCCTGTCAGATAAGCAGTGGCATTAGATTCTCATAGGAGCACGACCCCTATGTGTGAACTGCACATGCGAGGGACCTAGGTTGCGCGCTTCTTATGAGAATCTAATGCCTGATGATCTGAGGTGGGGCTGAGGCGGTCTCATCACCCCCAGATGGGACCGTCTAGTTACAGGAAAACAAGCTCAGGGCTCCCACTGGTTCTGCATTACGGTGAGTTGTAGAATTATTTCATTATATATTACAATGTAATAATAATAGAAATAAAGTGCACAAGAAATGTAATGCGCTTGAATCATCCTGAAACCATCCCCCCCACTCCGATCCGTGGAAACTGGTCTCTGGTGCCAAATCCCGAGGCCCAGAGAGGTTAAGGGATTCATCAGAAGTCACACAGCTTCCCAGTGGCCGGGCAGGTGTTCCTACTCCAAATCCTGCCCCTCATTTTTACCGCCTTTGCTGGGCATAGTGAAATCCATGTGAACGTGTGTGTGTGTGTGTGTGTGTGTGTGTGTGTGTGTGTGTGTGTGTGTGTGTGTGTGTGTGTGTGTGTGTGTGTGTGTGTGTGTGTGTGTGTGTGTGTGTGTGTGTGTGTGTGTGTGTGTGTGTGTGTGTGTGTGTGTGTGTGTGTGTGGATTACTCCAGAAAGGAGAAGAATAAAAGTTTTCTTCACCCAGAAATCCTGTGAATCTATAAAAATGGCCTGTTATTTTCTCACTCTCTCCCTGGGTCTTCCTCTCGCTCCTGACCAGCCTCATTAACCCCACTCTTTTCTTCTCTCGCCCTCCCCCAGACACGAATGCAGAGTTTGAATCCAGATCCCAAGGCCCATTACACAAGCGTCTACGGAGCCCTCAAGAAAATCATACGGACTGAAGGCTTCTGGAGGCCCTTGCGAGGCCTCAACGTGATGATGATGGGCGCGGGGCCGGCCCACGCCCTGTATTTTGCCTGCTACGAAAACATGAAAAGGACTTTAAATGCCGTTTTCCACCACCAAGGGAACAGCCACCTAGCCAACGGTATTTGCAAGCATTTGTCTGGAGTTAGAAAGGTCTCTCCTTCAACAGACCCTTCCCCAGGGTTCTCCTCCCTGTGACCCAGCAGCCTGATGCCTCATCTCCGCCACGCTTGCTCATGAATCGAGGACTCTAGATATGTGTGTGCACACACACCCAAACACACGCACACACACACGCGCACGCACTTTTTTTCATTCCCCTCCTTCGCTCTCTGAAGCCCAGGGAGAATCAGTGACAGAGGTGTTTCATTGTTGAGTGGGTTTTGCCTTTTTGCTTTTTTTTAAAAAAAAAAAAAAATTCAAAAGCCATTAATGATCAGATCTAGGGGAGAAAAAAAGAAACAAAAAAACAAACAACCCTGAATAGAAACAAAACTTTTGAATGCTGGATTCCAAAAAAAAAAAAAAAAAAAAAAAAGGTTATCTGGACAGCTTCTTTGAGACTATTTAAAAACTGGCCCAACAGGTCTCTACAACGTCAAGATCTAACTAAGCTTTAAAAGGTCAAGAAGTTTTATGGCTGACAAAGGATTTGCTCCTGCGCAGAGGACCTTTCCCACCTAAGCTTCTGGGGATTGGGGAATTTCGCCCCCGTTCTCTTCCGTCTGTTGCATCTCTCTGCAAGCAAGGGCTGAAATCGTTTTCTTTTGTTGTTTTGAGGGAACCAGGAGGGTGGGGGGTGGCCTGAGCTGGCCGCAGGCAACTGTTTTATAGGCTTGTCTTACTGGGTCCTGCCAAGTGGTTATTTTCGCCTCCTGTGGGTTTGGCTTTTGTTGGTTTCTGTTTGGGTTTGGAGCGAGACTCTGGCTAGTGGCATAAGGAGAACTTACTTTAACAAATTTATTTTTCAGCAACAGAGAGGTAGATGTGACTGGCAACAACTTTCTACCCCTTCTCTTTTTTGTGCTACTCAGAACGAGAAAGCATCCCTCCCATCAGCAAACCCTGGTAATAATGACTCCAACCTGGCTGGTTTGCAGACATTGGTTTTGCTTTTTCAAAATCGGCCCCTAGTTGCATTTGTCCGGACCGTCACCAAGATCTGCACTCTTGATGCTGTCCTCAAGTTCGTGGCCTCAGGGCCCTCCTTTTGCTGAAACTGCCTTTTTAGCTCCTTGGTCTCTGAGCCCCTTGAAGGCGGTTTTGAACGGAGCCCAGTTTATGTCAAGTTCTACCCAGCACTGTTACTGCTTCACTGTGGTGTGTGCTTTGGTCGCGTTTTGACCTTTCTGGGGATGATCCTAAGCGTGTGGGAGGGAGGGAGGGAGGGGGATAGATATGCATTTGTGAAGCCTTAGCCTGTGTCCCTCATTCTTCCCACCTTTTAGCAGTTATCTTAATTACTGGGCAGTGTCACCCACAGAGGGAGGAAACCCAGAGCCAAATGCAAAATTCCAGGCTGGAATCTGGCTTTCGAAGTTCCTGGTTCTTGAAGCCAGGCCAGAGGAGACCCTCAGATGGGCTCGGCCATTTCTGAGACACGTCATCACTTTGCAGACTCACCCTGGAAATCTGCCATATGCAGATCTCCCTGACGCCCTTTGCCCTTGGCCATTTGCTTTAAAAAATGCCTGGATTTTATTAAGGAATTTTCTTAAAGATTTCTCTCTCCCCGCCCCCACCCCGTCTCTGCTGTATACATGATATCCCCTTCCATTGCCCCCAGCGTAAGGGCAGAGTGGGTTAATCTGTAGACAAAGGCCAGAGATGCGAGAGAATTAAAATCTCTGTGGTGGAAAAAGCCACCAAGTGTGTTTTCTGGTAGCATCCAGTGTTGGCAGGTCTAGCCTTTTCCTAGGGAAAATGAGGTTCTGCAGTATTGAAATGTGAGTAACGGTGCCTGTGTTACCTTCCTCATTTTTATCCAGTATTTTCCATGATCACTTTAGGGTTTTAAGAGTCAGTGCTCACCTGGGTGGAGTTGGTAGTGAGTTTTGCTTCTTAGAAAGCAAGGTCCAGAGTTCCAGGAACTTCCTCAGAACCCCTGGTCCCAGAGGGTAATTTTCTGGAGTTTGTTTTGCAGGGATAGCTGGGAGTATGGCCACCCTGCTCCACGATGCGGTAATGAATCCAGCAGAAGGTAATGTTTCATGGTCCCAGGGAGTGGCAGTAGGGGATGCGCAGAGGGGCCGGAGCAAAGTTGGGGGGTGGGGACAGAAGGTCGGGCAAGGGAACTCCTGGTCCCCAGTCGGAATAAGCAGGAGAATTCGTACCATGTTCTCAAAGGCTTCGAGAAGGCACGTGAGCATTTGAGCTCTGGGATTCCTGTTCGCTTAAACAGAGCTACACAGACCAGTAGCATCAGTGTCTCCTGGGAGCATGTTAAACATGGTGATTCTCAGGTTCCACCCCAGACCTACTAAACCAGAATATCTGGGGGTAGAGACAGGATATCTGCTTAACAGGCTCTCCTGCCAATTCTTTTGTGTACGTTTGCACTACTCTGAAACCTGTGTGTGCTCACATGCGTACACATGTGCACACACACACACACCCCACTGGGCCCTCGTTAACCATTATCAACCATAGACGAATTTAGAAGGAACCTGTCAGAGGCCATTCATTAGGGCTTATGGACTTATGTTCAATTTGCTTTTTTAAAAGAAATTTGAAATTATTATGGAAAATTCCAAACAGGCGAATGTAGGGAGAAGAGTATGGTGAACCCCCATGTGTGTATCGCTCTACTTCATAAATTAATATTTGGCCATTTTGTTGTAGCTGTCTTCTCCCACGTTACCTTCTTTTTTTTTTTCCTTTGGAATTTTGGGAGCATTATAAAGCAATTCTTAGCTGTTCAGACGAGTTCTGTCAGCTTTTTCAGTATCCTCGCGTCCTCAGCCAACTTGGGTCTGAATGGTGAGGAGGTTTTGGACCCAGTGCTGGGCATACCTTCAGCTGGGTTATTCTCTGTGTGAGATGTAGGACTCTCTCCCTTTTCCTCCTCTATCTGAAAATGGTCCCTTGCCAGAAGGGAGAATCAGAGGTTAAAAAGTGCAGCATTTTAAATCTTGCATTATAAGTTTGTCTGGTTTAAGGTTACAATTTATTTGCTGTCAGCTGCCTCCCATGCCTTAGCAGATAGGAAACTTGTTCTGACTTTCAGGGATGTATGGGTCAGATTGGGAGGTGGGCTGCTTTTTCTGTGTGTTTAAGGCAATTCATATCAATGAGCAGTAAGTTAGTCCATGTCAACCAGGCAAGAATTTTATTTCTACTTTTTTTGAAGGAGAGAAAAATGAGGTTCAACTCCACCCTCCTCTCCTTGACATTATATCGTTTTAAGGACTTCATTTCTTTAAAAGTAAAGCACACTGTACGTGTTTATCTTGCAAAGCGTGGGGACAATTAAAATTCTAAGTATTTGGCCCATGTCCTTTGACCCGCCAGTTACTTTTGTATTAATAAAGCCAGGGTCCTCACTGGAGTTTGCCATTGAGCTTGGGCTGATATCATTCTAGTGTCTCTTCCAAGAGCACTGAGACCCAGAAGCTAAAAACACTGTCAGAGGTACAGACCACTGAGAATAAAAGACGGGACACGTGTCCAATAGACGTACTGGGACGGAAGAGGGCCGAGGAGCCAGGAGCAGTGTTTAGATTTCTCAGCGTGTGTGAAGCCCGAGGCAGCTAGGGCCTGGGGGCTCAGCTCGGGGAGTCTCGTCTGAAGTGGCTGCCTGGTTTGGGGGCCACGTCAACCAGGAGTCAGGCAGGAGAAACGTCAGGAGACAGCCACCTCCTGGCCCTGGATCCCGGAGGCAAGTGTTTAAACGGGATGCCCTGGAGCTGGCCCTCGGTGGTTTCTCGGGCTGGGGCTGGGTGTGTGCTAGCTCTCTGTGCCCTGTTACCCATGTGTCTAAACTTGCTTGTTTCTCTTTATGGCTTGGCTTCCCATCTCACTCCGACCTGGGGTGGGGCTAAACCCAACCACCCGGGACCCGCCCACAGTTGTGAAGCAGCGCTTGCAGATGTACGACTCGCCGCACCGGTCGGCCCTCAGCTGCATCCGGACCGTGTGGGGGACGGAGGGCTTGGGGGCCTTCTACCGGAGTTACACCACGCAGCTGACCATGAACGTTCCCTTCCAGTCCATCCACTTCATCACCTATGAGTTCCTGCAGGAGCAGATCAACCCGTACCGGGGCTACAACCCGCAGTCCCACATCATCTCAGGCGGGTTGGCCGGGGCCCTGGCTGCAGCCGCTACCACCCCTCTGGACGTTTGTAAAACCCTCCTCAACACTCAGGAGAACATGGCCCTCAACCTGGCCAACGTCAGCGGCCGGCTGTCGGGCATGGCCAACGCCTTCCGGACGGTGTACCAGCTCAACGGCCTGCCGGGCTACTTCAAGGGCGTGCAGGCCCGCGTCATCTACCAGATGCCGTCCACTGCCATCTCCTGGTCCGTCTACGAGTTCTTCAAGTACTTC
Organism: Globicephala melas; assembly: GCF_963455315.2. Classification (NCBI taxonomy): domain Eukaryota; kingdom Metazoa; phylum Chordata; class Mammalia; order Artiodactyla; family Delphinidae; genus Globicephala; species Globicephala melas. The sequence continues at coordinate 100,858,045 of NC_083319.1, forward strand.
CTCACCAAGCACAAGCTAGAGAATCGAACTCCGTACTAAAGGAACGGGCTGTGGGAAGTGATGCCAGAATCTTTGATGGTGCAAAGACTTTCCCTGACTGCTGCCCTTCCCCTGCCCTCACACCAAGATTCCTGGGGCAGAGTGTTGGCAGGATCTGCTCTTTGACGCCTTAGAGAGAGGAGAGGACGGGACAGCCGCTTACACGACGGCCGTCCGTCCGCAGGGACATCCCAGGTGGTAGAACGTGTCGAAAGACTGACGGGAGCGAGAAAGTGCTTTTTCTCTTCCTCCCCCCCCCCGCCCCCCGCCCCCGAGAGCGATGTAGCCTTTCTGCTTCAGTATAGCATCTCCTCCCCTAGAATCGTACGTAGATCACCCAGGAGGGAAGAAAATGTGGAGTGACTGAAAACATTAAAGAGGAAAAAAAAATTATGTATATAGAAGTTCCAGTACACAGTAGCACATAGATGGATAATGTTTATCCTTTATTTTTCTATGTAGAAGTTTTGGGATTTGCGTGTGTGCCTGTGCGTGTGTACAAGCAAGTGTTACAGCTGGGAATATAAAGCTGTTTAAAAAAAATAGCTGAATTCTTCCATCGGGTTAAGTCAAAAGGCACCAAAGTAATACGTTGCTCCACGTGGCCTAAAATTGTGTTGAGCCCCCCCCAGATGGAAGTTCCACTTGAATGTAAAATAATAAATATAAGGTTTATATTTTGAATTTTCTTTTCATAGGGGAAAATGGTACGTTGAAAAACAAGTCAAAATAATGATATAGTACTTTTAGCTACTTTTTTTTTTTTTTCTTTCTTACTCAATCAGTCACCTTCATGTGCCTTTTCCCTTGGTCTTTTCCTAGAAATTCCAGGACCAAAGATCTGGCCCTGGGGCTTTTCCTCTTGCTGTGCGCTCGCCCTCACGCACACGTACTGGGCGGCAGCACGGCTCACACTGGAGCACAGTGGCCCCAGTGGAATTAGGGTGGCTGGTCTTACACTTACTGAAACCATTTCCTTCCCTTGTGGGTGACGTGAATGTATGCCTCGCGGGGCCAGCACTTAAAAGCCCTTGAAATGCCAATGCTTGGCCACTTGTTGGGCGGGCATGTGTGATAAATCCTACCTTGATCCTAGGACTTAATTCTCCAACAGTCTTTTAACCCAGGCACTTCAGGTATCCTTGTCTGTGTGTGTGTTTGACTAAATCTCCTGATCTCCTGTGTTTCCCTGTGCAGTTTTAGGGGTTTTACAAAACACAGCAAGCATATCTACGGCATTTGTCTGTACACCTGCCCATCACAAATTTCCACCTTAAGAGCCTCTCACCGCGCAGGGACAGGCCAGGCTCCCCAGCCCCACTGCGCAAGGGACCCGGGCCCTCGTGCTCAGTCAGGACGCCTCTCGAACCATCTTTATAGCCTTGCTTGATCCACGCCAGCTGGGAACACGATGCCTTGTTTCCTGAAATGGCCTATCTGAGCCAGATTATCCCTGAGAGCAAACGCAAGCCTGTTTCCTCCAGCCAAGCCTTCCCAGGCCTCCCTCCGAGGGAAGACCCAGTGGCTTCACAGTTTCCTTTAGAGCTGTCTTTCAAAATGAGCAGGAAGTATGTGTGTGTTTTCCTTCTGGTCGGCCTGGTCCTGACCTTGACCCTTTGCCCTTCGCCTTTCGCCCTTCGCCTTAGGCACGGTCCATGTCTTGCATTCTCACCGAGGCTCAGACCCGGGCTCCTTCGGATGCCGTGACTCCTGGGATGAACTCAGGTGGTGCTGGGACTTTCGCATCTCAGAACATCGTGTGCTGTGCCTCTGGGAGTAGTTTGCAGGTCCAGGACAGCAGAAACCCATGTCAGGCAGCTCCCACACGTGCCCCGATGAGCAGGGGCTGGGGGGCCTGCCTGCTGACCTGTCCCACCTCGGAGTTAGCCCACCCCCATCCCCCGGTGGAAATCAGTTGCAGCGAGCTTCCCCGCTCCGTTGCAGTTGCATCCCCACTCAGGGATGCCAGAAGCCCACGGAGACCAAACTGCTGGGGGAAGTGTTGACATCTCTAAACATATACCCCGTCAGTGTTACATTTTGCAGATGGAAGAAAATCCAGATCGAATTCTAAAATAATTATCCAACCACCCCTTTTTGTCCACTTCAGATACACCACACTGCTGCAAAATATTCCTTATTTCTTATGGGATTTTGTTTTTCGATGGTATTGAGGAAAGAAACGGCTCACTTCTCAGGGAGAACTCCTTTGGGTCGGGAGAGATAGAGTCCAGATTTCAGAGTCGGAAGGTCTGATCCTGGCTTTCCTTTCCCAGTGTGTAGGGATCGGCTGGGAAATGGGGGTGATGCCACCTGTCCTGCCTTCCCCACTGGGTCTTCCAGAGGCTGAACGAGCGATGTATCTGAAAAAGCTTTGGAAGTTGTGAAGCGCTAAACAACTAGAAGTGGTCTTGAATTCTGGGGGAGGTAACCACCGCACCCCGCCTCACCCTGAGCTCCAAAGCTTGTCTTGCTGCCCCATGCAGACTGCAGCCCAGTTGACTGTGACTTTGACTTGGCCAAGAACGAAATAGGAACATGTTCTCCCCATCCCCCAGCCCTGGCGATGACCAACCTAACGTAGTCAGTCACGGCACAAACTTGGTCACTGGTGTCTTCGGTGTCATGGGGGCGTCATCTGCCGCCCAGCAATGCCACTTGAGTACAATACTCAATAACAGTGACTTCTGTCCAGACCATGATTTGTGATCCAACCCCTCACACATCTGAGTTTTACTTCTTAGAATTAAAAAATTGATTTTTTTCCAAATGGGATAAATCTTCAAGCCATGACTTTTTTTTCTTAACTTTGGATCGAAACTCGCTAGATACTGGCCTGCATCCTTTTGTGTGGTTTCTTTTTCTTTTCTTTTTTTTTAAATGCTGATGTCTTGTTCCAAGAGCTGTCCTCCAAAGTCCCCCCCCCAAGGCTGCACTGGCAACACGTTGTTATGCCATTAAGGTTTTATTTAACTTTATTTAAGGATGATTGTGCCTGTTCAATACAAATGTACTGCTGCTTCCCACCTGCGAGACGCACGATGTATGTTGCTAGGGTGGGCCAGTGTCCTTTCTTAAATTCCTGTCGTAAATATCATGGTTTCTGCCTCTTGATTGTCACCAGTTCCTGGAAGAAGGGGAGGAATGTGTGTTTCTGTGTGGGGATATTTCTGATATGCTGCTACAGTTGTGACACTGGAGCTACAGAAAATAAAGCCTTGATCTTTGAAGTGTTGTGGGCTCTTTGGTGGGGATGTTGAAATAAGAGGGAAGTGGATGGAGAAAAGGAACCTAATTCATGGAGCTTGTGCCTCCTGCAGTCTGGTGCATTAAGGACCAGGATCTATGGCTTCGATGGGAAGTGCCCCTCAGCCCTCTTATCAAAATGGAAGCAGGTGGCCAGGGATGGTCACGAGAGATGATGGAGCAGGGCTGGGAGCCTCCATGGCTTTGCTCACTCTGCTGGGGAGGGTGGCAGCTCTTCTGTCCTTGTGGGATCATGAGTGTGAGAGGCTGCCAGCACCTGGGATGCCCAGCCCTGGTGCCTGGCACGCTCATGCCTGTTTTCCCTCTCTCATCCCTTTATGGAGGCTTAATCAGGGTCCCTCTACACGGAAGACCCCGAGGGGGACCAGAATCCACCCATACTTCCTAAAGAGCACAGCTTAAACCAGGAACTAGACCTATTCTGGAGTTGAGAATGGGGCTGGGGTGTCTCGGACCCCTTTGAAAAGCCAGGGACAGCTCTTGACTCATCACAGTCTGGGAGGTCAGAGCGCCTGCTTTCAGCATAACCACCAAAGACTTTAGTGAGGGTGGGGAGTCAGGGTTGAGGTCAGGCTTGAGAACCAGCCATGGGCAGCGGTGCCAGGAGGTGGGCAGCGGTGCTGATCAGAGAGTGGAGAAGGCTTTAGGTAAACTTCCTGCTTTGCACTTTTACCAAAGGCCAACACTGTGCTTCTCAAAGCTGCCTTGTGGCTTGTTGATTGCCTCCACTCCGGGCTGGAGGGCCTCCAGTGCGTATGTACCCATTCAGCAGATTTCTCTCCCTGCCCCACGGAGTCCACCTGCCAGCAAGTCCAGAGCGCCTCCCGCGAGCAGAGCACCGTGCCTGGCGCCCTGGGGACACGAGCCAAGTGTCAGTGGTGTTCCCACCCTTTCAGGCCATACAGTCTAATAGAAGAATATAAGGGAAGACATCAAATCAAGACCCACCAAGATGGTAGTGGAGGCTGCCGTGGATGTAAAACAGTAACTTGATAACCTTTAGACCAGGCTCCATGAGACACTTGCTAGTCCATCCAATCCCCAGCTCTGTCCCCACTGTTGGTGTGCCGTCTTGTCCTGCACCAGCTCCCCGGAGCTGACTGGGCACATTTTTCCCCAGCTTCGAATTCGGTAATGTCACGCTGGTAGCTTGAAATCAGCAATGGTAGGGATGTTTACACCACAGAAATGGGCCAGTGCTATAAATCCGGGCTCTTTCTTTTTGAAGAGCCAGCTTACCTGTCCACTACTATGGGCACATAGCATGGGGCTTGGTGTGTGATATTCGCTGAAGTTTCACTGAGTGAAAGAGATGCTGGCCGCACTTTTTGTCTTCGACCCGGGGTCCCCTCTAGTTCTGGAGCTCCTGGTTCGTCCTACGACAGAGACCATCTTCATCACTTAGGAGCCCTTTCCAGCCCATCCACACTCTTTAAATTCCAGCCCAGAAAATCCATGAAGGGAAGGGCTTCCCTTTCCTCCCGGGCCAAGCGCTCCATTCTGTTCCAGTTCTCACCTCTTCGGGGAGAGACTCCACTTCTGCCCGCTCGAGTGACCTAAATGCAACAGACACCTCCGAGAAGCATCTAAGAAGCCCAGGGTTGTCCAAGAGATAGACACGGCCCCTGGGAGGGGTGGAGGGGGGCTAGTACTGCTTACAGAGAAATGAAGGCTTGGCTCTGGTCTAAGGCAGAATGCATGCATGGCCTAAGAGTTCGGGAGAACAGCTGGGTTGAGCCATAAAGGCCTTGTAGGAGAAACCTCGGTGCCGAGCTGCAAAGGTGAGCTTTGACCGTCATCTGACCTTGAATCGGTGGGTAATGGGGAGTCATTAAGGGTCTCTGAGTGGAGGACTCCACGACTGGAGCTCAGCTTTCGGAAGAGTCATCTGGCAGATGTAACAGAATGGAGTGGAGGTGGAATACCAAGGAGGCCGGGAGATGGTCGATTTGTGTCACAGTGAAGTTGCCCAGAAGAGAGGTGACTGAGGGGAAGGCAGGGGACACTGGAACAGCGTGAGCGTGGCTGATGAGCGTGTACAGTGGAGCTTGGGGCGGGGCGCGGCTGCAGGGCAAGGTGAGGATGGGCTGGCTGAGGGCAGTGGCCGCGTCGGCAGGAAAACCTGGCTGGCAGGAGGAGCAGGTGGTGGAGGAAGTGCCTCGTCTCTAGAGCCGTTGGGCTCCCCTCGGTCCCCCTCCTCCCTGGGCGTGCTCGACGTGAGCTGAGCTCTTGGCCAGACCTTCCTCTTCACCTCCCACCTCCCCCGCGCTTGGTGTTGGTTCCTCGCCCTTCTTCGGGCCACACCCTGGCTACCTTCTTTGTTGCTTTCCGGGCCTCCTAAGGATGGCTGCTTGAGAAGGTTTTGCCTTTGGAACTCCTGGCTCTCCACCCCTCTTGGTGCTGATCTGCCCTCACAGCTTCACCTGGCCCCCCTGGAAAGATGATTCCCAGATGTGGGAGATAGCACTCCCACCTCTCTCCGGAGCTCCAGATCTAGGTGTTCAGGTGCTGGCTGGAGATCTCCCAGATCTCAGCTACTGTTCTCCTAACCCCAAGAGACTTTGGCCCCTCCTGCCGGAGGCTTACCATGTTCCTTACGTTATTACTCCCCTACTGTGCTACTCACTTACCCTGCTACTCACTTACCCTGCTACTCCCTTACCCTGCTACTCCCTTACCGTGCTACTCCCTTACCCTGCTACTCCCTCACCGTGCTACTCCCTTACCGTGCTACTCCCTTACCGTGCTACTCCCTCACCATGCTACTCCCTTACCCTGCTACTCCCTTACCATGCTACTCCCTTACCGTGCTACTCCCTTACCCTGCTACTCCCTTACCGTGCTACTCCCTTACCCTGCTACTCCCTTACCCTGCTACTCCCTCACCCTGCTACTCCCTCACCCTGCTACTCCCTTACCCTGCTACTCCCTCACCCTGCTACTCCCTTACCATGCTACTCCCTTACCCTGCTACTCCCTTACCGTGCTACTCCCTTACCGTGCTACTCCCTTACCCTGCTACTCCCTTACCATGCTACTCCCTTACCCTGCTACTCCCTTACCCTGCTACTCCCTTACCATGCTACTCCCTCACCATGCTACTCCCTTACCGTGCTACTCCCTTACCCTGCTACTCCCTCACCATGCTACTCCCTTACCGTGCTACTCCCTTACCATGCTACTCCCTTACCGTGCTACTCCCTTACCATGCTACTCCCTTACCGTGCTACTCCCTTACCATGCTACTCCCTCACCATGCTACTCCCTTACCCTGCTACTCCCTTACCATGCTACTCCCTTGCCATGCTACTCACCATGTTACTCACTTGCTCAAAACCTTCCAGGGCTCCCCAGTGCTTATTGACTTTAAGAATAGGCTAACCTGCATATGGCAGTGCCAGATTCAGGGAGTAAAGAGAAAGAGAACAGCTAATGGACATATGAGACCCTGAGGTCTTGATCTCATGAACAGGGTAGGACAAGAACCATGTGCAATGCTTACATTTAATAGTGAGGAGAGAAATGGGGACCAGGAGAGACTGGAGTGGTCAGAAAACTATGAAGATAGCCAAGAGGTGAGGAGGAGTCATCCATTCGACTTGGGTAGGTGTGATGTAAAAGCAGTGACAGCCATTTACAAATTCCCAGATTGTCTCTCCTTGCTCTTGCCCTCTTTGTCCCTGGTTTGTCTCCCTTCCCCTTTACTCTTGCCTCTTCTGATTCCTTGCTAAACCCCACCTCCCCCAGGTTCAGCTGCTTGCCCTCCAAGCGCCGTTCCTAATATACCTGACAGAATATTCCAATAGCCACCTAAGACAATAATCAGGCAAGTAATCAGAAATGCCCGTCACAAAAGTCAAATCTGGAAGCAAACTGGATATCTATCAAGAAGTTAAATGATTTATAGAGCATCCGAGCTACCCTGGTGTTCTAGTGGGAACCAAGGAAGTTTCATCAGGAGTCCTGGGTCAGATACATTGTTTAAAATGTGGACTCCCCGATACCTTTATAAAATTCGAGAATACTTCCAAGCTTACTCATTTCTCTAGCCTTTCCTCCTAAAAGTAACCTTACTTTGGGGAACACATAAGTCCCCTTTTGTGAAGGGGTGGATATGCGATGGCATATCCACGGTTTAGAATTCCACTTTAGTTTCCTGTTGACATGGCTTCTTTAAGAAAACCTTTGCTCTTGTTTTTATTTACACGTGGCAGCCGTGATCTTTCACTTTCTATAGCAGGTGGGACAGCTGGGGAGAGCCACCAGCACCACTGCTGAGAGGACACAAGTGCCACCTTAGGAAGGATAGCCCAGCCTGTGTCTGCTGTCATCTGAAAGTCCTATGTGAAAAGAAAAACTATAAAATCAAGATCACACTGGAGATGTTTGGGTCTCTGACCCAAGGCAGTTGAAGTCCAGGCATTGCCTTAGAGTTCTCGTGAATTTCTGTTATCAAGGACTTACTACTGAAATCACTTACTACAAAGCAGAACCCACATGAAACCCAGAGCGACAGAGGCATTGTGGACACCTGGGTTCTTTGTCATTGTCACCCTGGCTTTTGGTGGCTTCCTTTAAGAGAACAGGTGGTTTAAAAAGAATAAATGAAGGAGTTCAGTCCTGGAGTCTGCCCAGCATCCTGCTTTCAGCCTTAGGTGTTGCTCTTGCCCGGGGTGGGTGGAGCAGGGCATGGGGGAAGCGGAGAAGTTTCACTACATCTACCGTTGTGACCTGGACATCAGTGTGCAGTTTAACACAGGAAGTTTGGAAGGGAAGAGAGAACAAAAGAGTTATAAAGCTGTTCTAGAAGACCCAGTGTGGAAGTTTTCAGGACTGTACCAAAAAACATGTTCTGACCTCTATGTTACTTGCCAAGTTTTTGCAGAAGGGAAGCCTCTGGCCTTGCCAGTGAGACCCTCCTACAAGGCATTTAGTATGAGATGGAACTGGAATGAATGGCTAAATCTGCCTGTGAAATACCCTGACTGGCCCAGGAATGCCCAAGTGGCCCTGACTGTTTGGGATGTGTTGGGCCAGGAAAGGCAGTGTCTGTGGGAGGACCAACCGTTTCACGGTTTGGAAAATATGGCATGTTTTGCCAGGGGATGCATGACTTGAAAGTCTGGCCTAACGTGGAAGCAGATGGATCAGAACCCACAAAAACTGCTGGCAGAACAAGCAGTGCTCTCTCAGAAGATCAGGTGAGCAGCCTTGCCAAGTTACCTCTAACATCAACAGCAGATAAGCAAATAATGTTGGGTTTGATTTCCGGTTTCTGCAATGTGGAAGACTAAGATAAACTGAAAATCCTCCCACAGCAAACAGCTAAAAGTATGAAGTAGCAGTAAAATAGGTAAAACAATTTAGGAAGGTAAGCCTTGCCAAAGATGAGTTTGCAATCTACAATTACAAACCAATGAAAGCTAAAGTCAGTAATCATGACAAACAACTGGAATATATCCACCAGAAATTCAGATAACAGAATATTGAAAATAAAAAAAAACTATTTAAAAATAAAACAATAATATAAAAACAAATCAAAGAATAAAACACAAAAAAGAGAAAGATTATTTACTACTATAGCTATATAATGAAACTTAATACTGGTTAGAGTAATTCTTCATCTTTTTTTCTCCTTTCTTCAAACTCAAGTGTTTGTTTTTTTTTTTAATAAATCCATTTATTTATTTTTGGCTGTGTTGGGTTTTCGATGCTGTGCGCAGGCTTTCTCTAGTTGCGGCGAGCGGGGGCTACTCTTGGTTGTGGTGCGCGGGCTTCTCATTGCTGTGGCTTCTCTTGTTGCAGAGCACAGGCTCTAGGCGTGCAGGCTCAGTAGTTGTGGCACGTGGGCTCAGTAGTTGTGGCACGTGGGCTCAGTAGTTGTGGCTTGCGGGCTCTAGGGCACAGGCTCAGTAGTTGTGGTGCACAGGCTTAGTTGCTCTGCGGCATGTGGGATCTTCCCGGACCAGGGCTCGAACCCGTGTCCCCTGCATTGCCAGGTAGATTCTTAACCACTGTGCAACTAGGGAAGTCCAAACTCAAGTGGTTTTATAAGCCGGATTTACAAAGCTGCTGAGATCAATGTGACCATGATAGAAAAACCAGAGAAGGAAAGTGAAAGAAAGGAATATTACAGACGGTTCTCACTTATAAATATAGATGCAAAATTTCAGCTGAAAATTAGCAAACTGAATCAAGCAATTAAAAAATACATCATGCCCAGGGACTTCCCTGGTGGAGGGAAGAATCCACTTTTCAATGCAGGGGATGCAGGTTTGATTGCTGGTGGGGGAACTAAGATCCCACTTACGGCGGGGCAACTAAGCCCGGGCGCAGCAACTAGAGAGAAGCCTGCGCACCGCAATGAAGAGCCCGCGTGCCCCAACGAAAGATCCTGCATGACGCAACTAAGACCCAATGCAGCCAAAACTTAAATAAATAAATAGATATAAAAAAATACATCATGCCGAAACAGGATTTATTCCAAGAATGTAAGAACAGTTTAACACAGAATATCTATCAGTGTACATTATCACTGCATTATTGAGTGTTTCAGGGGTCCCCCAAGATGAGATGATGCAATCACAGGGCTCAGAGGCAGTTGTAATCACAACTAAGATTTATTATAAACAACACAGTAAGAATATACAGCTAGATGGTTCAGTAAGGGAAAAAGATATAGGTGAGGTCTGGAGAAATCAATACACAGGCTTCCTGTGCTTCCCCTTCCCAGCCCAGGAAGAGACACACTTGAGTGTGCTTCTTTCTCCAGGAAGAAAAATGAAGCCTTTTGGAAAAGCCCATTTGAGACTCAGAAATTAGGGTTTTTACTGGGGGTCTGGTCACACAGACATTCTCTGCCCTCAAGTACCAAAATTCTAGCCTCCGAGAAAGAAATCAGGTGCTCACCATAAATCACAATATACAAACAACCTAGCCACAGTGAAACATCTATACCCGTTAGAGAATGTTTCAGCAGTCAAGTTCTCACACCTTAGCGGGAGCCCATCGTTGCAAGCAGGTTCTTCTAAAGATAGCAGCTTCAAGTCTGCTATGTTAACTATCTCCTGCACATTAAATTAAAGGAGAAAAGTAACATATGGTCAAAAGAATCCCCAATCTTACCAACTTTTTGGTAAGTTTCAACAAACATTCATCATACAAAGTTTTGGTAAAATAAAATAGGACTGTCTTAACCCGATATAAGAAATATACCAAGAAATGATAACCAACATCTTACCAAATGGTTAAGTGTAAGAAACATTCTCATAAAGTCAGGAACAAAACAAGAATGCTTCTACTACTGTTCCGATTAGACACTGTACCAGAGTTTCTTGCACCAGCCAGTACAAGAAAACAGTATACGTAGAGCTAAGAAATAAAAATTATTTCCAGATGAAAATCACATAGAAAAGTCAGAACTATTAGATAAACTGTTAAAATAATGAGTTGAGGGCTTCCCTGGTGGCGCAGTGGTTGAGAGTCCGCCTGCCGATGCGGGGGACGTGGGTTCGTGCCCCGGTCCGGGAAGATCCCGCATGCCGTGGAGCGGCTGGGTCTGTGAGCCATGGCCGTTGAGCCTACGCGTCCGGAGCCTGTGCTCCGCAACGGGAGAGGCCACAACAGTGAAAGGCCCACGTACCGCAAAAATAATAATAATAATAAAATAATAATAATGAGTTGAGAAATGTTGTTAGATACAAGATTAATAAACAGAAATCAGTTATTATTCCAACATTCCTATTATTCCCTTTTTACCAATCTAAAAATACAGTCTTTAAAAGATATTTTCACTAGCAACAAAGACTACATGAAATTTAGAAATAAACCAAACAGAAAAGGTATAGATCTTCATCTTGGAAATCCAACAATATCACGCCTAGAATTCTACACTAAAGAAACTCACTTTGGGCATAAGGCGATACATACAAGTATATTCACTTCAGCCTCGATAATAACACAAAAAATTGAGCTTGTTGGGAGAATAAATAATAAACTGATTTACTCAAACACTGGGATACTATACAACAGTTTAAATGAAAGCATTTGAGCCATGTAGATTAACATGGATAATCTCAGAGACAGAATTAAGTTTTTAAAAGCAAATGGAAATGAAGGAATGAGGGAAGTCTTTCCAAATATTTGTGATTTTTTCCATCTTTTTTAAAAAGTGTGAAACAAATAAGGTAAACTGTTAACATATGTTCAGTATTGACAGTGAATACATAGATGTCTATTACATTATTCTGCATAATTTTGTTTTGGTTCAAAATAAAAATTTAAATACATACATACATAATTTTAAAACTCAGACATTTAACTTGCCAGGACTTGGAAAACAATAAATCTATAGTCAACGAAGGAAAAAAAACAAGAATAAATGAAGAGTGGTCTTGGGAGCCTTTGCTCCTATTGTTTGTGGGTGTGTAGATATAGATTGTGGCTTCTGCTGAGTAGTGAGAATATACTTTTAGAGGATGCCTCTAGTTGGGTTGACAGGTGACAAACATATATCTCAACATTCATATTTTGAACTTCATGCAATCAGGTGAATGAAATACTGCAGCAAATCTTCTCCCTTTGCCTGATTGTATGTGTGTAAAGTTTGGAATAAAATAATGTACAAATTTTAATGAAAATAATTATGGATACCACCCATATGCCATTTTTTTTCTGTAATGCTGGGCTTCACAAAGTTTTAACGGGTGTTGCTTTATAGAAACCACTTTTATAAATTGGAGTATAGTTGCTTTACAATGTGTTAGTTTCTGCTGCACAGCAAAGTGAATCAGTTATACGTATACATATATCCACTCTTTTTTAGATTTCCTTCCCATTTGGTCACCACAGATCATTGAGTAGAGTTCCCTGTGCTAAACAGTAAGTTCTCATTAGTTATCTATTTTATATATAGTAGTGTATATATGTCAATCCCAATCTCCCAATTCGTCCCACCCCCCCTTCTCCCCTTGGTAACCATACGTTTGTTCTCTACATCTATGACTTTATTTCTGCTTTGCCAATAAGTTCATCTGTACCATTTTTCTAGATTTCACATATAAGCAATACTAGACGATATTTGTTTTTCTATTTCTGACTTACTTCACTCTGAATGACAGTCTCTAGGTCCACCCACGTCTCTGCAAATGACACTATTTTGTTCATTGTTATGGTTGAGTAATATTCCATTGTATATATGTACCACATCTTCTTTATCCATTCCTCTGTTGATGGACATTTAGGTTGCTTCCATGTCCTGGTTATTGTAAATAACACTGCAGTGAACACCAGGGTGCATGCGTCCTTTCGAATTATGGTTTTCTCTGGAAATATGCCTAGGAGTGGGATTGCTGGGTCATATGGTAGGTCTATTTTTAGTTTTTTAAGGGACCTTCATATTGTTCTCCATAGTGGCTGTACCAGTTTACATTCCCACCAACAGTGTAGGAGGGTTACGTTTTCTCCACACCCTCTCCAGCATTTATTATATGTAGACATTTTTGGTGATGGCTATTCTGACTGGTGTGAGGTGATAACCTCATTGTAGTTTTGATTTGCATTTCTCTAATAATTAACAATGTTGAGCATCTTTTCATGTTCCTCTTGGCTATCTGTATGTTTTCTTTGGAGAAATGTCTATTTAGATCTTCCTCCCATTTTTTGATTGAGTTATTTGGTTTTTTTGATATTGAGATGCATGAGCTGTTTGTATATTTTGGAGATTAAGCTCTTGTCAGTTGTTTTGTTTGCTAATATTTTCTCCCATTCTGAGGGCTGTCTTTTTGTTTTGTTTATGATTTCCTTTGCTGTGCAAAAGCTTTTAAGTTTAATTAGATCCCATTTGTTTATTTTTGTTTTTATTTTCATTACTCTGGGAGGTGGATCAAAAAAGATCTTGCTGCGGTTTATGTCAAAGAGTGTTCTGCCTATGTTTTCCTCTAAGAGTTTTATAGTGTCTGGTCTTACATTTAGGTCTTTAATCCATTTTGAGTTTATTTTTGTGTATGGTGTTAGGTAGTGTTCTAACTTCATTCTTTTACATGTAGCTGTCCAGTTTTCCCAGCACCACTTATTGAAGAGACTGTTTCTTCTCCATTGTATATTCATGCCCCCTTTGTCATGTATTACATGAACATAGGTGTGTGGGTTTATCTCTGGGCTTTCTATCCTGTTCCATTGATCTATATTTCTGTTTTTGTGCCAGTACCATACTGTCTTCATTACTGTAGCTTTGTAGTATAGTCTGAAGTCAGGGAACCTGATTCCTCCAGCTCCGTGTTTCTTTCTCAAGATTGCTTTGGCTGTTTGGGGTCTTTTGTGTTTCCATATAAATTGTAAAATTTTTTGTTCTAATTCTGTGAGAAATGCCATTGGTAATTTGATAGAGATTGCATTGAATCTGTAGATTGCTTTTGGTAGAAACCACTTTCAGTAGTGAAAGTCCTTGACAACAGAATTATCTGGGGACTCAAAGCAGTGTCCAAATTTCAACTGCCTTGGCCCAGGACTAAAACAACTTCACCAGCCTGGAAGCTGATAAGACCCAAGTGCTAGCAGCTTCCTTTGGTTCTTGCTTATTTTCTAGCACTTCCAGTGGTCTTATCTATGGATTACTTTATGTCCATAATAATTAACCTCTATGGTCAGTTCACAGTCTTTAGGCAGGGGCCCGGGGCTGAGGGCCTGTTGTATGTCTCCCTCTCATGTTTCCCCTCAAACTCATGATACGAATGAGATCTGGGTAAATTACACATTAAGAAGATTATGATTAATGACACTGAGATGATAACTGTACTGGGAAGAACAGCTGGGATGTTCTAGATGGTAATACTGGACCAAACCCTGATCCTGTTATTCATCATAGAAAAACTCCCTTCACACAGCATGGAACATGGGGTTCTAAGCCTCTTGGTGTTCCAGTGAGCTAGGGTTGCCAAGAGCACTCATTTGCAAATGTTCTTAGATTCCTACTGTCATGCTTCATTTGATCCCGCTTCCTATTCTGAAGAGATTATTTTTGCTGATTTGACTTAGGTCGAAAATCTTTGTTTATTGATGCTATCTTGTATTTCAACCTTGGCCTCTATAATTCTTTTGTTTCTAAGATCAGCAAGTTTCTAAAAGCCAAATTTGAAAAGTGTATAATTACCTTATAGTGAATACTAATATGAGAATAATTTTTTTATTGTTGATATAATGAAGTAATTTATTTGCTCTGGTTAATTTTAACCATTAAACCATATCAGATGGGTGCAGTCCAAAGGCTTGGACACTAGTCCTGGTGGTCACTAACTAGTGGGGTAAACTTGAGTGATCTTGGACATATCATTTACTCTCTCTGGTCTAGTTTCCTCATCTGGAAAATGAAAGGGTTGGGTCAGATGACCTGTAATAGTTACTCCAACTGCAATAGTCTATGTTTGTTTAATACAGGCTCTATCCAGTCTCCAAGTCTGTAATTAAAGTATGGTTACATGCTTTTATATGAGATGAGAAGGAGACTCTTCACAGGCCTTTTAGCGTACCTGCCAGAAGGAATCATTCATTATCATTTTGCTTTACTGATATTTACTTCTCACTTCCTAAACTACTCTACAAATAAAATATAAAAATCCAGGAACTCAGTATAGGAAAATGATGCATGTAAATGTATTTCACATCCTTGTCTTTACCATGTTTTTAATTGCTGCATCTCTATGCAATGGTAATTAAATAATTTGCCTATGTCATTCTGAATTCTGAGTGACGACTGTTGTCTGTGTTGAACTCCAGGTCCAGTGCCTGAAACAAAAGAGGTCACATTGAGAGCCTGCAGTCTGGGGAACGTGATAGCAGCAAGGCCCTCATTTTCACATTGTACATAATTATAGGAAGACACAATGAGGTTTTTCTGTGGCATTTAAAAAAATTGTAGGGTCTGTATGTCTGAACTTTTAAAAAATACATACTTCAATTTTTAGAACAGTTTTTGGTTCACAGTAAAATTGAGGTACAGAGAGTTCCCATATACCTTCTGACCCTACACATGCATAGCCTCCTCCATTATCAACATCCCTGACAAGGGTGGTACATTTGTTACTATTGATAACACCTACATTGACACATCATAATCACTCAAAATCATAGTTTACCTTGGGGTTCACTCTTGGTGTTGTACATTTTATGGGTTTGAACAAACGTGTAATGACATGTGTCCACCATTATAGTGTCATGCGGGGTCATTTCACTGCTCTAAAAATCCTATGTGCTCTGCTATTCATCCCTACTTCCTCCTAACCCCTGCAACCATTGATCGATTTGCTCTCTCCATAGTTCTGACTTTTCCAGAATGTCATATATTTGGAATCATACAGTATTTCATCTTTTCAGAGTGGCTTTCACATAGTAATATGCATTTTAAGTTTCCTCTATGTCTTTTCGTGGCTTGATGGCTCATTCCTTTTTTTTTTTTTTTTAAGTTTATTTATTTATTTTTGGTTGTGTTGGGTCTTCGTTTCTGTGCGAGGGCTTTCTCTAGTTGCGGCGAGGGGGGGCCACTCTTCATCGCGGTGCACGGGCCTCTCACTGTCGCGGCCTCTCTTGTTGCGGAGCACAGGCTCCAGATGCGTAGGCTCAGTAGTTGCGGCTCACGGGCCCAGTCGCTCTGTGACATGTGGGATCTTCCCAGACCAGGGCTCGAACCCGTGTCCCCTGCATTGGCAGGCAGATTCTCAACCACTGCGCCACCAGGGAAGCCCCAATCGCTCATTTCTTTTTAGCACTGAATTATATTCCATTGCCGGGTTGTACCACAGTTTTTTCGTTTTGTTTTGTTTTGTTTTGTTTTGGTCCATTCACTTACTGAAGGACATCTTGGTTGCTTCCAAGTTTTGACAATTATGAATAAAGCTGTTATAAACATCTATGTGCAGGTTTTTGTGCGGACATAGTTTTCAACTCCTTTGGGTTGAAAGAAAAGTGATTACTGAATTATATGGTAAGATTATTTTAGTTTTGTAAGAAACCACCAAACTGTTTTCCAAAGTGGCCGTCCCATTTTGCATTCCTACTATTTTTGCATTCCCATCTCAAGCAACAATCACTGTTAATTGTTTTTAGCAAACTTCTGGAGTCCCACTGAGTTTGCAATGCCTTAGGGGTTAATCAGCCCTGGATTTAGGGAGGTGACAATCAGCCCTGTAGATCAGAGTGGAGGAGGAGGGCGTTCAGGAGGCTTGTAAATGTCCTGTGTGTGTGTGTGTGTGTGTGTGTGTGTGTGTGTGTGTGTTAAGAATTATGTCTGCAAGGATGTCATAGATTAGAGAAAAAAAAGTGTTTTGAGGATTAATGTGTGAATACACTGTCTCCACTTGGATGGACTGTGTTACTTATGGACACAATTCTATAGTAGTATTTGATTCTCAGAGCAATCAAATTCTTTTTTTTTTTTTTGCTGAATTTCTATTTCTTGCCACAGGGTGGCATCTGATTTTCATTAATATCCGAGACACACTTCATCTCTCACCACTCAAACTGGAAGCCCACATCTGTCGCAGCCTCTGGTTGCTTAGAGTACCACAATTTTTTCAAATGGCAGCATTTCCAAAGGATATTGCTTTACCTTGGGTTCCTCTAGGAGTCTTGAACTAAATCTTTTGTATCTGTAACTCAGATCTGTATCAAGGCATGCTCGTGCATTTCACATTTTTTTAATTGATCATTGCGTTGCAGATCCTTCATAGTTTGGGAACTTTTCCCTTGTGTTTCTTTGCCTTACGCCCAAGAGTGGAGGCATGAATTATTTTGACATATGCTTATTATATGCCACGTGCTATTTTGCTTGGGAGTGAGACAGTACAGAGAAGCCTTTACTCAAAAATCTAGGTTGCAAGCTGGGTCTATACAAGATATATGCATGAAACAACCCTGAAGGAAAATTTCCCAAGGCAAATTGGCTAAGTTGAAGACCATTTGTATGAGTAAGGTCTCTAGATCATTAAGGGAAGGGATCAAGTCTGATTGGGTTCACCATTGTGTTTCTAGCACCTTGCACAGTACCTGCAGGGGTCATGACTCAGCTGAAAACTGTGGACTTTGGGACCCTGAGACCTGGGTTCAAAAGCCCGCTTGCTAGCAGTAGGACCTTGAACAAGTCACTAAGATGGTTTGTGCTCTATTTTTCCTCTCTGTTATGTGAGGATGATAATTAAAACCTCAAAAGACTGTTGTAAAGATTGAGTGAATAATATAAATGAAACCAACTGCCAGTGGGTATTAGGGCCCTGCGTTTCTTCTCTTTTCAAACATGTAAAATCATCTTGAGCTGGATGTCCCAAGGATTTGGCCCAGAGACACCATTCCCGCGTTCCCGTGTGCAAAACTGTTGTGTCCATTAAGCACTATAAGTTCAGTGCCTTAGGAGTACCAGCTTTACAGGGAACAGTGGGAATGTTTGGAAACCAAAAAGAAATGTACTGATTTCGAAATATGAAAAGAAAACGGAAAAATCAAAATTAATGAACATTTAATTAAATGTCTATTAAACATTATATCAGTTAGTTAACTGCTTCTAGCTCTTATATAGCCACGTAGAAATTATATTTAACGTGGGATGTGAGTAAATTAAAGCTTTTTGATTTGATGTGGGATGAAGACTTAGGGACACAGGCCTATAAAGTTCTTAAAACAGTTCCACTCCTATGGCTGGTGCAGTCATGGAATCCTTAAGGATGAGCTGGCTTGTCGTGCCAAATGAGGCAGGGCCTGGGGGCTTATCAGTCCTCCCGACCTGTTACTTTCCTTCAACAGCTAGATCAGTAGTTGTGGTGAGCTGACAGAGGGTGAGCCTGACAGAGGATGAAGAATGGATTGGAAAAAGTGTTCTGTGGATTCTTTCTCATTAGTGAATACTCTTTGGCTTCTCAGTAATAAGGAAATTAACAATTTAAATTTGACTTAAACTTTATTTTAAAAATCTAGCCGCATCCATGGATCTTTTCAAGTTGGCAGTGAGAGCCCCAGAAAAAGAAAAACTCTTGGTGTATGTTGGTAATATGAGAGGACACTCATATTACAGTCTATTTCTTCTTAGTTACTAAATGCACGCTTTATGTAAGAACATCCTCCCCTTGGGTTGAGCTATGGCACTACCTTCTCCTTCTGTAAAGGCGGGGAGTGCTGGAGGAAGCTGGGAGATAAGCAGAAGCATCTGTATGCTATAGAAAGAGGAGGAAATGGTTCGCCAGGAGCTTGGAGCTCCCAGGACTGGTTTTGATACCCAGCAATTAAGTTCAAGCTTACGTCTCCCAGAGTCACTGCATTAAAACACAGGGAATTTTAGGAACCCAGGAGAGTGACTGCTAGACTGCTTAGACTGCTCACCTGACAAAACCTCCACTATATGCCAATAAGGATTTAGTTGCCAGAGAAATTGGTGTGTAGCGAGAGGGGTGGATTAGCTTCTTTGCAAAAGGAGACTTCAGTTTGTAGAAGAAGCCACACTGGTTTGCATTATAGAGGATGCCTATATTCCCAGGTACCTGTTATGCTCTGTGATTGATAAGATTTGCATCCATTGTTTTTCCAGAAAGTTACTGAGCAAAGTGAGGAACTCCATCCTAGAAGGGCAAAGCCAGAGTTGTCTGTGATTTTTTGAAAGACTACTGAACCTGAAACACAGCTCAGGAAAGTGGGGCCTGAGGAAATGTGACGAGGATGTGCAAACTGATGAGCAGAGCACCTGAGCTAACTGTGGGGGAGGAGGGAGCCAGAACGAGGTGCACAAAGTTTACCTGGTTTGTTGAACAGGTGTCATCTCTGTCATACATCACTAAGCGCCAGGCTGAGACAAAGACGACTTCTTCCTTCTCATGGTGTTGCTGTTTGCACTTGACATTAGGACTGGCAGGATGAGAGGAGGGATGTGACCGTGATCCAGCTCAAAGGAGCTCAAGACCCAGTGACTTTCAGCTGTGAGCACAGTCTAAGAAAGGGCAAGTCCTGGTGCAACCAGGCACCGGAGCCCCGTCTCCTGGTGTCCTCTTCATTAAGGCAGAGAATGTGGGTTTCTCAAGTGGCTGGTCCCGGGGACTTGAACTGCCTAGGACTGCTCTCTTTTTTTTTTTCTTCCTGTCGTGGTATTGGAAAGGCTGTGAGAATAACTTAACCAACCTGTTCTTGATTAGAACTGTAGAGAAAAAAGAATATCCTGGGAGATCATCACAGTTGCAGATTCACCTCACTTTAAGCAGACGATGAAATTCAAAACTCTGGTTTACGTAGATAATAGTGCATATCAGATACAATAAGTTTACCTCACGAAAGAATACACACGAAGATTCTTTTTAAAAGTAAGCCTGCTTGGTGAATTTGTAAATATTGAAATATGCAAGAATCCCATTTGCATTCAGCTTTTAGAAATATGTATGTTTACCTAAGGAAGGGACATGTGGAATTGAAGAAATTAACAGACTGCTAAATTTTAAAAAAATATTTATAAATTTACATCGAGAATAATGAACTTGTTTGGTGTTCAGTTCTGAGTTTTGAGAAATGTATAAAGTCATGTAATCACCACCATGATCAAGGTACAGAATATTTCTATCACTCCCCCAAATTCCCTTGAGCTGCCCTTTTATAGTCAAATTTTTTCTCAACCCCTGACCCTTGACAAACTGTTCTCCATCTGTATAGTTTTGCCTTTTGCAGAAGGTCATACAAATTGTAGACTATTTTCTATGGTGTGGATGTAACTCTGTTTATCCATTCACTAACTGAAGGATATTTGGATTGTTTCTAGTTTGGTGATTATGAATAAAACTGCTCTAAGCATCTGCATACAAGTTTTCGTATAAACATAAGTTTTCATTTCTCTAAGGTAAATATTTAGGAATGGGATTGCTGGGTTATATGGTAAGTGTATGTTTATCTTTATAAGGAACTGCGAAATGGCTTTCTAAAATGGCTGTATTGTTTGTATTCTTACCAGCAATGTATGAGAATTCCAGTGGCACTAAACAATATGACATAATTTTTGCTCTTAATGATAACACATATTTTCAAGAACGTAAGACAAGAAAAATAGCCCATGATTTTTATCCGGAGTTTTAGAATTTCTGTTATTCTTTATCTTTCCTCATTCCTGAAGTTCTAAGTTTCCCTTTGGTATCATTTCCTTTTAGGCTGAAGAACATCCTTCAGCATTTCTTTTAGAGCAGATCCTCTGCTAACAAATTCTTACTTTTCCTTAAGCTGAAAATGTCTTTTATTTGCCTTGAAGGTTATATTCAATGGGTTTAAAGGGTGAGTTGACAACTCTTTCAGATTGTTAGAGGTTCTGTTCCATTGTCTTCTGGCCTCCATGGTGCCTGATGAGAAATCTGCAGTTATTTGACTAACGTCTCTTGTATGTAATATGTCATTTTTCTCTGGCTGTTTTCAAGATTTTTTTCTTACCATGTGTTTTTCATCAATTTGGTTATGATTTGCTGGTTTTCATTGAGTTTCTCTTGATTGAGGTTCACTGATACTTTTGCTTTGTAAATCTATATCTTCCACAAAATTTGGAAAGTTTTCACCCTTATTTCTTCAAATATTGTTTCTGTACCAATATGTCTCTTCTCATTTTGGGACTCCAGTGACATGAATGTTAAACTTTTGATATCATCTCACAAGTTCCTAAAGCTAAATTTATTTGTTTGAAAATTTGTTTTTTCTCTCTTCTTCAGATTGGAAAATCACTATTGCTCTACCTTCAGATTCACTCACTTTTTCCTTTGTCATCTTCACTCTGCTATTGAGTGAATTCTTTATTTCAGATATAATATCTTTTAGTTGTACACTAAAAAGTAGTTTTTCTCTGATGAGAATGTCTGTCTTTATATTCTTGTCAAAAGTATATATCCATATCTCATGGAGTGTGGTTATAGTATTGCTTTAATGTTTCTGTCTGATCATTCCAATATCTAGGTATTCCCAGGGTTGGCATAGACAAATTGTCTTTTCTTGAGCCTTGGCCATATTTTCCTCATTGTTGGCATGTTGAGTAATTTTAGATTGTATCCCGTGAACACATTGAATAGTATGTTGTGAAAATCTGAGTCCTGTTAAAATCCTCTGGAGAATGTTTATTTATTTATTTTTTGTTTTAACAGGCAATCAACCTGATTGTGTTCAGACTGCAGGTTCAGTGTTACCTACTTAGCGGTGGTAGATCCAACATCAGTTTGATGAATCTGTGCAGACATGTACCACTCAGAGTTTAGTCTGGGACTTAGTCAGTCTTTATATCATAGTTCATTTCTCAAAGTCTTCACTATGCTTCTTTGGATCTGTTCCACATGTGTGCCGTTCAAAAGTGAGCTTGGGGTTTGTAATGGTTCCTACACAGAATTATGGTGGCTGCTTCTCCAGCTCTCTTCTCTATAAAATTACCCCAGCCCCCAATTTGATGCGCTTCTTGTCTTGTTTCCTTTGACAAGAAATACAGGTTTTCTAAGAGTTTTCGTATACCCCCATGTTGTCACACAGTTCCATGGGATGGGGCCTCCCTAGGGGCAAAGTGGCAAGAGAAAAAATACTGAGAATTGTCCCCACCATTTTTGTGCTGATTTTAGGATCACAGGAGCTTTTTTCTCCAGTTTTATGTGTCCATACCACTGCTGTCACTGCAGTGGTGTAGAAAAGAGAGAAAAAATAGAATTCTTGCCAAGTTATTTGCAATAGCAAAATATTCTGTACAACCTAAATTACAGTGATAAGGAACTACTTTAAAAATGATGGTATATGCATACAATTGAATACCATCCAACTGTTTAAATAATAAGAAAACTTCTGATATGGAAGGGTGTCAAAGACAATCATTTTTTAAGTAAAAAATTTTTAACTTAAAAACAACACACAAAAATAAAACAAAAAATTAAACAAACAAAACCCCCAAAAGAAGACAAAGCAAAGTTTTATAATATGTTACTTTTGGGTGAAAAGGGGAGGTGAGAATATTTATTTATCAATATATTGCTCATCTGTGCAAAAAGTAACTCTAGAAGGATACACAGAACACTAATAACATGGTGGTACAAGGATATAGGCAGCAACTGAACGATGAAGGACAGTAGGAGGGTGACATTTTATGTACATAACTGAACTAAAAAGTTATGTATTTAATGTCTGCACCATGTGGTTGCAGTATCTATTTTAATAATTAAATGGAAAAATAAGCTCAAGTGTATCTAAGAAGCAACCCTTCACCCAGAAAAATACGCCAGTGTGTCACCAACAACGTTAAAGACCAACAGAGCATGGCTCTAATGGCAGGTTCTCAGATATCTGGCACAGGCTCATGTGGAAGAAATGTTTTTATGTCCTGGGACTTGCCCTTAATCCACAGAATCTCTGATCACATCAACACCCATTTACTCTGCCTTCTTGAAGGTTCTACTTTCACTTCTGCATCAGGCCAGTTATTCCAGATGCCATCAGGACCAGAAACCCCAGGATGGGAAAAGCAACGAAATGCCTCTCCAAGCCTTGCTGATGAGCAGACCCACAACGAGCCAGCCGTCTACTTCTCTCTAAGAAGCCCCTCAAGACATGAGCAGTCATCTGGGATTTCCAGCTGTGCAGATATGAATGTGTCCTCCTTGTAAGCTCAGTAAGTCCAGTCATGTACACACACCTGTGTTTCTCAAGAACCACCATCTGGTGTTGGGTGTGTACGGTAGAGTCATCTTATTTGAAACAAAGCAGTATTTCTCTTTGGGTTTTTTTGGCTACTTTGGGTCTTCATTGCTGCGCGTGGGCTTTCTCTAGTTGTGGCGAGCAGGGGCTACTCTTTGTTGTGGTGCGCAGGCTTCTCGTTGCGGTGGCTTCTCTTGTTGCGGAGCACGGGCTCTAGGCACGCAGGCTTCAGTAGTTGCAGCATGCAGACTCAGTAGTTGCGGCATGTGGGCCCTAGAGTGCACGGGCTTCAGTAGCTGTGGTGCGCAGCTTAGCTGCTCCATGCTATGTGGGATCTTCCCGGACCTGGGCTGGAACCCGTGTCCCCTGCATTGGCAGGCGGATTCTTAACCACTGCGCCACCAGGGAAGCCCCAAAGCAGTATTTCTTTGACTTAATCTTCTCCTCAAAACTTTGGGTATTCCAACCCCTCACACCTTCCTTCTGTCCTTTGGAGCTCCTGGGGTCTCATATGAGCTCAGTAATGTCCATCTGGATTTGCCCATCTTGTTCTCGTCCTCAGTGGCCCTGACCTCATCAAGCAGTTTTATTGTCTCTGTGATAATCCTGCCCCCAGAGTCCTGTGGTGACACTGGGGCTCCGGGCCACAAGGAGCTACCTATGACCTCTGCGTTCTTGTGGCCTCGTTACACTTTCATTCTGTGCTCCAGCAGGTGAAGGCAAGAGTGGAAACTGCCTTCTACCTTTACAACCTTGAACTAAGGGGACTGAAAAGCTCTGTGCTCTTTGTGAGCACTGAGACTCGGAGCAACCCCAGGCCACCAGCATCAACCTCTAGAGACTAGTTAAGAGAACAATCCCAGCACATGTCTTGCTGTATTTAAAACTACCCAACCCCCATTGTCAGCCATTTTCCCCAGAGAGTGCTGTGATCCTCACCTAAACACGCCCCTGCCCTGATGATTTCCATTTTTATCCATTTGCCTGCCAGGTGAGTCAAAGGGAGACTTTCATTTGTTATTTTTATTTAAAATTTTTATTGAAGTATAGTTGATTTACAATGTTGCGTGAGTTTCAGGTGTACAACAAAGTGAATCTGTTATACATATACATATATCCACTCTTTTTTAGATTCTTTTCCCATATAGGCCATTACAGAGTATTGAGTAGAGTGCCCTGTGCTATACGGTAGGTCCTTATTAGTTATCTATTTTAGTTATAGTAGTGTGTACATGTCAATCCCAATCCCCCAATTTATCCCTCCTCCCCTTACCCCCTGGTAACCATAAGTTTGTTTTATACATCTGTAACTCTATTTCTGTTTTGTAGATAAGTTCATTTGTACCCATTTTTTAGATTCCACATATAAACGATATCATATTTGTCTTTCTCTTTCTGACTTACTTCACTTAGTATGATAATCTCTAGGTCCATCCATGTTACTGCAAATGTCATTATTTCATTCTTTTTTATGGCTGTGTAATATTCCATTGTATATATGTACCGCATCTTCTTTATCCATTCCTCTAGAAGGTTTAAGAGTCTTGCTCCTGAGGGCTGGGAGCCAGGCTCAGGGGTCATTGACCTGCTTCCCATGGTGTCTCAACATCACTGGATTTACAGTGAGAGCCTTCCCTCTGTCTCTCCAGCACAGGCACACACACACACACACAACCACACAGACACACACACTCACACACAAAACTGCAGCAGTTGTACACTTACGGAACTTGCAAAAATGCAAATAGCTTCTAATAGCATTTAGTTACATTAACGGATACCATCACAAAAACCTGGAATATCTTTCTCTTTTTTTCCTCCTTACTGCTTATCTCTAGATGCAGGGCTGAGCTGAGACATGTCGGTGCCCAGAGCAGGCCCATTAATTGACATCCTGTTACACCATTATTCTTGAAATGTCTGTTTAACATTTATATTTATGGGAGAGGCTGACGGCTGACTGGGGGAAGATCAGAGAAGAGGAACACCGGGGGTGCCCCCATCCTCTTTTAACATCTTTAACATCAGCAGTTCCATTCTCACCACAAACCTGTGCTCACCCAGCCCTGCCTTCTCAGAAGGAAGTTAGGTGGCCATGGGTTGTTATTTGAGCGTGCACCTTTGGGGTTTCCTCCTCATAATTCATAAGAGTTTTACTTCCAATCACATCTAATACCACCCTGGAGAGAAGTATGGACATGCACAGCTGGTTATATCTCTGATGATATTATAGTGCCTCTTATAATAGGCAATCCAGGCAGCCACCCAGATTTTCTTCTTCTTCATCTGGTCTTGATTCTATGTTATCTCTCTCCTGGGTATCAGGTTGTGTTTCTGTCTCCCTGCCGTGTATCAATACCTTACTTACATGGCCCTTCCTTAGTGAATACTTTCCCAGGAACCACACTCCACAGCGACCTGCGCTCCTCTGAACTCACAGACTTTCGCATGTATGGTAATTATGTTTTTCATTTGCCATCCAGCCATCTGTCTATCTGTTCAGCAAACAGCAGTTGGATCCATGACTGCTGCTGGGCATTGGACATAAGAATGGGACACTGTGTTTACCTTGAAGGGTCTTATGATCTACAATCTGTCTCAAACTGTTATTCATTTCTGTGGGTATATTTGATCGTTTTGGCTAAATGGTGTATTGAAATCACGGATCTTGTCTTTTGTTTATTTGACCAGTGTTGTAAGTTGGGTTCCTTGGAAGCAGATGCTGAAATGGTTAGTGTGAAGGAGATTTATTAGGCAGTGCTTTGGAGGGAAGGAAGCATGAGATTAGGCAGGGGGAGACAGCCAGGGGTGATGCAGTCCTAAGAGAAGCCGTTGCCAACGCTGTGGAAAGTTCTGAAGCTGGGATGACCCTTCAGAGCTATTCTAAGTTGGAAATAACTGTTTTGGGGACATTTCAGACTTAACTTTTCAAATATCCATACCAAATGGACATCTGGTCCAATGATGCTCACTTCCTGATGGATTTAGTGGGATAAGTGTAGTCTGGAAGTGCTGTTTCATAGCCTCGGATTCACCGAGCCTACTTAACTTTACAGGCGCACCCTTGGGTAAATCTGCATGCATACCACTCGGCCTCCTCTCTGGGGATGCTCAGCTCTTAGGAGCAGCTGCAGCCACAGCCCTGCGTTCACATTTGAAAACTTGCCATGAATTCTGTGTTCAGCAGCTCAGAAAATCCACCTGTCAAATATGGGATGGGCTTGGAATTAACTAATATTTTCTGCAATGGAATCTCTTAACATTACCCCTAATATCACTATAATCATCTTAAAAATGTCTCTACTCTCTGCCTTTTCAAAGCATACTCATCCTTTGAGGCAGAACTAAGATGCACTTTAAATAAATAATATCTACTACGTGATAAGCACTGCTGAACCCCGGGGAAAGGCAACTTTGAGAGAGGTGCTATCCCTGACTTCAGACCTAAAGACAAGGAGGCAGGGACATAAATGAGTAAATAAGTAATTAGAATACAAGGTTTTAGAATACAAGAATTATATACGTGGAATGACTGCATAATTTATTGTCCTAATCTGGACATTTTTGAGAGCAAAATGAGGGAACAATTAATATACAAGCAGGAACATCAGGTATAAACTGGGACCATCCCAAGCAAAATGGAATATAGGGTCATCCTATTAATTAATAAAATGTCACAGGAACTTGGAAAACAGAGTATGAATTCGGATTGAGAAGATGGTGGAAAAGCTAACGAAACGATGTAGCTTTTTAGCAGGAATTTAAATAAATATGTTCATAGTTGTAAGATTGAGCCTTCCCAGGAGAGGGAACCCTGCAGGGACGTACGTGGTGAATTCCAGAATACATATAATGAATATTTCAGTGAGATCTGAATGCAAGGTGTAAGGTTGAGTACAGTGACAGGTGACTCAGGAATGTTGGGTCGGGTCCTGATGGTGTAGTGTCTTACTAAGATGTTTGGGCTTAAAACGGTTGATAACAGGGAACCACCAAAAATTGTTGAGCATGGGGAGGAACTGATAAATAAGGTAGAAGACAAATTAGTGATGCTAAAGGCTGGAGTCAGAGAGGACAGTTAGAATATAGACCAATAGTCTAATTAAGGCCAGTGAGAATGGAAAGAGAGTGGAATTTCGACCTACGATAGAACAGAAGTCTTGGTTCAGTTGAATATGAAGGAAGAGAGGAGAGGTCTCTGGACCAGCTGCTGGCTTAGTGCTGCCATTACTTGAAGCAGTGAGCACTGGAGGAGATTGCTGAACCGGTTGGAGGGATGAGCTAGTGAATTGTGCTTGGTGCTGGTGGGAGACTGAAGGTGACAGCCCGTGGGGGCCCCACTGGGAGCTACCCATTGGTGGCATGCTAACAGCATTCAGTGAAGCCCAGTTCCAAGACACTGAAGTGGTTCCAGGGACCAGAGGCATGAGGATGAATAGGACAGGACTCTCGGGAGAACAGACCTCATTGCCAGGAGTTGCTGCCAGCTCTTGGGCACTGCAGCTGAGGACAGCTGCACACAGGAGAATGGAGGAACCACTGTGATGGGCCACAGCTGACAGAGCTCCATGAAAAACAGCCAACAGGGACTGCTGGGGAAACATTCTTCATCCACCCCATCTGGGATCCTTCTGTCACCATGGCAGAGTTACCGAGGACATTCGCATTAAGGGCAGAAATGGTTGGATTTTTCTCATGCTCCATGCTGAAGAGCAAGTAGATCTGGTGGATCAGAGGGCTAGGTACTGTGGGGGCCTGAGCCAGGCCTAATAGCCTAAGGATGCCCTCACTCTCCCCAGCGAGTCTCTAAAATGACTGAAGGTGAGACTATGGCTGTTCTATTTCTATATTACCGAGGGCAGAGCAGAGGCCTTGATATTTTTTGTTTAGACTGACTGCCACTGTATTAGTCCAAGAGCTATTGGGCCGACCAAAGTAACAACTAGTGGTTACTAGAGCCGAGAGCACAGCCCAGAAGTGATGCAATGGATGCTTCGCCCTCTGGGATGATGAAGAGCGACCAGCTCCTGTCCTTCTGGATGAGACAGGACATCTCTAGCCTCTTGGCTCCAGACACTGATATCTTCTTCATGTCAACATAAGAAGAAATTGTGGCCTACTGGCAAAGTGCCCATTAAGAACCAAAACTTGATTTGGAGACCTTGTGTCTTAGTCAGCTCAGGCTGCCATAACAAAATACCATAGACTGGATGGCTTAAAGAGAAAACATCTCTTTTCTTACAGTTCTGGAGGCTGGGAAGTCCAAGATCAAGGCAGATTCAGTTCCTGGTCAAGGTCCACTTTCTGGCTTTCAGATGGCCACCTTCTTGCTGTGTCCTCACATGGCAGGGAGAGAGGTGGCAGGGTGGAGGGGGAGAGAGAGAGAGAGTGTGTGTGCCAGTGCACCAGAGTACCAGTCTCTCTTCCTCTTCTTTTAAGGACACTGACCACATCATGGGGGCCCCATCCTCATGATCTCATCTAAATCTAATTACCTCCCAAAGGCCCCACCTCCAGGTACAATCTCACTGGAGGATAGGACTTCAGGATATGAATTTTTGGAGGACACAAACATTCAGTCCATCGCATATTGGAACTCCTTTTAGCCTTACATTATCACTTGCTGGAAGGAGCGAGGCAGTGAGGGTGATGGTGCCGGGGAGCATTATGGTTTCTTCTGTGTACTCTCTTTAAAAAAGAACTCTAAACTGAATCATCAGGATTCATCCCTATCTTAAGTATGTCTCTTAATTGCACCAGAAAACACTTTAAAATGGGCAAGACTTATCCCTGGAATGTACATTTTGGATTAAGATCAATTTTAGACATGTCATTTCTTTAGCTAAAGTGAAGGGAAAACAAGTTTTATTTGATCTTCCGTAAGATCTTTCCTCAGTGTCTTACTTCTTCTCCAGCCATCAAATTCTTACCTTGACTGAAAAGCCACGTTAAGTGCAAGGCAAATTCCTTACCTCTTTGTATAGAGATTAGCAGTCTCTGGGGGATGGAAGACTCAAGTGACTAAGTGCTGCCAGTTCTAGATGCTATGCTTTCTGGGTTTCAGTCCTTCATCTCTACAATTATAGGTTATCTTTACTGTTGAAAATCATGGGTACAAAATCTACTTGAAATTGGGAACAAATGTCCAAATAATTAAAGAGTGATAGGGACTACATCTTGAAGAATCAAACTAAAAATCTTAAAAATAAGTTTATATTATTTTGTATGTAAAATATATATTTAAATTAAAACTGTGTTTTATTCTTAGAATGCACCAGGAATGACATAAATAGTCATTCTTTTTTGGAGTTTGTGATTTTTCTATCAAAAGTATATACTGGCATAATACAGTGGCCTCCATTTCTTGTTTGAGTTTAATCCTACAATTACAAAGAGAATCATCTTTGGAAAAATATTCAAGAACTTCATTAATTTGTTCAAGGGCTTCTCTTAATTCAAGGATACTCAAACCATTCTTTATGGAGGTCACTTTTATGTCACCGTCCTTGCAATTTTCTCTTCTTCCATTAACCATGGTATTTCTAGCTGCTCTTCATTTATCAACAGTTTTGCATGTGATTGAGTTGTTCAATATCAACTTGATTGACTTTATCAATTTTTTCAGTAAGATTTTTGATTTTATTTTGCAACCAGTTGGCATTGTGTTGGTGTTTATAATGATCAGGGAAAGATTGACTAACAAAGATGTTGACCCAAAGGGTGAAACTAAACACCAACACTGAGGGAGGAGGGATGTTTGAGAGGGTACTAATTTTTAAGTGGAAAATCATTTAGTGAGCATTTTCTGATTAAAACCACTTTTGCTTCCTTAGCCTACAGCGTAGTCCCCTGGATGATACATATTGGTATAATGAGGATCCACTATAGGTCTTAGGATTTGAAACACATTATGGCCACACTTCTTACCTTGACATGGTTAAGACAAAGTGGGAGTTGTGTGAATAGCAGATGTTGTTTGTTTTTTTAACCAAAAAAAGGATTAAATAATAAATATCATATGATATTGCTTATATGTGGAATCTTAAAAAAGGGTACAAATGAACTTATCTACAAAACAGAAATAGAGTTAAATATGTAGAAAATAAACTTATGGTTGCCAGGGGGCAAAGAGGGGGGAGGGATAGACTGGGAGATTGGGATTGACATATACACAAGACTATATATAAAATAGATAACTGATAAGGACCTACCATATAGCACAGGGCACTCTACTCAATACTCTCTAATGACCTATGTTGGGAAAAAAATCTACAAAAAAGAGTGGATACATGTATATGTATAACTGATTCAGTTTGCTGTACAGCAGAAACTAACACAACATTGTAGATCAACTATACTCCAATAAAATTTTTTTAAAAATAAATATTTAACATTTCTCTAAGATCTAACTATGAGCAATCTGCACCTACCTGAATGTAAACTCTCTGAGGTTTCCCCATCTTGATAAATCCAGAGGCAAGAACATGAAAGTTCTTGACATAGGCAAGACATCCAACAAATGTTAGGTGAGTGTTCACTAAGGTGGAAGCAGGAGGGAGGGATTCTTCCACTAAATAGTTATGTTATCTTGATAATCTTTTAATTTCTCCAAATCTCAACTATAATATGAAGAAAAAGAGCGGAAAAATCTCAAAACCTCATGTACAGTGCTAAAATTCTGTGATTCCAGTTTATTCTAGGTATTTAGAGAAAATCACTTTTTACCAAATTTTCTAGAATCTCAGGGTAAGCCATAATTGTGATTTGGAAAAATATCTTAGTGATATTAGTAGGCCAGTGAAGTAGGCAACATTTGAGTGGAAATATGTTCATTTGTTTCTTTTTTTTCCTTTTTTTTTGCGGTACGCGGGCGTCTCACTGTTGGTGGCCTCTCCCGTTGCGGGGCACAGGCTCCGGACGTGCAGGCTCAGCGGTCATGGCTCACGGGCCCAGCCGCTCCGCGGCACGTGGGATCTTCCCGGACCGGGGCATGAACCCACGTCCCTTGCATCGGCAGGCGGACTCTCAACCACTGCGTCGCCAGGGAAGCTCTGTTTATTAATTTTTAAAACTTGAGTGATGAAAATAATTTTTAAGCTTCGTGGAATTTGATTTTCAAACTAGAACTGCGAGTGTAAATTAGAAGATCCTGATTCTTGTGCCTGGAGTGAAAAGCAGCCCCCTCCCCACTTCACAAAAAGGGAAGGCCACCTGGCATCGAGGTAGCAGCGCTTTTCATTGAGTGGGGAGATTTGATACGTATCCTGCCAAATAAAGTGCACATTTAAAAAATTTCCCTGCACAAATATGCATGACTGCTTGCTTTTCTCAGGCTGCCGTTCGTTCTGGGAGAAAAGCGAGGACTTAACATCCTCAAGGCTGGGGTGTGTTTTAGCATCTGCCCAAATGTTCAGGCCTAAAATAGAGTTTGTTTTGGCCATGACTCCTCAGAGGTGTCAAGCCATTTCTAACCACGGGATAAATGGCAAGAAAGCTTTGCAAAACCTCTCATAACCCAGCTTGTCTGAAGGTTTGGTTGCATCACAGTTGATGGGCTAAGAAGCCTTGTCTTCCCCCTGGGTCAGTGGGTTTTACTGGTACCGAGAACATTTCCTCAATGCTGTTGTTCAACCAGCAGGTCGCTGGATTAGGGAGTTTTATTTTTTGGACATTTTCTCATAGTTTGGTTATAGTATCTTGAAGCATGTTGGGAGGTAAAGATTCTATAGGCTCTACCTTCCCTCCTTTGTAAATGCTCCATTTAGCACTTGTTACACAGGGTTTCAACTAGTTTTATAGCTACTTCAGCTGTGTAGCTCTTGTCTCCTCCCACCGAGATTTGTAACTCCTCCAGGGCAGGGACTGGGTTTTCTATGTATGGATTGTACCCAAGTAGTATCTCTAAAGCATAAAGAAATAGTCTTGTCAGGGTGGGGGGAACATGGGTCATTTAAAGTTTTTCTTTAATTTTTCAAGATTAAAAATGTGCTTTGTTATTATATTTATACAAAGACAAATTAAATATATTAAATACTCTCGTTGGACCATAATGTTGGGTTCGATCACTTGGGCACCCTCTACCTCACTAGCCTTACATTAGTTATGTAAGAGGTACGCAACAGACTTGTTGAATCATCCCAGAATTTTACAGAAGAGTCAACCACAAATTAATTCTTTCCTTTTTCCATTCTAAAATGTTTTGATGTCAGACAGCATCCAACGAAAATATTTTTTGGAAGTGCTTGAATCCTTAATTCCCTAATTCATATTTCTTAAGGTATTTTTAAGCACCCAATTGCTTACAGGAAAACAAAAATCATTACAAAGATATGTTCCACCATGACCGTAAGAACATGCGATCTAAGACAACCGCGTGATGTGAACATGAAAAGAGAAAATAAAATATAAATGCTAAACCCAATCTGCAAACTCTTCATGTCAAATATGAGGCAGAGATGAGAGAAATGTTTAGCGTAGGGGGCAGAAGCATTTTGAGAAGAGCATAAGGAAAAAAGTCATGGGAGTTTGCAATTCACTCTTCATGGGACTCAAGAGAAGCCATCAGACTGATAATCTTTGGGAATTTGTGTGATTTTAGAGATCATTTTAATTGTGTAAGGAGGAGGACTAGTAAGTTTTTTGGAGAAAAGGATGACAGTCCAAGCGTATCATGAAGCTCTTTAAGCAAATATTTTATTGAAGTATAATTGATTTACAATGCTGTGTTAATTTCTGCTGCACAGCAAAGCGATGCAGTTATACATATATAGATCCCTAAAATCAATAATAATGTAAGTGCTTCTTGAACTGCACAAAACACTAACATCATCCATTTGGCCGACATGAGTTGAGCACCAGCTATGTGTCAGGCTCTGTTTAGATGTTTGGGTCCTTTACCTAAGCTACATCCATGTGGATGTGGTGCCGTTAATCTCATGATACATATGAAGGTAGCTGTATGAGAGGCAAAGAAGTATATGACTTGGCCTTCCCCTTGAGAAGCTTCAGTCTAGTTGAGAACAGAGTACATATGAAACAGCTGCTAAGTAAAATATACTATAGTAAACATCAGCTTTCCAGAACTGTCGAAGGTTGAGTCGTCCTGGAGAATCCAACCAGTTTTCCAGATATCTGAGAGGTTGTCCCTTAAAACATAAGACAGT
Source organism: Globicephala melas (assembly GCF_963455315.2). Taxonomy (NCBI): domain Eukaryota; kingdom Metazoa; phylum Chordata; class Mammalia; order Artiodactyla; family Delphinidae; genus Globicephala; species Globicephala melas. Next base: position 100,891,170 of record NC_083319.1, read on the forward strand.
AACATTAAAGAAAATTAGTAGTTGTACTTAGTTCCAATACAGTAGCTCCCTCAGGACCTATTGAAGTATGTGTATAAGACAGTTTCTATATTAGAATCATCTGTATTTTATTGTACCTAGGTTTTATGGTTTTTCTATCCCTCCTTTGTAATTGGTTTGTCAACGTACCTTTTAATTTACTGATGATGAACTAGCAAAGGTTCGAGAACAAACTAATTCATTTTATTAGGTTTGGGTGTAAAATACCCAACAAATTAACCCTAAGTAATGAGTTTCTTCTTTCAGGAAAATTCTCCAACCTTTGAATGGACTCCTGAGAGACCCTCCCCTATTCCTGTTTCAAAGCTTCTTATCCTATCCCTGATTTTATTCTAGAGAATTGAGAAATCAAGAGAACTGAGTGCTAGATGAATGAGTATTATTGTATATTACATTTACTAAACTGAATATAATTGAGCATTAACATTTGACAGACTTGGTGTTTGAAATTATGAATAGGAAGCAGATGAACCATCTTAAGCAATGGTGTGAGAGAAGAGTAGTTGTGTGGAAGTCTTTCCTCTGGAAGGTAAGGAATCATATTTATTTGGAATCATTTTAGGAGTTATCGATCCTCATTTGTTGAAGGATAATATTGAAGCCAAGAGAAGTTAAGCGATTTGTTCACTTCAAGTTCACACAGAACCAGTTGTAAAAAATCTGGTCGTTTGATCTTCCTCTTTCTTTTTTTTCTTTTTTTGGCTGTGCTGCACAGCTTGTGGGATCTTAATTCCCCGACTAGGGATCAAACCGATGGCCCCTGCAACGGAAGCACGGAGTCCTAACCACTGGACTGCCAGGGAATTCTCCTGATCGTTTGATCTTAAGTCCAGTTTTTGACATATTAATTGTCACAACAAATGAATAAACGTTTCTGAGTTGAACCAAAGAAAGTATATCCGGGGGCCCAGCCTCAAACATTTACTTACATGACAAAAGAAGGAAAGGAAAGAGAGAAACCCCATGACCCTAACCCAAAACCCCATTCCTCCCACTCTACTGAGGAGTCCATGCTTCACCTTCTCTTATGGACTCTCCAAGATCAATGACCGACTCCCATTTCTGGTGGTGGCAGGCCAGGGTCTTTGGACCAACAATCCAGAGCTGACACTGTACTAAGAAATCACTAGGCTAAAGAAGGAACGGAAAGAGGGAGCTTAGAGAAACAAGGGGATTATGGAAGCTGCTTTTGCTATGAGGGCATTTGCTAATTTGAGCCAAAACAATTTAAATATCAGCTTTATTAAGGTATAATATACATATATTTTAAGTGTATAGTTTGATAAATTTTGACAAATGTCACATAGCCACTTCCACCATCAAAAAATATATGGGCTTCCCTGGTGGCGCAGTGGTTGAGAGTCTGCCTGCCGGTGCAGGGGACGCAGGTTCGTGCCCCGGTCCGGGAGGATCCCACATGCCGCGGAGCGGCTAGGCCCGTGAGCCATGGCCGCTGAGCCTGAGCGTCCGGAGCCTGTGCTCTGCAACAGGAGAGGCCACAACAGTGAGAGGCCCGCGTACAGGAAAAAAAAAAAAAAAAAAAGAAATGTAACATTTCCATTACACCCCAGAGTTTCCTCATACCCTTTGCAGTTCATTCTCTTCTTCCATCCAGGCCCAGGTAGTCACTGATCTGCTTCTTGCCACTGTAGTTTTGCCTTTTCTAGAATTTTATATAAATGGAATCATGCAGAATAGAGTCTTAGGTCTGACTTCTTTCATTAATGTGTTAATATGGTGAAATATATGGATTGATGTTCAAATGTTAAACCAACATCGCATTCCTGGGATGAACTACACTTGGTCCTTGTGTATTTTTATCCTTATATTGATGGATTCAATTTGTTAATATTGATATTTTGTGAAGGACTTTGTATCTATGCCAATGAGGGATATTGGTATGCAGTTTCCTTCTAATGTAATATCTTGTAATGTTCTTGTCTGGTTTTCACAACAAGCTAATGCTCGCCTCATAACATTTTGAATTAGGAGTATTTTCTCTTCTATTTTCTGGAAAAGTTTGTGTAGAATTGATTTTATTTCTTCCTTAAATTTTTGTAGAATTCAGTGAAATCCTCTGGGCCTGGGGTTATCTTTGGGAAAAGGTTTTTGATAATGAATTACATTTATTTTAATAGAATAGAAGTTATTCACATTGTTATGAATGTTATTGTGTTAAGAGCTGGATTTTGTTATATTACTTTCAAGAGTATTGGACCTTAATTGAGCTTAACTTGAGGTTAAGTTACTTGTAGACCAACTTGATCTATTTGAGGCTTGCCCCCCTTCTTTTTTTTTTTTTGAGGGTAGATTTTGTTCTAGGACAAAACTACTAAACTGCTGAAGCATGGTTCTTCTAAAGACTCTACCCCATGCTCAGTAGTGTGCTGGTAAATGTTTAACAACCGTTCTCCAAGAAAAAAATACAAACCTGAGTTGTAGTGTTTGTTTACTTCTATTACAGCCAATTTCAATCTACCAATGTAACATCACACAGCTCTCAAAATTCCTGAAAACTTAACAAGCAGACATCTCAAGCTTGTACAAGCCAGCTCCAGCACACCACCACCAATGAATGTCCCATATATTAGAAGATCTCTCCACCCTGACTGATCAAAATAAGAACTGTTCTTAGCTTTGAGTAAGCTCCAGAAATTGCTTCACCTACTGCTTTCTGGTTGTTCTTTCTTCAGCTTCATGGAATTTCACTTCATACCTGTGCAGGTAAGCATTCAGCCGAAGACTCAAGTAGACCCCTCTGCATATCCCCAGAGCAGTTTTGATCTCTCTGTCTCTCTCTCTACAGCTCCCTTCTCTCCTGCACTCTTCCTCACAAATTCTGGTCACCTCACATTCCCCAAACTCCTAAACATGATGAGAGCACCAGGCTCTGTTTGGGTCCCCTCTTCTTTTGCTGTAGCTTGAAAACTGTCTATAGGCAGCAGGTTGGGGCAATCGTAGGGCTCACCTGGTTTATTTTGCCTCTCTCGGGGAATCAGTCCTAAGCTGACTGTGGTCCAGTAACTGAACACAATTGCTTCATATGTTTTGTCCAGTTTCCTAATTATTTTTGGTTAGAAGGCAATTTCTGTAGCAGTTAATCCTCAATTGGGGTAAATTTAAACTTGTTATTGGCAGCCTCACTTAGGTAAGGAGTGAATTGATTACAGGTTACCAGGCAAGCATTACTATCCAGTTTTCTACTTTCCATTCATCTTCTTCCCTTCTGTCTCTGTCAGAGAAAATGATCTTCCTACATAAACTGTAACAGGGATTAAAATTGAATTAGATGAGAAATATGAGGTATTGCAAGTCAATGATTGCAAATCTTCTGGCCCTAAAAAATTTCATCGTGTGCCTGTAGAGCATTATGCCTGAGATTTCCCAGCTGTTGTTACCAGTGATGTTTGAAGGGTTACAGACAATGAGAGTTGGTATCAGAAGTTTGGAGATGGACAACTGTGGTTCTAAATTTGAAATGCTGAGCAAAGTATGTTGATCAAATTCTAGACCAATGAGCTTGATCTTGGGAAAAGTTCTCGAATGAACTATTAGAGGAAGCATGTCTGAGAACCTCGAAAGGGAGTTAGTCACACTAGGCATCAGCTTGGGTTCCAAAGAAAGTCATATCAAGCTGCACACGTGCACGGTGTCTGGCACCAGGTAGAAACTCAGAAGATATTAATTAAATGAATGAATAAATTACTGACTGAGTACGCAAAGTCTTTTGACAGACGACAAAACTAGCAGTTCAGGAACACACAGCAGAGAGTACAGCTGACTTTCAGCAAAACATAGGATAAAGTCTGCGCAGTTCAGCTCAACTTGTGTTTATTGAGTGTCTACTGTGGGCCAGACATTCTGCCAGTTATCGGAGGTGCAAACATGACTAGTACATGGTTCCTACAATTTAGATTTAGACTTAGACCTATAAACAGATAGTATCAATATGGTGTGACAAGTGATATGAGAGAAGGATGCAGAGGCTGCATTGGGAACTCAGACAATGGATGAAGAAGCACACGGCTCAGCTTGCGGGAGGTTATAGGAAGCTTCCTAGTCTTGAAGGATGATGACACCGTCTGTGGCACCAACAGCATCAATGCTGCGAATACTCCCTCCAGTGTGGGTTCACCTTGGGCACTTTGCATTTTAAGTTCTGTCATCCTGGGTAGGTTTCTCCTCCTATTTCGCCACATTTGCCTTATCTAGTGGAGACTCCTCCCAGATTTTGGTATGGGACTGTCAGTCAGTGTTCATTTTCATTTTTGTATTCTCCTGAATCTGCTTGGATATTTAAAGCGAAACCTAAGGAGCCATAATTAGAGACTGTGTCCAAATGCTAAGTGAAAATTATTATTATATTAGGATGATAGTGCTTTCAAGAACTGTGTTCTCTGAGTGGGTGTTCCCTTTATGGTTTTGGATGCTGTGTCAATACAGCATAAACAAGAGAATCTTACAAAAACCAAAACACAGTGACGAAAATATTTTTACTACCAATGACCCCTTGAACTTTTTTCTCCCTCTACAAGCCAGGTTTTAAGAGATATCTTATACATAAATTCTTTTTAATTAATAAAAATTAATTTGAGATATGCCGTTACCAAGTAGAGTTTCTGACTAGCATAAACTATCTGATTCGAATTCATGTAGTTTAGCTAAAAGCAAAAAGTCATAATAAGCATTTATCAAGAACTGACTGTGTGCCAGGGGCTAAGAGCCCTCCTTGCATCAAATCAGGTAAGCCTCACAACCATCATACGAAGTACACACTGTTGTCACCATTATTTCACTCATGAGGAAACTGGGGGTCAGAGAGATTGAATACACAGGACAAGGCTCCACAGCTAGTGAGCTGTGGTGCTGCACTGAATTTCAGGCAGTCTGGCTTCAGACTCTAAACTCTTAAACCTTTATAAAGCAGAGTTGACTCTTGAATTGGATCATGTGGTTACTAAGTGTAAATGAATGATCTCCATTAGACTTTCTGAAATAATGAAAACAGCCCATAGACATCCATTACTACCTTTGGGGACACCTAAACAGAAGCCTCCGCTCTAACATTTAGATACTGATTAGTATCCTGAACCTTGCCTCGAATGAATAGTGCATACTCCACATCATCTTTAGAATGGGTCCTTACCATCCAAAGAATGCTAAGATACAACCCTGATGTGGTAACTGGCAATACACAGAAACAGGGGCAGCCTTCCCCACTGTGCTCATAACCTAACCAGAGTTTTGTTTTAAAACAACTGGGCTTATTTAAAAGAGAAACACCTCACCCAATGGTCTATTAATCTGCAAATATGTATTTAGGGACGTTTGAAGTTGTTCTATTTACCTAATCATCACTAATGGCTACTTTGGATTTATGACAGCTGAATGTGTAAATACGGCTCTTAGACCTTTCTCAAGGTATGATACTGGCCCAATAGACCATAACAGCTTCTTAAGAGAACAGGATTTCCTTGAAGCAAAATCTGAATATCAAACAGAGCTCAGAGTGCCTTAGGAGTTTCTTAGTAGGTCATTTTGAACTGCTCTCCTCAGAGCTAAATGTCAAAATTTACCAGGAAATTTGGGTCCCACTAAGACCTGAACATCAATAAACATGAAAGCCAAACACTGATTTTTAAATAATGAGAACAGGGTCAGCATGATTCTTCATAGGCAATAAATAGATAATAAGCAAGGAGACGTAATTTTATTTTATTTTATTTTATTTTTAATTTTAATTTTTATTTTTATTTTGCGGTATGCGGGCCTCTCACTGTTGTGGCCTCTCCCGTTGCGGAGCACAGGGTCAGCGGCCATGGCTTACAGGCCCAGCTGCTCCGCGGCATGTGGGATCTTCCCAGACCGGGGCATGAACCTGCATCCCCTGCATCGGCAGGCGGACTCTCAACCACTGTGCCACCAGGGAAGCCCAAGGAGACGTAATTTTAAAAGAGTTTGTGCAGCCAAACTAAATAAACTAGGTAGCAAAGTTAAGATAGTATTGATTACTAAATAATACACTAGAAATTGCTGATCTTATCCAGAGGCAACCCAGACATTATTCCAATATATTATAGAAAATTGAGAAATGAGTAACTTGACAGGTGATGCTCCCCTCTTACACACTAGGGAAGCATCGGACCTAACATCCTTCGAAGAATTGCTTTTTCTTCTCTGCTGTGCCTCTGGGAATGCAGCACAGCTTACGAGGCCCCGCTCAGATTCCGTATTAGTTGGACCTGCTTCAACCAAGTATCACAAACTGGAAGGCTTAAAACAACAGAAATTTATTCTCTCACAGTTCTGGAGGCTGGAAGTGAGAAATCAAGGAGCAGGGCTGTGCTCCCTCTGAAATCTGCAGGGGAGGAGACTTCCTTGCCTCTTCCAGCTCCTGGTGTTGCCGGCAATCCTTGGTGTCCTTGGGTTGCAGTTGCATCACTCCAATCTCTGCCTCTGTTGTCACATGGCCTTCTCTCTTTGTGTGTGTGTGCGCATGTGTGTGTGTGTGTGTGTTCACATGGCCTTCCCCTGCCTGTGTCTCCCTCTGCCCTTCTTATGAGGACACCAGTCACGTTGGATTACAGACCTACCCTAATCCAGTATGACCTTAACTAATTACATCTGCAAGGACCCTATTTCCAAATAAGGTCACATGTGAGGTCCTGGGGGATGGGACGTCAACATATCTTTTTGGGGGACACAATTCAAAGTAGCCCCCATGTCTTCAATGAGACCGTCCCAAATCACTCTCTGCTCTATGTTTGTACAGCTTGTGGGTCTATGGCTACTCATTTTTACCTGTACCACTCATCTGTTCCTATTATTATGTTATTATATGCTGCACATCTTGTCTCCCTAATTTTATTGTAAACTCTTTGATTGGTAAATAATTCTTACTCAATATTCTACCCACAAAGCTCTTAAAACAGTGATTTCATAGCAGTAGCTATCTAATCTTAGAGCAACTTCATACTTCTCAAAAATCTTGCCCTTACATTGTCTAACATGGTTCTGCCAATATCCCTGTGCTGTGGATTGGATCGCTGCATTATCCTAATTTTATGTCCAAGGGAATTAAGGCAAGGAGAGGGGAAGTGAGTCACGTGGCTTGAGCTATTCCCAGCTGCCGTGTATTGGAAAATGTCTCCTCCCTCCCTTCATTCCCTGTAAATTGATTATTAATGAGTCAAGTGTCTCTCTGGGAAAAAATCCCTCCTTACTCTGAAGGCAAAGTGAGGCGGAGGAGAGGGAGGAAGTGTGTATGAATACAAAGTCTGCCTTTTCCACTTGCACAAGCAGTTGGAAGAAAGTCACAAATTCACCCAACCCTTCTGTTTTCATGAGCACTTCTCACCCTTTTTCTCCAGCATAACAGTGGAAAACCTCAACTTTTCTTAAACTTCTGACCCTGTCCCTTTATTCTCTCAGTTTAAGAAGATAGCTGCTCCCCCTTTGTTTTTCCTTTTAATAAAAAAATCCAACGGTAACTCCTTCAGCATCTTTCCACCTACCTTACAAATGGCTAGAGGGGGGAGGGGAGAAGAAAGGAGGTGGGTGTGAGCATGAACAGGAGTCAGTGGCCTCCTGACCAAGGGCCAGCTGGCCAGGGGTGCCACAGAGCTCCGCATGCCCAAGTACTGCACGTCCCCAGCCTCCAGACCCAGGGAGTGTGAGGGATGGAGATAGCTCCCCTCAGAGCAAAAGGAGGGCAGACAGAGGAGCCCCGGTTCAGGAAGAGGCTCTCATACTGTGAAAGCCTGCCGTGGACATCTGTTTCCATTGTCCTTCTCTCTTTCCTGGGACTCACAAAGGAGAGCTTGGAAAATCATAATCAGCTTAGAGAAGACAAAAGAGGTCCTCTCCGGTGGGAGGGCGAGGGTAGAGGAAGAGGGGAGACACACACACACACACACACACACACACACACACACACACACAGAATAGAAAACAAGAGATAATGAGAAAATTCTAGGTAAAAAAAGGAAACAGATTTGTCGAAGTGGTAAGCTGATAGTTCAAATGTGAAATGCTCGCTACTCCAAATGGATGCAGTGTAACTAGGCTTTTGGACTCTGAATTCTCTCTTTGATACTTTGGCCTCAAGACTTTCTATTTTAGCCTGGGCATCCTCAGGCAGTAACCAGTAAGGAAGGTGATTTAATTTAAAAGAGAGAGAGAGACTGAGAGAGAAGTTAGATCAACAATGGAGCAATTTAAGTTTAATGGTACTCCAAGTTTAGAAGTACATTCTGTTTGCACAGATGAAGAGTGCAAGGAAAATTGGGTGGCAATCTCTTTGGGACTGGGTGACGAAGTAAGTGGGTGGCTGAGGCCCTTAGAGGAAGGATAAAACCCTAACTAAGAAGACAAGTAGAAGAGTAAGATTTCATGCAGTGCAATTCTCTCCGCCCTGCACACCAACCCCCTGCCCATGTGTGTGCTCTGCGACACCCTCACGTAAACACACACGCACGCCAAGCTTCTCCAGCGTTCCTAGACCTGGGGTCTAGCTGGAATCTAAGCACTGGAGCTCTGAGCAGGATTAGGGCGGGGGCAACTCCACTGGTCTGGGTCAGATAAAAATCCCGGGATCCCCATTCAGAAGTGAACACAAAGTCTTTAAAAAGGTGCCACAAATCTTGAGGATACTAGGAGCCTTAAAACTCTAAAATTAATGAGGGATTCAGGCCATGGGTTCTTGTGCTGTGTTACGACGATAAAATAGATCAGAGATAATAGAAGGTTATTAGTCTGGAAAAACCAGTAAAGGGCTGGAACCTAGGGGGCCAAAGTACAACCCCACTTTTTCTCTGAGTAAAGCGCTTTCCTCTGCATCCGTTTCCTCTTCTGAAAGTGAAATGTGTTCTCCTGTGCTTTTAGGTCAGTGCTTCTCCAGCTCTAACGAGTATACACATCACCTGGGACGTTGTTACTAGGAAGATTCGGACTGAATAGTTCCGGGGCAGGCCTTGAGATTCTGCACTTACAGAAAAGATCCCAGGCAGCCAGTAGTCTACATGATACTTTTGCATGAATTAGAATAATGTACCCTTCTCTGGGTAGCCCTGTAAGTGCCTTTGCAAAAAGAATCCTTTTCCCACATGATTTGGCTAGGGATAGGTAGGCTGGATTTTAGCCCGTGCACTGCTTTGGACAGTGCCTTTGAGCAGTGCACAAGCTGCCCAACTGTACAGGGCAGTCCTGACCTCGTAGGCAGCTGTCTCCTGGACTACTGCTAAGACAGCCCTGCTCATGATCCACCAGAGATGGTCTGCTACTCTCTCTCTCCTTAATGGCACAACTCAGCAAGCTCAACAAGTCATACTTGCTAGCTCTCATTCTTGCATTGGAATACCTGTTTTTCTTCAGAGACTGCCAGAATGGCAAGTGGGAATGAAATGATTCCTTTTCTACTTAAAAAAGAGACTTTGGCTCCTGGTTCCTCACCCTCCAGTGCACCCTTACTCAGCCTAGAGCTCTAAGTATGGGTCATATCATGGCTCCCCATCCACTGCTTCTGCTGCAGTACTTGCATTTGGAATTTTATACCTCACGTCATGTATTAATCCAGGATTTAAACAATTAAGCTCCTATGCCTATTCTCGTACGTGATTATTATCTGGTTTGCTCAAATCTTTTGTTTCTCATCAAATATTACTCCTCCTTTATAGGGGATCAGACATAAAGGCAAAGACCCAAGTACCTGAAATTTCACTAAGCTGTCTGTCTGCCTTGGATGGCCGGATCCAGTACAGCGCCGGACTCGGAAAAGTTTTCCTAGCTCCACCTCTGCCCAGGCTGCCTTGTTCTGTCCTATTACTGGAGAGAAATTCAAAATATGTGTTTGTCTACCAGTGTTGCTGAATTCTCTTCTCTATAGGTGTTTAAGGTCAGGTGGGGAGAGCAATGGAACCAGTTAGGAGAGACACCCCTGCAAAACTAAGCTCAGCTGTCCTGGGCTTTCTTCGAAGCATTTGGTGTTCGCTAGTCACATTATCTCCTGAAAAGAAACTTTTGCCCAAGGACAGAAAATTCTGGTTTCTCTAAGTAGCAGGTAAAGGGAGCAACAAAGTAGAATATAAAGATCTCTGAGCTAGTAATCTGGAGGTTCTGTTTCTGTTACCCAACGCTGCCTGCCTGCCTTGATTTCTCTTGGTTAAATCTATACAATGAAGCCATAGAACTACATAATGTGCAAGATTCCTTCTAGTTTTTAAATTGTAAGCATCTATGAAGTTTGGTGGCTTTTGCCTTTTTTTCTGTTAAGCTAAATTTATGAACTTAAAATAAGTCCTGCCTGTTAAAAGGCAATGGAATTAATTTGTAACATGTTGAGGTGTAGTTTTCCTAGGTCCCTCTCTGCCAGGTGGCCGTATCCCTTTACCGAAGGCATCACCCTATTAGAGCGCCTCTCCATCCAGCTCCCCTGGCTTCCAACACCTGCTCCCTCCATATTCTTTTTAGGTTTCTACTTGGGAAGAGACAGCCCGGTTGCTTCTGCTCCTTTACTAAACTTCAAATTACCCATCTTGAGAGTGCCACAGGCTTCCTGCCAGGACCATGACTTATACAGACCCCATTTATAAGACAAAGAGTCATTGAGAGCTGCCAACGTTTGTAAGATTTTTGGTGCAAACAATTTTCTTAAAGCCAAATCTATTGTATTACCCGCACTGGACAGAGTTGGATAAAATATTTTATTTTTGCCTGGCATCTGTAAGGTAGAGATTAGACAAGTTCAAGGCCATTTTTTCACACATTTGTTCTGCAAAGCATTTACTTGGTCAACTGTAAGCTCTGGTTAGACTTCAGTGGTCTAATACAAAAGGAGTAACATACAGGATCTCTGCCCACAATGTGTTTTCAAACTACTAGTGGAATCAAGACACTCACAAAAGAAAGAAAACGCAAGGTGATACATGAGCTGTGGTTACAAAGCTGACTTGTTAAAAATTCTAGGGCTTCCCTGGTGGTGCGGTGGTTGAGAGTCCGCCTGCCGATGCAGGGGACACAGGTTCATGCCCCGGCCTGGGAAGATCCCACATGCCGCAGAGCGGCTGGGCCCGTGAGCCATGGCCGCTGAGCCTGCGCGTCCGGAGCCTGTGCTCCGCAGCGGGAGAGGCCACAACAGTGAGAGGCCCGTGTACTGCAAAAAAGAAGCTAGAAGAGTCGTCCAGTTTGGTTTTCCTGTCTATAGATGGAGTCCCAGAGCTTAACTAGTCTAGGGTTTGAATCAGAGGTAATACCTGAACCCATGTCTCCACCTTCCCGGGGTGGATCTGCTTCTCCACCTCACACTGCTTCCCCTTTAACAAATATCCCACTTACACTGGTGGTCTCATATCCCATGAGGTTTATCTAAGGAAGGATTATGGCTGATTGAAACTTTTTAAGAAATATACAAAAACTCATACAATCAGGTCAGCTTCCTACGTTATTTAAGAAAAATAGCAAGTTTCCGTTACTTTGTACACATAGGTGTGATGTATAACGTAACCAGGTGGATCAGAAACTAGAGAGAGAGAGACTGTCTGCTGCCATAGGGGAATCACGCTGCCATAGCTCCTTGCCTGGAGGAAGCCTTTTTCTGGCTCCAGGGGCCATCCCCGTGGAGTGCTGGTGGTTATATGTCTCGGCGTGGCCTCAGAACGGCAGCCACGCTGTGTGGATGCATCATCAAGGGAGATCTTCCTGTCCCCCATGGCGGCTTCAGAAATCAATGTGTCCCTCAGGACCAGCTGAGAGAGCTAGAGGGCAGAAGCAAAGACAAATGCCTTCCTGAAGGAAACACTCAGAGCCAGATTTTCATCCTATTTTGTGGTGGTTTTTTCCTAATTAGCATCTCATTTTCTTCTGACACAGTCCTTCTCGGATCTTCAGAGAACTCCTGTTATGTCCTGGGAGAGTTTCCAAGACTCTTGGCCTTTCAGATGAACAACCCCAAAGACAACATCCAAGATCAAAGTGGCATTCAGAGATCTCAGACGGCTCCGGGTGTGACCGGCACCGGCTGAGCTGACGGCGCTTAGCTCTTGGAGGACATCCTTTGACTGTGGTACTTCCCCGCGTTCACACGTGGACAGCTTCTGCTGCCCTCCAACACCTCAGCAAGACACCTCAGGGCTTTGCTCACGGGATCTAACTGTGAGACAAAGCATCAAAAAACAGTTGCTGGGGGCTTCCCTGGTGGCGCAGTGGTTCAGAGTCCGCCTGCCGATGCAGGGGACACGGGTTCGTGCCCCGGTCCGGGAAGATCCCACATGCCACGGAGCGGCTGGGCCCGTGAGCCATGGCCGCTGAACCTGAGCGTCCGGAGTCTGTGCTCCGCAACGGGAGAGGCCACAACAGTGAGAGGCCCACGTACCGCAGGAAAAAAAAAAAAAAACGAACAGTTGCTGGGTCCTTCTGAAAGAGGGGCTATCTCTTCTTTTCCTATCATTCATAAAATTGTGGAATTTTAGAGCAATATGATCATGCAGTGTTTGAAATCTCATTCTACAGAAAATTTAGCTGGGATAGGCTAAGTCGGTTGCACACAACTCACCTGTGTCTCTTTTTAAAATGCAGGTTCTGATTCATTGAATCTGGGTCAGGGCCTGAGATTCTTCACTTCTAACAAGTTCCCAGATAAAGCCCAGGTGGCTGGTCAAGGACCAGACTCTAAACAGCAAGGGGCTGTATTTTCTGCCTAAAGGCAAAGAAGTGGACAGAATTAGGACCAAAACCACATTTCCTGACTCTTATTCTACGTGGTTTTTCCCTCATGTAGTGAAACTTGGAGCCCTCCCTGCCCACACTTCTCCCCTCCTGCAAACATGTACCTGAATATAAAAAGGAGGGCAGCGGGAGGAGTAGAGAGAGAGAGAGAGAACAGCCTTGCAGTAACAGGAATGACAGATAAGAACTCTCTATAAGGGAGTTTGAATAGGGAGGGGAGAAGAGAATGCAAAGAGATAAGTATAGAATTATTGAGGTTAGCGTCCTGGATTCAATGCCCATGAAGCCCAGCTAAGCTTACTTTGTTTCTGGCCCAGAAAATGATGCCTCCAACTTTACCAGTCATCTTGAGATTGTGTGATGCTTACCCCAAATCGGAGGATAAAAATAGATTCCCAACTAATTTTTTTAAAAAAGGGAATCACTGTTTTAAAGTTTAGGATAAGTATCTTAGAAAGGTAAACCTGTGTTTATCTGTTTATCTGTTGGTCACAAATACGCACAGAGAGTCCTATCAAAAATATATATATCTTCTTTATCCATTCATCTGTCGATGGACACTTAGGTTGCTTCCATTGTCCTGGCTATTGTAAATAGAGCTGCAATGAACATTGTGGTACATGACTCTTTCTGAATTATGGGTTTCTCAGGGTATATGCCCAGGAGTGGGATTGCTGGGTCATATGGTAGTTCTATTTTTAGTTTTCTAAGGAACCTCCATACTGTTCTCCATAGTGGCTGTATCAATTTACATTCCCACCAACAGTGCAAGAGGGTTCCCTTTTTCTCCACACCCTCTCCAGCATTTATTGTTTGAAGATTTTTTGATGATGTCCAGTTAAAAAAAATTATATATATATATATATAAAGTAGAAAATGATGCAGAAATTTTTACTGGAAGTAGAATCTTGGAACTATCAGTGATTAATCATGGTGCATATCCATAAAATGCGCTATGAAAATTGGAAAAATTATAACAAGAACATGCCCTTAGGAATTAAAAAATATTCAGTGGAAAGAGATGGAAAAAAACATAGAGGATCAAGTCAGTGTCCAACATCAGGCTGATAGGAATTTAAGAAAGTAAATAGGGCTTCCCTGGTGGCGCAGTGGTTGAGAGTCTGCCTGCTGGTGCAGGGGACGCGGGTTCGTGCCCCGGCCCGGGAGGATCCCACATGCCGCGGCTGGCCCCGTGAGCCATGGCCGCTGAGCCTGTGCATCTGGAGCCTGTGCTCTGCAACGGGAGAGGCCACAACAGTGAGAGGCCCGTGTACCGCAAAAAATAAAAAAATAATAAAAAAGTAAAAAAGAAAGTAAATAGAAAATAGAGGGAAGGACATAATCAAATTATTAAGGGAAGAAGAAAAATTACCAGAGTGAAAATGAAGTATGAGCCTTCAAAATGAAAAAATTCAGTTTGTCCCCAGAGCTAAAGAGGACATCTGACTAGAGACTGTTACCTGATGCACCACTGGACAATTTCAGAGCAAAATGGATGAAGGAAAGATGGTGGTAAATGGCTCATGACGAAGAAATGAGTGAAAAATCAGACTGTTATCCAAATTCTTATCTGCAATTTCTTGAAACCAATAATAGACGTTAGAAGACAATGGGCCAAAGTACTTAAAGTTCTGGGGAAAAATATAATTGCTGTTAGGATTGTACATCTAGTCACACTATCAGTAAATGCAGGTGAAAAATGGAAATTATTTTCAGATGTAAGAAGACTTTCTGAGATAATTTCAACAGCAAAGGTCAGAGACAATTGAGTAATAAATCAAAGTGCTAAAGAAGAATAACTGTGAACATGTAGAATTCTACATTCAAACTACCACAAAGGGTCAGAGTAAAATATATTTTCAGAAATACAAAGTGAGAGTGATTACCCCTCACAGAACCCTCTGAAAGAATTATTGAAAAGTGAACTCAGGAAAAATTAAAATAATTGAGAAATAGGAAGTGTGTTTTAAGAAGAAATGATGAAAAAATGGTGTCATATGTGTACATATATAAGAATTGACTTCATTAGGATAATGGTGATTAATACAGGAGCTATAAAAGCAATCTGAAAATAAATAGACAATAGTAACTTGTAAAATAGGGTGACAGTGTGTGGAATTAAAGCATCCTAAAGTCCATGATCCTGTAATATATTAAAAAATGGCCTTGGGACTCTGGCCAGTGCCAGACCCTATGGGTCTCAACCAATCAGGTGCCACTGGCCCAGCCTATATAGGTGAGGTCTTTGCATATCACCACATGGGGCAGCATTCTCTTCCCCACTACAGTCTTGTGTTATTTGTAGAATGAGGCAATTTTCATTTACTACTTTGCATGGTTATCCATCTCTTTAGTAGATAATTATGTCTTGAAAAATACAGTTGTATTTCTGCTATCTAACTGAAGAGTGATAAAAACAGATGAAAAAGAAATTGATTTGTGACTATTTCCATTTTCCTTAACATGGAACAATGACAAAATATGTGATTATAACATTGTAATCCAAAATGTGATAAGATGAGCAAAATTCACAACCAAATACGGTTTATCATAGAAGTGCTTGGATTGTTTAAGAAGTTTTTCAGTGAAACTGACCATATTAGCATTTTTTTTTTTTTTTAATTATGCTTAGCATCATAGATTCTGAAAAAGCCTTTGGTTAAAATTTCACATCCCGGGACTTCCCTGGTGGTGCAGTGGTTAAGAATCTGCCTGCCAATGCAGGGGACACGGGTTCAAGCCCTGGTCCGGGAAGATCCCACATGCCGCAGAGCAACTATGCCTCTGCACCACAACTACTGAGTCCGTGAGCCACAACTACTGAAGCCTGTGTGCCTAGAGCCTGTGCTCCGCATCAAGAGAAGCCACCACAATGAGAAGCCACCACAATGAGAAGCCCACGCACTGCAATGAAGGGTAGCCCCCGCTCACTACAACTAGAGAAACCCTGCACGCAGCAACGAAGATCCAATGCAGCCAAAAATATATATAAATAAATAAATTTATTTAAAAAAAAATTTCACATCCCACATGATAAAAACAAACACAAAATCAAAATAGTTTCTAACAAGCTATGATTAGAAAGTAATTTGATAAAAATATATTTACCAAAATGCCAAAGCAAACGTTATAGCTAATGATGAGAAACAATAAAAATATTTCTGTATAATAAGTCATGAATATACTCAGTTATTGCTATCATTAACTATTTTACTGGAGGTTCTAGCCAACTTAATAAGACAAGGAAAAAAAAGAGAAAACAGACTGTAAATGAAAAAAACAAAATTGTCAATACAGACAGTATAATTGTCTACATAAAAAACTCAAGAGACTCCTATAAACTGTAGGAATTAATAATAATTATTAATTTTTTTGTTATTTCCATAACTTTATTAAAACCAGAAAATTAAATATATATGGAAAAAATAGTGGAAAACAAGGACTTCTATCAGCTTTAGTTACTGCAATATGCATTATTTGTAATTATAAATTATATAAATTATGAATTACATGTAACAAAATTATAACAAAAACTTTAGTTTTGAAACATGTTTTATTTAAGAATTACATAATTTCAAATATCTTCCAAAATACAGTTTCCTAGATTGCTACAAAAAGAAAGCAAACTCAACAAGAAATTTAAGTCATTAAATATGTTTCACTAATATATGCATGCAGAATGCCAAGCAATTAATATTTAGCCCTGGAATGCGTACGATGTCTCATTTTTCCTTATTAAAGGCTCAATCCACCACTTTGTATAGGCTATGTACAACAGGCAAAGTTCAGTGTTCATAGGAGTTTGACATTAGCTGCCTCAATTTATAGCTGTGGTAGTTTGTCCACAGGGGTGTCAAATTTGAAGTTTGTAGGAGACAGATCTAGGGTCCGAGGATAGGTTAGTCCGTAGGACTGTCTGACTACAACATCAGCAACACCAGCAATATCTCCAATTTCTTTTTGGGTTCTTTTCTCAGCTGATGGCTGTTAGGCCATGTAAATGGTGGCTGCTGCCACAGATATCGGGCTCCTTCCAGGAACCAAGTCCAGCTCCACAGCTTTACAAGCTATATGTGTAGCTGCCATCTGTACTTGTTTAGGAAGACAAAGGTTGGAAAAAAACCTGGACATGAAGTCCGCAGTTGTAATCAAATCCACACTGGTTTCTAAAGGTTTCAAAATAAGGTATTATTAATTATATGAAAATGAACAGCATTCTATATATCAGAAATATAGAGGTAGAAAACGCAATTTGAAAAAAGATACCAAACACAACTGTAGCAAAACTAATAAGGTATCTGGAAATAAATTTTAACAAAAGATGCTTAACAATCTTATGCAAAAATATATAAAATGTTATTGTAAGAGATAAGTAAAACTCAAGAAATTTTAAAAAAAAAAGATAATTCTCTCCCAAATGCAATACAATTTTAACCAAAGGTTCTGCTGTGTCCCTCAGAAAGATATGTTGAAATCCTAGCTTCCAATACTTGTGAACATGACTTTATTTGGAAACAGGGTCTTTGCAGATGTAATCAAGTTAAAATGAGGTCATACTGGGTTATGGCAGGCCCTAAATCCAATGATGGTAGTGATGGAAGCAAAGATTTGAGTGATATATGTGTGAGCCAAAGGATGCCAAGCACTGCTGGAAACCACAAGAAACTAGGAGAGAGGCATGGAACAGATTCTCCTCCCAGTCCCCCAGAGGGAACCAACTCTGTTGACATCCTAGTTGTTTAAGCCACCTAGTCTGTCAGGCTTTTTTTTTTTTAACCGCAGACATAAGAAACTGTTACAGATTCCAACTCAGTTTTCTGCAAACTTGACAAACTGATCTTAAAATCCTACTGATGAATAAAGGACCAAAAATAAATAAGGAGGGAGAGGAGGAGTGTTTGTTCCATCAAATACAAGACTCATTGTAAAGCTATGGTCACTGAGACAGTTTTGATAGTGGCACAGGGACATAGGTGTTGGCACAGTTTCTAGGATGGATGGCCTGGAAACAACCCATGAGTATGGGATTTGAAATATGACAGAGGCAGCATTACAAATCAGCAGAAAACAATGAACTACTCAATAAATGGGGCTGAAACATTAGTGGTAAATGGAACCAAGACAAAATTAGCTCCTCATATCATGCACAAAGGGAAACTCTGTATGGATTAAATATTTAAATATGGAAAAGCAATTGTGAACCACAGAGAAGCAAATAAAGAATATCTTTGACTTCAGATAGGTAAAGATTCCTTAAACGAGAAACCCAAACACATACTCATAATGAAAAAATTAATAAATGAGGTGCTATAGACTGAATATGTTCCCCACAAATTTGTATGTTAAAATCTAATCCCCAGTGGTGTGGTATTTGGAGGTGGGGCCTTTGGGGTGATTAGATCATAAGGGTGGAGCTCTCATGAATGGGGTTAGTGCCCTTATAAAAGAGGCCCCAGAGATTTCTTATCCCTCCCACCATGTGAAATTATAACAAAAAGACAGCTATGAACTAGGAAGTGGGCTCTCACCAGACCCTAAATCTTCCAGTGACTTGATCTTGGGCTTCCCAACCCCCAGAACCATAAGAAATAAATTTCTGTTGTTTATAAGCCACCCAGTCTATGGTATTCTGTTATAGCAGCTCGAATAGGCTATAACATTAGACTATATTAAAATGTAAAACTTCTTTTCAACAAAAGACAACATAGATAAGGTATAAAGAAAACTCACAGATTAGGAGTAGAAATTTGTAATCCACATTACTAGGAACTAAAGAGAACTTCTTAAAAAATGATTAAGGCAAAGAAAATAATCGAATAGAAAAATGGATAAATGATATTAAAAGGTGTTTTTCAGAAGAAGACACTCTAATGGCTCATACACGTACACAATTATTCTCAACTTCCCAATAGTCTGGAAAAAGAAAATTAAAACAACAGTGAGATCCATTTTATTCCTATAAAAGTGGAAAAATTTGAAAGTCTGATAACACAAAGTGCTGAGGAGGATGTAGGGAAAAAGGAACTTTTATCCATTTCTGGTGGGTGGGTAAATTGGAAGAATGACCTTGAAGAACAGTTTGGTAATATCTAATAAAACTGAATAATGAGCATACTCTCTGATTCAACAATCACATTTCTTGGTATCTATCTTAAGAAACTCATACACACATGCACAAAGAGATGTATGTGAGGATGTTCAAACTTTTAGTAGGGGAATGAATATGCAGTATAATGGGATTCTACAGGGTAGTTAAAAATCACTGAAGCATATCTCATTTATCTACAGATACATCTTTAAAATATAATTTTGAACAAGAAAAAAAGAGGTTGCCAAAGGAGATGGACAGTATGAGACTACTGGAAACTCAAGGGAGGCTGGGATGGTCTAAAATGGCTCATTCACAGATGTGGTACTTGGTGCTGGTTCATCTGGAGGGCCTCACTGAGATGATTGTCTCTGCTCCACTTGGTCTCTCATCCTCAAGTAGGCTGGACCAGGCTTCTTCACATGGCAGTCTCAAGGCAGCTTTCCAAGGGAGTGGGAGCTGCAAGACCTCTTAAGGCTTAAGCTTGGAAGTCACATGGTATCACCTCTGGCACATTTTATGGGTCATAGCAAGTCACAAAGCCATTGCAGATTCAAGGAATAGAGAAGTGGCCTTCACCTCTTGATAGCAGGAGTGGCAGAATCACATTGCAAAGAGTCATTGTATATAAGAATGAAAGGAAATTGTACCCTTCTTGTGTAATCTCCCCAAATGTACATACTGAACTGATCTTCCCCTTAAAAATGTACACAATCCATGGTTTTCTCCATCATTTAGATGGATGGCACTTTGAGCTTTCTGGTTGTTCAAGTAGAAAACCTTGGAATCATCCTTGACTTCTCCTTTTCTCTCATATCCCACATCCTACCCATTATGAGATAATGTTGGCAGAATATTAGAAATCATCCAGTATCTGACAGCCCCCTGCTACCAGCCTGGTTGAGCCACCATTAACTCATTGAATGACTGGAATAACTTCCTAATGGCTTACGTCTACTCTTGGAAATTCCCTTAAAATACATTCAATCATGTTGCTTGTGGTAGGCTGAGTAATGCCTCCCCAAAAATGTCCACATCCTAATCCCTGAAACTGTAAATATATTATCTTATATGGCAAAAGAGACTTTGCAGATGTGATTAAAGATGCTGAGATGGGGCTTCCCTGGTAGCGTAGTGGTTGAGAGTCCGCCTGCCGATGCAGGGGACACGGGTTCATGCCCCGGTCCGGGAAGAGCCCACACGCCACGGAGTGGCTGGGCCTGTAAGCCATGGCCGCTGAGCCTGCGCGTCCGGAGCCTGTGCTCTGCAACAGGAGAGGCCACAACAGTGAGAGGCCTGTGTACCGCACACACACACACAAAAAAGATGCTGAAATGGATGATCCAGATGGGCCCAATATAATCACAAGGGTACTTACAAGAGGGAGACAGTAGAATGAGAGCAAGAGAGAAGGCAACTTGATGATGGAAGCAGAGAGAAGTGTGAGGATGCTACACCACTGGCTTTGAAGATGGAGGAAGCAGTCAAGGGATGATGACTGCCTCTAGAAGCTGAAAAAGAGACAAATTCTCCCTTCCAACCTCCAGAAGAAACCAACCCTGACCGCTTGACTTTACCCAAGAGAAATTAAACTCAGAGGACTTCTGATCTCCAGAAACGTAGGATAACAAGTATGAATATTTTAAAGCCACTAACTTTGTGGTAATTTGTTACAGCAGCAATAGGAGACTAATATACATCACTCTTTGACTCAAAACCCCGACATACTCTGTAGTCATTCTCCACTCCTCAATCCTGTCCCAACACGCCATCCAGTACCTCCCTGGTCACACACTCTACTATTTTGCCTCTTTGTCACTTTACTTCAGCCCCAGGAGCCTCCTAGCTGTTCCACAAACTGCTAGACATTTTCCTGTTCAGAGTCTCATTTGATTCTTCCTTCTACCTGGATCACTCTTCTCCAACACCGTTTCTTGGCAAAACTGCCCATCCTACCCCAACATTCTCATTTATCTTGTTCAACATTTTCTTTTTTTTTGTACCACCTATCTTCGAACATTCTATATGGTTTATTTGTATATAATGTTTACTGTTTATTATTGGTACCACCACCACTGCCTCGCCCAAGGCTAGTAGGTAAGGAGGGGACTGTGTTTTAGTCACTGATGTACCCTAAACATCTAGAACAGTGTCTGAGACATAGTCATGACTCAATATATATTTGTTCATTGAATGAATAGTTATTTTTAAAATTCTTGTAATTGAACGTAAAGTAGATGCAAAATAATATATAGGTATAAACAGGTCCATTGACTACCAGTGTATCCACAATCCAGCTGAAGAAAAAAATTACATAACCATTACCTTTGAAGTTCTGTGCACCTCCCTGAATCATTTCCTATTTTCTCACCACTCAGAGGGGACTACTGCCATTTTCATTTTAACATTCCTTTGCTTGTCCTCACAGTTTTACCAAATATGTTAGCATCCCTAATCAATGTATTGTTGAGATTTATGTTTATTTGATGTATATGTATTATATATGCATATCATTACATAATACTGTAGGCATTGTTTTTTGGCTTTTTTCATTAATGTTAATTTCTCTTTTTTTTTTAAATTGTGGTAAGAACACTTAACTTGAAATCTATCCTCTTAATAGATTTTTTTTTTTTGCGGTATGCGGGCCTCTCACTGTTGCGGCCTCTCCCGTTGCGGAGCACAGGCTCCGGACGCACAGCCTCAGCGGCCATGGCTCACGGGCCCAGCCGCTCCGCGGCATGTGGGATCTTCCCAGACCGGGGCACGAACCCGTGTCCCCTGCATCGGCAGGCGGACTCTCAACCACTGCGCCACCAGGGAAGCCCTGTTCTTAAAGTTCAACCTTGTTCTGGCATATAACTGTAATTCACTTGCTTTTCTGCTATAAAGTACTTCACTATAAGAAGATGCCATAATGTTTTAATTAAAATAGTGTTGATGAAGACTTGTGTTATTTCTACTTTTTTGCTATTGCAGAAGTGTTACTGTGTCATTCTTTCATCTGTGTCCCCAAGGGCTTGTGTGCAGGAGTTTTTCTGGGGTAACAGATCTAGGAGTGAAATTGCTGAGTCATATGGCTTGTACATCTTTAGCGTTACTGAGGATGCCAAACAGTTTTTTAAAGTAGCTGTACCAGTTTGCTCAACTCCCAGTGTTCTGGTTGCTCATATCTTTGTAGGAACTTGATGTTGAAAGAATTTAAAATTTTTGCCAGTCTTAAATGTGAGAAATCTCTTATCGCAGTTTAAATTCTCATTTCTCTAATGATTAGTGAGATTGATTGTCTATTTTCTTATGTTTATTGGCTACTTGGCTTTTCTCTACGACGACATGCCTGTTTGAGCCTTTTGACCATTTTGGGGGGATGATTTATGCTTTGTTTTAGTGTGTAGAAATTCTTTATTCTTTATAAATATATATATATAATATCTTTTCTCTGTGGTTTTAATGATGTCTTTTAATTAATGGAAACTCTTAATTTTACTGCAGTCTTTTATAAAAGTTTGCAGTTTTTGTTTCTTGTTTAAGAAATCCTCTCCTATCCCTACATCATAAATATACTCTCCTACATGGACCTCTGAAAGTGTTATAGATTTGTCCTTCACATTTAAGTCTTGAACCTACCTGGAATTGAGTTTTGTGAATTGTGTGAGATAGAGGTTGAATTTCGATTTTTCTATATGGCTATCCAATTTTCCCAGTACCATCCATTCCCCACTGATATGCAGGACCAGTTCTGTCATAAATTGTTTCCATTATTCTCTTCCCCTAGTCAATTTTTCTATCCACTGCCTTCATTATTATAGCTTTACATTAATTCTTGATATCCAGAGGCAAGTCCTTCTATTTTGTTCTTCTTCAAGAGCATGCTGACTATTATTGGTCCTTTCCTCTTCCACTTACATTTTAGGATCATTTTGTCAAATTTGAAGACAGCTAACACTTTTATGCTATGAATTCGTTCTCTCCACAAATATAGTCTACCTCTCTATTAATGTAGGTCTCCTTTAGTATCTTACAATAAGATTTTTATATTTTCTCTACAAAGAGATAGACATCTTTTATAGATTTATTCTTAGGTACATCTTTTTTTTAGGGCATTGTAGATGCTATCTCTTAAAAAATTATATTTTCTCTGATGGCTGCTGATGTATAGAATGATAATTGGTTTCCTGGAGTCAAAATTCAACTCAAAGATTTGAGGTTATAATTGATTTTTAAAATAGACTTTATTTTGTAAAGCAGTTTTAGGTTCACAGCAAAATTGAATGGAAAGTATAGCGTTCCTGTACACCCTCGGCCCTCACACGTGCACAGCATCTCTCACTATCAACATCCCCCACCAGAGTGGTACATATGTTAAGTTAATGAACTTACACTGCCACATCATTATCACCCAATATTCACAATTACTTCACTCTTGGTCTTGTACATTCTATGGATTTTGACAAATGTATAATGACATTTATCCCATCATATAGTGTCCTACAGAGTAGTTTTTGTTTTTTTGTTTATTTGCGGTACACGGGCCTCTCACTGTTGTGGCCTCTCCCGTTGCGGAGCACAGGCTGCGGACGCGCAGTCTCAGCGGCCATGGCTCACGGGCCTAGCCGCTCTGCGACATGTGGGATCTTTCCAGACCAGGGCATGAACCCATGTCCCCTGCATCGGCAGGCAGACTCTCAACCACTGCGCCACCAGGGAAGCCCCTACAGAGTAGTTTTACCACCCTTAAAGTCTTCTGTGCTCTGCCTATTCATCCCTCCTCCCCTCTAACCTCTGGCAACCACAGAGCATTTTACTGTCTCCATAGTTTTGCCTTTTCCAGACTGTCGTATAGTTGTAACCATACCATATGTAGCCTTTTTACATTAACTTGTGTTTAAATTAGTAATATGCATGTAAAGCTCCTTTATGCCTTTTCATGGCTTGATAAATTATTCCTATTTAGCACTGAAGAATATTCCATTGTGTGAATGTGTTACACCACAGTTTATTTATCCATTCACCTACTGAAGGACATCTCAGTTGCTTCCAAGTTTTGGTAATTGTGGATAAAGCTGCTATAAATTATCACCTGTGTGGATGTAGAATTGATTATATTAATTCAAGTAATATAAGTAAATTAATTAAATTAATAACTTATTAAGTAATATGTAAGTTTATGATTAATTTGTTTATCATATTCTCTTAATGTCTTTTAGAGTTTGCAGTTTCTGTAGTTACAACTTTCTTTTTTTCTTTAATATTGTGGGTGGTTTTTTTTGCTTTCTCTCTTTTTTAGTGATTAATCTTGCCAGTGTTGTTAATTTTTTTAGTTTTTCCAAAGAAGAAATTTTAGCATTGTTGATCTTTTCTACTGGTGTTTGTATTCATTCATTTTTATCATTATTATGTCTTTCTTCTACTTCCTTTGGGTGTATTTGTTTTACTTTTTCTATATTCTAGACTAGAGATGGATTCTTAGATAATCAATTTCAGCCTTTTTCCTAATATTTACTTTTAAAGTTATATACTTCTTTTTAAATATCAATCAGTAGCTACACTAATAAGTTTTGATATTTAATATTTTGTTATTGTTCAGTTCTTGCTACAGACTGAGTTGTGTCCTTCCCCACCGCTCATATCCTTATGTTGAAGCCCTACCTCCCAGTGTGACAGTATTTGGAGATGAGGGCCTATCAGGAGGTACTCAAGGTCAGATGAAGTCATAAGGGTGGGGTGCTGATCTGATAGGATTAGTGTCCTTCTAAGAAGAAAGACTAGAGCAAGCTGCCCTCCTCACCCCTGCCACGTGAGGACACAGTGAGAAAGTGAAGAGAACTCTCACCAGAAACCAAATGCTGCCACACATTGATCTTGGACTTTTCAGTTTCCAGACTGTGAAAAAATACATTTCTGTATTTTAAGCCATGGAGTCTGTAGTATTTTCTTATGGCAGCCTGAAGCTGAGTAAAACAGTTTCAATATTTTCTAGTTTCTATACTCATTTCTTTTTTGACCCATGAGATATTTAGAAATATGTTTTCTGATTTTCAAAACTGTGAAATGTTTCTAGTTTTCTTTTGTAATTTTTTCCACTTCATATACTATTGTCAGTGATGCAAATCTTTTGAAATTTACTGAGACTTACTTTATTTGTTTAGATTTACTTTTATATACATATAAAATTTACTTGTGGCTGTACAATTCTGAGTTTTGACAGAGGCATACAGTCAAAAATCCGCCACAATGAGAATAAAGAACAATTCCAGAATCCTCCAAAATTCCCTCATGTTGTCCCTTTGTAGTCAGTCCCTCCCCTGACACTGTCCCCTAGGAGTCACTGAGCAGTTTTCTGTCCCTATAGTTTTTGCTATTTCCAGAATGTCATATAAATGGAATCATACAAGGTGTAGCCTTTGGAGTCTGGCCTCTTTCATGTAGCATAATACACTACAGATTTATAGGAAAAGGTTTTAAAATATTTTATCAAGCACTTTGAGTTATGTTCAGAGGGAGGGCCTGTGAGGGTATGAAGGCCCACTGAGAATAGCCAGTAAGGTCCTGCTACCCAGGTAATGATGCAACACATACTCTAGAGATTTCTCTCTCATTCAAAGTCTATTATACTCAGTGTCTGCAGCATATGTCTTTTGTGCTAATTGTTTTTCATGTCAGTCTTGTCTTTCTAACTAGATGTCAAGTTGGTTGAGGTCAGGGCCATATTTTCTGCCAGATCATTCTCAAAACACTGCTTTTACTGAGTTAGCTCTCCGCTTAATATTTTTCAGTGGATATTAATTGCTCACATGATAAAAATTTGTGTTGAACTTAGTGGATGATTAAATTTTTAAAATTTCAGTATATTTTTTTCTTCTAAAGCAAAAATTCAAAATTGCTCTGACGGACCTAATAAGCAGAAAATATTCGGGGACACTACAGTTTGAAATTTGCTTGATTTTCCTTCCTTCGTATTGCTTTTTTTTTTTTTTTTTTTTGTGGTACGCGGGCCTCTCACTGTTGTGGCCTCTCCCGTTGCGGAGCACAGGCTCCAGACGCGCAGGCTAAGCGGCCATGGCTCACGGGCCCAGCCGCTCCACGGCATGTGGGATCTTCCCGGACCGGGGCACGAACCCGCGTCCCCTGCATCAGCAGGCGGACTCTCAACCACTGCGCCACCAGGGAAGCCCTTATTTTATTTTTTGACATTTGAGAAACGTTTAATGAGTAATTAAAATTTTCAAAATACAATTAATAAAAGAAAAAACAGGGTAATATACACCGGTATGATCCTAATTTAAAGATAAATTTATTTTAGACATACACAATATATATTGATTCTAAGTGGGTCAGTGGTTCTCAATCTTTCTGCAATTAGAATCACCCAAACAGCTTTAATATACACTGCCACCTGGATCCATTCTCAGAGATTCTCATTGAATTGCTCTGGGTGTTGCCTGGGCATATGGATTTTTTTTAAAGCTTCCCAGGAGATTTTAATGTGCTCACCTGCCCACCCTCCCTCACCATTTTGGTTCTGTGTCATAATAGGTTTGCATAGACTAATTTTTTTTTTAATTGAAGTTTACTTGATTTACAGTGTTTCAGATGAACAGCAAAGTGATTCAATTATACAAACATACATACATATATGCACACATATATATTCTTTTTCAAATTTTTTTATATTATAGGTTATTACAAGATATTGAGTATACTTCCTTGTACTAAACAGTAGGTCCTTGTTGTTTATCTATTTTATTATAGTAGTGTGTATCTGTTAATCCCAAATTCCTAATTTATCCCCCCCCCCCTTTCCCCTTTGGTAACCATACGTTTTCTATGTGCATAGACTAATTCTTGATTGTCAATGAAGCCTTTGCGGCCCTCCTTTTCTGCTGGTCCAAAATGGGCAGGACACTGCACAGTGAGGGAACTGAACTCTGAACTCTGATGGTTTAGGTCTTCTGCCTCTGGGCCAAAGCACTTCCCACTTTCCAAGGCTGACTGTCTTTAATCTAATATGCACACATCCAAAGTGATGGCAGAACTAGAGCCATAAGGCTCTGAACTGATATTGACCCCAATGAGACAGCAGCCAAAACATTTGCTGGGGGCAGCCTCTCCAGTGAGCAAGTTCATGCAGAGATACATGCATGGCCTACTTGACCACCTGCACTTTAGTGTGTTAGAAGAAAGTCAAAAAAGGCAGTGGTTTATACACATCAGCTCTTCCATTGGCAAATTTCATGTCTGCTGGGTAGCTTCACCTGAAGTTACAAGAGGAAGGTAAGACTTTCCTCTGATGATCAACCTCTCCTGTAGGGCTTCCTGGGTCCCATTCTCATTTTCTCTTAATGGAAATGCAGTGCTCAGAAGGAGGTGTGTCCCGAAAAAAATAGCAAGAGCAGTTTTTATGCAGTTTATGGGTTCAAACTCATGGTTTTAACCAATTAACGTGCTCTTCAGAGTAATCTCTCAGTTTGGGCTTGTTTTCATTCTACTTAAAGTCTTCCTTTTCTGTGTTCCTTTGAAAAGGGGTTTATAATATACAGTGGCTTATGCTTTCAATGCCCCAAGTCTGATGTGCAAATAAGACGTTCACTTGGAGAAAGATTTTATTAGGTAAATACTGTAGTAAGTCACCTTTTCATCCGAATGCGTACAAAGATGTTTGGCCTTTTGTCGTTTTTCCTCCTTTGCCAAAGGAATTGATCCACTCACCTCTCTGAATTTTTTCTCGTGTGGGTTCATAGGAGGCAGATGTCCTTTAGAGGGAGGAGATGTGTCATCTGCTTAGGAAGAAACTTTCAGAGTAGAGGCTTCTGGTTTTAATTTTGTTGGCTGGAGCAGGCAACATTTCTTTGACTGTAAAACTGGGTAAATTTATGGACATGCTCCTAGGAAATGAAAAATTGAATCAGTGACCTCATGCTTGATATACAGAGGTAGCTTCTGAAGTGGGAAAGTGAAAGAAAGAAAGAAAGAAAGAAAGAAAGAAAGAAAGAAAGAAAGAAAGAAAGAAAGAAAGAAAGAAAGAAAGAAAGAAAGAAAGAAAGAAAGAAAGAAAGAAAAAGAAAGAAAGAAAGAAAGAAAGAAAGAAAGAAAAAGAAAGAAAGAAAGAAAGAAAGAAAGAAAGAAAGAAAGAAAAAAAGAGAAAGAAAGAAAGAAGGAAGGAAGGAAGGAAGGAAGGAAGGAAAGAAAGAAAGAAAGGAAAGAAAGGAAAGGAAGAAAGAAAGAAAGAAGGAAGGAAGGAAAGAAAAAATAAAGAAAGAAGGAAGGAAGGAAAGAAAGAAAGAAAGGAAAAAAAAGGTCTCAGACTCCAATGTAGGTAATGAACTTGTAATCACCTGAATATATCAAAGAGGTAAAGTTATTGCTCTGTTTTTTCTCATTTCCATAGACTCCTCTTAGGCTGTGTGGTTGGTTTTTGTTTTGTTTTTGTTTTTATGGTACGCGTGCCTCTCACTGCTGTGGCCTCTCCTCTTGCGGAGCACAGGCTCCAGACGCGCAGACTCAGCGGCCATGGCTCACGGGCCCAGCCGCTCCGCGGCACGTGGGATCCTCCCGGACCGGGGCACGAACCTGCGTCCCCTGCATCGGCAGGCGAACTCTCAACCACTGCGCCACCAGGGAAGCCCAGGCTGTGTGTTTTGATTGTTTTTCCCTTTTAAAGTTCTCTGGAACTTCATTTAACATGGTTTCCCTTAAACAAGAATATCATAAAGGTGAAGAATCAGCTAGCAACATGACATGATTTGCTTCTGACTTTTGAAGCCTCTTGGGGCAGTTGTGGGCCCTGGGGACTCAGGTCAAGGTGGAATGGGAGAAGAGGAAAGAAAACAAATCCCTGCTGTTGCTACCTGTGCATGGGGACAGGAAAGCAGATGGAGAAAGACAGTCTCTTCTGAAGGTAAGAGGTGACTTAGAAGACATATATTAAGTCTTGTGGTTGATTATGTTTCTGAAGTGCTCTCAAGAGAACAGTCGTCTAATAGAAAAGGCAAGTGGGTGGGAACTGTAGGCCTAAGAGGGACCATATTAACTTCTGTAGTCCTTTTTCCCACCCAGGTCCAGACAGCTGGCTGCCCCATCAGGCTGACTTTGCAGTAGGGGGGATGTTTTGTTAATGGAGTTCAACCTAAAGCCTGACCGCAATTTCTCACAAGGGTGAAAGAACTCCAAAGAACACCCATAATTTCCAATAGCCAAGTCCTCAGAAAATTAATCTTGTTTACCTTGGTTGCTTTTCTCACTAAATGTTGCACTATTGTTGTTTTCAAAAGTGCTAACATGAACAATCCTGGCCTCCTTGAACCAGGAGAAGGGATGGTGTTATTGAGAAGACACGATTGTTTAGACAGGGGTCGGCAGACTTTTTCTGGAATGGGCTAGACAGTAAATATTAATATTTTAGGCTTTGTGAGCCATATGGTGTCTTGCAACTAGTCAAATAATTCAAATTGCAGTGAGAAAGCAATGAGTGTGGATTTGTTCCAGTAAAACCTTATTATTTGAACTTCACATACATTTTATATGTAATTAAATTGTGTTCTTCTTTTGATATTTTTCAACCATTTAAAACTGGAAAAAACATTCTTTTTTGTTTGTTTGTTTGTTTTTGCGGTACGCGGGCCTCTCACTGTTGTGGCCTCTCCCGTTGCGGAGCACAGGCTCCGGACGCGCAGGCTCAGCGGCCATGGCTCACGGGCCCAGCTGCTCCACGGCATGTGGGATCTTCCCGGACCGGGTCACGAACCCGTGTCCCCTGCATCGGCAGACTGACTGTCAACCACTGCGCCACCAGGGAAGCCCTGGAAAAAACATTCTTAACTCAAAGGCCATATACATACAGATGGTGAGCTGGATTTGCTCCATGGTCTATGTAGGTTGCCAACTCCTGTTCTAGGGTAATGGAAGTCAATATTTTTGAGTAAGAAAACACTTTAAACATCAACTGTATTGAGGTATACTTTGTATACAATAAAAAATACCCATTAAAAATTTCAGTAGACTGATTTTCAGAGCAGTTTTAAGTTCACAGCAAAATTGCATGTAGAGTACAGAGATTCCTAATATATCCCTGTCCCCATTCATACACAGCCTTCCCCACTATCAACATCCCCCACCAGAATGGTGCATCTGTTACAATTGATGAAGCTACACTGACACATCACCATCACCCAAAGTCCATAATTTATATTAGGGTTGACTCTCGGTGTTGGACATTCTATGGGTCTGGGCAAATGTATTAATGACATGTATCTACCATTGCAGCGACATACAGAGTGATTTCATTGCCTTAAAAATCCTCTGTGCTGCACTTATTCGTCCCTCCCTCCTCACTAAATGAACCAATTTAAAATGCACAGTTCAATGAGTATTGATAATTAATATACTCATGTAATCACTGCCACAATCAAGATATAGAACATCTCTATCACCTTATAAAGTTCCCTTGTGCTCCTTCCTAGTCAGTTGGACCACCACCTCTAGCCTCAGACAAGGAATGGTCTGACTTTTGTCATTTAATTGATTAGACTTCTCTTTCCTAGGAGTTTTTATTAATAGGATTATATAGCATGTACTCTTCGGTGTCTGGCTTCTTTCGCTCAGCTTGATGTTTTTGAAATTCATCCATGTTGTTACATGAATCAACAGTAATTCTTTCCTTCTTAAGGCTGAATACCCTCCATTGTGTGGCTATACACATTTATTTATCCATATATCTATTGATGGACTTCCGGGTTTTTCCTCTTTTCTTTCTTATTATGAATAAAGCTGCTATGAACTTTCACATACGAGTCTTTGGGTGAACATGTGTTTTCATATGTCTTGAGTAAATGCCTAACAGTGGAATTGCTGCATCATATGATACATGTGTATTTGACTTTATAAGAAGTCGCCAGATTTTCCAAAGTGGTTGTACCATGTTACATTCTCACCAACAGTATAAGAGAGTTCTGCTTATTCCACACCCTCACCAACAGTAGTGGGTATGCAGTGGTGTCTTATTGTGGTTTTAATTTGCATTTATCTGATGAATAGTCATGGAGAGAATCTTTTCACATGTTTATTGACCATTTGCATATCATCTTTGTGAACTGTCTGTTCACATTTTCGCCCATTTTTAGTTGGGTTGTCTTATATTAAGTTATGAACTCTATATATTTTGGATATAAGCCCTCTGCCAGACATATGTATTGCAAATATTATCTCCCGGTGTATAGCTTGCCTTTTCATTTCTTAAAAGAGTCTTTTGATCAGCAGATGTTTTAAACTTGATAAAGTTCTATTTACCAATTATTTTATGGCTCATAAAGAAAAAAATCCCTTTCAATATTTAAAAACTTCATGGATCCTCATATGATGGTGGGTATATTTTAAGATCTACCAGTTGAGATAATACAAAGGCTACTCAAATTTTTCTCTCTTTTAACAGCTTTATTGAGATATTCACATTCTATATAGTTTGCCAATTTAAAGTATAAAATTCAATGGCTTTTAGTATATTCACAGATATGTGTACCCATCACCACAGTCAGCTTTAGAACATTTTCATCATCTCAAAAAGAAACCCCATACCTTTTGGCTATAACCCTTTCATCTCTCCATTCTTTTCCCCCAGGCCTGGGCAACCACTAATCTACTTTCTGTCTCTACAGGTTTCCTTATTCTCAACATTTAATGTGGATGGAATAATATAATAGATATTTTGTCACCGGTTTCTTTCAATTAGCAGAATGTTTTTAAGGTTCATCCATGTTACAGCATGTATCAGTACTTCTTTTCTTATGGTCATATAATAATATTACATTGATGGACATTCCACATTTTGTTTTTACATTCATCAACTGATGGACATTTGGGTTTTTTCCACATTTTGGCTATTATTAATAATGCTGCTCTAAACATTTGTGAACAAGTTTTTGTGTGGGCATATGTTTTCATTTCTCTTGGGTATATACCTAGGAGTGGAATTGTTGGGTCACACAGTAATGTTATGTTTAATCATTTGAGGAACTGTCAGACTGCTATAGAAAGTGTCTGCACCATTTTACTTTCTCACCAGCAGTGAGCAAGGGTTCTGATTTTTCCACATTTTTGCCAACATTTGTTATTATCTGGCTCTGATTTTAGCCAAATGAAGAGGTATCTCACTGTGGTTTTGATTTGTATTTCCCTGATGACTAATGATGTCAAGCATTTCTTTGTGTGCTTATTGGCCATTTGTATGTCTTCCTTGGAAAAATGTCTATTTAGTTCTTTTGCCTATTTAAAAAATTACGTTTTTGTCTTTTTATTATTGAGTTGTAAGTGTTCTTTAATAGTCTAGATAAAAGTCTCTTATATATGGTTTGCAAATATTTTCTCCCGTAATGCAAGTTATCTTTTCATCTTCTTAATGGTGTCCTTTGAAGCATAAAAGCTTTTATTTTGATGAGGTCCAACATATCTACCTTTTTCTTCATTTCTTGTGTTTTTTTGTGTGTGTCATATCTAAGAATTCCATACCAAATTCAAGGTCATGAAGATTTACCCCTATGTTTTCTTTTAAGAATTTTTTAGTTTTTACATAAGTTTTTTGCTCCATTTTGCACTAATTTTGTTTATGATGTGAGGTAAGGGTCTGACTTCATTCTTTTGCACGTGACTATTCAATTGCCTCAGCACCAATTGTTGAAAAGACAATTCTTTGCCCATTGAATGGTCTTGGCACCCTTGTTGAAAATCAGTGGAACAGAGAAGTATGGATTGATTTCTGGACCTCAATTCTGTTCCATTGGTCTGTATGTCTATTTTCATGCCAGTACCATACTGTCTTGATTGCGCTTCTTTGTAGTGAGTTTTGAAATTGGGAAGTGTGAGTCTTCCTACTTTGTTCTATTTTTCAAGACTGTTTTGGCTATTGACGGTCTCTTGCAATTTGATACAAATTTTAGAATCAGCCTTCCATTTTCTGCCATTTTCTACAAAGAAGTCAGATAGAACTCTGATAGGGATTCCATTAAATCTGTAGATTAATTTGGGAAGAATTGCCATCTTAACAGTTAAGTCTTCTGATCCATGAACATGGGATGTTTCTCCATTTATTTAGATCTTCTTTAATTTCTTTCAAGAATGTTTTATAGTTTTCAGAGTATATATTTGCACTTCCTTTGTTAAATGTATTCCTCAGTGTTTTAATTCTTTTTAATGCTATTGTAATGGAATTGTTTTTGAAATTTTATTTTTGGATTGTTCATTGTAAGTATGTAGAAATATAATTGATTTTTGTACATTGATCTTGTATCCTGCAACATTGTTGAACTTGTTTATTAATTCTAATAGTTTTTAGTTGATTCTTTGAGTTTTCTATATATAATATCATTTGCCAATAGAGATAGTTGTAACTTCTTTTCCAACCTGGATGACTTTGATTTCTTCTTATTACCTAATTGTCCTGTGTGGAACCCCCAATGCAGTATTGAATAGAAGTGGTGAGAACAGATATCTTTGTCTTGTTACTGATCTTAGGGGAAAAGCATTCAATCTTTCACCATAAATATGGTTTGAGCTGTGTAGTTTTTTGCTCATGTCTTTTATCAGGTTAAGAAAGTTCCCTTCTATTCTTAGTTGTTCAGTGTTTTTATCATGAAAAGGTGTTGATTTTTTAAAAATGCCTTTACTGCATCTATTAAGATGATCATGTGATTTTTTTTCACTCAAAATTTTAATAAATTTGTGTTATTAATTACAATGGCATCTACATGATCAAGAAACATTATTTCCTCAGTGTGCAGACTGGTTGGTTCAGAGTGGTGGATTCTTGGTTGGCTTGAAATGGTGCTGTAAATCTCAGGTGTCTGTAAGCACAGGTTCAGAACCATTGGTCTAACAACCAGATGTCTACCTAATAATGTGGAGTGCTCATTGCTTTACTTTGTGTTACATGTCAGTTTACATAGTGTGATAGAGTCCAAGAGTTAGAAGAGACTTAATTGCTTGAGTTGTCCTCTATCCAATGCAGGCATCTCCTCTACTGTATCCCCAACACGTGGTCATCAGCTTGGAATACACTTGGGAATGAAAGCAGGCCTTCTGGAAAAGGAGCAGTGGCATTCTGTCATAAAGTTCTGGTATCATTTTCACAAAGACACAGGCTGGGTTTTCTGTATGTAGTTATTTACTATACTAAGAATCAGAAACTCAGAATTTCAGTCTTGACCTCGACCCTGATTGGCTGTGTAAGTCTAGCTGAGTCTCAGCTCCACTAAGCCTCAGTTTCCTTCTCTGTTAAATGGCAATAATGATGATGATGATAACAGCAATAACATCTTATTAAGTACATAATCCTAGCTTCTTCATAGATATTGGGAAGCTGAAAAAAAATAATTTATATGAAGACAATTAAAAACATAAAATTATCTTATAGATTCTAATTATTCATATCAGACTACCTTGGTGTTATTTGAAACCAAAAGAACAGGAATTGATGTCTTTAAAAGGTAGGCACTCAGTATTTGTATTAGTTCCTTAAAAATTCAGAAAAGCAGAGCTCAGGGATTTGGTTTCTATTGGTGTAGATGAAAAGTTCCGTAGGTACTTGGGTTGGAGTTGAAAGCTGACTAAGCCAGGTGAACAGGTGTTGGTTGAAGAGCTTAGGCATAAGGGAGTAGTATGGAGCAGAATCCAGCACCCCAAACTCCACTCCAGGACAGAGCTCATCTCTGAAATTCCTATGATGCCTCCTCCACTCCCAGTACGTGGCAACATCACTACAAAGAAACCATCACCACAAAGCATTCACAGTGGCAACATTACTTTGGCTGTCGCATTTCAAGTCTGGAAGGAAGATTATAAATAACAATCTGACACTAACAGAGTGTGGTTTTGAAGACCAGTTTTGTAGCTAGTTACTTTAGAGATTATTTCTCTCTGTACTGACCTTCCCAGGAAGAAGCTGACAAAGAGTGGGGGAGGCTCCCTCTCCCCCTAGAGCCTGAGGCTTTGTGTTTCTTTCGTTCTCAGTCTGAGGACTTCCGTGTTGGCACTTGCTCTGAAGGAAAAGTAAGAGTTCTCCGAATATTTGTATTCCAGCAAACAGACCTTATACCTCCAAATTTGTTTCTCCAACCTCCCTTTCCTGTCTATACAAAAACAAAACAAACAAATAAACAAACCCCCTCAAATCTAAGTACTCACGGGCTCCTATCCAATTTAGACCTTGGCCATCTGTATGAGGAGCCATGGAAATAGCTGAGCTAAAATTTCTCAGACAGAATCAGCATCATTGCCAGAACTCCCTTTGTTTCACCCCTTTCAGGTACTGTGTTCTGTATGGAATAGTAGAGGAAACCAGATGTGAACCACTGAAAACCACTCTTCTTTCCCGGTGCTCCTAGGAAGTCTCCTGTCCTGGGAAATTACTTCTTTGGGGAGAAGAGGGCAGCAGAGAGCCCTTCTCCTTGACCACCTGCAGCAGGCGCTGGATTGAAAATAGCAAGACAGTAGCAGTTGCTGGATTGGTCCTGTCAGCTGGGAACCCTTGCGAGAGCTGAGGTTAGCAATTGTGTTTGTTACTCTGTTGCTGTCCAGCAGAGCTGGAGAACAGTCCAACATTATAAGGACCTGGGTGCGTGGGAGCTGAGAGCTCTTGACAGGCACTGCACTCTTTAAAAGGGGGCACAAGTGTATTGAAAGCAGAGCACATCTCTGCCAGGGTGCTTTGCCAGGGACGACAGATTGCATTGTCTGTACTTTTCTATTTCACTCTGATGCGGTGGTTGGCATCTCTGAGTCAATGGGAGGTGTTGGGGCCTTGTGAATGTAACATTTCCTGGGAGGCCATCACTCCCACCTTTTTTTTTTTCTCCCACCGTCTATTTCTGTTTTGTCTTGGTTTAGGGACCAAATTGGAGATGATTGTTTAATTTTCTTTCCCAAACACTCAGGGTCCCGTAAGGACTCTTCTAAGAGTGTGTATATCCAAAGTATTTCCAGAATCCTCCGGGTTCTGCCTGGTTAGCACAGCTGGTTGGAAGCATGCAGTAACAAGGGCAAAGTGTGGGTCCTTTTCCTTGTGGGCCACTTAGCTTTGTGCTGTTTCATGGCCACGGGCTGCACCCCTAGCTCCAATCTGATAAAGTATCATGGATAAATGAACGCAGATTCAATGCCTAACATAGTACACAACCCATAGGAGGTATTTAATCTATGTTTGCTCAATGAATGAAAGCAAATCATCAGAGAATCATAGAATGGCAACAATAAAAAATGATTTCAGTGACGAATCTGCTGCATCCCTTTACCATATTATTTATCAGAGAAAAACACAGTTCAGATTTAACTTGTCTCAGTCATAGGGCCAGTCAGGATTGCATCTGATTTGTCTTTTGGTCCTTCCCAGCTCCCAGGCCCATCCTGGCGGTTAATGGAACTTAAGTTGTAATACTCAGCACCCCTCATGGCTAAGAACAGCCCTTCCCAAGTGGTTTCACTGTGCAAACACCACACTAGACACAAAGGCTATTAAGATTACAGGGTTTTGCGTAGAGAAGGCTGTAATCTAAGAAAGAATTCACCCAGAGCCGTCCTTCCTCCCCCAGGAATAAAGCCCATAGCAAGCAAAGTGGCAGTATTGGAGCTCAGAGAAAGCCTGGCCCTGGAGCTGCTGCTTGAGAAGGTCCCTGCGGGTGGAGGTCTTACGGCCTCCAGGGCAACGTAAGAGCAATGACCTTTCCAAGGAGTTAGTGATCAGAGGGCAGAACTGAAGATCAACCTTTCCGACTCTGTCGCATACAGAGGAATCGTAATTGATGCGTAGAAGGGCATCATCTTGGTGGCTTGTGAGGGAAAGGCCACCTGATTTAATGGAAACATCTGCTTTATAGAACAGCACAAACTAGGCAGAGAATTTTTCCAGGTAAAGATGCTTTGGACTGCTCTCATGAATAGGTAGAAACACTTGACCGTCTAACTTGCAGGGCAATGGTCTTTGGGATGTACGTAGGGAATTGTTTCTTTTGTAAAGAGTCAGAATCCAGGATTAAAAGCTGAGCAGCACGCACTGGGCTCAGAGCGGGGAAAACTTGATGGCTCTAATGTAGTAGAGAAGGAGGCAAGTTCTAGGAGGGCTGGAGACTGAGGATACCATCTGATATCTGGGCAGTACCAACTCGCATCAACCCAGACTGGGGGTGAGAGTCTCTTTGCTTTGCAGAAAACCCCCATCAGAGCAGCTTGTCCTTGCTGTGTCACCTCCTTTCCAGCAGCCCTTTTAGGAATTCCGGTTGCTGTGGTTGGTTTCCGTTAGTTTCTGAGAAGTATTTGTGAGTTTGTGGGTGGGATGCATATCTCTCTGCACTGGCAGGATGGAAAAATGTAAGCATTACTCCCAGAGCAGCTGAGTATAGTTGGGGCAGAGGTTACCCAGTTCTGGATTTGAGAAGACCCAGCAGAGGTGAAGACAGGTGCATTACACAGGAGGTCAAGGGTAAGGCCAACCTCTGCACACTGGAGGCCTTGCCCATACCAGCCCGAGAGCTTTTACTCACAGATTCCCCTTTTGCCTATTCATCCTTTACTCCTTCTTCTGAATTTCTGAAAATCAGCGATATTTTTACCGTTTCTATAATTTTGCCTTTTCCAGAATGTCACATAATTGGAATCACACAGCATATAGTCTTTACATACTGGTCCCTTTCACTTAGTAATGTGCATTTAAGTTTCTCCATACCTTTTCATGTTTCATAGCTCATTTCTTTTTTTTTTTTTTTTTTTTTTTTTTGCGGTAGGCGGAACCTCTCACTGTTGTGGCCTCTCCCGTTGCGGAGCACAGGCTCTGAACGCGCAGGCTCAGCGGCCATGGCTCACCGGCCTAGCCGCTCCGCGGGCATGCGGGATCTTCCCGGACCGGGGCACGAACCCGTGTCCCCTGCATCGGCAGGCGGACTCTCAACCACTGCGCCACCAGGGAAGCCCGCTCATTTCTTTTTATCGTTAAATAATATTCCATTGTTTGACTGTACCACACTTTATCTATTGAAGGACATCTTGGTTGCTTCCATTTCTTGGCAATTATGAATAAAGCTGCTATAAACATTCAACGTGCAGGTTTTGGCGTGAACATAAAGTTTCAGATCAATCGGATAAATACCTAGGAACGTCATTGCTGTGTCATATAGCAAGACTATATGTAGCTTTGTAAGAAGCTGTCTTCCAAAGTAACTGTACCATTTTGCATTCCTGCCAGCAATACATGAGAGTTCATATTGCTTCAAATCCTTGACAGCACTTGGTATTGTCAGTTTTTTTTTTAATTTAGCAATTCTAATAGGTGTGTAATGGTATCCCATTGTTGTTTTAATTTGCAATTTTCTAATGACAAGTGATGTGTACCACCTTTTTATGTGTTTATTTGCCATCTATGTATTGTGTTTCAAACTTCTTTGACTCTGGAGGCCTAGCTCAGAGCCTTAAATAATCATAGGTTCTAAATTAATCATTCGCTGTTTGTCTACCCCAGGGTACAGCTAAAGCCATGTTAAGACTGCTTGAAAAAATTCTTTTTTTTTTTTTAAGCTGCCTTAACTTTTCCTTCCGAAACTTTTTCAACATTATACATTTGTATGTAATGCAAATGGATTATTATTATTACTAGGCACCAGAATTCTTCTTGAGAAAAAACGTGCCATTTTTTTGGAAAAATATATGATAGCATGAGACAAGGCAATGAAAGTGGTGACAATGTTCCCTGATTGAAACAAAGAGAGCACTCTCTCTCTGTTCTCAAGGGGGAGGATCCAGAAAGAGGGAAGGAATTAGCAGATGAAAGGAGGCTGAGGTCCACATTCAATGAAGCAATCAGTAGAAATCCCACAATTTAAGATGAGGGATTTCTGATGCTAAATTTGAAAATCTTCATGTTGCTGTGGTATAACGCCCATTTTTGTCCCTCACCACCTCAACACATTTTCAGTAAACTTGACCACACTTACGAATGCTTTGTGTGAGAGCTTTGTATTGTTTTAGGAATTCAAGAATTTGAGTTTCATTTCTGCAGTGAAGAACAGAGATAGCACCTGTGGAAACTGAGAATGAAATGAACCCACCTAGGATTTAGCAACCATCTTGCTGAAGGTTAGGATTTTGACAGGGCATGAATGGAGATTTAAGCTAAGCTTAAGTGGCTCTCAGGGGCCAGGAGACCCTAGCTAAGCTAGCATCTGCATTATAGATATTACAGTAAGGACTCCTGTATAATTCTCAAATTACAATAGAATTTTTTTCTTTGGTTCCATCAACCATCATGTAAAGGAAATCTTTTCTTTAGATTGTGCAAATTTAACTCAACCTACATTGAGCTGGACATTGTGACAAATTACTGAGAATCTGCTTATATGACATTTTACATTTTATTTTTTTAATTGACTTTTTATTGTATAAATCAAGATTCATACACACACACACACACACACACACACACACACACACACCCCATAAGTAAATGGAATCAAAGGGTTTAGTGGGTGGAGACACATCCTGAGTTTCTGTAACTTCCTGGGGACCTTCTCTATCCCTTCTTTTTCCACTGTGTATATCTACTTGGGTGCTACGAGGAGACCAGGAATCCCAGGGTCGTGGGGTGCCGGGGCAGGAGGGGGCATCTGGTGGAGGCCCAGCCCAAGGCCTCAACATATTTTGAGAGCTCATTGCTTACCATGGGCTGCGCTGGCTGGGTGTGTTAATTTAACCCTAGGAAGTAGGTATTCTCAGGTGTGTTTGCACCTGGGGAAGTCAAGGCTTAGAGATTTAAATATTGTGCTCAGTTTGTACTGTTAAAAAGTTGTGCACTCAGGATTCAAATTCAAGTGATCTGACCCCAAATCTGTATAACATCTTATATGCAAGCTTAGTTTTTACATTTTAATTCATTCAAACATACGGTAATGGGAAGGGTCTGAGAGCTTCAAAAACGGAAGAGAAGTCATTGAACATAGATTGATAGAGCTGGAAGAACAGTTAGAGACTACTTTACAGATGAGGAAACGAAGGTAAAGGGAAGTGAATAACTTTCCTTAGGTCATACAACCTTTGAGCAGTAGATTTACTGTATCAATTTGAAGAGAAAGTCTTATTTTCCTTGTTAGGGGAATTTCTACAATGGGCCATCTCCCTACAGTACTCAAAGATCTAACTTGGCCATGGAAGAGAACTTGGCCAACTCAAAAATGTCTATGTCTTGAGATCCTTTCCTCTATTTCATAAAATAATATTGGAGAAAAAAATGGTTTCCATGATCATAAAACACTGAACTTCAGCTTTTTCAGAAGTACCTGCCCTCCCTCCCCAAGTCCAAATTTTGGAGGACTTCAGTGAATGAGATGCTGGCAGACAGTAGGTGGTTAGGTAGGCTTTTTCCCACTTACTGTGTCTCCCAGGACTGAAGATAGTCAACTGAAAAGCAATCAATATATGTTTCACTTTTGTTTTCTGTATAAATAGTTGTCTTATCTGAAATGACCTTTTCCAAGAGCTAATAGCCATAAATTTTTGCAGCTGGATATGTTTAGAAATGCCTCTTAGCTATTTTTGTTGATTTATTTTCTTTGTCTGTATTTGTGCAATCCAGCTTTGGGCATGGAAGCAAGCAGCCCTGGCCACTAGACGTCCACCTCTAATGATATAAACTCAGGAAACATAGTCTCTCTCCTGTGGGAAAGACCCCATATGGAATCCCATGGACTTATAGCTCAGCCCAGGAGAAATTACTACATGTTGGAGAATCATCTTCAGTTCCTTTTGTGGTAACTTTAGTCTGCATTCTCCCTGCCTGTTTTGAAATCTATCTCTATCTATCTATCTATCTATTTATCTATCTATCTGTTTGCAACTCCAGTGTCCAATAATACAGTGGTTATATATTATGGCATATTAAAAGGCCACAAAAATGAAAAGGCAAATACTATTTGCTATGTTGCTTCATGGAAAAGCATATATATGTTAAGTGACCACTGCATATATTTAATTATAGTATGCAAATTTTATTTATACATTTGGATAAAATTTAGACATTTTCTCTAAAAGAGGAAGGTGAACTGACAATTCTTGATGACCTAATATATGCTGAGTTTATCGCATTTAATGCATAGAATAACCCTGTAAAAAGGCATTATTACCTTCATTTAAAAATGAAGAATCTGAGTCTCAACAAGGTCAAATAACTTGCCAAAGGTCATACAGCTAATATAAACGTATAGCCAGTGTTCCAGTTCAGTCCAAAAGCTAAGATCCATGTTATTTTTATTCTGTCATGCTGCATTTAGAGAAACCTAACAATTAATGATTTAGGTAAAGAGCTTAGAGTTATGACTTTTTTAGTTAAAAATAAATATGAAGATATTTTTGTCCTCCATATTCACTGAGTTACTAATTTCTGAGTGAAGGAAGTATGAGTGGTACAGTGGAGAGAACTCATCATCCATTTGTCCTTTCACTATTACCTCTTTCTGGACATCCATTTCCCAGGCAACAATATACATGCTCCGAGGTCTAAAGTCAAACGGCTTCTATGAAAAGAATGCAATAGCTTAAGCCCTGAACATAAGACAGAGCAATAAACAAATCAGTATGGGCAGGGCTAAACTTAGATGAAATTTAGAAATAGAAATTTATTTTTTTTTTCTTTTTAAACCTCCAGCATTCTTTCCCCTCTCTTTTACAGTGACCCATTTTTGGTATCACAAGCTGTCTCTATTGAAATCAATAAACTTATTCAAGACCTCTGAGTAGTTCCCTGGGGACAGTTTGTTTTCTGAAGCTGCTATAGATCCCTCCAGCTGCCCTAATGAGTAAGGGCTGTGCACCATAAGCTTTGTATAATAGGTCGAATACAGGAAGCATGAAGAAGGTTCTGGAGCTAACTTTTGCCTTCTTTAAATTTGGTTTGGTGTGAAATTTGAATTATTAAACAAGAGTCAGTAAAACATTTTTTAAATAAACATTAATATTGGGGGATAAATGATTCATCAAGTTTAATTCACTTCTTTTCCCAGGACCATTTATATTTTAGCCAGAGACGGGAACCTTATGGTTCAAGAATGGAATTTCAGATATCAATCAGCAGGTATCAATCAATCAATAGGTCTCCATTGCCCCTGAAATCGTAAAATTGTTTGTTTCCCTTATGAGTCAGACATGGGACCTGGAGAGCTGAATAGATTCAGTTCACCATGATGAGGATTAATTTCTCCATTCGACAGAGGAGTAGCTGAAAGTCAGAAGAGTTGTGGAGATCTGCCCTCACCTCACAGTTAGTAGGTGGTAAGCAGGTTAGAACCCGATACTTCTCCCTAGAATGGTAGAGCTAGAGGGCTGGCAAAGATCTTAAGTTGCAACACGCATGTCCATTCTCCTTACAACCTCCTCACCAAATAGTTGTCACATCCCCAGTGACAGGGAACCCACATCAGTCCAGTGATTTCTTAGACATTGCTGATCTGAGCACTGTGTCACCTTGATGACTCCACCTATAGGACAACACAGGAAAAGACTAACGCTTCCCTTCTCTTCTCTGACACTTCTGATTCAAATCCCTGCATCATCCCGATTAAGCTTCTCTGAACTTGCTACAGTTTACCTCAAACTATGGTTCTCAGAACCAAACCTAGTACTCCAGGTGAGGTCTGGACTTATTTATTCCTTCCTTCCTTCATTCAGCAGAAATATATTTGATCAGTGTCAGACTACACTCAGCTCAGTGCAGAGTAAGGAGGAATGCTCAGTCCTGTTGCTCAGGACAAGATACATTTTTGGTTACTGTCCAAGATCAAATTCTTTCTGGTTTTTAAGGGTTTATGGTCAGCTAGCTCTCTTAAGTTCTTTCCCATGGACTCCTATTGTAGTGTGTGGCTTGAGTTCTACCAGGCTGTTTCTCTGTGTGGGAAGTTTGCCCTATTTGTGTGAAAACCCATCCTGTCACCGGGGGGTGGGGAGGGGAGGGGGGTGCCTACACAGGCTTTAATAAAACCCATTTGGGTTTTAATGAGAACACCTTTCCTCAGATCCCGGCCCAGCTTTTATTTTTTCCTGATGCCAAAGTTGACATGCCCCCAGTGTATCTCTGTAATAAAACCTAATCTCTAGGACAGAGAGCCACCTCTGCATTCAGGAGTCAATCAGAAGCCAAGGAGGGGGTGGCGAGCTCACATGTACATGGAGATGCTTCCGCAGGCTATGGAAAACTACCTGTCCAGTCCCTTCCCCATGGCTTCCCACCGTGTTATCCCTCCTTCTGTGCCTTTGCTCTTCACATGCACTTGAACTGGCTCCCCGGGGAAAAAGGCAACCACCCAGTAATAGGGCACATGATCTCAGTCAAGGTCTAAACAGCATTTCTGGAGTCAGGATTCTGGAAATAGGAGGTTGTAGAACTTTGACATCTGTACCATCCTATCTTGCTGTGTCTTTCCTCACTCATGCCATCCCTCCTCATCCTGTTCTTTTCCCCTTCTCTCTTGAAAGAGCTCCTTTCAATGGAATTTCTTGATGCTATTTACACATTTATGGAGGGTCTTGTCTACCCATTAATAGGATAAGCAAGATTTAAAACACAGAGAAATCATTTGGGTGAGTCACACTGAGGACCCTGGGACCTTTGTCCTAAGCTTCCATCATCAATTCACCCTGTCGGTTTGTACATGTCACGAAGGGAGCAGCAGAAGAAAAGTCTGCAGCCTCCATCAGTGTCTCCCTTCTCCGACTCAGAAGCCTCTCATGCTCGTTCCTCCATTTTGTTGGTTCGTGTCGCAGGAAGGAGACGTGGTCCTTCTAACTAGAGTTCTGTTAAAGCTAAAGCAACATCTCCTCACATGCCTGTGCCGTGGCAATCCTCAGTACCCGCTCTGCACCTCACTGTGCAAGGCAAAGAACCTGCACCTCTGATGAGTCAGATCTTCCTTGAATGGGGGAAAAATCGTCAAGGATGTCAGTATAAACAAGCTCTCGGCATGGAGTGAGGGAGAGAGATTCCAAACTTTTCCATGAGAGAGCGACATCTCCCCATCCTCCAAGTCTGTGTTGTGAATATTCCCCACATTCTTCTCCATAAAAGCTAGCTCGTTTCTACCACTCTTGTTTTCACATGTTGTTTAGGTCAAGTTTAAGCTGTTCTAGCTTTGAGCTGGAGTTCTGATGCCAAGTCTTTGCAACCAACAAGGACCTACTGTACAGCACAGGGAACTCTGCTCAATATTCTGTAACAACCTAAATGGGAAAAGAATTTGAAATGAATAGATACATGTATATGTATAACTGAATCACTTTGTTGTACACCTGAAACTAACACAACATGGTTAATCAACTAGACTCCAATATAAAATAAAAAAGTTAAAAAAAACCCTGTGCTGTCACAGGTATATCCCCTCCCTCAGCCCATGAGCCACCCTCCACCTTATCCATCTCTGCACACACACTTTAAAAAAAAGTTTAGTATTACCAGTTTGGCAGGAGGAAGTGTAAATGTTATGTCAGTGTTAAGACAGGACTTAATCCTGAGAGATGAGTTGTCAGGGAAGCGAGACACTTATTGACACGTGTTAAATGACACCTGCAGTTCCCAATGGTGCACAAACAAGGTAGTTCCAGGACAGGTGAAAACTGCTCCACAGGAGTGGGGGGCGGAATTTTCCTTCCTGTCTTCCAGGGCAGAGTGTACTGTCATTCTGATGGGCCCGGGTAGCGGATGGGTAATAAATGAAATGCTTCTGGATTACCAGGTTAGTCAAACACC
Organism: Globicephala melas; assembly: GCF_963455315.2. NCBI lineage: Eukaryota > Metazoa > Chordata > Mammalia > Artiodactyla > Delphinidae > Globicephala > Globicephala melas. The sequence goes on from NC_083319.1 coordinate 100,935,773, forward strand.
CAGGAAGTTTGGGTCCTTTCAGTTTCGAGCGAGGGATTAACTGGAATAAGCTGGGCTTTCCAGAATTACACAGGGCCTTTTGATGATGTCAGAAATTCCAAGAGGAGGAGGCTGGAGAAGAAAGTAAGAAAAGCTGAACATCTGTTCTCTGTAAAAATAATAAGCAAGCAAAACAAAACAAAACGAACAAAACCAACCCAAACCTACCCCTAACTCCTCCCTTCCCGGTAGGCTTCTCCAGGTAGCTCTCTCTTGTCCTGGCATCTGTAAGGCTGAGGAAGAAAACCAGTTGAAAAGGGGCGAAGCAAGTGGTTTGTAGTGTTGGACATTATATTTAAAAAAATACTAATGCCTGAGCCATTTTCCAGAGATTATAGTGCAACCGATGTTAAGCAGGGCTGGAGCTCCCATGTTTTGGTAAAGTCTCCCAGGATTTTCTAATGTGCAGCCGATACTGATGACCACGGGACCGAAGAGCATCCTGCAAATGCAGTGGAGCCTGTGGGGCCACCTGGTATTTGAGATCAAATGCTGCTGGAGGGACTTCCCTGGCGGTGCAGTGGTTAAAACTCTGCGCTTCCACTGCATGGGGCACGGGTTCGATCCCTGGTCAGGGAACTACGATCCAGCATGCCACGTGGTGTGGGTAAAAAAGAAATAAAGTTTAATTTTAAAAAATTATTTTAAAAAACTGCTGCTGGAATTCCACCTTCAAGAGAGCAAAGTCAGCATTTTCTCCCACATACCGCCATGGATTTCTAGGCTTAAAAACAATCTTTGAGGGCTTCCCTGGTGGCGCAGTGGTTGGGAGACGGCCTGCCGATGCAGGGGACACGGGTTCGTGCCCCGGTCCGGGAAGATCCCACATGCCGCGGAGCGGCTGGGCCCGTGAGCCATGGCCGCTGAGCCTGAGTGTCCGGAGACTGTGCTCCGCAGCGGGAGACGCCACAACAGTGAGAGGCCCGCGTACCACAAAAAAACAATCTTTGAGTAACCTTCAGTCATTCCAAGGAGAAAACGGGGCTTCCCTCTGGGTGTCACCCCTTCCTTTCTGCCCCATCACCTCCCTGTTGAGGGTTGTGCCCATCACTGGATCGGCTGAAAACAGGAGGAGACTGTCCAGTTAGAAGAGGCTGCACAGGGGACCCATCCTAAATTTCCATTCTAGATCTCTCCTAAACCCCATATCAGGCCCAGAGCAAGTTCAGGAAATAAGTCCAGCCATGTCTGGAGCCTTTGTCGAGGTCAGAGGAGGACACACCACAGAGACTGAGGTTCTGCCTTCCCTTGCTGACTTTTGACGCGCTAGTCTGTCTGGGAAAGTTTGCACGAAGGCCAAGTCTATGGCTAAACTCGGAGTTCTTTATGTTCCAGGACTATCATTCCTGCCCCTTTTCTTGGGCAGTAAATAACTCTTGGCTTTGACAAACAAGCCCTGGTGACACATTGGTGATGGCTGCGGGCAGAGCAGAGTCTGGGTGTTTCTGCGCAGAGCCTGGTACCCTAAGCCTAGTCTGACCCTTTTGACTCAGATTTCCTCATTACAAGGAATGGTGGTGACCGTGGCCCTGAGACTGAGCATGGCCGGGGTCTGATGTCTTACAGTGAATTCCGTGGTGCTCCACCCAGGCCCCATACCGGGGAGACGCAGCCCCACAGCTGCTGGGAATGTTGACGGTAATGACTTATAGCTTGTCCCTTGGTGGCCAGAAAGGAATGCATCGTCCAAGGTTACTGCCTCTTTCAGGAGGTGGCCAATGCTGGGATACAAGTACCCGTCCTTTCCTCGATCTGGGACACATCGGCTTCGGGGCTTCTTAAAGTATCAGGTGAGGACTCAGTCACACCTGCCTTAGGAATCAGCTTCTCCTGCTCTTCAACTGTGCTGTCCTCACTTCCTCTTGGGTGTGTTTCCTGAGCTCACCTCAACAAACCTTCTGTGTGCAACTCTCCCTCACAGGGCACCCAAGCTAAGTGACTTTCTCTTCACAGCCACTGGTCCCTCAGAGGTCAGCTTTAAGACACAGGGTATTAACATCACCCCAGGAAAACGACTTGCTTTGTACTTAGAAGGAAAACTTTTATCAGGTGCACATCTTTGACATTTATTTCCCCTTCTGGCAGCTATGGCCTTCCTAAGGAGGCCTGGGGAGGACGAGTGAGACCTCCAGTGACAAAGCTGCGGTGACTCTAGAAATTTGCACCTGAAGTAACCTGAGAGACAGATTGAAAAGGAATTCTGAATCCCACAGACTCGCTAAGGCGAGATGCTGGAAGAAGACAGGTATGAGATTAGCAGAGACGTTCAAGGAAAGTTGGAAAAGTGACAAGGAAGAGGAGGCAGGGGGCTTTCTTTAGAGATGGGAGATTTTTGTTCAATTTCCTGGATTACTTTTAATGGTTAAAGAAAATAATCCACATCTGTTAATTTACTGCAAGAGCTTTTGTAATTTGAGAGCCTTCCAAGGGAGGGGAGGATGACTGTAGATTTATGCAAAGAGTTAAATCTCGTGATGTGAACATGCAACGAGAGGCCCCACCTGTGTGTACAATGTACTTAAAGGATTAGAGCAAACTTTGAAAATTATGATATGTTTTACCTACAGTAAGCACCTTACCCTTTAAGCTTCTATTTCCTGGAAGGAGGTGGGAGGAAAGAAAACCATCAATTCTCTCAGGTAATCAGGTGCATGAGACACTCTGCTTGTGGGATTGAATGAAGGTTTAAATGCAGGTGGATGAAGGATGTGTTCTTGATATATTTTATTTTAAACCTATTTTCAATGCTTGCAATTCCAATTCCAAGGTGTTGCTTGTCAGAGTTCCATGTGCCCTGAATGAAGGTGACATTTTCAGGGAGATGCAGGAGCCAGGGAAGCAGTCGTCGTGTGAGGGGCTACTGGGCGCAGGAAGGGGAATTTTAAAAGAAGTGTTGCTGTGGTCCCCATGTTCCCTTCAGGGTCTTCAAGAAATTCAGGTAAATACCTGACATTCTCTAAACCAAAGGTATCCCTGGGCTAAAGCAGGTGATTATTAAAATGACACAAACATTTCTTTCCACTCCATGTGATTAACCAGTAACGGAGGCCAGAGCATTTATAAAAGAATGACCAGGGCTTCCCTGGTGGCACAGTGGTTGGGAGTCCGCCTGCCGATGCAGGGGACATGGGTTCGTGCCCCAGTCCGGGAAGAACCCACATGCCGTGGAGCGGCTGGGCACGTGAGCCATGGCCGCTGAGCCTGCGCGTCCGGAGCCTGTGCTCCGCAACGGGAGAGGCCACAACAGTGAGAGGTCCGCGTACCGCAAAAAAAAAAAAAAAGAAAAAAAAAAAAAAGAATGACCATCCTCTGCTATCCACTAAGCTACTGCTTTTGATTATTCAGTCTCCATAGCTTAGTCCGGCAGGCGAAGAGTGGGAGAACAGGGTAATAAGAAACACAGAAACTCAATAGCATTCAGTCTGTAGGAAACAGAAAATCACACACAGATATGTCTAAAAATGACACAGTACTTTATTTGAAAAATACTCAGGTGTTGCAAAAAATACATAGAAATATAAAGTTTGGTCGGTGTACTTTACTAAAGTTCAACTCACAGGCTTGTGTGTTACAGATTGGAGCAGAGTTTGTTATGCACGTGGAGAACCCAAACCGATTTATTAAACAGGATAGAAACAGGTTGTCTGGGTGAAGTGGTCTGGGGGGGTGGGGTACCCTCCAGTTTACCTATCAGATACGGATATACTAGCTCTTCAAAGGTTGTTCTACCCGTTTGGATATGGGTGAGTGACTAGTTCCAATGGGGGAAAAGCAAGATGGATTCACCAAACCAAAGAATTCTAAACAAAGACTTATTTTTTTCTTTCTGCAACACAATATACATCACAGTAAAATGTTTAATACTTGCAGGTTTGGGGGTTGAAAGAATTCAACGCAGAGGGAGGGAGAGGAAGGGTACTGACCAGAGAGCGAGCACTGAACGTTTATCTTAAAAGACGTGTGAGAGGCAGAAAAGCAATTAGGCTGCACTGCCTTCCGTGCTCCCCTTTCTGTGTGGGCGACACGTGGCATCTGACGGTATTTCAATGTGGAGCTCAAACCATAGAAAATGGGATGAAACGAGCCAACTTTCTATCAACTTTGGCAGTTTTGCCACCAACAGTAAATTGGACCTTTTTAATAGGAGGAAATTGAAAGGTTTCTCATTGAACAGAATTAAGTAGTGGGATCAAGAGATTTCCAGGCCTCAGGGTACCTCATTAGCAACTGGCTTTTTTTCATTCCAATGTCTCCCCTCTCCCAGGTCACCTGAGATTATAGGATAAAAACAGAAGGGTGGCCAAACTTCTCCTGTGCCCTCTTCTCATTCTCTCTGAAGTCACCAGATGACTCATTGGCGGGGGGGGGATCCTTTTTTTTTTTTTTTTATAAGCACTAAACACAGCTCCTGAAGCATTTGGACAGTTTCATTGTTTGGTGATGGAAGCCGCAATAATGTGTTTTGAAAACTGTTTCTTTTTTCTTAGCTCCTTCCTGCAAAGTACCATCAGCCCGGTCAGCTTGCTTAGGGGGTGGGGCTTTCTAAGGTCCAGGCCCCTATTCTCCACGCTCCACCCCTGAGCCTTCAATGTCCACTAGACAGCTCTACGGGCGCCTGACCCTTCACTCTGCGCTGTATTCATCCTTGAGTGTGAAACTCCATACCTCTTACCTCCTCTGCCTGCAGGGATCCCAAAGGGTTCTCAGACTTTGAGCTGTAACAACAGAGCCACCAGAAAGTCCTATAAAAGCAGCAGTGACCTTCTGGAGCTGTCAAGTCTTTAAATAGGATTTGGGATTTAATGCTGTATATTTTTAAAGGAAAGACATAAGAATTGCTAGTTTTTTTAAATAACGCATGTCTTTTAGCCAATTCAGAATCTGCTCACCCCCTACTTTTTTTAAACCCAGGAGAGATAAAACTTTGGGGGAAAAAAAAAAAAAGACCAGATCTCAGGCTAAATAAGGAAGGTGTATGTTAGGTGCAATCAGACTAAAAGAAGAACTTCAGTGGGTGACTTGTGGAAAGGGAACAAAAAATAAAAGAAAGGGGAAAGGAAGGAGCTTAAGGAATTACGTGATCTGTCATGGTGTAGTATGAATTACAGCCTGAAAACTCCAGGAGCCGTCTCATTCTGAATTCTCAGACCCAGAGCAAAAAGGTCAGAAGAGAATCTTTTACCTTTTGCTGATTTAAAAAAAAAAAAATGCAATGCCCCCCAGCAGCATTGCGGAGACTCCCCCTTAGACCGCTGTCTTGGACACGCAGAGATCCTTCTGGCCTGGGCCCACCTCCTACAGGAGAGTTCTGTTTATACAGCTTGTCTTAAGACCACAGTGAGTGCTTCTTGTTCTGCTTGGGCCACCCTGTAAATACTTAAGTCGGCGTATTATTTAAAAAGGAATAATAAAAAGCTTCTATTTTCATCTCTTCCTACCCACCTCCGTATCCCGTGCCAACCTGCGCTGAGCACGACAGGCTTCTCTATGGGATTCTCCATGTCCCTCTCTCTTCCAGGGACAGAGAGAAACCTTGGTCATAGTCCAAGGTCAACGAGAGGCTTCTGACCTTCGGTTTAATTCAGTAGGTGACATCCTCTTATTAGCCGTCCTTCCCCGCCCCCCTCCCCCTTCGGGTGTGCTCTGTCAGAGTGGATGGTCAGTTACACAAGAGGGTGGAGCTGGAGGAAACAGAATCCTCGGAAGTGACGTGGACACCTCCTACAAAATCACCCAAAGTGCTAGAAACAGCACTTGGCTTTATCCCTCTCTACTTCAAGCAGGTCTCTAAAAAGCAAAAATGACGTACGTTCTGTGTTGGGGGAAGTATTTGGATACTAAATCATTCCGTGTCCCAGATCTTTCGTTGGCCCACTCGTGAAGAATCTGGGATTTCCATGCAAACCTCCAACAGTTTTGGTCTCGCACCTCTTGCTGCTCCCTGACCCCGGGCCCTTTTGCCTTCCAGAGGGGCCACCTGGGGAAGGCGGTTCTTGATCCCTCGTGGTTGTCGGAGGCGTTACCAGAAAGCTGGGCTCCAGCCTGCCAAGCAGTAAAGGTAGGGGTAGTAAGGGTAGGCGTTATGCATGGAGATGAGGGAGCCCCGCGAGAAGCCCTCCTCTTTCAGAGCTGGCAAGGAAGGATGCTTCTCCAGGTCTCCCAGGTCTGAGGTGAGCTGCTTCCGCTTGGTCTTATAGCGTCTGTTCTGGAACCATATTTTCACTTGGGTCTCCGTGAGCTTGAGGTTCTTGGCCAGGTGAGCCCTTTCGGGAGCTGACAGATACTTCTGGTGACTGAACTTCCTCTCCAACTCAACGACCTGATTGTGCGAGAAGGCGACCCGGGAGCGCTTCTGTGGCTGCTTAGGGGCTGGGGGCAGGCTCGGTGAGGCGTCCCGAGTGTTTTCCCAGTCCAACAGATAAGTCTCAAAGTGCCTGTCTGGAAATGAGAGGGGAGAAGCAGGGATGGGAAGGAAAACGTTACATGTTAGCACGGAAGAGTACAGAATTCAATCCACCCTTATCTCTTCTGGTGAGTGAACAAACAGCCCACTGTCGGTTTAGACACATTGCACTTTTTTCACAGGACTAAGGAACTCTCTGAGTGGGGAGTGAGTGCATATGTAGATTACGTGTTAGTTTTCTACTAGTCATCAAGTCCCCAAAGTAGGAGCAGTTAGTGCTAGAACTTCCTGCCGTATCATCCAGTAGAATGAAATAGGGATTCTGCATATGTCTTGAGGGGAAGCGGGAGCAGGGAGGCAGGAAAAACTCTGAGAAATAAGATACCCGGTAAAGCGGGCCCCAAAGGCACCCGATGTTAACATCCGGGTGGCAAGAGAGGGCTTGTGTGGTAGGAAAGTTCATTCTCTGGCTTTAATCCCCCCTTTTTTTTCTCAACCAGCCGTTAGGATGCCTCATAAGAAGGGTGTGTATTGTATGGTGACGGCTGGTACCTAGACTTATCGTGGTGATCACTTTGTAGTGTGTACACATATCAAATTATTGTGTTGTACACCTGAAACTAATATAATCTTATGTATCAATTTTACCTCAGTTTAAAAAAAAAACTGATGGGAAAGAAAGTAAGTCTACTCTAAGCGTTCCGACGTTGTAACTCCTGAAGACCAGAGGGGCTCCTAGACTTACTGTTTATTGCCCGTGGGACTGGGAAGCGAAGGGCATCTTTGTTGGTCAAACCCTGATTTATTAATATTAATACGCTATTATCAATAACTCGTTATATGTTAATTGTCGTAACTGCCCAGAAGTAATATGGGGCTGGCGCCGATCAAGGGTCGCACTGTGGCTGGGAGCGATGTGGGGGTTTCCTTCTGGGACACTGGACCACGGTGGGAGCTTCGTGCGCGCTCGCCTTTTGACCCCGGGGCGCGGAGAACCCGCTGCGCAGAGCACCTTGCCGGGCGAGTCAAGCCCAGTCTAAATCCTGCGCCGCCCTGACGCTGGGGTCACGGTTAATCTCCGAGGCGCGCCCGTGGCGGAGGCCGTGAGGTCCCTTCGCCCGTCGCCGCGGGGCCCCGCATCCCTGCAGCCGGAGCTCCGGAGGTCCACCCAGCACCCGCCCTCACGCCCGTTCGGCCAGCAGACCGGCCCTCCCTTCCGAAAGGACCCACCCCGGCCCAGCCCGGCCTCCCCAACCTCGCCGGCATACGTGGCTCGGTCTCCGCCGGCTGCTCTGCCTCCCCGCGCGCAGCGCGGGGCCGGGCTCTCGGCTGGTCCTCCGGAGCCCCGGCGCCTCCTCTTCCTCCCTCGGGCTCCGGCTCAGGGTCTCGCCTCCGGTCAGGCTGGCGCGGGGGCTGCGGGCTGCCCGCGTGACCTGCGCGCCGATCAGCGCCTTCCCGCAGGATATCCTGGATGAGGAAGGAGGTGAGCGGCTTGGACTGGGTGGGCGGCACGGCCCGGGGGCTGCAGCTAGCTGCCCCCGCCTCCCCGGGCCGCGGCTCGGGAGTCCGAAGCATCCCCGAGGTTCGGCTCCGGCGCCCAGGCTCAGGCCCCTGCGGATGCCACCAGGCTGAGCTCGCCGCTCCGGCACCACTTTCACTTTCCGCGGCCCCGGGAACTTATAGCCTTAGGGGCGCGCCGCGCCGCCTTCCCATTGGCCGCCCGCCCGAACCGCGCGGCTGATTGGCCGCCCGCCGCTCCAGGTGAGGGTAAAGGGGAGTCCCTCGCACAGTCTGGGTCGTGTCTTTCATAGAGGATTTCTTCCGAAGTTGCTTCTTCTCCAGGATCCTGGCTCGCCTCCCTCCTCCCTACGTCGTTTTCCCTGGCTGGTAGAGAAAACCAAAGCGGGTCTCTTCGGCCCCAACTCAGCTAATATGTTTAGCTGCTTCTGGGAAATCATGATGCAGAAGAGAAATACTCCATTTAGCTCTTAGAGATCGTTAAAGTGCCTTTACTCACAAAGAAATAGGTGGGGCAATTACCAGCATCCCACCTTACAGATGAGAATTCTGGGTGCCCGTTGACAAGGAGACAATGGTAGCAAAGCTGGGTCTACTAAACCTAAGTCTGTCAAAGAGACATGACAGGTAAGTGCAGTACCTGACCCCAGGCTGGATTCTGTACTTGGGGCAATTGATGAAAATGGAATAGGACCAATGGCTAAAAGTATTGAATCAGTGTTACATTTACTGAAATTGGTAACAGTATTGTGATTGTATAAAAGAATATTCTTCGGAAATAAACACTAAAGTATGTAGGGGCAAAGGCCAATGATGTATGTAACTTACCCTCAATTGGTTCAGAAACAATGACATAGATGGATAGATAGATTCCATATGATAAAGTTGAATGGGTTAACATATTAATTGGTGAATCTAGAAAAAGGGTATACCAGTGTTCTTTTGAACTATCTTTATTTAAGCAACTTTCCTGTACGTCCTACTCTAAGACACCTTTCATTCGACTGGAAACTTCAAAAAGACGGTATGTTGTATGTCTGGGGAGAAGGGAGAGGGAGTAGGTTATTGCGGATAAAGAAACTGCTAAAGAGAACCACCTTGTGTAATATGAATGAAGGTCTTTGGCAAGGATGGTTTTCTTCTCTCATTTTTTTCATTAAAAATTTTTGTACCATTTTCTTTTGAAATAGTTATAAATTCCCAGGAATTTGCAAAATCTGTACCCCTAACTTCCCCCAATGGTGACATATTATGTAACTGCAGTAAAATATAAAAACCAGGAAATTGACATTGATACACACCATGAATTAGACTACAGACCTTATTTTATTGTCACCACGTAAAAGCCTGCGTTCATGTGTGTGTGCGAGCGTGTGTGTAGCTCAATGCAATTTTATCATGAGAGTAGATTCTTGTAAAGCCACAATCAAGATACAGAATTGCTGCATCACTGCAAAAGAACTCCTTGTGCTATCTCTTTGTATTTGGGTACCCAAACCCCTTCCCTCCATCACGGGCCCCTGGTAACCAGTAATTTGTTCTCTGTCTCTATAATTTTACTATCTGGAGAATGTTCTATAAATGGAATCAAATGTGGTACAGTATGCAACCTTGTGGAATTGGGTTATTTTTTTGCTGAGTATAGTGCTTCTGAGCCTACTCAGACTGTTGCATATATTAATAGTGAATACTTTTTAAAATTGCTGAGTAGTATTCTACTGTACAGATCTGCCAGAGTTTGTTAACTGTCCACCCACTGACGGACAATTGATCTGTTTCCAGGGTTTTGTTTGTTTGCTTGTTTTGTTTTACTATTTTGAATGAAAGTGCTGTAGACATTCATGTACAGGTTTTTGTGTGAATACGAGTTTTCATTTCTCTAGGATAAATGTTCAGGAATGCAATCTCTGGGCTGTATGGTAATTGCATGTTTGGTTTTGTAAAAAACTGCCAAACTATCGTGGTTGTAGCATTTTTAGATTTCCACCAGCAATGTATGAGAGTTCCAGTTTCTCCACATCCTCATCAGCATTTGGTGTTATCGTTATTTTTTATTTTAAGCATTCTAATAGGTGTGTAGTGATAGCTCATTGTGGTTTTAATTTTAATTTGCATTTCTCAAATGGCTAGTGATATTGAACATCTTTTCAGGTACTTCTTTACCATCCATGTCTCCTCTTTGGTGAAATATCTGTTCAACTCTTTTTGCTCATGTTATAATTGGATTTGGGGGGAGCTGCTGTTGAGTTTTGATAGGTTTTTTTAATATATATATTCTATATATGTCTTTGTTGAATATATGGTTTGCAAATATTTTCTCCTAGTCCATAGCTTGTCTTTCCATCTTTTTTTTTTTTTTTCCTGTTCGCGGGCCTCTCACTGCTGTGGCCTCTCCCGTTGCGGAGCACAGGCTCCGGACGCGCAGACTCAGCGGCCACGGCTCACGGGCCCAGCCGCTCCGCGGCATGTGGGATCCTCCCGGACCGGGGCACGAACCCGCGTCCCCTGCATCGGCAGGCGGACGCCCAACCACTGTGCCACCAGGAAAGCCCTCCATCTTTTTAACAGGATATTTCACAGCAGAAAAGTTTTTGATGTTGGTGAATTTTTATTTCACAGATTTTGTTCTTGGTGTCATGCCTAAGAACTCTTTGCTTATTCCTAAGTACTGAAGATGCTCTCCTGTGTTATCTTCTAAAAGTTTTACATTTTACTTTTAAATCCATGATCCATTTGAATTAATTTTTGTATATGGTGTGACGTTTAGGTTGAGTGACCTCTTCTCAGGTTTAGAATTTAGAGCTGGGTGGCATTTCAAATCACAGGGGGGAAATGTGAATTATTTAATAACTAGTACTGCCATTTGGAAAAAATAAAGGTCTAGTCTTATAACAAAATAAATCCCAGATGGCTCAAACATTTAAAACATAAACAGGCACATGAAAAAAAATAGTTTAACCACACTCATCATTAGAGAAATACAAATCAAAACCACATTTAAATACCTTCTTTCCACCTATCAGATTGACAGAGGTTAGAAAGATGATGTCTAGTGTTGGTGGGGGTGTGAGGAAGAGTTGCCCCCATACTGTTGGAGAGAGAGTAAGTCAGTTTTGTATATATGGGTGGTAACTTGGCAAAATCTGTCAAATTTAAAACTGGGCATATCCTTTGACACAGATATTCCGTGCCTAGAGATTTACTCTAGAAATCTACAAATACACAACATACTGACTTGGGAACATATCCTCAATTTAGTCGGAGAGTTGCAATTCAAGTTGCAAAAAAATAAAATGTTATAAAATGAACTCACTGTGTTAAAAGAAATAGTCACAGGTTATCTATAAAATATTTTACATTTGAACATTTGAACATATAGAAAAATCTGGAAGGATAGAAATATCTCAATAGAGCATTTACCTCTGGTCAGTGAGATGGAGATAGCAGATTGGGAGAAGAGGAGAGTGGAACAAGGTGCATTTCCTTGCACTAATTATAATTTTTTAAATTAAGAACAGAGCCAGAGCTGAGCTTGGGCTCCCTTCTTCCACAACCTCCTCCTCAGATATCAGGTGTCCCTTCAGGGTGGGGACACAGCCCCAGCCCTTTCCCTTACGTCACTTAGAATGTTGTTCCTTTGGTGCTTAGTATTTTGGACGTTTATGTGGATGGGTCCTCTCCTTGAGCAGGGACCGTGTCATCCTCATTTACACTATCCGTAGCACAGTTAGTTTTTGACACACAGAAGTCACTCAATAAATATTTGCTGGTGGATGTCCAGCTTTAGGTACTATGTGGCATCTCACTAGCTGGCAGCGTTATCCATAAGGGACCACAGGGTCCCAAGGCACATACCAGTGTAAGGTCTGTCCTCCCCTCCTTGCCACGTCTATCCAGCTTAAACAGGATGAAAATGATAGGAATAGGAAGACACAAGGGGCTGTTGTAGGCTTTTTTTAGATGGAATAGAGTTCTGGAGAAGAATAAACACCCCCCTTCCAAGATGCTCCCCTCCAAATGCCTGGAATGCAACACCTGCAAATCGCAAGGGGGAGTTAAGTTGTAGATGGAATTCAAGTTGCTAACCAGTTGACCTTGAGACGGGAAGATTATTCTGGGTTATCCAGGCAGACCCCATGTAATCACAGGGCCTTTATAGGTAAAAGAAGGAGGCGAGAAAGTCAGAGTCAGAGAAGGAGAGGTGATACTGAAGTAAGGTTAGAGTGATGGGAGGCGAGAAAAACTCAACTGGCCCTTGCTGGCTTTGAAACGAAAGGCAGGGGGCATGTGAGCCAGGGAATGTGGGCAGCCTCTAGGAGCTAGAAAAGATAAGAAGTGGATTCTCTCCTAGAGCCTCTAGAAGGAACAGAGCTCTGCCAACATCTTGATTTTAGCCCAATGAGACCCATTTCAGACACCTGACCCCTAGAAACTAATACAGGGGCATTTATAAAGGGATGTAAAAATGATGAGAGAAGGATTACCAGCTCTGCCTTCATATGAACTTTGGGTCTCTTAAAAAAAATGTTAAATATACTTTTATATCCATAATCCTGTCCCTTCATATCTTCTTTGTATATTTTCTTCCAGTCTTCAGCCATACACATTTGTTGGATAAGTGTAATTTTGTATCTTGTTTTTTCCTTCCAATTTACTATTACATCATAAGCATTTATATATTGTTCCATTATATATTTTATTTTATTTTATTATTATTTTTTTTTTTTGCAGTACGCGGGCCTCTCACTGTTGTGGCCTCTCCCGTTGCGGAGCACAGGCTCCGGACGCGCAGGCTCAGCGGCCATGGCTCACGGGCCCAGCCGCTCCGCAGCATGTGGGATCTTCCCGGACCGGGGCACGAACCCGTGTCCCCTGCATCGGCAGGCGGACCCTCAACCACTGTGCCACCAGGGAAGCCCCCATTATATATTTTAGAAGCCATCTAGACCCAAAGACATTTAGAGCTAGAAGGGATCTGGGGATCATCTAATAAAATTTCTTGGTTTTCTCAGAAAGAATCCGAGATTTTTTTTTTTTTTTTTCCTGCACCGCGAGGCTTGCAGGCTCTTAGTTCCTCGACCGGGGATGGAACCCAGGCCCGGCAGTGAAAGTTCCAAGTCCTAACCAGTGGACCACCAGGAAATTCCCAAACCTGAGATTTACAGAGACAAAAGAACTATAGATGGAAACTATACAAGCCCAAACACTTCACTGCATCACCTTCCATCCTCCCACCCACCCCAATCTGCCTCTGGTGCTACCCTACAGTGTGGAAAGTGGGAGCAGAGTTTATAGAATTGTCCTGTATAAATACGTTTTTCAATGTACTTGGAATTTATTTTAAGCAAGTATGCAACACGTGCAGACACAGAAATGACTGTATTGAAGGAAGAATTGTTTATACTCACAGATCCCCAGAAACGGGAGGCACAACACACTATACAGGACCACATGGGGAAGCACCAGGGTTAAGAGACAAAAAAGACAAGGGGAAAGCATGGACACAGCCTTTTTTGTGGTTTCCATGGGAAGGAATGGGCAAGGCTGAGCAAACGTAGGATTGGGTAGTTTGAATAAGTTCAGCAGGCTCTGGGCTATAGGGGTGGTCCCCAGTTGTCCAGTACTTGGCCCTGGCGTGATTTGGGGCAGAGGAAATATGGGCTTGGTGTGTGAGAGTTAGAGAAAGGAGATGGTTGGGGGGTATGAACTCCACTGGTTGATTTGCATATCAAAGGTGTGTTCACAGGCAAGTTGTTTGCCGTCTTTAGGAATTAACTAACTCTCACAGACCCTCCTTGGGTTCAGCAAGGTCTCAGATGTCCAAGCATCATAAAATACAGAAAATAGAAAACGTGATTAATGTGAAATGCATCATTGTCACAGCACACATTTTTCTTTTAAAATACATTTCAAAGCCTTCTGGGGTAACCACACCAAGTTTATACTTACCGAAACACAGCGTGCTGTGTGTCTTCCAAGGAGGCACTTGTGTTGGCTCTGCTAATTCAGAAAGACAAAAAGAAAGAAGAAAAGAGAAGTCAATCCCAGCCATCACCACAACAGAAAGGACAAAAGCCTTCCACCAGCCAACACGTTTTATAAGATTTCCGAGAAGGTAGCGGTTGGAGGTGGGAGAGGTTGAGGTCTAATCTCAAGGTCTAACCCAGTTGATGGCAGAGCTGCAAGGGTAAATGTTCAGGTGCAGTGTTCCTTCCCTAAGGGCTACCTGCTCAGGGTGAAGGGAGCCTCCTTCCTGTTATTCCTCTTCCCTTTTATACCCCCCCAGCCCCAGCCCCTGTTCCAATTCCCAGTCCCAACTGGGTCTAGATGGGCCTCAGTGAGACAGGACTCCCTGACTTTCTCACAGTAGAGACTCCTACCATCCTCAATATAAAACAGACCTCCTTGGTCCAGTGCCATCCCTTCTAGAATCTGCTTTCCTGGCTCTGGGAGTGGAGGGGTGTGAGAAGATTTTCCCCATCGTTCTTGCAAATTCAGTGATGTTGGAATTCAGACTTGTCATTATCTTTCCAGGTTGGATTGGAACATTAAACTGTTTTTCATTTTCTATATCTTACTAGAAAGCATCCTGTACGTTTCCCTACCCTCGTGTCCTCCCTGCAATAAAACTGAAGACATTTGAGCCCATATGGAGAAAGAATTGTTTGGAAGCAGCTTCAGGGAGTTCAGTGTCTCTTAGAACCCTAGACCAGTTGGGGGGTGAGAGGCAGAATTGCTTGTTTTGGAAGGAGGACAGTGGCTAATGGAGTAGCCGTGACTGTGGGACCTTGGGCAAGTTACCTAACCTTTCTGAGCATGCCTCAGTTTCCTCATGCAAAATGGGTGCAAAAACAACATCCCCTCAAGGATTATTGAAAGGAATGATGAGGCTTTTCACGATAAAGGACCTCAGCGTCTGGCATGCAGAGGGGGTCCAGGAATGGGTTCTTCCCATTAGTAGGGTTAGGTTCTAGACCCACCTGCAGAGTAAACAAAACTTGCTTTTCCTAGGCACACTGCACATTTCCCAAACAAATAGGAGGTCTGAATATAGGGTCCCTAATAAAACTGGGGAGGGGAGGGGAAGGAGAGTGCAATGAATGAATGAACATGCCTGAGATATCTGCATCGTAAAAACCCAATATCTCAAGTGTTCATCTCGGTTTTCCAAGGCCTCCCACACAGAGGCGTCAGCTTCCCTGCCCTCCTTCCCTCTCTTACTTCCTCCCCGACATGGTCCCCTGCCTTTACTGATTGTTCTGTCATGGTTCCCACTCGTGTCCTGCCCAGTCCTATCTCAGGCCTCTGTGCCTGCCGTGTGTGCATTTACAGCCTTTTGTTCATCTTCAGCAGTTCAGTTTCTACCCAAAGTCTTCGGAGACCTCTCCAGCCTCCATCACTGGCTCTGCTGCTCATTTGAGCATCTGATCCTCTAGTGCCTTGCAGTATTTCATCATTTTCTGCTTCTCCGTTGTGTTGTTGGCTTCATCAAAGGTCAAGGCTGTGTCTCAGCTCTCCGTGTCCTACTCCCACTAGGAGAAGGGAGAGAACTGACATGTATTGAGTGCCCACTCTGGACTGGATCACCACGGACATTTCATTTGCACTACAACCCACTGGGGATCATTTTTGACAGATAAGAAGATAGAAGCTCAGAGATTGAATGTAACATGCCCAGGTTCTCACAGCTAACCCGGGTTGTTCTGGCTCCAAACCCAGTGTCTTCCCCGCCATGCCGTGCACTAGGCACCTAGCAGCTGCTCCTTAGACACCCATCCTCAGGTCGCAGTGGAGTCTCCCATGGCCTCTTACAGAGTCCCTGGCTCAGTCTACCCTATTTCCTTGCTTCTCTCTCTCTCTCTCCTCGCGTGGAAGCAGAGCCACTGAAAAGAGGGACAAGAGGAAACCACCTCCCACCAGGTTAACCTGGATCAGAGGCACCACCCCTGCAGTGGTTCAAAGGCATTGCCTCCCCATGGATATCGCTCAGTGCTCTACATTTCTCCGCTGTGGCATTTGGGTTAAGACGATTTTCATGTGTTAACGTGAAAATGCTATGTGCGTTTGGTGACACATTAAGCTATCCTCAGTTACACAGTGGCATGAATTAGTCAGACTTTTATTTTCCAACTGGTGATGGGCAGGGTGCACACCCGCAGGACGTGAAGGATGAGGCCTGGGAGTGAAGGGCAAGGAGACCAGCCCAGACCCCGGGAAAACTAGGCTGGGAGGCCATGCGGGGAGGGGATAGTACGTTGAAGGGCCGGATCTGTGCTTCTCAGACTTTGAGGTGCACACAGATTACCCGGGGATCTTATTAAATGCAGATCCTGCCTCAGTAGGTCTGGGTGGACACTGAGAGTCTGATTTCTTTCTTTTTCTTTTTTAAAGATATTTTTTGGTGGGGACCACTTTTAAAGTCTTTATTGAATTTGTTACAATATTGCTTCTGTTTTATGTTTTGGTTTTTTGGCCCCGAGGTATACCAACCAGGGAACAAACCCACGCCCCCTGCATTGGAAGGCCAAGTGTTAACCACTGGACCGCCAGGGAAGTCCCAAGAGTCTGATTTCTAAGAAGCTTCAAGGTGATACCACTGCTGCTGGTCCAAGGACCCTCCCCCCTGCCCACCACCACCAGTAGTGAGAAGCTGAGGGCCCTGGGCGGTCATGGGGGGGAGAGTGGAGGACCCTGTGAGGATGGCATGGAGGCCACTGCAGTCGCACGTGATCTACTCCAATTCTTTTTCAGGGACTTCTGACCTGACATGTGTCTATGCCCTGTCTGTCACTCTGAAACCCATTCATGTTTCAAATGCCATACTTACCCAAAGACCTCTCTTTCCTTCCATCCCAGGACCCTATAAAAAGGTCTGTTCCTCCGACTCTGTACCTATTTATGCCAGTTTTCCCTGCAGACTTTTCTGTGTGGCAAAAGGGATTGGGGTTTGTGGGAAAGTTCAGTAGCAGAGAGTGACTCAACATCCTTCTGCTTCCATCAGTGCTGATTGCCTAAGGAAAGCCATTAGGGAGGATTTATTGGGCAATAGGAACCCAAGAGTATTTTGCTAACGGTGCCCCTGGTCACCTGCTCTCTGCCCCCTCCACGGCTGCCTGTTTCTGGGGAGCTCAAGGCTGTGGGAGCATGTGCAGAAATTTCCACGTGCTCTAACTGGGTGGCCTCTGTCCCTTTGCGCTTGTTCTGTTCAACAGCTTAACAGAGGCCCTCACGGGGAGGCACACTGGGGGCTGTTTGTCTAGGGAAGGAGGCTCTGACCTTCTCACAGCACTCCGGCTGCCAGAAGCAATTTGAGACCGACTCTCTCCCACCTCTCAGCAGCCCCCTCCTCATAAAACTGGTCAGGCCATCACAGACGACGCCCTGAAATGATCGTATCCAGGTGGATGATGATCTGAGAAGGGGTAGAGTCAGTTTCTGGGGATGGAGTGGGTGCACATCCCCCAGGAACGAGGGGCCGAGGGCTAAGACTGTGCTTGGCCTTCCAGATGCTTCTACTGATCCCCTTGACTAGACAGGGAATGGGGACACGAGAGGCTATTCCGCAAAGAAAACTGTCTTCTTCCGGAACTACTGACTAGGGCTTCTCTGACAGACACTTTTCTGAAAATCACTTAGGACGACATAGCCACTGACCACTGAGGAAGAAGAAAGTCACTCAGCCAGGGGTTCATATTTGGCCTGAGGCAAGTCCTGCCCAATGCAGTTAAGACCATCCTGATGTTTTCCCAGTTTGTAAGGGAAGTGACCACCCAGGCACAGGCAGAAGGATGGGGAGGTGCTTAGAGACCACCCTGCAGCACCTGAGATGCTTTGGGCATCGGCAAAGGCTTTCATCCCATTCATATATTTACCCAGGTTCTCATCCCCTCTGAGGGGGCTTGGGGAGGGGAAGGAGGGGAGATAGAGAATGACCTGGAAGGCATGGAGACAGCGCATGCTAGAGGGGCAGATGTTCACGACTGGGGGCGTGTGGCACTCCTATTTAAAATTCACATAGGGACTTCCCTCTACGCTCCCACTGCAAGGGGCACGGGTTCGATCCCTGGGCGGGGAACTAAGATCCCACAGGCTGCGCGGTGCAGCCCAAAGATAAAAAAAAATAAATACAATTCACAGAATTGGGTGCTGAGAGACCCGAGGTGTTATTTTAGAAGTAGGGAGACTGAAGTTCGAAGAATGGAAATGACTCATCCAAAATCACTTGTTAGTGACCAAGTGAGAACTTTAACCCATGTCTCTCAATCTCTAGGTCAGTTTTATCTCTATCTCTTAACACATGTGATTTCTACTATAAAATGTTTTAAACGATAAAAAAACGCAGAGATCATTGCTATCACTTAATTGATAGCATGTATTTCTTTTAAAGAAATAAAATGTTACAGGCACAGCCAGAGTCCCCTTGCCAGTGTTTTATTTCTATGACATGCCAACGGACATGGTAAGGCCTTTAAAAAGAAAAAGAAAAAATTCCTCTATGAATCCTCGTGGCAGAGCCAGTAGGTAGCTGATTGATAAGTAGAAAAACTGGTGGGTCAAATCAAGCATGACACTGCTTCTCCCCTGAGACCTCCTCCGGCTAGAAGAGGTGGGGGCAGGGCAGAGGTGGGGGGAGTGAGGTGGCAGGAGGAATCTGGCCTACCCTGGTGGTCTAAGAGATGAGGCCGGGATCAGCAGGGGGCAGGCTGGCCTCTCATTGCTGAGCTTGGCTCAAGGGCCCCGAGAAACTAACTCCTGTGGGTATGGAGGGCCCAGCACATCCCTGGTGCCTGTCTCCCTCAAACAGGGCTAGAAGCCACCGGTGTCATCTGAGTTCTGAGGAGAAAAAGTGTGGAGAGAGTGGCCAGGGATGGGGAAGAAGGCCAGGTGAGAAGCTCTCTTGATAGACAGACTTACCCACCTCCTCCAGGGAGGGCTCAGCTCTGACAGGGGAAGCTAGGCCGTTTGATATCCAGTCATTTTAGGGTGACCCAGCATTTCATGGGGATGGCATGAAATAGATCTTTCCAAACCAGTGAGATTCAATGACACAGAGATCCTTGGCCTGGCACTAAAACAAGAGTAGCTAAAAACTTACCTGACCTTTTATTTTTTTAAATTGATTTCTTTATTGGCCTCTCCTGGCCTAAGTTACCTCCTCTGATAAGGGATAACAGCTGGCTCGGGGACAGAAATGTCCTGTCCTGCAGATCCAATGGATGTGTCTTGTATGTGAAGTTCTTACGTCAACGTCCAGACCAAGGAGAGCTCCAGCCAATGTGATCCATGACCCCCCCAGTGGGTCATGTCAGTTTCCCCATCAGGACGGAGGGAGGGGGCAGGAGGCCAGACCTTCCTCCAGCTCAGCCCAGAAAAGCTTGTCAACAACCATCACCCAACCTCGAAGCTGAGAGTGCTTGAGGAACAAGAAGGAATGTGAAAAAAAAAAAAAAGGAATGTGCGCGAAGCCGCTTTCTGCCTGGATGTTGGGTCAGTGCTGGAGATAATACCTCTGGATACAGTCCTGAGGATTGGGACTCTGCTCCTTAATTTTGGGGGCTCAGCGTTGAGGGGAACTGCTGAGGGGGGTAGAGAAGCAGGCATCCGGAAGCAGAGCCTTCTGTGGGTGGTGGAGGGCAGAAGCAAGTCCTGGTCTGTGTGCTCTCTCTGTACAAAATAAAGGCTAGGGCAGTCAGCAGAGGACGGCTGCAGACCTGGAGGCCGGTGTGGATGTGTCAGGGTGTGTCCGGCCACCCTGGGGACAGTGGGTGTGCGTACAAGCCGTGGCTGGTAGTTATGGGCCGGTGTTTGTGCACATCACCCTCTGACAGTTTTGATCCTCCTGGGGGGACCCATGTTCTTCTGGTCCTCTCGCGGCCCCTCTACATCACTGCCCTATTGCTACTGCTTGCAGCCTGGGAGCAAGCCTACAGCCGCGTCCGTCACAGCCTGGCCCACCTGGGAGCCTTGGCCCTGCCCCGTAGGTAAGGCTATTTTGAGGTCAGGAGGAGATTCGTCTATTAGGTAGGAGAATCCAAAGGCCCAAGGGTTGTATTGCCTCATTTCTTCACCGCTCGGATAAGAGATGCTGCTATTAAAGGGCCACGATGAATGGGATTCCATGAGAGGACGGCAGGTTATGAGGTTCATGGTCTGCGAGGATGCTGATAAGAGACGAAATCCACTTGTCCAAGAGGGTCGCAGAAGACGAAGGTAGCATTAGTGCTGAGCCTTCTGCCGTGAGGGTGCCTCTGCTGCTCCCGTTTTCCATTTGTTGCCTCAGGGATGAAAATGTGACCCTCAGAGACAAAGTGAAACGATGCAAAGTGATAGCCGTCTCGGAGGGACCAGTCTGGGTCACTCTCTTTAGACTTATGGAGGATTAGACACACGGAGGCACCCCCTTACACCATGGCTGAGGCCCAAGAAAGAGGGGGCGTCAACACAACACAACACACTGCACTGCCACTCATCCCCTCCCCTGTAAGACCCGCTCTCACAAGGAACTGGCAAGATGATGCAAGTTAATTGCCCTGGGGCAGGATAACCCTCAAGAGGAAGGGATTCTGCAACTGAGGTTGACCTTCCATAGCCCTTCCATACTGGTTATGTTGCCTGATACTCACTACGCCCTGTGATGAAGGGGAGCTGGCTTGGTTTTTCAACCTGGAGTGGCAAGGAAAATGCCATTTCGTCTCTGACTGTGCAGGTGTAAAGATGTGATTCTGAGCTGCCAGTGGCTGTGTACTTGGCCATGGTTTCTGCCAGCCCAGGTTAATGAAGCTGACCAGGTAGAGAGAAACGGAAATGAGAGGTGGATGGGGAGAAATCGGATGAGCCCCAGTCCCTGCTTTTAGCCAGCTTCACCATAAGCCTTCCTGCCACTCAGCTCTGAGGGTCAAGAAATTGCCTTGAATGTTTTGCTCATGCTGGTGTGAGTTAGGTTCCTGTCCCTCATAACCTAGAGAGTCACAGAGAATCATATTGGTTTAAGTAACTCCATTTTACCCAAGACGAAGTTGAAGCCAGCAGAGATCCAGTAACTTGTCCTCCGTGGCTGAGCTGGTCAGTGGCAGAGCTAAGCCAGAATCCAGTCGATTTAACTACATCGATGCTCAAAGCGGTCTTCAACTCAGGAACAGTTTGGGAACCTCTACTGTGAGTCAAGAACGGTTCAATGTGAAGGACCAATCAGATTAGTTTCCCTTCAGGATGTTTGAACAAGAGTCCGGAGAGAAAGTGAAAAGGAAGGCAGAGTTGCAAGCTAACCTAGTGATATTTGCTTCACCAGCCCCTTAGAGTTAATATTCCACACCCAGGCAGCTGTATTTTAGATACCCAAGTTCACTGCACAGTTGTAAACAGGGTCAGTGGGTTTATATTCAGACTCTAACTTACGAGCTCTATGACCTTGGGTAATTCCCCTCACTTTCCCTGGTTTCCTCTGTGTTACAATAATACTTCCGCATATGACTAATAAATGAGCCAGTATATATGGAGGACATCTATCCCCTGGAAAGCACCCCACAGATCTTGTAGCCACAAGCATCACAATGTTATCATGCTATGAATGTTTGTCACACTGAAACCATGGCCAACAGCTGGTGTCTATGGAGCCCTTAATCCTTTGATTCACTGTCTCCTTCTGTCCACTCCCAACTGTCAACATCCAAACCGGAAGATAAAGGGGTTGACCTGAAAAAGAAATCTGAAGCACTGCTGGAAGCAAAGGTTTTGGGTGGAGGCCCAAGGAATTTGGGGAATTCCCTTTTTCCCCATAGCGGGAAACCGGAGGCAAGGGTGTCCCCTGGTGGGCAGTTTAAGTGCTGCAGTCAGAGGCGGAGGGTTACTCCACTGGCGCTGTCGTCTCCGACACAAATGTTCTTGGGTTACATGTCATATTTTATGTAATGTGTTGATTACATACAGGACTGATTCTAGATGCAGATGTCCCTCACAGAGAGCAGGGCCCCATGGGAATATCCGTGATCTTTTCCATCCCAAACATCTGAATGCGCTCCTCAGGACAGACCTTTTCCCTCCGATGATTCTCTCTGGGGTTGGGATGGAAATGTCGGGATCAGAAAGAAGCACAGCCAGCCAGAGAGCATGTGTCGGAGACTCCGTCACTAGCAAATATAGCTGTAGGGTTAGGTATTTAAATAACAGTAAGAAGCAGCAGCCTGTAATGTGTATGAAACGGCGGCCGAACATAATGGAAAGTAAATGAACTTTGGAGGCTCAACTTTTGCCTCTATCTTTAGTGGTGGTGATTTTGGATAAGTTTCTTCAACACTCCCAGCCTCAGTTTCCTAATTTGGGAGCTCGTTGGATTCCTTGGACCCTAGACTTTAGAGAGTGATTATGGCAATTACGTGATATAATGCCAAACACTGAGCACTTAGCTTGGGCTTAATAAGCATTTGTTATTTTTCTCTGCACACTGACTAGGCACATCTTCAAACCGGTCTCCCACGGATCCTCCAGTGCTTCCACGCAACCACCCCATTATTCGGATATTCACGGAGCACTCCTAACCTGCCTGCGTTTCCATGTCTCGGCAAGAAAGTGGAAGGAGGGAGAGGTAAAAGGAAAGCTGACAAGAAGTGTTGACGAGATGAGCAACTGGAACTTTTAAACGCTCCTAGTGGAAACGTAAGTTCATACAACTACTCTGGATAAGCAGTGGCATCTCCCAAACCTGGCCACATGCATACCTCATGACCCAGAATTTCCACATGTAGCACATACTCAGCAGAAATGTGCTCATGTATTCACCAAAAGACATGCACAAGAACGTTCATGACAGCGCTAATTATAATAGCCCCTAAACCCCCAAATAATAAGCCCAAATGCCCATCCACAGTAGAACAGATAAATCTATCGTGGTGTAATCATTCCATGGAAAACTCAACCAGCAATAGCCGTGAGCAAACTGCGATTACCCACAACAACATGAAGGCATCTCATAAACATAATCTTGAGTGAAGGAAACCAGACAAAAGAATATACACCATGTGATTCCATTTCAGGAAAAGTCAAAAACAGGCAAAATTAGTCAATGGTGTTTGAAGTCAAGCTAGTAGTCTCCTTTGGGGTAAGTGACAGTAAGGGGGTGCATAAAAGAGCTTTGGGGGACGTTAATGTTTTGTTTCATGATCTCGGTGCTGATTATATGGGAAATTCACTTTGCGAACTAGGCATACGTGTAGTATTCCTGCACTTCTCCCCGATATATGTTATATTTCAATATGTCTGGTTAAAGAATGTGGTCTGTGTTTTGACAGTGTCTTCATCAAGGAGTAGACAAGATTTCTTAAAAAATCCTATAGCAGCATGAGAAATGGCCTGGAGGGAAGAGAGTGGAGGCAGGGAGACCAGTTAGAAGGCAATTGCACATGATGAAGCGAGAGATGATGACTTGAGCTTAGATGACTTGAGCTTAGTAGTGGTGGAAACACAAAATAGGCAGGTAGGGGAGAGGAGAGAGTGAAATAGGACAATGGAGTGTCATCCTGGGTCACAAGAGAGGGAATATGGAAAGTGGAGCAGGTTTGGCAGGAGGAAGGTAGAGAGAGGTGGGTTTGGTTTTCGACTGAGGTGTCTGGGAAACATTTAAATGGAGATGTCCAGGGAACAATGGGCAATTTGGAGCTGGAATTCAGGATGGAGGGTGGAGCTGGAGCTGGAGCTGTAGGTGTGCATTTGGGAGTTACTTGCATAGAAATGGTAGTTAAGCCTTTGGAGTAGATGATACCAGCTGGGGAGAGGGCGGATGAGTTGAACGCCATGACCGTGGACATGTCCAGACTATTGCCTTCAATGTTGCCTCAGAGAGTCCCTGGATCCCATGCATTTTATGATCCGTAGTCCTCTCCACGTCCCTCTGTGTAGATTCCCCATCCTCCCCCTCCAGGTATCCAAATTTATTCATCCTTCTGAGGGGCTTGTCTCAAGCTCCTTCTCTTTGATTGTCCCTTCCTAGATTACCTTGGTTTGATTTATTTCTCCTCTAAACATTTACTGGATTTGTATCAGCCAAACTTCTAATTACCTGCTTGTGTCCTCTATGAGTTAAGATATGCATTCAGCTGCTATAACGAAGGTCAAAGTAACAGTGACTTAAACAAGACAAATGTTTCTTTTTCTCTCATACATTAGATGGAGTGTAAGCAGACCCAAGCTGATAAGGTGATTTCATAGTGCTGGGGACCTAGGCTTCTTCCATCTTGTTGCTCTGTCAAAATCTAAGATAGCTGCTAGTGCTCCCAACATTTCATCTGTATTCCAGCCAGGAGCAGGAAAAGAAAGGAAGTGGAGGGAAGGTGCCTTCTGTTTAAGGCTATGTCCCGGAAATTGCACACATCACTTCTGCTTATATCCGTTTAGCCAGAACTTAGTTACTTGGCCACCCTTAGCTGCAAAGGACTCTGGGAAATATACCTTTAGCTGGAAGGTTGTGTGCTTAACGCTGGGGTTCTATTATTAAAGAAGAAAGCGGGAGGGACTTCCCTGAGAATCCGCCTGCCAATCGAGGGGACACGTGTTCGTGCCCCGGTCCGGGAAGATCCCACATGCCATGGGGCAACTAAGCCTGTGCGCCACAACTACTGAGCATGGGCTCTAGAGCCAGCACTCTAGACCCCACGAGCCGCACACAGCTGCTGAGCCCACGTGCCGCAAGTACTGAGCCCGCGCACCTGGAGTCGGTGCTCCGCAACAAGAAAAGCCACCGCAATGAGAAGCCCCCGCATTGCAACGAAGAGTAGCCCCCGCTAGTCGCAACTAGAGAAAGCCCACATACAACAACGAAGACCCAACGCAGCCAAAAATAAATAAATTAATTTAAAAAAAAAAGAATCTTTAAGAAAAAAAAGAAGAAAAAAGGGAGAAACATATTGAATGATATCTAGAAGCCTCTACAGTATGTTCAATGAACTGAAGGATTTATATGTTTATAATGTACCTTTTCTAGTTTTTCCTATAGATATTTGGCTGTATAGGTACTTGTCTTACCCACAGTTTTATAATCTTGAAGATAAGGACTCTGTCCTATGCATCCTTGAGTCCCTCTGATCTTATATATATTTTTAAAAAATGATACTAGTTTTATGTTCCCCCACAGTGTTCAACCTAATTTTCCTTAATACTTGCTAATTAAAGTTAAGTTGACCTACAGGAGAATGGCTAGAAGAATAAAACAGGGATTCTTGTCACAATGGTCATAACCCCTGGCTGACAGAAATTCTTAGGGCCCCTGGTGTCAGGGCTTAGATGACCCCTGCCAGGAGCCAGATCCCCATCCACATATAGGAGGACTTTCTTCCAGAGGATTCTGAATACCAAGGAGCCAGGTCAGAGCCCAGGTCTTCAATGCAGACTTTGTGAGGCCATGCAGGAAAGCCAGAGAGCAACGATTCACTCACTTGTTCAATCAACAAACAGTATTGAGCCCCGTCTCCATGACAGGCGCAAGGTGTGTTGGAAACACATCAGGGTCTGAGGCAGACATAAGGCTGATTGTTTAGATGGTACAACAGACATGGAGAGTAAATGCATTGTGATGGGGAGGTTTAAGATGCTCCAGGAGCAGGTTCTTGGAGACCTGACCCACAGGGAAGGACCAGGGGAGGCACCAGAGGGCCCAGAGAAGGACAGGAATCAGGAACCATCAAAAGAAAAGTTCACCTTTGGCTCACTTACGTCGTAACTTCGGATTCCAATTTCCCGCGCCCTAGGGTTTCAGGCAATTAAGCTGGGCTGGTGGCAGGAGGAAGCAGGAGCCATTGAAGCATGGATGGGAAGGAAGCAGGTATGACTGAGACCAGCTTATGAGGACGGCGCTATAGAGACTAAGCCAGAAAGCACTCTGAGGTCTGTGGCCTGGCTGCCGGCATATCTGCTTTTCCTACAGTGGAATCTGGACTGTGTCACTAAGACCACATCCTTCTCTCAGGTTGAGGGTAGGGGGACTTACCAGAGTCTAAACAGAGCAAAAGGAAGGCAGAGGGACTTCCCACGAAGCTCTCTCCCCAGGTGGGGGGAGGTGGAACGGAGGAGAAACAGCTCAGCGCTGAATTCTCTCCACTTCAGGAGCTGGCCACTGAAAGCATGAATCAACGTCTCTGGGGGCACAAAGTCAGAGGAAAATGTAGACAAAAATGGGCAGGGGGCGTACAAAAGCCAGAGCCCTGAAATACTCTGTTTGCTCATAAGTGCCTGAAAATGCAGTTATATCTCTCCCGCCACCTCCACCCTCTCTGGCCTCTTGCTTCATATTTATCCCCTCTGGATGCTTTCCAAAAGGCTCCCATCCCTCATGCACTTTTCCCTCAGGAAAGGAAGAACACAGTATCACTCAACAGTCACCTGATTTGTGTAAGGACTTGAACTCTTTGTTGAGTATTCACTGGACGTAACCCAGGACTAGGGGGCAGAGGGACTGCGGTCTAGTCCCAGTTCTGTCACTAACTTACAGCGTGACTGTCACCTTTCTAGCCCTTGGACTCTTCCTCTGCAGATGGGAAGAGTACTAGGCTCTGCCTCAGATGGAGGTGCTGAGTACCCAATGAAATCATACAGAAGTCAAAAGGCTGTTGTTATATAAATAGAAATCTGTCAGAGGATGGATCCTCGCTCTGCAACGCAGAACAGCTCCTAGAAGCCAGGACCAACTCCAGCTAGAGAATACAGCAGCCGCAGCCGTACCTGTGAGAAAGGTACCACTAGCAGCGTCCTGTGTTATGACACCCAGCTGGCCGCATTTTCGGTAAATGCATACATTGAGGTACATGCACTCAGTGGGATACCATGTAGCAATGAGGATGAGCAAACTTAAGCTCCACCCAACCTCATGGATAAACCTCACAACCATAAAGTTGAAAAAAAGAAGCAAGTCACTAAAAAATGCATGCAGTATGATTCTATTTATGCAACATCTAGAATCAGACAAAATTCAGCCACACTGTTGAAGCAGGTGTCCATATGGGTAAATCCACAAAGAGAAACCTATGAATTATCATCACAGAAGTCAGAATAGCTGGTATCTCCTTTGGGGAAGGAGGGAAGGGGTTTACATATTTGGAGGGGTTGGGGAGAAGGGCTGCTGGGGAGCTGGCACTCCCTGTTTCTTGCCTTGAGAGGGGTTACGTCTGTGTTCACTTTACAGTTATTAAATTGTGCCGGTTGTTAAACATGTATGTTTTAGGTAGTCTTCTGGATATATCATCTATCCTAGAATTAAAAAATAATAAAGGCATCTGAAATCAATAGGGAGCCACCCCAAATTAGAATAATAGCCTCAGAGACGCACTTCCTCAATTTTATAAGTAAAGAGGCTGAAACCCAGAGGGGCTACCAGTCTTGCTGAAGGTCACATAGTGTGTCACTAGTGGAACTGGCCTAGAATGAAGGCCAGCAACTCCTAACTCGGATCCTCCACCACCTTCCATCTCTCCGATGAGGCCTCTTTGTGGAATGGTGCAGGTTGGGGGCACAGCTGTTATGCCTGGGAGTTCCCTCGTTTTGTGAAAAAGGGAAAAGGCAAGTCATTGGGCTGATATAATGAAGAGCTGGTATAAACCCTGAAGACTGTAAACGCTTTTCAAATGGGATTTTAAAACTATGTCCCTTCAACGTTCTATCCTGATAATGACAAAATGACGAAAAATAAATACCAGAAATCTCTGGCCACCCTAAGATCTGTGGTTTGACTCGTACACCATCTGATTTGCAGATAGTATCGGATGAAGCTGGCTTGAAGGGACGGGGTGGGGGAGGACAGAGGAAGGGGAGCCAGGAAGTCTGCAATTTTATTGACTTATCCACCTGGCCTAGGTGAGACCCTAGCCCTGGGACAGTCAGGAAAGGAACCTCTGCTATCTCTCTGAGAGCTTTTTTGTTTTGTTTAGAGGTCAATTACTTCCCATTTGGGAAACTTGTGAACATTAAGAGGTGACTGGAGTGACGGGACTGAACGAGGCAGATAAGAGGCTGATTGCTTACAGAGCGGCTCCCTGGTGAAAGCCCTGCCTTGGATAAGCTGTGGTTGGTAAGACACACAAAAAGGGACAGCTTTCAGTGCGAAGGAGAGATTACAGGACGGAAGATGGGCAGCTGGGGGTGGGCTCGAGGATCTGAGAGAGGGATGTGTTTTAAAGTGATCCTGACAGGATCACTTAAAGTGGGGAGTTGGGAGAAGAGAGTTTTCCTTTACTCTCCTTTCCTTTTGGAAAGAAATCTCCTCAGTGTCCTGGGAATCTCAAACTTCCACATGCTCATTTGAAGAAAAAGCCACATGGGTTGCACATGGACAAGGTTTTGTTGTAGGTTTTGCTTGTTCGTTTAGGTCAGCAAATATGCATGCTACAGCAATCTGGACAGCAAAACAGAAAATGTCCCAGGTCAATGGAACATCTTGGGTATACGTGAAAGCAACATCCACTCCTGCCTTCCAAAGCCCCTCAGCCCATTGACTGCAGTTTACAAAGTCCCAGAAGCTGGCCTTGACCTGTATCTCAAACTACTAGAAAATATGACTCTAGCTTTGGCATGTGCCCATTTACTCTTCTCCTTTCCTAAGTCCTAGACCTTGCCCGGACCCTCTCCCAGTAAGTAGTGTCATTCTCACCCTAATCGCCAGGCTTAATCCACCTCCTCTAAGCATCCAAGCTCACACTGGCTTTTCATTCTTTTTAGAGAGCTTATTGTGTGTCTGACTTGACATGCAGCATATATCACCTTGTATTTTCAGATATCTTTCTCATGGTAGTCTCTGGTATGCAATTAGATAATAAATTCCTTCAGGGTGCCAGCCAAATCTTATTTTCTCTTGTGTCCCATGTTCAGTGATGACTGAGATATTGATGATTGAACGAAGCCCCTGTCCCCTTCACACCCAGGCTTGACCACAGTCATTGCTCTCCCTCCTGGGCTTTTCCGTGTGGCAAAAAGCATGGAGGGAGCTCAGGAGACAAGGCCTGTTCATAACAATACTGCTGTACACCTGAAACTAACACAGTATTGTAAATCAACTATACTCCAAAAAAAAAAAAAAAAAAAAAAAGAACAACACGTGTTTGGTAACCACTCCTTGGGTTGCAAGAGGGTGGGAGGGTGAAGAGAATAGCATTTATTAATTTTCTACTCTGTGCCAAGTATCAATACTTTTCTAGATCCATACAATGATGACCTACATTTCTAGGTAAGAACTTTGCCCAAAGAAGAGCAAAAGGTTTTTAAAAATTAACCTATAGTAGTTTAGAATCTGATCTCGGGAAAATTTAATACAACTCACTGAACAACTGAGGGCCAGACAGATGGTTAGGGAGTGTCAGCATTAAACTTAAACTCAACTGTCATGAATCTAAGGTCAGTGTCCACAGGTAATTTTTCCTCTTGTAAGGAATACCCACCCCCCGGCAAAGTGAAAGAAGTATGATATCACCGTGTGACAATTTTCTCATGATGGAGATTTTAACTGTAATCTCTATTTTTTTTTTTTAGTGTTAGCTTAACTGACCAAGGAATATTTACTGAGATTTCTTAATTTAAAATATACAGACATTTCTAAAATATATATATACAGACATTTCTTAATTTAAAATGTACATTTTTATCCCAGGGATGCAAGGCTAACTATAATTGAAAAACACTGCAGGGTGTTTCTAAATACACTTTTATTAATAGATATTTATGGAGAAATAAAAGAGAAAAGGGATGAAACCAAAAAGGAGAGAAAATATAAGGAAATGGTAGTAAGGAGAAATGTGAATACTTACCGTTGTTTTTAACTTAAACTTCAAGAGATGTAAGCTGTCAATTGTCAGGCATCGCTTACATAGGACCAAGCAGTCCCTGTTTCCCACGTTGGCAAAAAACAACCAGGGCAGATGCAGAAATGAGAAAATGCAGGGCCAGTACAATTTAATTAAAATTAGAATTTATTAAATAATAGAATTGAACTTTTGACAAGTTAGTGGTGCAGGGGATGAAGAAGCAGAGTTTTTCATTGTCTAAAAAATGATATCCAAGGAAAAAGAAAAGAGCCTGATTTTTCTACTAGTACCTGCCAAAGACAACTGTCTTATTTGATTCCCATGTTCCCATTAACAAAATGAGTTTGTTCTCAGTCTTCAGTTTGCGTGATTTCAGACATATTTGCGCCTGGGGGAATTGTAACTTTCCCTAAAATTCAGGCTTCCTGCCCATCCTGTTAGGACTTATGGACAAGTGGGAGCCTCCTTTTCTGGTGTGGAATTTAGAAACCTACTACCTTCTGAAAGAAAACCTACTGGGGCTGGTAGGGAAGGAGATGGAGAGAGGTAACCTCTCCAGAGCGGAATCCAACTTTTGTCTCTCTAGGGAATTCCCTGTGTACTGAAGACTTAGAACTTCTAAGTTTCATTTTTACTTTAATTTGAAGCTGTTTAGCAGAAACCTAGAGGTGGATAGATTCTAATGGCCTACACACAAGGCAAACACACACTAATATATTTAGTCTATTTACTCAAGAGGTTGAACTGTATACAGGAGATAAAATGCACTTACAGTGGGGTTTCCCTGGTGGCGCAGTGGCTGAGAGTCCGCCTGCCGATGCAGGGGACGTGGGTTCGTGCCCCGGTCTGGGAAGATCCCACATGCCGCGGAGCGGCTGGGCCCGTGAGCCATGGCCGCTGAGCCTGCGCGTCTGGAGCCTGTGCTCCGCAACGGGAGAGGCCACAGCAGTGAGAGGCCCGCGTACCGCAAAAAAAAAAAAAAAAAGCACTTACAGTGAGGGAAGAACTAGAGTGTGATGGATATCTTCTGGAGAACAATTGTGCCTCCAGGAAAAAAGCGCTCCACTAGATACTGAGTCCCAGGGAGCGCAGCCCGTGGAAGGGGTGGGGGGGCGCAGATTACCCCCTGCAGGAGGACCTATTTCGCACAAGTCCTCATGACCTCTTGGTCCTCCTTTTCCAGGCTCTTCATCCCCCTCCCCTGGCTCATCTCTTTTTCTCCTTCTTTCCCCACCTGTTGCCTTAAATCGGGGGATCGAGGCCCTCCAGAGCACCCCCATCACCTCCCTATTCCCTGGGGCTGCTGCACACAAATTAAGGAGCCTCTCAGCCCCTGTATTTGAGGCCTGAAAAGTCATCTGCCTCAGAACTACTACTCTGACGCTCGAAACTGCCAGCCACCCTTGGCTTTCCTCCCTCCCAGTGCTGCTTCGTGGGCGGCTGGCGGAGGCCCCGCGTTGCGTCTCTCGGGAGAAGAACGCCCCCAGGGCCTTCAGCTGGATGGCTAGTTGAAGGCAATTCCTAGTCCCAGGGATCGCTCGGGAGAGAAATGCCATCGGGTGGCCTGTATTTCCTCCACGGCGGCGCTCCCTCA
Source organism: Globicephala melas (assembly GCF_963455315.2). Classification (NCBI taxonomy): domain Eukaryota; kingdom Metazoa; phylum Chordata; class Mammalia; order Artiodactyla; family Delphinidae; genus Globicephala; species Globicephala melas. The sequence goes on from NC_083319.1 coordinate 100,967,100, forward strand.
TCCCGGCCGCGAAAGGTTAGCGGAGAGGCGGGACCGAGCATCTGTTCAGGGTGGCGCACTGAGCCAAGACGCCTCACCAGGCCCTGACCCCCTGAAGCGCGGCGGGCAGGTGGCCCTGCGGGTTGGCGCTCGGTCCCCCCTCGCTGAAGCCAGAGCTGGCCTGGGGTACGGGGGGCGCGGGGCCCGGGGGCGCGCCGGCGTAGCCGCCGCCGTAGGGAGCGCTGTAGGCAGCGCCCGCGTAGCCGCCGAAACAGGAATAGGGCGCCGCGGCCGCGCCATAGGGGCCGGAGAAGGCGGGCGTGCGGGGGCCCAGGCAGGGCTTGCCATCCCGCACCAGCACGGGCACCGCCACCCGGCGCGGCGCTAACGGGTGGCCCGCCAGTTCCAGGGACTTGTCCTGGCGCTGTCTCTTGCACTTATAGCGCCGGTTCTGGAACCAGATCTTGACCTGCGTCGACGTGAGCTGCAAGGCGCTGGCCAGGTGCTCGCGTTCCGGCGCTGACAGGTACCGCTGCTGCTTGAAGCGCCGCTCCAGAGCCAGCACCTGCGCCTGCGAGAAGAGCACGCGCGGCTTCCGCCGGGGCCGCCCTTTGGGATGCTCCGAGCCATCCCCGCGCGCGCCGCCGCCGCCGCTGTCACCCACGTCGCGCTCCTGCACTCGGGTCCCATCGCAGGGGTGCGAGGCTGCGCTGAGGCCGGACTCTAAAAGCACAGGAAGGAACACCGTCAGCGCCAGCCTAAGGCTCACCCGAGAGATTCTTACGCTGTTTTCAAGGGACTCCCCTCCCCTCCTAGTAGCCTTCACTTCGGTTCCCCGTCTCTCCCTTCTGCTGACCCCTCACCCCGTCCCAAAGCTCGTTCCTTTCCCCCAAGCTCTGTCGCTTTTGCAGCTGCTGGAACACAATGCAAATTGTGACACTCGGTGGTACCCAGTGTACAGTCGTTTCCCCAAAGATAGACTCTTGATCCAGAGTCTAAGCTTCATTCTCTTCTTAGAATGTCTGTATCTGGGCTGTTCTCTGTGATTGCAATTCTAAAGTGTGGACGAGTTTGGAGAAACTTTTGCTGCGAGCCTATTAGATAGAGACTGACTTTAGATTGCTCTTGGTGGGGAAAGAGAGAGACAGAGGCAGAGAGAGAGAGAACCAAAACTCGGTGACATGCTTGCTCGGAGGCTCCCATCTGCCTGGCTATCTGTTGTGGCCCAGCGCGCACCGCAGGGTACTTGGTTTCTAGCCCAGGCGCCAGGGTCTCCAGTGCCTCCCACCTTCACCTCATCTTTGCTCACATCCTTGTCTCTTTGGTCATCAGATGTTCCACTGGCACCAGGAACCCTTCCCATCTTTCCTGGACGCGATGCTCTGTATCCAAATTAACAACATAAAATAAAATAAAAAATATTTTCTCGCTGCTGATTCTTGGCTCGGAAACTGAGGTTCTCTTTGCAGGATATGTAAAGTTAAGATCCACATTTGGTTTTAAAAAGCGTCCTCTTTCTCCTTTGGGGTCTCCCGGGAGAGCAGGTGGCGTTGGCTTCTCCCGGACTTCCTCTTCGGGTCGGGCAGCGCCCTCGAAGATAACCCCTGGGCGACTGTGCCCGGGGGGCCTCCAAGACGCAGACTTTCCTTCCCTTCTTCCCACATCTCCTGATTTGGTAAAGCTCTGCTTTTTAGCCAAGGGTAGGTAGGAAGGAAATGCTGAGTTTTCGTGGAAATTCACGCCAGGAGAAAACCGGGAACGTGAAAGGATGTATGCTCTTGGCGAGGCGGAGCAGGAAGCCCCTAATTAGAGCCAGTACTACTTGGAATCCGACTCCAAATCCACAACCGCGCTGGCGCAGTCTCCTGGGGCAAGGGGCTGTTTGGTATTTCAGATTGAGGAAATAAAACCTTCCTTCAGAGAAGCCTGTGCTCAGACAAACTTAGGACATCTCTCCCCGCAAAGAGGAAAGATATTGACGAGGGTGTGTTTTCTTAGCAAATCAAAAAGTAACAGCTGGCCTTCGGTGACTCTGTGGAACAAGCAGGACCCCATTTGGGAGTCGCTGACCACGCAGACCGAGGGACTGCAGGCCACTCCGTGCCTTCCCGGTCACAGTTCGGAGCCCCTCTCACCCTGCGTCCCTGCAAGCAAGTTGAGGACGGAGGAGGCGCACAGAATCCCCCAGGGAAGATCCCTTCCACGCGCGATCGGTGGCTGCCATGGCCCCTGGGCTTAGTTCCTGGAGCTGGGCGCCGGCCCCTTCTCGGCGACAACCGCAGCCGCACAACAGCGAGCCGCCCCGGGCGTGCCAGGGGAGGAGGAAAGCCCTGCGGCTGTCTTCAGCTGCCAGGTGACAGCGATGGTCAGAGGAGCGTGACCCCTTTTTCGGCAAAGCCGAAGTGAACGGCGAGCTGTCTGAGCAGCGCTGGGAGAGATTAAGGTTTAGGGTCCGCTGCAGAAAATTCACAGGTTTCTTTGGGAACACAGCAAAGTGTACTGTTCTCCAGGCTCCCGGAGCAGGTGAATAACCAGCCTGCAAGTCGACGAATAACCCTGAACCAGCATCTTAATTTTCTTCATGTGGTTAGTTTGAGGCTCGAATGGAGTGTCCGTGGCACAGCCTGGCCGAGGAGGCCTGACCTGCGAGGCGCCTCTCGGGAGCCCCCACACCAGCATGGAGGCTGCGGACCAAGACGCAGAGGTTTGGAAAGAGGAGGAGTAGCCTTTTCACACCCCAAATGTCGAGCCTCTCCCGCCAAAACTTCCCGGCTGGCAAGAGCCAGCCCAGCACGACCCCCGTCCACCTCTTCCCTTCCTGCCGCTGGTCGCAGATGCCTTGGCCTCTCCGCCAGCGCACAAGGTTGCTCCTCCGGAGACCAGGCGCTGAGACTCCGCTGGAGTCGTTCGTCTCCCAGAACAGCTAAAACGCGAGCTGCCTTTACCGTGCTCCAGGCAGAGGAACGACTGGACTGGTCAGGCCACTCGGCAAGCCCCAAGAAAAGGCTGGGCTGGGATTGACCCCAGAGCCTACGGAGTTTCCACTCCCAAAGCGCCCGGCTGCTTTGATGGTTACACTTTCGGCAGACGGTTTAAGGTACAGAGGGTGGGAGATGGCTGGCAAAGCTGGTGGTGATGGAGCACAGCTAAGATACTGTAGAGGGCTTTGCTGTAAGAAAGAGAAGCTGGAGTTTCTGAGAACTGTGGCTGTGGGTCGGGGCGGGGGGGAAGTGTCTGTGGGAATCAGAGGACTGGCTGTGGAAATAGTGAACCCCCAAAATTCAGGACCTCATTTTCGTTAGGATGTCTGGAGGAGACGTTAGAGGGGGCTGAGAGTCCTGTCTTTCGGACTGTTCATGTGAAGGAAAACGGGGCTAGCCCTCGGAGCCGGGAAGACCAGGAGATGCGTGTCCCCCCACGAGCCGATTGGTAATAATCCACCCCACCTCTTGTTCTCCCTGTAGGAGCCAAGACCCGAGGGCGTACTCACGTGGCTCGCCCACCAGTTCAGCGTCCATCTCTGTGACTGTCTCACAGGGACCTTCAGGAGGCTCCGACCCTTCCTGCCTTCTGTCGCCGTCGCCGCTACCGGTGCTGGGAACCTCCGACCCTCGCTGTTCTGGGACCGGTAGCAGGTACTGAGAGCTTTCCGGGCTCCTCCGTGCACCCCTGAGTTGCAAGGCCTCCGGGCCAATCTGCTCATGCTCCAGCCTCAGGATGTCATTGACCGAAAAGGGAGTGGAGGTGACAGGGTTCAGTAACATCCTGAAGGAGGAGGGGGCGGGGCTGGGGCGTCCCTGGTCCCCACAGAGCGCAGCGCGCTGAGCTTTCCGTTTTGCCGCTGCAGACTCCGCAGACCCAAGGTCTACGATAGACACCCAGCGTCCCGTACTGCGCCTTCCTCTGGGCCATCCCTGCCAGTCGATTGACCGGGCCGGGTGACGAAACCGCGGACCCCCATTGGTTCCCGCAGAACCCACGTGTTAACTCAGCATCTCCCCCCGCCCCAGTCCTTTCTTCTCTCGTCCTTCTAATTCCTCTCCAACCCCCAGCCACCTTCCGAAAGGTTTGGGTTCTCGAAAGCAAGGAAAACGGGAGAGAGCCTGCGCACGGCTCGTATCTCGGTGAATACAGTACAAACGGGAGCTTCCCAGGTCAACCTTGGGTCCCTCGGGACTCTCCTAGAGGGTGTGCGGGGATGGGGGTGGAACCCTTGCTCTGCAACCCTAGTTGGTCCCTCCGGCCTAGCCTTAGCTCAACTGTCCAACGCCTGGCAGAGGAAAACTCAGGTGGAGACCGCTGGGCACCCGCGGGATTGGAGCTGCACGCGTGAGTGTAAGTGCGCGCACGGCAAGGGACAGGAGGCTGAGAGCTCCTTCCAGGGAGCAAAGGCTGGACCGCAGAGGAGCGAGTCTGGACCCTCCACGGCCTAGACTGAGGTGGAAATGTCTCACTGAGAGCCGAGTCCGCATGTAGGGAGCCGAGATCCGCCACTTCCCAGGAGGGACATCTCAGACCTGGAGCGAAGAAAGGACTTGGGAGCTATACTGGGGGAGCCCCTGACCTCTTTAAAGGCTCCGTGAGTGGGTAAGGAGGAGAAAGGTAATAGTCCCCGCCGGGGTGTAGGGGCCAGACAGGTGCTCACCTTGCCCTTCACGACCCCAGGGCCCTTCTTTTCCTCCCCTTTATCCTCCCTAAAGTTGATTGTCTTGAGTGTGTGTGCATGTGTGTACGAACGCGGCGCCCCACGAAGGGGTGGGAAGTTTTGACGAGCATCAAATCTTCGGGAAAGCTCCTTGGGCACAGCCGGACCGAGTAAAGGGAGGCAGTGTGTGCAGTGGTTATGCAGGTGGAATCCACAGGTCCAGCCCTCACTCTGGAGCATATCAACTGTGGGCTTTGAGCAAAGTATTTACCCTCCCAATCTTAAGTTAAAAAAAAAAAATGGAGATAAGAATAAGCCCATCACAGGATGATTGTGAGAATTAAGAGATAACATGTATGAAAATATCAGCGATTGTTACTACTCACGCTACATGGTTCAGTCAAACATGATTCCGGGTCAGCAGTCGTAGCACAGAATCTAAGAAGTTAAAAAACTTTTTTAAAATCCAAATGAGATCTCATTAGAATTCTTTTTGGAATTTCAAATACAATGTTTCTTAAATAAACCTTCTTAGGAGAATTCAATATTATAAGAACTAACTGGGCATTATTATTTCCTGAAACCCAGATAAACTGTACACATCTCCTCAGGCTAGTGAGCGCAAAATTTCTCAGAAAAATTCATGCAAATTTTTGGCAAATTTGATGGTTCAGTCAAGAAATAATTTCTTATATATCGTATCATTTAATCTTTACATCGAAGATATACCCTGAGTGTTTCCAGCTTTCCTTTTCTTTCATTAGTGAAGAGTCGAAATCAGAGAGGTTGAGCGACTCCAGAGGTGGCCCAGCTCGTCAATGGCAAGGTGCACCAGGACCCCTGTTTTGCCAAAACAGGACTCCTCCCTCCTCCCCCCCACAAAGAGACATCTCTTTGTCCTCAGAGACATCGAAATCTTTCAATGACTCATACATTTATTTAAATTTTGTTTTTTTTTTCTGATTATAAAAGTCATGCACACTTTGGAAAAAATTAGGAAAAGTTGAAAAGAAAAACAAGATCCATCCGGAGATGATATTTTAGCTCACTTCCTTCTTTATATATTTTTGCATGTATGAGCTCATAGGGGATATGCGAGCTTGTATATTTTAAATTTACATCATGAGCATGTGTAGCTTCTCTAAAGAGTTTTTACAGATATATTTTAAAATGGTAATATGATAGTCCATGTTATGGATGAACCATAATAGACTGTTTATACTTTTACATTACAGCTTTTTTTTTTTCTGTCGCTGTGAACAAGGCTTCAGAGAACATCTTCATCCTTGTCAACATTTTGGATTATTTCCTCAGCGTAAATATGTAGAATAAACAATGAATCAAATATTTTAACACTTCTAAAACATATTTCACGACTTCCTAGAAAAACAGTATTATGGTATCCTCCTCCCTGCAGAGGTGCAAGCGATTGTCTGGTTAGGCGTGTGTTTACAGCCAGCCGGGCACCCAAAACACGACGAATTTAGAACCTTTCCATTCAGAGCACGCCGGGTAGGCGCTCTTCCCACTCCTCTCTGGGAGCCGGCAGAGTCCTCGCCTTCCAAGCTCGGCTGGGAGGGCAACCCGATTAAAAACTTTAAGTCACAAACCTTCCAGCACGTTATTCTAGAGTGGAATTCTCTCGGCGGACTGCCGCGCTCTAGGAAGTCGTAGAAGAAAGGGCACCTTGGAAGAAATTGACATCAGCAGCCCTGAGTTCAAATCCTTCTCTCAGATCCGCAGGCTTGCCTTTCTTCCCTGGTTTGCTGCCAGGATCAAATGAGATTTTGGACGTGGAAAGGATTGCTAACCCCTCTCAAGCGGTGCAATCACGAATCTTCGTTACCGAAAGAACTCAGGCTCCCCGGGGAAACCTGGAGAGCCGGGCCCACATCGCCCTCGCCCACCGAGGCCGGGAGAGCAGCGGGCCGGGAACCTGCACCTTGGCGCTCGGGTCTCAGCTCCCGGCGCTTTCCGCTCGCCCGGGCCTCGCGCCCCCGGAGTTGTCTGCCGCGGTTCGGGACCCCGGGCGTTGGGACATCGCGGTAAATGAGCCGGGCCTCCGCGTCCCACTTTTTCCTCCCCGTCTAGCGCCAGGGCGCATTGAGCTGTGCGCCCCGGGGACTGGAACCGCTGCGCTGATCTCGCCCCTTCCGGGTCAATGGATTGCAGCCGCGTTAGGGACAGCCCCGCGGCGGGAGGATGGTGCGAGCTCTCGGCAGCTAGCTGGAGCGCGGGCGTCGGGGAGGGGAGGGGAGTAATCTGGTCTGGTGGCGTGAGCAGAAAGGCCAGGAGTCCTGGGGCTCTCAGGCGCATCCCCGGACCCGGCGCAGCCCGGACAAGGAGGTGCGGTGTGTGTGTCCCTTCGGCATGAGTGGAGAAGTCATCATCTCTGTGCGGGGGAGATGGTGGGGGGGACGGTGTGTGAGCTGAGCGGATCTGCTTTACTCCACCTGGCTCACAACACAAAACGCTCAAACAATACTAGGTCCACACATGTGTTTTGAGCGCCTACCGTGGGCTAGTTCCGTCCAAACTCTGAACATACTGGGGAAATGAGGGGCCTCAGAGCCTTAATTTTATCCCATTCTTTTTTAAAAAATTTAAATGAATTTTTATTGAAGTATAGTTGCTTTACAATGTTGTGTTAGTTTCTACCGTGCAGCAAAGTGAATCAGCTATACGTATACATATATCCTCTTGTTTGGATTTCCTTCCCATTTAAGTCACCACAGAGCACTGAGTAGAGTTCCCTGAGCTATACAGTAGGTTCTCATTAGTTATCTATTTTATACATAGTATCAATAGTGTATATATGTCAATCCAATCTCCCAATTCATCTCCTCCCCCCTCCCCCATTTTACCCCATTCTTGCACAGGAGACAGACTCAAATCATTCCCATGATACCTGGCACAATCATATGGAATTTGTGCGCCATATTTATTGAAACTCTTCCCATCCACGGTTAACAAGTGTCCTTTTCTCCCCTATTTCAGACTTCGCCAAAACGAAGGGATTTCTTCTTTAAAATTCGATACGCAACAGGCAACTTCCAGTAAAGTCCGGCGCTGGGGCCTGTGTGCTCGCAGGAAATCAACTGTCTCCAAGGTCTTTGACGGGAGCTCAGGATCCCCATTAGATTGGACTCGGGCTCTGGGTCTGTTGTCACAGCTGTATCCCCAGGGCCTAGGCTAGCAACCAGCACATAGTAGCTCTCCAATCAACATTTGTTGGATAAAGGAATCTGCCTTGTTTGCTTGGAGATAGTCCTTCTGATACCCTGGGGACTGGTTCAGTAGAGTCTGGCCCTCCAGGAGTGGGGAGACTGACTTGCCACGGTTTCTATTGCTGGGGTTCTTTTAAAGATATTATAATAGCTTGTTTATATTTTGAGTATGTGAAACAGTAACATAATTCTAAAAGTCAAAATTATGCGAAAAGAAGTGGCCACACAGCTTTATCCTTTCGATTTCCGTTCCTCTTGCTTTCCTGGTTCCTATACACTCTCATGGTTTTTTCCTCTTTCTCTCTCTCTGTATGTTTTGCACAAATGAACAGCTACATGTATATGTTTCCTATTTTTCTGTCTTCCTTAGCTGACAAGGTAGCATAATATGGGGACTCTTTCTTGTGGTTATAAAGCAGTGACATTTATTAAGAGTTTTGTGCTGGTATTATCGCTTCTGATTGCCACACAGGATGTCACAGCTGCAACAACGATGTCTATGCATTTTCTATCAATACCTACATCTCCTTGGCTCAAAATAAGCTAATCCATGTGTACCGTATACTCAGGATACTGAGTATCTCCCACTGTTCATGACTGCATAGATCTCCGTAGCCTTATTTTCACAGAATGCCTAATTGCAGTTTTAAAGTAAATCCTTTCAAAACAACTCATTGAGTTTTCTCTTTTTTTTTTCTTTAAAATGATGGTGTCTTTTGAATGATAGTTTCTCATGTTTTCTTTTAGCTTAATTAACTCTATTATACAGCTAAAGAACACAGATGATACCAAACTACACAACTACCAGAAGAAAATCAGACTCCAGGTTTTCTCACTACTGATGCTGGTTTTCTTTCCACCATATTCCTGTGTTACAAACACAAAGACATCACCCTTTACCTCTGCTGTCCCACTTTACTTCCCTCAAGAGTAGAAAGGAAGATTTAAGAAAAAAAATTGGGAACAATTTGGCAAAAAGAACTGGACTATTTTATACATAGTTTTCTTTTTGATTTTTAAATCCATATTTACATCGCAACTCATGGATTCTCAAAATAACTCTGTGAGGTGTGTAAAGCAGTTATTTCTGATTTACAAAGAAAGAAACTAGTTTTCTAGTTTACAAAGAAAGATCAAGAAACCTGTTTTGAGTCACAGGTCTCCTCATTTTCAGGTTGGAGCTCTTTCTTTTAGAACGCACAGACTAAGATGAATGCAGTTGCTTAGTTATCATCTTTTCTTATGTTTCTTCCTAGTTCTTTGCTCAGTACTTCTTAGAACACTTGTTTCTAAGGAAAATTCACTACATATTTTAAAATTTCACTGACACTATTACTCCAATATTTTCCAAATTATTCCAGTCAACTCAGTAGAATTTTCCTAGTGCCCATTACCTATGGGGAAGGTAATCACATAATCTATCATCTAAAGCAGGACTCTTAAAAAAGAAAGGAAGCACTCACTGGATGGGATGTCAGGCATAAACCACAGCTGTTCCAGGGAAACTAGGACATATGGTCACCATATATATATATATAGTACTTTGCGAATACTCAAGTCACAGGGATAAATAGTACATATTCCAGAATCCTCCAGGAGTATCCAGTCCAGTAAGAGAGAAGACAAGTGAACTTTTATTATGGGATGATGGGATGTCATCAGCACACCTTTATCTGGTACACTGGCGTTAATGTGTCTAATTTCACCTGCTTGATGAGGGAAAACATTCATCATCAACATCTATGATGTAGATCTGATTACCATATTTAACAGAGTGGTTGATCACTAGTGTACGATTTTTTACGCTGCCACAGGCAGGTCCACCTACAGTCACATGCCTAAGGCCCCCCTGCTAGCACAGGACCCTCCCCTGAATAAGGGCTGCTCCCAGTACCCATTCCTTCTAATAGCTACTCTCTCACAATTTGCTTTTTTCACTTAACAATATATCATATTGATTCAAAGAGCCCTTCCTTATTCTTTTTTACAGTTGCTTAGTACTTCATTGTGTGAATGTACCATAGTTTATCCAACTACTTGCCATTGAACAAGTATTTAGATTTTCCCTGTATTTTGCGATTACAGTGTTGTAATGAGTGACATTGTTGCTCTGTGGTTTTGTACTAGTAGAGGTATATCTTCAGGGCATATTCCTAGAAGTGGGATTGTGGGTCAGAAGCAAATGCATGTATCATTCATGCTGGCTCGCCAAGTTTCCCTCCAGAATGGTTGTACAGGCTTGCGTTCCACCAGCAATGTACGAAAGTGGCTGCCTCCTCTGTAGTAGCCTGGTCAAAAGAATGTATTATACCTTTTAATTTTTACCAATCTGATGGGTGAGAAATGGTATCTCAGTGTTATTCTAATTTTCATTTCTCTGATTATTAGCGAGATGGAACATCTTTTATGGGATATAGACAGATGTGTATGTGTGTATGCATATAAATATATAATATACATACAAATTATAAAAACACATAAATACATTTAAGTTGTATCTTTCCCCCATTTTCTACCAATTTTTAAGAATTTTCTCTCTCTCTCATATATATATACATGTATGTATATGTATAGTGATTTGGCTATCTGTGCTATATGTTACGAACACTCTCTCCTGTTTGTCAGTTGTCTTTGAACTCCTTTCATAGTGCGTTCTGTCATGCATTTTGAAATGTAGTCACATGTATTCATCTTTTCTTTCATTGTCTCTAGATTTGAGTCGTCGTGAGAAAAACTTTTCCTGCGCCCAGGTTAATCGCCCATATTTTCTTCTAGTATTTGTATAGTTTTGCTGTTTACTTTTAAATTTATTTGGAGTGCATTCCAGTGTCTGGTGTCAATTGAAGATCTAATATTATCTTTTCCCAAATGGCTATTTTGGGACCACTTAACGATTTGCCTGAGGTGACTTTCAGAGGCGCTCTCTTCGAACCCCTGAAAAATCTGTGCAAAAATCTCAGGGTTAGAGGAGGAATATGGGTGGAGTGAAGAGCGGAACGGGGTAAGAGATTTATGAATTGTTTAAAAAACAACCAGTTTTTCAATTTCTCCCCGTCATCTCTCCACAGCCTCATTTTGGCGGCGGACACAGTTCAGTCTTGCTGCCAGACCGCGGGGGCTGGACCACCTCCAGTCCGGCGCTCGGGTGCGGCGCTCGTGGGACCCTGAGCCTCCTCCCGAGCGCCGGCCACACCTTCAGAGCATAAAAGACTGTCATCGGTGGCCCGGGGGACGCCAGGGCTCCTCTGTGAGGGGCTAGCCCTGTTCCGGGAGGCGCGGGCGGGAATTCGGGAGCCACAGGCGGGGGCCAGGCCCGGGTGATGCTGGAGACTCTTATCTGCACCGAGCGCCCAGCTCCATTTCAATTAACATTCCAGCGCCCGGCCGCCCCGCCGCCTGATAGCGCCGGCCACCAAGCCGCGGGAGCGAGTCCCCACCCCTGGAAAAATAAACTCGGCCCCAGCGGCTCTGTGTGTGTGTGTGTGTGTGTGTGTGTGTGTGTGTGTGTGTGTGTAGGACCTGCAGAGACCCAGATCAAATAAACAGCGCTGCCAGAGCTAGCAGTGCCGAGGCTTCGCTGCTGTGCCGTGGGGTGGCGAGGCTCGGTCGCGGTCGCCGTGGGCTCGGGTCCGGGTAACGTGATACCCGGTAGCCGAGGAGCAGCATTTGCGCCCCACACGTGCGCCCGGCTGCAGCGGTCCCTCCACACTGCGAGACCGCAGCTACTCTTTTAATAAACTGGCAGTCGGCGGTCTTGCTGAGCCTTCCTGATACCGCCAAAGCCTGTGAAATGATCAAGTGCATCGCTGCGTCCCCAGAGCCTGTGAAAGGAATTTCACACAGACTGCCTGACCTTGGGGATCAGGCAGATCCTTTCCCAGCCTTTTTAGTATCTGGTGTCTTGCTCAGCTTGGGCATCCATGATGTCATTGATGTCCCTTTGAGATAAGTAGGACAGATGTCAGCATCTCAATCCCAGGGATGGGGTGTTGAGGAACAGAGGTCCAGTAATTGTTTATAGCAATTTGCCTCCTGAGCGGGCAATGGCACGCAGAGCTTTGGGGTCTGCGGCTCCAAGTGGCACCTTCCTTGAGAGGTCACCACCAACTTGCAAGTTGCTATAAATGATATTCTACTAGCATTATTGTTATACCCTGCAAATGTAAAAGATATCAACACCTCAGCACACAGGGCCACCTCTTAACTGAGTGTATGCATGTGGGGTGTCCTAAGTGGAAAACATTCTAAATGGAATCTTTCTACCAAAAATTCACCCTAACAAGACATCAAAAACTTCTTTATTTCTTTAATATCATTGCAAGTTGTTCAATTATTTTTCCAGGCAATTTAAGCACATCCTTTAGGAAAACTAGAAACCTGCTAAGGTGTGGTGGGTGAGGATTACACTAGAAGGAAATAATTGTGAAGTGAACTTGTAGTTAAATACCATCCAACCCAGATTGAGTCCTAAGGCATTCATAATCTTCTTCTGTTCCCCTGAGAAAATAACCTTGTCTGCGGCCCTCTGGGGGGCCACCCATTCCTGGTGGGTGCCTTACGTATAAGAAATATAATTTGTAATGTAATCTCGGTTTTCCATGTTTGTTTATCCTGGATGGATACTAAAGAAAGTGGAAACTCTTCTGAGATCTCTCCCCCAGGAACTTGTGGATACTTCCCCCAAAACTCAGGGAGAAGGGCACATGGGCCCCTGTGCTGGGGGAGATCCCAGGACCTGGGGAGCTGTGGGAACAGGTCCATTACCCTTTCCCCAGTGGGCACTCTCCGTATGTAAGTGGCAGCTGAGGGACAGCCTCCTGGACAAAGACAGAGCACACAGGCACAGCCAGCATGTTGATATTTGGTGCCACGTAGATAAATTAGCCTGATAGCCAAGTGCGTTTTCCCTTTCCACCCCTTCCCCAGACAGTCTGACGCTGAGTAGACACATTAGAGAGTAGTACGGCTCATTTAAAAGCTGACCTAGGGAAGGTCTGGTGTTTTGAGCAGTACCACTTTGCACAGGAGAATACGCCCAGAAAGCTCTCCCTGTGCCAGAAAGCCCTTCATCCAGCTCCCTTAGGCAGGGCTCCTTCTGACCTCGGCTGTCGTGTGGGTTCCCTCCAGGGCCTGGATGCTGTAGGCTGCCCTGCTTGCTTGGAGCAGGGCTGGAGTGGATCTGTAGCAGCAGAGTTCTGGGCTTGCTTGGGGTAGAGTGGAGGTTGTGTGGGAAACAACTGTACCCCAAGAGAAGGTGCTGACACGTTCTTCTCTCTCAAGTCCTGATCATTTGTAGAGACTGGAGAACAGGGGATTATAAAAAAGAGATATAAAGTGTTTCACTCTGATCCATCAGGAGGACTGTTAAATATCTAAATCTTCAAAGTTTTACTTTGCATTTCCTTTTGACCTCTCTGGGGGTCTGGGAACAGAGACATGACGGGCGTGGCAAAACTGTGCTTGTTATAAGACACAGGTTTGATATTTGTCAAACCACATTAATGCAGAGAAGGAAGTGTCAGTCCAAAGAATAATTATTTGCTGTCTAATCCCCAGGAGGGTCCCTCCGTCCAAAGCTAATACTTGAGCACTAATTTACCAAACTCTATGCATTATTTTTATCAACCACCTCCCTCACTTTTACAGACAGGCCCAGAGAACCTGAATAATGTGGCCGAGGGCACCTCCTTAGCAGCAAAGGAGCAGGGCTTCTGCTCAGCCTGAGAGAGCCAGACTCCTGTTTGGAACCACCAGGCATGATTAGGTATCTACAGGGTGTTCGCCTCTGACATTTATCCTTTTATCCAGTGCTTCCTTGCCAAGTAGCCTTTAATAAATATAGATGGTTTAATTAAAAAATGCATTAAAATTCTCAGCATTACTTTTCCACCTTGAGCGAAGGGGTGGGCTGAATATTATAATAGCCAATACTCTGTGCTTAGCAGGCACTGTAGTTTACACGGAGTTTTCTGATGTATTTATACAATTTATTACCCACCACTTGTCCTCTTCTTCCAGATGCCTTCATGGCTTCTTCAGGTCTTCGCTCAGATCATCTCAGGTCACCTTGATTCCTGCCCTCAGTGAGATAATATTTGGGGAGGGGTGAAGAAAATACACACAAATATAGCACGTAAGTAAATTGTATAGCATGTTAGAAGGTGATATAGGATATAGAGAAAATAGATATGAAGAAAGCAAATAGGTAACAGGATCAGAAGTGTGCTTGTGTGTGTGTCCGTGCATAGGTGGGCAATTGCGATTTTAAGGGGGATTAGAATAAGCCTCTTTGAGATGATGACATTTGAGTAAGAACCCAAGGGAGGTGAGGGAGTGAGTCACGTGGATCTGGAGGGAGTGTGAACAGCTAGCACAAAGGCCCTACGATGGGATCACACTTGGCATGTTTGAAATCAGTGTCTTGAGAATAGATGGAGTGGAGTGAGGGAGGGTGGGAAGGAGAGGAGTACCAGGAGATAAGGTCAGAGAGGTAAGGGGCCTTGGTGGGCTAGGGAAGGACTTTGGCTTTTACTTTTGAGGGAAACTGAGAACTTTGGAAGGTTTTGCGTAGAGGAGCAATATAATGTGAGTTGACTTTGCAGAGGACCTCCCTGGTTTCTGTGTTCAGAATAGGTTGTAGCAGAGCAGAGATGGAAGGGGCGAGACTTGTTAGGAGGTAACTGCAGTAATCTAGACAACAGATGATGATAATGGACCCAGGGTGGAAGCAAAGGAGGAAGTGAAAAGTGGTCAGATTCTGAGCATATTCTGAAGGCTGAGCAAACAGGATTTCCAGACAATTGGATGTGGAGTGTGAGACACAGTCAGGAGTCAAGGATGACCCTAAGGTTTTTGGCTTGGCCAAATGGAAAGGCGGAGGTGCCGTCAGCTGAAAAGGGAAGGACTACAGGCAGAGGATGTTTTGGGAAGGAGACCAGGAGTTGAGTTACAAAATTTGAGATGTCTAGGAGACCTCCAGTAAGCAGTTGGAGTCAGGAGTCTAGGAGACCGGCCTAGGCTGAGAATATATATTTGAGAGTTGTTGGCATATATATGCCATTTAAAGCCACAATCCTGGACGAGATCACCAAGAGCATGAGTGTGAATAGAGAAGAAAAGAAGTCTGAAACCAAATTCTCATGCAGCCCCGAAGTTAAGATTTTTAGTACAGGAAACATTCACACACCAACTGGTCTGAATGCTGCAAAAACGTCAATGTCATTAAAAAAAAAAGTTCTATAGGTTGTTCTACATAAAAGAGAAAAGAGACTACCACCAAACACATTTTGAGAACTTGGGTTGAATGCTGGATAAACAAGAAGCTACAAAAAAACATTTTGGGAGCAAATGAAGAAATTTAAATTAAAAAAAAATTCCCAGTTTTATTGAAAGCTAATTGACATACAGCACTGTGTAAGCTTAAGGTATACAACATAATGATTTGACTTGCATATACTGTAATAAGTTTAGTTAACACCCTTCACATAGATACTCCCCCCAAAAATAAAAAATGTTTTTTACCTTGTGATAAGAACACAAGATTTACTCACTTAACTTCCAAATATACCATATGGCAGTGTTAACTACTGTCATAACTATGGTCAGTGTTGTACATTACATCCCTAGTACTTATTTATCTTGTAAGTAGAAGTTTGTACTTTCTGACTGCCTTCGTCCAATTCTCCCACCCCCAACTCTGGTCACTTTTCCTATGAGTTTATTTATTTATTTATTTATTTTGTTTTCGATTCCACATATAGGTAAGATCATACAGTGTCTCTTTCTGTCTGACTTATTTCACTTAGCATAATACCCTTTAGGTCCATCTATGTTGTCTCGAATGGTAGGATTTCCGTCCCTTTTATGGCCGAGTAATATTTCGTTGTATATACATACCAAGTCTTCTTTATCCATTCATCTGTCTATGGACACTTAAGTTGTTTCCTTGTCTTAGCTACTCTGAATAATGCTGCTATTAACATGGGGGTGCAGATATCTCTTCAGCATGGTGTTTTTGTCTACTTCAGATATATTCCCAGAAGTAGAATTTCTAGATCATATGGTTAGTTCCTTTTTTAATTTTTTGAGGATCCTCCATACTGTTTTCCACAGTGGCTGCACCAATTTACATTCCTACCAACAGTGCAGAGGGATCCGGCTTCTCTATACCCTCGCCAGCATTTATCACTTTTTGATGATGGCCATTCTAACAGGTGTGAGGTGATATCTCATGGGGGTGGTTTTTTTTTTCTTTTCCATTATGGTTTATTACAGGATATTGAATGTAGTTCCCTGTGCTACACAGTAAGACCTTGTTGTTTATCCATCCTAATATATACTAGTGTGCATCTGCTAATCCCAAACTCCCACTCCATCCCTCCCCACACCACCTCTCCCTTGGCAACCACAAGTCTGTTCTCTATGTCTGTGAGTCTGTTTCTCTTTTGTAGATAAGTTCATTTGTGTTATATTTTAGATTCCACATATAAATGATATGATATGGTATCTTTCTCAGAAATTTGAATTTGAATAGATATTAGATGATATGATGGGATTAATGTTAATTCTCCTAGCTGTGATCATAGTAGCATGGTTTTGTTGGACGTGTTTCCGATGAAGAGTCATGATGTATGAATTTTCAAATGGTTCAGTAAAAGAGATATGGAGGGAGAACAAATGTGGCAAAATGGTAGTAGCTGCTGAATGGTTAGTTGAATAGAAGGCCACGTGGTTATTTATTGTACTGATCTTTCAATTCTGTAAGTTTGAATTTTTTCAAAATAAAAAAGTCAGAGAATAAAAAATTGGAGGAAGAGAAGGAACCATGAAGGAGACTTTGGAGAGGAGCAGAAAAACCAGAGGGTGATAAACTGGAAACCAAGTGAAGGAAGTAGGTAAGAAGGGAACATTAATGATGTAAAGTACTCTTGGAAGGTCAAGTAGGATGACAGGAATGATTCTTGGTTATAAAAATGTTATCAATGGTGACCTTGGCAGGGCAATTGGGTACAGTGGTGGGGTGACAACCACCTTGCTGGCTAAGCCCAAAGGATGGGCCTGCTGACTCAGAGACTGGCCTTCCAGAAGCCAGGAGTGAGTGTGTGTGTGTGTGTGTGTGTGTGTGTGTGTGTGTGTGTGTGTGTGTGTGTGGTCGCGGGGACCAGTTGTGGTGAGTGAACTGGGCTGCCGCACTTAGGGCAGGAGGGCAACAGGGAAGAGTCCTGGGAGGGAACCACGGGGGCGAGGAGTCCCCACTCTCCAGTTTAGGAGCACTGATTGGCATTTTCCTCTGGAAGAGCGAAGTGCCCATCAAACAACCTATGAGTACAGTAAATACTGGCGTTGGCTTTTATTGCGCAGGGAGTAGATTTATGCGGATGGAGAAGGATGAACCGGGAGAACAAAATAACTAGAATAAGAAGTGTACTTATTTTACTTTTCTTGGGGGGTAGTTCAAATTCACATGTATTTAATAACAAAGACAATAATACTTGCCATTTACTAGCTTCTTGTGTACCAGACACTAGAAGTACATTTACTTTATTCCTTCAGTTTGAACGCTTTCAGGGAGCACTGATCAGATACGGATTAAGAATGATAACATTGGGGCTTCCCTGGTGGCGCAGTGGTTGAGAGTCCGCCTGCCGATGCAGGGGACACGGGTTCGTGCCCCGGTCCAGGAAGATCCCACATGCCGCGGAGAGGCTGGGCCCGTGAGCCAAGGCCACTGGGCCTGCACGTCCAGAGCCTGTGCTCCGCAACGGGGGAGGCCACAGAGGTGAGAGGCCCGCGTATCACAAAAAAAAAAAAAAAAAAAAAGATAACATTGTATTGATATTTGGATAATTAGGATTAGAAAAACAAATTCCTATCTTTTTGAAACAGTAAGCAAAGGGTTGTTTTGCTTTGTTTTTTTGTTTTTAATCTGCTGCTTAAATTACCCCAGTAGTTGCCTCAACTCAGTTTTCTAGGGATGAAGCCCTTGCCCTCGTGTTGATGATACAAGACCAGCCTAGATGAGGGATCCATCCTCACCCCACGGCACAGCAGTTTTGGAAACGTCTTGACTCTCTTGCTCTCTCCTTCCTTTCTTCAAAAGTAACCAGATTCCTAAAGTAGCATACACGTGGAAAATAAAGAAAAACACAAATAAAATGAAAATTTTCTAACCCTATGACTCAGAGAAAACTTTTTGATATTATCTATTTATATATATATATATATATATATGTATGTATAATTACTTCCTTTTAAAGAGATAGGAACTGGATATGCTATTTTCTTAACTGCTTTTTTTTTCTTAACATTGTATCATGAAAAATGTTTCATGTCATCAAACATTCTTCTATAACGTGATTTTGAGTAACTGTATAATATTTTTATCTAGGGATACATAGGACTTTTTAAAATAAATTTATTTATTTATTTATTGTTTTTGGCTGCATTGGATTTTCGTTGCTGCGCATGGGCTTTTCTCTGATTGTGGAGAGCGGGGGCTACTCTTTGTTGCGGTGCGCAAGCTTCTCATTGCGGTGGCTTCTCTTGTTGTGGAACACGGGTTCTAGGCGCGTGGGCTTCAGTAGTTGGGGCATGTGGGCTCAGTAGATGTGGCTGGCGGGCTCTAGAGCGCAGGCTCAGTAGTTGTGGTGCAATGGCTTAGCTGCTCCGCGGCATGTGGCATCTTCCTGGACCAGGGCTCGAACCCGTGTCCCCTGCATTGGCAGGCGGATTCTTAACCACTGTGCCACCAGGGAAGCCCCGATACATAGGACTTTTAAAGCTAGGTTTCTTTGTAGGGTATTGAAGTTTCTTCCAAAATTTCCCTTTAAGTACTATTACTATAAACATTCCCGTAATAAATATCTTGCATGCCTCCCAGATTGTTTCCTTGGTATAAAGTGTGTTGAGGGGAGAAGAGTAGAGGAAGGCATTAGTTCTTCCAGAAAGGTGGCACGTAGTGGCAGAATCTGCTAGAAAAATGGAAATCAGTCGGAGATTCTCCTGTAGATGCCTCTTAGCTTTGTCTGCGCCCTACCGCACCCAGGCACTAGAGGGCGTGGTGGGGGGGGGCTTGTCCCAAGGAGTCTGATGCTGGGCAGGCGCCTCGCAGGACCGTTCACAAGGGGCTCCTTCTCTGTAGGGGCTCTTCCGAATGCTTCCCCTCCTCCTAGGCAGGAAGTGATGGTGGAGGGTGGCTTCCTGGTTCCCAAAGAGCTCAAGGAATCGCTGCTGGAGGCTGGAGGCTGGAGTAGCTCTCACTTCAGGGACGGTCCTGTGCAGCCTGCAGCTCGGGCGTCCACCGCCCTTCATGCCCCATGGAGGTGGGAGTCGTGGGGTTTCCCGACCTTTTGCAAATTGTCCTGGGGACCAGGGGCCAAAAGGGAGCTTGTTCCTCTACCTCATTTGGCACTGAGAACAGGATTCGGCCTGGTTACACTGAGGCAGTTCGCAAAATGAATTGTCCTCGGCCACCTGTGCTTTCCACACTCTGGGCTCTCTGGAGCCCAGAAAAATCCAATGTATACAGCGGCCACAACCGAAATCCTGAGGGTATTTGTCTTGTGTCGCCTAAGAACATCTGGCAGGTAGAGTTTTAAAGCTCAAACCTCACTGGAATTCCTAAATATGAAAAGCAAAATATTAAAACTTTAAAAAATGACATAGCAGAACATTTTCACATCCTTGGGGTAGGCGGGTGTTCTTGCAATAGGCACAATCTATAGAGGAAAAGATTGGTACATTGGACTACATCTTTTTTTTTTTTAATTAATTTATTTATTTTTGGCTGCGTTGGGTCTTCGTTGCTACCCCCGGGCTTTCTCTAGTTGCGGCGAGCGGGGGCTACTCTCCGTTGCAGTGTGCGGGCTTCTCATTGCGGTGGCTTCTCTTGTTGCGGAGCATGGGCTCTAGGCGCACAAGCTTCAGTAGTTGTGGCTCACGGGCTCAGCTGCTCCGTGGCATGTGGGATCTTCCCGGACCGGGGCACGAACCTGTGTCCCCTGCATCGGCAGGCGGACTCTCAACCACTGCACCACCAGGGAAGCCCAAGGACATAATATTGAGCCAAAGAGGCCAGATACAACAGAAAACATACCAGATGATTTCAATTGTACAAAATTTTAAAAACAGGCAAAATTAAATTTACTATATATCATTTAGAGATGCATCCCTACGTAATACAAATATAGGTTACTTCTAGGAGAGAGGGAGAGACTTATGATTCAGAAATGGTTGGTCTGAGTTTCTGAGAGAGAGTCTTCACCTGGGTGGCTGTTATCCTAGTGTTTGTTTTAGAACAATTCATTAGCTTTGGCACTTTATTTTATTTTATTTTTTTTGCGGGGCCTCTCACTGTTGTGGCCTCTCCCGTTGCGGAGCACCGGCTCCAGACGCACAGGCTCAGCGGCCATGACTCACGGGCCCACCCGCACCGCGGCATGTGGGATCTTCCCGGACCGGGGCACGAACTCGTGTTCCCTGCATTGGCAGGCGGACTCTCAACCACTGCGCCCCCAGGGAAGCCCCGGCACTTTATTTTTTTTCAGAGACATCCATGGTTTAATGGAAGGAGAAACTTACACGTCTGAAGCAAGGTCCTGGAGCAACACCCCACCATGTGCAGTAGACGGCAGCAGGACACGGTGGCAGTCTTCACTCCTGGGGGGGGTGCTTGGGGGGCGGGGGGAAGGGAAGATGGCCAGTTATATTGGGGGGAGATTGGTGTCGGGGGGGTTCATTAGTTACCAGGGAAACCAGTAGAGGGGCACACCCCTCACCACCCCTTTGATAAGAACAGTCACTAGCTGGGGCGGAGGCAAGTACGCAGGAAGGTCAGTCCTGTGAGTAGGGTGTAGGTGAAGCAGGCACCGGTCGGGCAGCGGATAGACAGAGAGCAAGAGAGCAGCCATCTTGAGTGGCCTGACTGTACACTCCGCTCCTACTGACCCTGCATGACCCTTACAGTCTTGGTGCACTCCTTTCCGTGATATCCTTCGGGTCAGGTATGTAGGGGGCACTGCAACCAGATACCACAAATACAATACAGACGGCAGCAGCCCAAGAGGATCAAGGAGGGGTAGGCTACCTAGTACGCTCAGAAGAGTCATTTGCCAATTTTGGAGCCAAGCACTTCCTGGGCCAATGGAAAGGGAGTCAATAGCAGCAGTGTCCTGTCCAGCTCTAAGGAAGGTAAGGCCACTCCTGGTTTTCATAAACCCAGAGCCACCCCCATGGGAAGAGGAAGGTCAAGCTTTAAAAGAAACGTTCTGGTAGCCTAGCCAGGGGTCAGCAGTCACAGTATAGATCTGTCATCCCCTGCTATGTTGAGTGCCATTAGGGGTGGACCCATTAGGTCTTTCCAAACAAAAACCAGTTAATGCCACTCGTTGGCTTTGTGTGTCCAGAGGCAGCCTATTCCGCTCCCCACAGCATAGCCCGGGGGGCTCATGGGCAGTCAGCTGTACAGTCACGTTTACCAACGGGGGTCCTTCTGATGTATTGGCAGGTGGGACTGGAAGATGGTGAGAGTCTTTCCCCCCCATTGTCAGTAGTCCCTACACAGTCACAGTACCCAGATCAATTTTTCATGGACGTCCAGAGGAGGACAAGAGCAGCAGTTAGACCCAGCGATTAGACTCGTTTCGCAGTGAGGCCAGTGTCGCTGTTCAGCCCTCAGACGGGTTTCCTCGCTCAGACTAGGGATGAAATGCAACACATCTAACAGGCACAACACAGGGGAGATCATGACCATTAAGCAAAATACAAGCCGTGACCACATTCTGAGATAATACCACCCCCGCCTGTGGTTTCTGTCCTAGTCTGCAATAGAGTTCAGAAAATTCAACTTTTGGATGATACCAAAACGTGTCTAAAATCACGTATACAGTGGCCACCTAGTTTTGTCTTGGATGTCTGAACCACAGCCAGTCCCTTTTGACTTTCAAATCCATTCCCTTCCTCAATGGCCAAAGCAGATGTACAACACATGTCTGAAAGACCACAAAACAGGCTGCCCTGGTCAATAAACTTTAAGTTAAGTCAAAATGACTTCACTATACCTCGATACGTGCAGATTTTTCCATCATTTCCCCTTTTGATTGCAAATCTTTCAATAGAAAGCATTGATGATCAAAATATCCATCCCTCGATGCTGGGGTGCTGGCTTCTACCCCAGGTTTAGATCATGTCCCTCGATGCTAGGCCTCCTTTATATTCACCTAGACATTCACACTGAGGGAAAACTAATCAGATCTCATGAACAGGCTCAGAGGTATGTTAATGGGGAAACACTTCGTAGGCCATACGTTTTATCACTTATACCCAATTGTCAGACAAGCATTGTACACGTACTTTTAGTAGCAGACTTAAAGCATTCAGTGTCACACTTCCTGAGTAATTATACTCTGTGATAATTTCACTAGATAATTTTCTTTCCATCCAGGACATCAGGGCAAAAGTATGGCTAACACAATAACTTTCATAAATACACACTTCAGTTAACAGAACTAGAATTTAATATCTACTAAGACATAGTCTTCTTTCTTCTTGAAATTACCCTCATCACCAAACAGAGCCAAATGAAATCTAATTTGTTTGCAAAAACCAGTGTGGTCAGTTGACCACCTAGGCTCCTCCAAATCGGCTGTGGTGGAATTCCTCAGGAGTGTCCGACTGAATTCCCAAAAGGCCTCTCGAGGCCAGGAAAGTCATGCAAAAGGCCTGCCATCAGATTCTGCCTTGGTGGATTTTTCTCTTCTGGAAGTCCCCAATATATTGAGACTCCTGCACATGCCAGGAGAGGGTCTTTTCCATTCCCCTGATAAGCTGCTCAGAACCCAAGAGTTCCCAGTTTCTGGAGGGACCAGACAGAGAGAAAAGAAAAAAGTCTCAACTCTACACACATGTCTGTTTACCCAATTGCTGTAGGTCATAACTAACTTGAGGGGAAGGGCTTCTCTCTACCTGGAAAACAGATATAAACCAGTAGCATTCCAAACAAAACTATAAAAATTATAACTATATTCACCAGTTCACTCTGTAACCGATTCTTTTGTTATTTTTTTCTGAAGCCATCAGGTTTTCCATTAGGATTCTTCAACTTCTTACCATGTTCAGCAGTATAATCTGAAATTTATCAGAGATCTGTTACTGTCAAAAGGTCCTTCCTACGAATCTTCTTTAAGATGAAGCACTTTTGCAAAAGCATCAGAGTACAACAATAACTGTCTATAAATGACAAAACACTTAAAAAGTCACGGTAAACACCTGATCACAATGTAATTGATAAAGAAACTCGGTTACAAGAATTATGACTGATTATAATCTTAACCCCTGAAAACCTTAATCTCTGGCAAACACCAAGAAGCAAGTAATTGTGCATTTTCTGACTAGAAGACTTATTCTTTAGTCTTCCTCTCCTAAGAAGGCAAGGGTAGGTAAACTTAGACCCACCCAGCAATGAATGTTCCAATATTTTATCCTATTTGAAATGACCCAGATAGTCAATGAATTCTCTTCATTTAACTTAGTTTAGTTTCAAGTTAACAAAATCTGGAGAGACTATTTTAGATAGACATTCCCAAAACATAATTATTTCATTAGAGTTTACCTAAAAGCTCTTTTTTTCTCCTTGACTGTTAGTGATCACATAAGTTAAAGTTCCAGAGAGCCCAGGTAGATAATCTACATCTCAAAGGCACAAGAGAAATACCAATTCCTTCTGGAGAGCTAGTTTAACCAATTACAAAAGTCTCCCTTTGATACAACAGCAGAGCCATTAGACGCCATTGTCCTCTAAATCTATTGGCAGCCCCCATTCAGCAAGGACGGCCACCCCGAGATCACCTCCGCAACTGTCCATTCCCTGTCCTGTATTTCCTCGCACCTTGGCGCTCACGGGAGTTTCCTCCGTCTCCTGGCTGCTCCCCCAGTTATTGCGCTGCACCCCACAAGCCTATGTGCTTGCCCAGCTTCAAGACGGAAGAGCGAGCCCCGAGTCAGCAACAGAGACATCAGTGGTTTAATGCATGGGGGATCTTACACATCTGAGGCAAGGTCCCGCAGCGACACCCCACCGTGTACGGCACGCGGCGGGCGGGACGTGGTGGCAGTCTTCCCTGGCGGGGTGGGGCGGGGAAGGGGCTTGGCGCTCACGCTTTATACATGTTTTGTACGGGTGGCCCGGGTCTCGGCCTTAGCCCTGCGGAGGGCCGGGTGCCAACCGCGCGGTGGCGAAGCTCCGGCGACACCGCAAACAAGGACCCAGTCAGGAGTGATACTGGAAACAAACTGAGGGATAGCTTTGAAATCTTGGCCACCTCGCTAGTGTTTCTTCGAAGGGTGAGACCGTGGAGCCCACGTTGCCTGTTGGATCCACTTACCTTGGGACCCACTGTCCCCAGCGGGGTTGCGGTGGGCTCTCCGCGCCGCGCCTCCCCCATCCCCCGTCCCTCTGCACTTCCCGAAGCTCCGTGGTGGGCGGGGGAATTGTTCTCCTCTGACTTGGGGCCGTCCCTGTCACTGCAACGGCCTCCTGGGGTGGCCCCTACCCCGGCCGTAACCCGACACCGCGAGCGGCTGACGACGCGCGGCGCAGCCAGCCCAGACCCGGCCGTTTGGGTGTCACCTCTCGGAGGGGAGACTTAGAGCCATAAAACCACCGGGTGCCCTGTGCTGTCCAGATTCAAGGAGAGAGGCTGGCGTTTATTGCGCGCCCTCGAGGGGCACTTAGCCGCGTTTGCCAAGCTCTCATATCCCCGATCCTGTTCCCTTTTCCTGCCCGTATCGGATGTCCCTTGGTACTGTAATTTACTTAATAGTTTGTTAATTGGACCCGCTTTTAGAAAACGTAAATATTTATTTTAACCTGAGTCTAGATCATAGTATTCACTAAAGCACAGGTTTGGAGCCGTATATATATATATATACGCGCGCGCGCGCGCCAATACACATTGCATTGTAACCATAACTTGAAACAAATGTCTGTCTTTCACACCATCTGCGATTTGGACAACACGCTCTAGAAGAGACTGCTTTATTCTACTTTAACCCCCCTCCCCAAATGAAAACCAACCCGTTTTATAAATGAGATATATAGGAGGTACCTTTTCTTGGGATAGAAACGCACACCTGCCCCACATGGGCTGCACCTGCTGCTCTGCCCCGTGACTCCGAGGCTGGAGAAGAAGGTCTACATCCGCATCCTAGTCTAGGGGCCCTGACCGAGCATCAACCGCTCCACCAGCCTGGGAAGAGATAGGAGATGCAGGAGACCACCTACTTGCCATTTGCTCGGACACAAAAGACTGTATCCAGTGTTTTGTAGACACATTTAAGAAGCAGTTCCTTGCCTGTTTACCGTCTTGCCTCTTGTTCTAAGGTGGTGTCTCACTCCCACCCCAGGGCAAGCCTGGTGCCATTCACAAGCGTCCCCACCCTCCCTTGTGTCCCTCAGAGCCGCTCTGTTGGCTCAGGGCGGCTGAGCCTCACTTGCCCAGAGTCTCTGTTTAATCGTGCCGCGAGACGCCCCTTCCAAAAACAACGCAACAAGCCAATTTGATGGCATTGGTTGGCTGGCTCCACCTGCCTGCCTCTCAGACTCTGATGTTCGCTGGATGTGGGGCAGTTCTGACTCCAGACCATGTCTTACCCCAAAGGGTTGAGGGTCTGTCCCAGCGCTTCTCAGACTTTACGGTGCTTATGAAGTAACTGGGACTTTGTGGAAACGCAGGTCTGATTCAGCAGCGTGGGGCCTGAGATTCTGCATTTCCCACAAGCTCCCAGGGGATACTGATGCAGCTGGTCCTCAGACCGCAATCTGAGTAGCAAGGATGCAAGGGACTCAGACTTTTGGTCTAACTAGAGAGGCAGAAAATGTGGGGACAGCTGCTCTTCCCCAGAACCCACCCTTTGCGTTACCTTACTTTTGCCTGAGGCAGGCCCTTTGCTTATGAATTGATTAGAAAGACAATGAGGTATGTGATGAAGGGTAGAGTCTTGGAGACCAAGCCATAGTTTGGCTTATGCCATTTACTGCAGGAACTTGGCTGTCACACAAGCTTCTTTGAACTTCTGTTTCCTCATCTGTACATGCGCATAGTAACCTGTATCACTGGGTTTATTCGAGGATCATTGGGGGAAAAAAATCCCCACCTGAATGTACTTTTTTAAAAAGCTAAAACACGGACCACATGTAAAGAATTAATATTTTATTCTCCACAGATTTGCAGTAATTTCTCAAAAGGTAGATTGACGTGGTTAAACACAAATAAAAAGGATATTGAATATATATGCACGCACACAGCTATTTTATTCTAAAGCAAAAGCTGCACTCTTCTCCCTGAAATGATTTAAGAATCATGGCTCATTTTTATAAGTTATCAAGATTCTTAAGGACAGGCATAGAAAGAAAAATGACAGTTGGTAAGGGCATTGCTAGCTGTATCTCTCACACCAACCTTAGGAGAGCATATACATTGGAGATACACTCTCCGGATCTAGGCATGGGAAGGCATTCTAGATCATACCGACTGTACTTGGTGCTTTGTTAGAAACTCCATAGGCTCATTTTTGGAAGTGACAATCTTTTTATTCACTGGGTTTTTCCCTGTAGTAACATGCAGCTCAGAACAAAGACGAGCATCAGGTTTTAATGTTGTATAGCCAAGTAGTTGGCAAGAACTTGGAAACTATACTCACCATTTTGTAATAACCTATAAGGAAAAAGAATCTGAGAAATATATATGTATAATTGAGTCACTGTGCTGTACACCTGAAACTAACACAATGTAGTAAATCAACTATACTGCAATTTAAAAAAAATAAGAGAGCAAGTTCATCAGTCAATTAAAAAAAAAGGAATTGGAAGAGGGGGCCCGAATTCTAGTCTTAACTCAGCCATTAACTATAGTTGTTAATTGCTGCTTATTACATGTCTCTTTTTCTGAAAATGGGGCTTGTTTGTATATTAATGTTGCTTCACTTCTCTTAAGCAAGGGTTACCAAATATCAGTCCTTCAGAGATGGTGTGTTTGACCCACACTTTTTGTTTGATAGCTTTACTTCTTTTAAAAAGAGAACTTTTATGTTCAGAAAGATTGAGCAGAAAACACAGAGTTCCTATATTAACTCCCCCCGCCTCCAACAGTGTCCTCTATTATTAACATCTTGCATTAATGTGGTACATTTGTTATAATTTATGAGTCAATATTGATATATTATTCTTATTTTTTTTATTTTTTATTTTTATTTTTTTTGCGGTACGCGGGCTTCTCACTGTTGTGGCCTCTCCCGTTGCGGAGCACAGGCTCCGGACGCGCAGGCTCAGCGGTCATGGCTCACGGGCCCAGCCGCTCCGCAGCATGTGGGATCTTCCCGGACCGGGACACGAACCCGCGTCCCCTGCATCGGCAGGCGGACTCTCAACCACTGCGCCACCAGGGAAGCCCGCACTCATTTGTTTTTATTGCTGAATATTATTTTATTGTGTGGATGCATCGCAGTTTGTTTATCCATTCACCTATTGAAGTTCATCTTGGCTGCTTCTAGTTTTTGGCAATTCAGAAATTCCACTTTGGGTATTTATCTGCAGAAAACAAAAGCGCCAACTTGAAAAGATAGATGCACCTCTATGTTCACTGTAGCATTATTTACAATAAGATGTGGAAGCAACCTAAGTGTCCATTGATGGATGAATGGATAAAGAAGATATATATAATATATATATATTATTCATTCACCAAACAAAATGAAGTCTTGCCATTTGCAATAACATGGATGGACCTTGAGAGCTTTTTACTAAGTAAAGTAAGTCAGACAGAGAAAGACAAATACTCTCTCTTATATGTGGAATCTTAAAATAACAAACAAAAACCCCTCCAAATCCCCAAACTCATAGATACAGAGAACAGATTGATGGTTGCCATACACAGGGGTGGGGGTGGAAGAAGTCAGTGAACTTTTCCTTTTTCTTTTTTTTTTACTTTAAATACATTGCTTCGATTAAAAACAAAAACAAAAAAAATATCATTGCCTGACCCACATTGTATTTTAAAATGTTTGGAGTTGAGCCAATAGTTTAAAAAATGGAAACATTAAAAAATAAATCTGACACTGGAAAAATATAAACTAAATTGAAGGATATTTTATAAAATAAAAAGGTTTGTTCTGCTGACTGTGGTTGTATAACAAATAACCCCAAGACTTACTGGTGTAAAACAATCATTTATTATATTCATGACTTCTATGGGCCAGGAATTCAGAAAGGGCACACAAGGGATGGTTTGTCTCTACTCTGTGATGTCTGGCTCTCAGCTAGAAGACTCCAGACTCAAGGGTTGGAAATATCTGAAGGCTCATTCACTTTCCTGTCTGGTGGTTGATGCTGGCTGTCGGCTGGGACCTTGGCTGGGGCTGTTGGCAGAAACACCTGTATGTGGTCTTTCCATGTGGCTTGCTTGGCTCCCTCATAGCATGGTGGCTGGGTTCTGAGGGCAAGGAAAGAGACGAGAGAGAGAGAGAGAGAGAGAGAGAGAGAGAGAGAGAGAGAGGAGAGAGAGAGAGAGAGCAAGCAAACACCGTATCCTTTTTCTGACCTAGTCTCAGAATTACATAGTATCACTTCTGCCATACTCTACTGGTCAGAGCAGTAGCAATCCCACTCAGGCTCACGTGGAGGGGAAACAGACTCTACCTCTTAATGGAGAGTAGTAAGAAGATTCTGGAAGCACACGTGGGACTAGAAATACTGTGATCACTTTTGGAAAATGCAATGCACTGCAGACCCATAATCTTCAAAATTGTCAAGGTCATGAGAGTCACAGAAAGACTGAATGTTCTAGAGTAAAGGAGGCCAAAGAGACATGAAAACTGAATACAAAACATGATCTAGAATTTTCTTTTGCTATAAAGGGCATTATTGGGAAAGTTAATAAAATCTGAATAAGATACCAATGCTAATTTCCTGGTTTTGATAATTTCACGGTACTTATACAAAAGAATGTATGTAGGAAATATACACTCAAGTATTTAGGTAGAAAGGGGCATCATGTCTTCAACTTCTCAGTTTAGAAAGAGCACTTATCAACTACCTATCTCTATCTATACCTATCTATCTATCATCTATCTATCTATATCTATCGATCTAATCTATCTATATCTATCTATACCTATCTACCTCTATCTATCTCTATCTACCCCTATCTATCTATCTATCTCTATGTATCTATACCTATCTATCTATCTATCTATATCTATCTATCTATCTATACCTATCTATCTCTAGCTATCTATCTCTATCTAGCTATCTATCTCTAGCTATCTATCTCTAGCTATCTATCTCTAGCTATCTCTAGCTATCTATCTATCTATCTATACCAATCTATCTACATACACACACACACACACACACACACACACACACACACACACACAGAGAAAAGAATGTTTGAGGAATCTTGGTGAAGGGTTCATGGGAATTTTTGTGCTCTTCCTTGAAAATTTTCTGTAAGTTTAAATTATGTCACAATAAAACTTTTTTAAGATGAGAAAAGGTGAAAAAAGTCCCAAATCTCAATTTTTGGTATTTCTTCAAACTTGGAAGAACTGGCAACATTAGACATGCATTTCTACATGACAAAAATGGAGCTGAAGAACGGCAATCTTTTAAAGAATTGGCTTTACATGTTTATTAAAATTATTTTTTATTAATCTGAAAGTTGGAGAGATACATTCACATGGCTCAAAAAATTTTAAAACATATACAAAGGTATACAGTGAAAAAATTTGCTCCCATTCTCCACCTCCCCTCTACCTGATTCCATCACTTTCCTCAATATGTGACCACTTTATTGATTTCTGGGGGGAATTCTTTCTTTCTAAGTTCCTCTACGCAAGCATAAACAACTTTGACTATGTGGTCTCATCCACCCTCCTTTACACAAAAGAAAGCATTTTCTATGCATAGCCACACCCTTCAGCAGGGCATTCATTCCCAACTTTGCCCCGCCCCTCCCCTGCCTTTAGCTCATGCCCTGATTGCTTCATCCCTTATATGACTTCAGACTTCACATGAGCTGACTTCAGCTTTTGCAAGCTCTGCCTTATAGGCTTGTTGTAAAGATGACTTGGGAAAATGCATGTGAAAGTAAATTTCTACCAACGCACACAATATAGATCACATCCATGTGTACTTTTCTTTGTATGGATCATCGAGATAACATATTTGAAAAGCAAAATCTGCTACATACTAGCAGCAGGGCAATGGTGACCCTTGATAGGCAGTAAAGAGAAGCATTTTTCTCAAAATGACTATAGTGACGTCACTCTTCCTTGAAGCCTCTCCATGGGTCCCTGTTGTCTTTTAGAACAAGTTAACCTCTGATCTAGCCCCTCTTTTCCAGTCTTCACTTTCCCTGCTTTCTCAGTTTCCCCTACAGCCAGCCTGGTCTTCCAGGCAGAAGGACCAGCTGGGGCTTCAAGAGACCTCCACCCTCTTTTGCCTCAAAGTCACTGGGTAGGTCCCTCCTCCATGTTAGAATGCAAGTTCAGAAAGAGAGAGGAAAAAATGTGATGGGCATTTACCTCTTAGCTTAATAGCCCAGTTTCAAAAACAAACCCCAAAATAAACAAAATATCTACATTTGTTCAGTAATTTGTAAGATTGAATGGGTCTAGCACTTGTGCATCCAAAAAACATTTCCTGATGGTCACATGTGGGTAGACAGTTTCCAATGCTAGGAAAGAGCATGAGCTTCATGTCAGAGCCTGAGCCCTGATCTCAGCTAGAGATGACTCTTTGAGACTCAGTTTCCCCTTCCACAGAGGAAGACTTTAGCTGAGCTCTAAGACCCTTCTTTACCCCAAAGATCTAAGACTTTCCCACATCTCAAGGAAGAGACACAGTGGATGATGTTGAGTTTAAATGAAAATGTACTTTCAAATGAACCTAGTCCCACGTAGGGATGCAAGTGAGGATTTTATCATGTATTTCTGAAACCAGTTTCTTCTCATAGGAAACTCATTTGATAATTCTGGATATAATAATTTATAAAAAAATTAAATGCACTGGTGATCTGTGAAGAAAGTATAGAATTCTCAGAGGTAAACAAAACGAAACAAAACAAATTGAAACAAACATAATAACGCAAACAAGTAAAAGCAGGAACCCAGAGAGGTCATTAGAACACTGAAGACAGCTTTCACCCAGACGTCATGGTTAAATATTTGTGAACTTGAGTTTTTATGGCACTAGGAACAGGAGATAAAGCCTAAGGCCTATCCAGAGAGAATCCAATAGAGACCTTCTACCCGAAGCTGGGATCCCCAGCAGTGACACTCTCTTTGCAAGAATGAGTTAGGAAAAATCCATACTCTGGAGGACACAGAAAGTTTATTTGCCTACAAGGGCAGAGAGTAAAAAACGTGTTACCAGAAAACGTGTTACTCAAGCTTATAACTGGCACTCAAACAGGTTTGTGGCCCAAATTCCCATTATCGGGATGGTCTGAACATTAAGCTGATATTTTAGTTAAAAATGCTTATAGATTGTAGTGTCTTCAGGCTCTTGATGGAAGGAAATGCAGATGTCCACTGGAAGAACCCACTTTCAAGACTCAGAATTCGTAGAGGTAAAATTCCAAGGTATATAAAACCACAGGCAAAAATCAACACACACACACACACACACACACACACACAGTACCATAAGGTAGAGCCAGTGGAAACAACAGACAGCAAAATTAGGTCCACAAAAATGTCAGATGTTGAAACTCACCAATAAGAAAGAAAACAACATGATTTAAAAGTGGGCTAAGCACCTGAACAGACATTTCACCAAAGAAAACACACAGGGGGCAGATAAGCTTATGAAAAATTACGAACAGTTCTTTTTCCTATAAGTCTGAACACGTATTCCCTATATCACTAGGGAATTGCAAATTAAAACAACAATGAGATATCACTTCACAACTTTTTGAATGGCCAAAATCCAAAACAGGGACAACACCCAGTGCTGGCAAGGATGTGGAGCAATAGGAACTCGCATTTATTGTTGGTGAGAATGCAAAAGGGTACCATCATTTTGGAAGACAACTTGGCATTTTCTTACAAAACTAAACACACTCTTACCATATGATCCAGCAATTGTATGCCTTGGAATTTACTCAGAGGAGTTGAAAACTTATGTCCACAGAAAAACCTACACACAGATGGTTTACAGCAGCCTTATTCATAATTGCCAAAACTTAGAAGCAACCAAGATGTCCTTCAGTAGGTGAATGGATAAATAAAATGTGGTACATCCAGACAGTGGAATATTATTCAGCACTAAAAAGAAATCAGCTATCAAGACATAAAAAGGCATGGGGGACCTCCTAGAGAAATGGAAATAAAAACAAAAATAAACAAACGGGACCTAATGAAACTTAAAAGCTTTTGCACAGCAAAGGAAACCATAAACAAGACGAAAAGACAACACTCAGAATGGAAGAAAAGATTTGCAGACAAAGCAACTGACAAAGGATTAACCTCCAAAATATACAAGCAACTCATGCAGCTCAATATCAAATAAACAAACAACCCAATCCAAAAATGGGCAGAAGACCTAAATAGACATTTCTCCAGAGAAGATATACAGATGGGCAACAAACACATAAAGGGGTGCTCAACATCATTAATCATTAGAGAAATGCAAATCAAAACTACAATGAGGTATCATCTCACACCGGTCAGAATGGCCATCATCAAAAAATCTACAAACAATAAAGGCTGGAGAGGGTGTGGAGGAAAGGGAACCCTCTTGCACTGTTGGTGGGAATGGAAATTGCTACAACCACTATGGAGAACAGTATGGAGGTTCCTTATAAAACTAAAAGTAGAACTACCGTATGACCCAGCAATCCCACTATTAGGCATATACCCTGAGAAAACCATAATTCAAAGAGTCATGTACCACAATGTTCATTGTAGCACTATTTACAATAGCCAGGACATGGAAGCAACCTAAGTGTCCACTGACAGATGAATGGATAAATAAGATGTAGCACATATATACAATGGAATATTACTCATCCATAACAAGAAATGAAATTGAGTTATTTGTAGTGAGGTGGATGGACCTAGAGTCTGTCATACAGAGTGAAGTAAGTCAGAAAGAGAAAAACAAATAGCGTATGCTAACACATATATATGGAATCTAAAAAAAAAAAAAAAAAAGATTTGAAGAACCTAGGGGCAGGACAGGAATAAAGACCCAGATGTAGAGAATAGACTTGAGGACATGGGGAGGGGGAAGGGTAAGCTGGGACGAAGTGAGAGAGTAGCATTAACCTATATACACTACCAAATGTAAAATAGATAGCTAGTGGGAAGTAGGTGCATCGCATGGGGAGATCAGCTCGGTGCTTTGTGACCACCTAGAGGGATGGGATAGGGAGGGTGGGAGAGAGGCGCAAGAGGGAGGGGATATGAGGATATATGTATACATATAGCTGATTCACTTTGTTATACAGCAGAAACTAACACAACATTGTAAAGCAATTATACTCCAATAAAGATGTTAAAAAAATAAATTATAAAAAATAAAAGACATGGGGGAATCTTAAATGTACATTACCAAGTGAAAGAAGCCAATCTGAAAAGGTTGCATTCTGTGTGATTCCAACTAAATGACATTCTACAAAAGACAAAACTGTGGAGACAGTGAAAAGAAAGTAAAAGACAGCAAAAGTGGTTTCCAGAATTTAAAGGGGAGGGAAGGATGAATTGGTGGAGCACAGAGGATTTTTAGGGCAGTGAAACTATTCTGTATAATACTATAATGGCAGATACATGTCATTATATGTTGTCCAAATCCATAGTATGTCCAACACATCAGAGTGAACGCTGATGTAAGTTATGGCCTTGGGGTGATAATAATGTGTCACATTGGATTAAGGACCCACCCTGCTCTAGTATGACCTCATTTTAACTTAACTAAGTACAGCTGCAATGACCTTATTTAAGTAAGATCACATTCTGAGGTACTGAGGGTTAGGACTTTAACATATCTTTTTTGGGGGGACACAAAATAGCCCACAACAGGTAGCTTCTAAAATAATAGAGATAGTAGGAGGGAAAAAACTAAAATGAGAAAAAAAAATCCTTAATTACAAGAGAAGGCAAAAAAGGAGAGAATGGAAGCCAGAAAAAAAGGGGGCAGGAAAACATTTTTTAAATATGGAATAAGATCATAGAAATAAATTCAAATATATCAGCAATTACAATAAATGTAATGAATGGACTAAATTCTGCGTTAAAGGATGGCTTTCAGACTACATATATATGTTTCTCCCACAAGAGATAAATTTAAAACATATGCACAGAAATACTTGAAATTAAAAGGGTGATAGAAGATAAAGCAGCCACATACTAATTCAAAGCTATTAATTACTATAAAGAAGATAGACTTTGATAGATTAAACTTCCCAGGGAGAGACAATATTCTAGGCTTGTATGTGTCTAATAATATAGTCTTAAAACATATAAACAAAATTTATCGTATCCATAAGGGATATATGTTGAGAGTGAAAAGTTTCTCTTAGTAATTGATTTCTTTAAATAAACATGTGCCAAAGTTTTTATTCAGCTCATTAATTATTAAGGAACCAGTAAAAAGGTACAACTGATTCAAAGGACAATTCTAAGTAACACACACACACACACACACACACACACACACACACAGTTAAGGAATACTGAAATAAATTTTAAATAGATGCAAAATGGGTCAATAATCAATTGCATTCAACGAGACCTAACTAATTTGTATTGGTATGGACAAAATATTTTGTATTGTTATCAAATTTCTTTATCTTTTGGAGTTATAAAATGGCTCAAAGACAATGAAAAGCAAAGATAACCTGGAAAGATGCCAGAGACATGACACTTGGTAATCTTTTTCTTTCACATTTAAAAAAATGTCATAATTGTTCATGGCAATATTCCCCCTTGTGATTATAATAATCTCAGAGAAAGATTATTCTTAATAACAAAAGAAGGCTGTTCTCATTAGATTTGACTTGATCGTTTAAGTAAGTGCTGCCAGTTAATTCCTCGTGTAGTTTGCTTTCAAATTTGGAGCGATAGCGTATTTTTAAAAATTTTTTGGCTGCTTGACACAGCATGTGGGATCTCAGTTCCCCGACCAGGGATTGAACCCGCGCCCCCTGCAGTGGAAGCCTGGAGTCCTAGCCACTGGACTGCCAGGGAATGCCCAGGAGCCACAGAGTACTGCACTAAGTCCACAGTTGTACTTCTCTATCACTGTTATTACTAGTGTAGTCTCAGCCATCCATATTATTTATAATATATAAATAATAACTTATAAACTCATATGTTAAGAAATACATCAAAATAAAATTAGAAAATATTTACAACTGAACTATCATAAACATACGACATGTCAGACTTTGTAGGACACAGAAGAAAATAGATAGCCCTAAATGTTTATAATAGAAAAGAAAACAGGCTAAAAATAAATGAGCTAAACATGCATCTTAAGAAAGTAGAAAAAGGACAGAGGAGAATTCAACAGAAAATAGAAAAGAAGAAATAGAAGAGCAGAACTTAATGAAATAAAAACCCAAACATACAAAAGATAACTTCAGCCAAAACCAAATGTTGTATGGAAAGATTAATACAATTGAAAAACCTCTGGCTAGACTGAGTAAAAAAAAAAAAAAAAGAGAGAGAAGGCACAAAAGAACAGAATTAGGAACAAAAAATGGAACATAATGACTTATGCTGCAGAGATTAATAAGATAATAAGAAGATTCATAAATTTGGAAACAGATAAAATGGTTGAATTCCTAGAAGAATACAGTTCTATCCAAACTGAGTCAAGATTAAAGGGAAAATTTATGACACCAAAGGTGTCAGTTTTTATGTGTCAAAATTTATGACACCAAAGGCTCAGTTGACAAAAGAAAAAAAAATAGACATACCGGACCTCATGAAAATGAAAAACTTTTGCTCCAGAAAAAAATTTTGCTTGTTCCGGTGCGTATAGAGAACTCCTAAAACTCAACAACAAGAAACCAAAAAACCTGATTAAAATCGGGCTACGGACTTGAATAGACATTTCTCCAAAGAAGATATACAAATAGCCAATACGCACGTGAAAAGATGCTGAACGTCACTAGTCGTTAGGGAAATCAAAATCAAAATCACGATGAGATGTCAACTCACATCTGTTAGGACAGCTACTCTCAATAAAGAGAATAACAAGAGTTGGTGAGTATGTGGAGACCTTGGAACACTTGTGCACTCTTAGTAGGAACGTAAAATGGTACAGCCTGATTTGGAAAACTGTATGGTGGTTCCTCAAAAAATTGAATGTAGAATTGCCATATGATCCCGCAATTCCACTTGTCGGTATATAACCAAAAGAACTGAAAGCAAGATCTCAAAGAGTTATTTGTACACCTGTGTTCATAGCAGCATTATTCACAATAGCCAAAAGGTGGAAACTCAAATGTTCATCAATGGGGCTTCCGTGGTGGCGCAGTGGTTGAGAGTCCGCCTGCCGATACAGGGGACATGGGTTCGTGCCCCGGTCCGGGAAGATCCCACATGCCGCGGAGCGGCTAGGTCCGTGAGCCATGGCCGCTGAGCCTGCGTGTCCAGAGCCTGTGCTCCGCAACGGGAGAGGCCACAACAGTGAGAGGCCCACGTACAGCAAAAAAAAAAAAAAAAAAAAAAGTTCATCAATGGATAAAAGGAGAAGCAAAATGTATTATATCCATACAATGCAATATTATTCAGCCTTGAAAAGGACGGAAATTCTGACACATGCCATAACTTGGATGAACCCTGAAGACTTGGTGCTGCATGAAATAATAAGCTGGTCACGAAAGGACAAATATTGTATGATTCATTTGAGGTAACGGGATAGTTAGAATCATAGAAACAGAAATTATAACGGTGGTTTCCAGGGGCTGGGGCAGGGGGAATGGGGAGTTATTGTTTAAAGGGGACTGAGTTTCAGTTTTGCAAGATGAAAAGAGT
Source organism: Globicephala melas (assembly GCF_963455315.2). Taxonomy (NCBI): domain Eukaryota; kingdom Metazoa; phylum Chordata; class Mammalia; order Artiodactyla; family Delphinidae; genus Globicephala; species Globicephala melas. Next base: position 101,003,991 of record NC_083319.1, read on the forward strand.
TCTGGAGATGGATGGTGGGGACAACTGCATAACATATATGCACTTAAAATCACTGAACTGTACACTTAAAAATGGTTAGGATGGCAATTTTTTTTTTTTTTTTTTTTTTTTTTTTTGCGGTACGCGGGCCTCTCACTGTTGTGGCCTCTCCCGTTGCGGAGCACAGGCTCCGGACGTGCAGCCCCAGCGGCCATGGCTCACGGGCCCAGCCGCTCCGCGGCATGCGGGATCCTCCCGGACCGGGGCACAAGCCCGCGTCCCCTGCATCGGCAGGCGGACTCAACCACTGCGCCACCAAGGAAGCCCAGGATGGCAAATTTTATGTTATATGTATTTTCTCATAATTAAAGACAATTAAAAATTAGAGAGAAAACTTGAGTAGCTTTATAATTATTAAAGGAAACAAGTCAGTGAAAATAATAGCAATTGTGTAGCACTTGCCATGGGGCCAGGTAAAATTCTAAATGTTTTAGATATGTTAGATCCTTTCAGGTACTCGATATTATTTTTCATTCCTATTTATTGATGAGGATATGAAGTCACAGACCCAGCAACTTGGCTAATGGCGCACGGCTGGTAGCAGGGAAAGCTGCACTTTATTTTTTATTTTACTTTTTGCGGTACGCGGGCCCCTCACTGCCGTGGCCTCTCCCGTTGCGGAGCAACAGGCTCTGGACGCGCAGGCTCAGAGGCCACGGCTCACAGGCCCAGCCGCTCCGCTGCATGTGGGATCTTCCTGGACCGGGGCACGAAACCGTATCCCCTGCATCGGCAGGCGGACTCTCAACCACTGCGCCACCAGGGAAGCCCAAACCTGCACTTTAAATGCGGGCAGTTTAGCCTCAGCTTTATGCTCTTAACCAGGATACAATCTTCGATTAGGTGTTAACAACAATTTCCCTCCAAGAGAAAAGCAGTCCCAAATGACTACCTCTGAGTTCTTCCCAATATTCAAGGAATAAGTGATTCCAATTCCACAGAAATGATTCCAAATCATCCAAAGAAAGTTAACCCTGAATAATCCCCCATTTACCCAAAGGATGCAAGCTTGGTTTAACTTTAGAATAATAGCAAATGTAATTTATCATTGAATGGATCATTTCAACACACTCAAAAGTACTTTTGATCATAATTCAACGTTCATAATAAAAACCTTAGAAAACCTGGAATAGAAGGAAACTTTCATAACCTGATAAAGTGTATTCACAAAAAACAGTATAAGGGTAAAGGACAAAACACAGAAAGCTTTCCCTGTCATACAGAGAGTAAGACAGAACGGTCACTACTTTTGCATACAGCCTGGTGCTGGGGGCCCCAACCAGTGCAGGAATGTGAAGAGAAGGCATATGAAATACGTGGACTGGAAAGGAGGAAATAAAATCGTCATTATTCACAGATGATGTGATTGTGTGCATAAAAAAGTCCAGATGATCCTACAGGTCAGTATTGGAATTGTTAAGAGTTAAGCAAGGTTCCTGGGTATAAAGTCAACGTAACAAAAAAAATTACATTTCTATTTACCAGCAACAAACAGAACTTGAATAAAAATAAACCGTGGATAATGAGACCACGAAATGAAGTATCAATACCTAGGAATAAATCTTTCAAAATATGTGGAAGACCTCTACTGGTGAGAACTGTAAATGGTGATGAGGGGTGTTAGGGAAGCCCAGAGCCTTTGGTGCATGTGGTGTAACCTCTGCCTCTGTATATGCAGGAACTGGGTTTCCTCCCACCTTTGAACTTCCTCAAGCTGCAGGCTCTCCTCTCCTTCCTCGGGGGGAAGGGAGGCTCCCAGCTGCCTCAGGCCCCATCATCACCCTGTGGTCCCCCGGGGCAGGCAATTCTGTGGTGGTGGTCAGCAGTGTCAACCCAGAGTCATACCCCCAAAGTTTTTCTTGGGGTGTTCATGCTAGTCGGTGAAGATCTTGCTCAATAAGAATGCCTTGGTTCAGACGGCTGACAGGTGTCAGGCCCAGCTGGCTGAGAGTTTCCTACAATGGCCCCAAGCTTCAGGGGAAGTCCAGCAAATCATCTTTAAGCATCAGAACATCTGCTCTCTCCAGAAGGACGAGAGAACCCAGGTCTAACTAAAAACTATGGAAACTCTCCCCTGTATGGTTTCAACATTCCAGAATCCTTGAATTTCCAAAAAGCGTCATTGCTTGCAACTCCACACCTTTTCAATCAGTATTTAATCTTAAAGGACCTCAAGATTTTACCTTTTAAAAATTGAGGGATGGGGACTCCCCCGGTGGTCCCTGTGGGTGAGACGTCGGGCTCCCAATGCAGGGGGCCCGGGTTCGATCCCTGGTCGGGGAACTAGATCCTGTATGCCACAACTAAGAGTCTGCATGCTGCAGCTAAGAAGTCCGCGTGCTGCAACTAAAGATCCCGGGTGCCGCAACTAAGACCCGACGCAGCCAAAATAAGTAAGTAAATAAATAATAAATAAATTCTTTTTTAAAAATGGAGGGATGTCACAGAGTTCAGATTCTTCTGGAAAGACTGTGAGCTGGCCTGTAGACGATGTTCTTCAAGTCCACAGACAGAGCTCTGGACCACTCACTGAGAACTAACTGGGTGAACACAAACCTCAGACTTACCTGGAAAGGAGCTGAACGGTTGGTCACAACTTCCATCATCCCAGAAAAATATCCCCTCTACCGAGCACCAAGATTGACCCTAAAATACCGGAAATTTTATCGTTATTATTTTTAAAGAGAAATCAGTGTACTTGTTTAAAAAAATCTAACTCACACAGTGAAAATTATTGTGATGGGTAATAGTCATAGTGTCTTGGTTACTGTATGGAGTGGGTGAATCACTGGGAAGAATCCTCTGGGAAGGATTTTTTTCCTCCGCCCCCTTCTTTGCCCCGCTCCTCTCCTCTCCTCTCCTGACCTCTCCCCTCCCCTCCCTGTCCCCCAAAACCCTACAAATCTATCAGGTTTCACATAGATGTTTCTTCCCCATCACCTTTCAGGCTTCAGCAGACCCCAAGATGCTGTGTGATGTGCTCTGGGGCTGTTTACTAAGAATATGTCTAAACCGAGATTTTGCCATCTGGTACCTTAGAAATGTCTTATTTTAATGAGGAGAGCCGCGTTGCTTTCAGCAAGAGCATAGGTGTTTTGGAAAACTGGGAATGGGTTATCTTACCTTCAGATGAATTAATTTTGGATCACGAAAATCCAGGCATGGTAAAAATACCTTCTATCTGCGGCACATCATAAAATAAAATACCTTCTATAAAATACCATAAAATACCTTCTATCTGCGGCACATCATATATTCTGACACCTTGCCATCCAGACAGACTCTTTTTTTGAGCAGGTTGCAGTGAGACCGCTTAAAAACATTGTCAGCGGGCTGCCCTGGTGGCACAGTGGTTGGGAGTCCGCCTGCCGATGCAGGGGACACGGGTTCGTGCCCCGGTCCGGGAAGATCCCACATGCCATGGAGCGGCTGGACCCGTGAGCCGTGGCCCCTGAGCCTGCGCATCCGGAGCCTGTGCTCCGTAGGGGGAGAGGCCACAGCAGTGAGAGGCCCGAGTACCGCAAAACAAAACAAAACAAAACATTGTCAGCCCAGTCAGCAGGGACCCTGGCTACCCCTGTAGGTCTTTGGTTGCCTGGGAGATATCTTGCTTCCCGAGATTCAGTCAGGCAAGCCACACCGGTTTTTCCCTTCATCCTGGTTTGATCTTAATTTAGGCAGGTCAGTCAGCGTAATTGTCACTCAGATCCAGACGTGAATAACCATTCTGTACTCAGGGCAGTCACGCTGTTGAGTTGAATCACTTTGGTCTCGCCCCAGACAAGCTTGCTCCCTGCCCCAGAGAGACCAGTTTAGCCCCTGCTTCCCGTTGTTAGTTCAGCTTTTGAGTTTTGGTTTTAATCTCCGAATATTTTTGTTTTTTTTTTTTTTAACATCTTTATTGTAGTATAATTGCTTTACAAGCGTGTGTTAGTTTCTGCTTTATAACAAAGTGAATCAGTTATACATATACATATGTCCCCATATCTCTTCTCTCTTGTATCTCCCCCCCTCCCACCCCTCTAGGTGGTCATAAAGCACCGAGCTGATCTCCCTGTGCTATGCAGCTGCTTCCCACTAGCTATCTAGTGGGAAGTGTATATATGTATACATATGTATATATGGTAGTGTATATATGTCCATGCCACTCTCTCACTTTGTCACAGCTTACCCTTCCCCCTCCCCATATCCTCAAGTCCATTCTCTAGTAGGTCTGCATCATTATTCCCATCTTTTTTTTTTTTTACATCTTTATTGGGGTATAGTTGCTTTACAATGGTGTGTTAGTTTCTGCTTTATAACAAAGTGAATCAGTTATACATACACATATGTTCCCATATCTCTTCCCTCTTGCGTCTCCCTCCCTCCCACCCTCCCTATCCCACCCTCCTAGGCGGTCACAAAGCACCGAGCTGATCTCCCTGTGCTATGCAGCTGCTTCTCACTAGCTATTTACCTTACGTTTGGTAGTGTATATATGTCCATGCCTCTCTCTCGCTTTGTCACAGCTCACCCTTCCCCCTCCCCATATCCTCAAACCCATTCCCTAGTAGGTCTGTGTCTTTATTCCTGTCTTAACCCTAGGTTCTCCATGACATTTTTTTCCTTAAATTCCATATATATGTGTTAGCATACGGTATTTGTCTTTCTCTTTCTGACTTACTTCACTCTGTATGACAGACTCTAGGTCTATTCAACTCATTACAAATAGCTCAATTTCTTTTCTTTTTATGGCTGAGTAATATTCCATTGTATATATGTGCCACATCTTATTTATCCATTCATCCAATGATGGACACTTAGGTTGTTTCCATCTCTGGGCTACTGTAAATAGAGCTGCAATGAACATTTTGGTACATGACTCTTTTTGAATTATGGTTTTCTCAGGGTATATGCCCAGTAGTGGGATTGCTGGGTCATATGGTAGTTCTATTTGTAGTTTTTTAAGGAACTTCCATACTGTTCTCCACAGTGGCTGTATCAATTTACATTCCCACCAACAGTGCAAGAGGGTTCCCTTTTCTCCACACCCTCTCCAGCATTTATTGTTTCTAGATTTTTTGATGATGGCCTTTCTGACTGGTGTGAGATGATATCTCATTGTAGTTTTGATTTGCATTTCTCTAATGATTAATGATGTTGAGCATTCTTTTATGTGTTTGTTGGCAGTCTGTATATCTTCTTTGGAGAAATGTCTATTTAGGTCTTCTGCCCATTTTTGGATTGGGTTGTTTGTTTTTTTGTTATTGAGCTGCATGAGCTGCTTATAAATTTTGGAGATTAATCCTTTGTCAGTTGCTTCATTTGCAAATATTTTCTCCCATTCTGAGGGTTGTCTTTTGGTACTGTTTATGGTTTCCTTTGCTGTGCAAAAGTTTTGAAGTTTCATTAGGTCCCATTTGTTTATTTTTATTTCCATTTCTCTAGGAGGTGGGTCAAAAAGGATCTTGTTGTGATTTATGTCATAGAGTGTTCTGCCTATGTTTTCCTCTAAGAGTTTGATAGTTTCTGGCCTTACATTTAGGTCTTTAATCCATTTTGAGCTTATTTTTGTGTATGGTGTTAGGGAGTGATCTAATCTCATACTTTTACATGTACCTGTCCAGTTGTCCCAGCACCACTTATTGAAGAGGCTGTCCTTTCTCCACTGTACATTCCTGCCTCCTTTATCAAAGATAAGGTGACCATATGTGTGTGGGTTTACCTCTGGGCTTTACTATCCTGTTCCATTGATCTATCTTTCTGTTTTTGTGCCAGTACCATACTGTCTTGGTTACTGTAGCTTTGTAGTATAGTCTGAAGTCAGGAAGTCTGATTCCTCCTGCTCCGTTTTTCGTTCTCAAGATTGCTTTGGCTATTCGGGGTCTTTTGTGTTTCCATACAAATTGTGAATTTTTTTGTTCTAGTTCTGTGAAAAATGCCAGTGGTAGATTGATAGGGATTGCATTGAATCTGTAGATTGCTTTGGGTAGTAGAGTCATTTTCACAATGTTGATTCTTCTAATCCAAGAACATGGTATACCTCTCTATCTATTTGTATCATCTTTAATTTCTTTCATCAGTGTCTTATAATTTTCTGCATACAGGTCTTTTGTCTCCTTAGGTAGGTTTATTCCTAGGTGTTTTATTCTTTTTGTTGCAGTGGTAAATGGGAGTGTTTTCTTGATTTCACTTTCAGATTTTTCATCATTAGTGTATAGGAATGTCAGAGATTTCTGTGCATTAATGTTGTATCCTTAAACTTTATCAAATTCATTGATTAGCTCTAGTAGTTTTCTGGTAGCATCTTTAGGATTCTCTATATATAGTATCATGTCATCTGCAAACAGTGACAGTTTTACTTCTTCTTTTCCGATTTGGATTCCTTTTATTTCCTTTTCTTCTCTGATTGCTGCAGCTAAAACTTCCAACACTATGTTGAATAAGAGTGGTGAGAGTGGGCAACCTTGTCTTGTTCCTGATCTTAGTGGAAATGCTTTCAGTTTTTCACCATTGAGGACAATGTTGGCTGTGGGCTTGTCATATATGGCCTTTATTATGTTGAGGCAAGTTCCCTCTATGCCTACGTTCTGCAGGGTTTTTATCATAAATGGGTGTTGAATTTTGTCAAAAGTTTTCTCTGCATCTATTGAGATGATCATATGGTTTTTCTCCTTCAATTTGTTAGTATGCTGTATCACGTTGATTGATTTTCATATATTGAAGAATCCTTGCATTCCTGGAATAAACCCCACTTGGTCATGGTGTATGATCCATTTAATGGGCTGTTGGATTCTATTTGCTAGTATTTTGTTGAGGATTTTTGCATCCATGTTCATCAGTGATATTGGCCTGTAGTTTTCTTTCTTTGTGACATCCTTGTCTGGTTTTGGTATCAGGGTGATGGTGGCCTCATAGAATGAGTTTGGGAGTGTTCCTCCCTCTGCTATATTTTGGAAGACTTTGAGAAGGATAGGTGTTAGCTCTTCTCTAAACGTTTGATAGAATTCGCCTGTGAAGCCATCTGGTCCTGGGCTTTTGTTTGTTGGAAGATTTTTAATCACACTCTCAATTTCAGTGCTTGTGATTGGTTTGTTCATAGTTTCTATTTCTTCCTGATTCAGTCTGGGCAGGTTGTGCATTTCTAAGAATTTGTCCATTTCTTCCAGGCTGTCCATTTTATTGGCATAGAGTTGCTTGTAGTAATCTCTCATGATCTTTTGTATTTCTGCAGTGTCAGTTGTTACTTCTCCTTTTTCATTTCTAATTCTATTGATTTGAGTCTTCTCCCTTTTTTTCTTGATGAGTCTGGCTAATGGTTTATCAATTTTGTTTATCTTCTCAAAGAACCTGCTTTTAGTTTTATTGATCTTTGCTATCGTTTCCTTCATTTCTTTTTCATTTATTTCTGATCTGATTTTTATGATTTCTTTCCTTTTGCTAACTTTGGATTTTTTTTCTTCTTTCTCTAATTGCTTTAGGTGCAAGGTTAGGTTGTTTATTCGAGATGTTTCCTGTTTCTTAAGGTAGGATTGTATTGCTATAAACTTCCCTCTTGGAACTGCTTTTGCTGAATCCCATATATTTTGGGTCGTCGTGTCTCCATTGTCATTTGTTTCTAGGTATTTTTTAATTTCCTCATTGATTTCTTCAGTGATCACTTCATTATTAAGTAGTGTGTTGTTTAGCCTCCATGTGTTTGTAGTTTTTACAGATCTTTTCCTGTAATTGATATCTAGTCTCATAGCATTGTGGTTGGAAAAGATACTTGATACAATTTCAATTTTCTTAAATTTACCAAGGCTTGATTTGTGACCCAAGATATGATCTATCCTGGATAATGTTGCATGAGCACTTGAGAAAAATGTGTATTCTGTTGTTTTTGGATGGAATGTCCTATAAATATCAATTAAGTCCATCTTGTTTAATGTATCATTTAAAGCTTGTGTTTCCTTATTTATTTTCATTTTGGATGATCTGTCCATTGGTGAAAGTGGGGTGTTAAAGTCCCCTACTATGAATGTGTTACTGTCAATTTCCCCTTTTATGGCTGTTAGTATTTGCCTTATGTATTGAGGTGCTCCTATGTTGGATGCATAAATATTTACAATTGTTATATGTTCTTTTTGGATCGATCCCTTGATCATTATGTAGTGTCCTTCTTTGTCTCTTCTAATAGTCTTTATTTTAAAGTCTATTTTGTCTGATATGAGAATTGCTACTCCAGCTTTCTTTTGGTTTCCATTTGCATGAAATATCTTTTTCCATCCCTTTACTTTCAGTCTGTATGTGTCTCTAGGTCTGAAGTGGGTCTCTTGAAGGTAGCAAATATATGGGTCTTGTTTTTGTATCCATTCAGCCAATCTGTGTCTTTTGGTGGGAGCATTTAGTCCATTTACATTTAAGGTAATTATCGATATGTATGTTCCTATTCCCATTTTCTTAACTGTTTTGGATTCGTTATTGTAGGTCTTTTCCTTCTCTTGTGTTTCTTGCCTAGAGAAGTTCCTTTAGCAGTTGTTGTAAATCTGGTTTGGCGGTGCTGAACTCTCTCAGCTTTTGCTTGTCTGTAAAGGTTTTAATTTCTCCATCAAATCTGAATGAGATCCTTGCTGGGTAGAGTAATCTTGGTTGCAGGTTTTTCTCCTTCATCACTTTAAGTATGTCCTGCCAGTCCCTTCTGGCTTGCAGAGTTTCTGCTGAAAGATCAGCTGTTAACCTTATGGGGAGTCCCTTGTGTGTTATTTGTTGTTTTTCCCTTGCTGCTTTTAATATGTTTTCTTTGTATTTAATTTTTGACAGTTTTTTTTTAATATGTGTCTTGGCATATTTCTCCTTGGATTTATCCTGTATGGGACTCTCTGTGCTTCCTGGACTTGATTAACTATTTCCTTTCCCATATTAGGGAAGTTTTCAACTATAATCTCTTCAAATATTTTCTTAGTCCCTTTTTCTCTTCTTCTTCTGGGACCCCTATAATTCGAATGTTGGTGCATTTAATGTTGTCCCAGAGGTCTCTGAGACTGTCCTCAGTTCTTTTCATTCTTTTTTCTTTATTCTGCTCTGCAGTAGTTATTTCCACTATTTTATCTTCCAGGTCCGTTCTTCTGCCTCAGTTATTCTGCTATTGATCCCATCTAGAGTATTTTTCATTTCATTTATTGTGTTGTTCATTGTTGTTTCTTTCATCTTTAGTTCTTCTAGGTCCTTGTTAAATGTTTCTTGCATTTTGTCTATTCTATTTCCAAGATTTTGGATCATCTTTAGTATCATTATTCTGAATTCTTTTTCAGGTAGACTGCCTATTTCCTCTTCATTTGTTAGGTCTGGTGGGTTTTTATCTTGCTCCTTCAACTGTTGTGTGTTTTTCTGTCTTCTCATTTTGCTTATCTTACTGTGTTTGGGGTCTCCTTTTTGCAGGCTGCAGGTTCGTAGTTCCCGTTGTTTTTGGTGTCTGTCCTCAGTGGCTAAGGTTGGTTCAGTGGGTTGTGTAGGCTTCCTGGTGGAGGGGACTAGTGCCTGTGTTCTGGTGGATGAGGCTGGATCTTGTCTTTCTGGTGGGCAGGTCCACGTCTGGTGATGTGTTTTGGGGTGTCTGTGGACTTCTTATGATTGTAGGCAGCCTCTCTGCTAATGGGTGGGGTTGTGTTCCTGTCTTGCTAGTTGTTTGGCATAGGATGTCCAGCACTGTAGCTTGCTGGTCGTTGAGTGAAGCTGGGTGCTGGTGCTGAGATGGAGATCTCTGGGAGATTTTCGCCGTTTGATATTATGTGGATCTGTGAGGTCTCTTGTGGACCAGTGTCCTGAAGTTGGCTCTCCCACCTCAGAGGCACAGCACTGACTCCTGCCTGCAGCACCAAGAGCCTTTCATCCACATGGCTCAGAATAAAAGGGAGAAAAAGTAGAAAGAAAGAATTAGTAGAAGTAGAAAGAAAGAAAGAAAGAAAGGAGGGAAGGAAGGAAAAAAGAAAGAAAGAAGATAAAGCAAAATAAAGTAAGATAAACTATAATAAAGTTATTAAAATAAAAAAAATAATTATTAAGAGGACAACAACAACAAAAAAACAACAGACGGATAGAACCCTAGGACAAATGGTGGAAGCAAAGCTATACAGACAAAATCTCACACAGAAGCATATACATACACACTCACAAAAAGAGGAAAAGGGGAAAAAAATCATAAATCTTGCTCTCAAAGTCCACCTCCTTAATTTGGGATGATTTGTTGTCTATTCAGGGATTCCACAGATGCAGGGTACATCGAGTTGATTGTGGAGTTTTATTCCGCTGCTTCTGAGGCTGCTGGGAGCGATTTCCCTTTCTCTTCTTTGTTCTCACAGCTCCCAGGGGCTCAGCTTTGGATGTGGCCCCACCTCTGCGTGTAGGTCGCCGGAGGGCGTCTGTTCTTCCGCTCAGACAGGACGGGGTTAAAGGAGCCGCTGATTCGTGGGCTCTGGCTCACTCAGGCCGGGGGTGGGGGGGGGAGGGAGGGGCACGGAGGGCGGGGCGAGCCTGCAGTGGCAGAGGCCGGCGTGACGTTGCACAGCCTGAGGCGCGCCGCGCGTTCTTCCGGGGGGAGTTGTCCCTGGATCCTGGGACCCTGGCAGTGGCGGGCTGCACAGGCTCCTCGGAAGGGGGATGTGGAGAGTGACCTGTGCTCGCACACAGGCTTGTTGGTGGCGGCAGCAGCAGCCTTAGCGTTTCATGCCCGGCCGCGGCTCGCGCCCGTCTCTGGAGCTCCTTTAAGCAGCGCTCTTAATCCCCTCTCCTCGCGCACCAGGAAACAAAGAGGGAAGAAAAAGTCTCTTGCCTCTTCGGCAAGTCCAGACTTTTCCCCGGACTCCCTCCCAGCTAGCTGTGGCGCGCTAGCCCCTGCAGGCTGTGTTCACGCCGCCAACCCCAGTCCTCTCCCGGCGCTCCGACCGAAGCCCACGCCTCAGCTCGCAGCCCCGCCCGCCCCGGCGGGTGAGCAGAGAAGCCTCTCGGACTGGTGAGTGCTGGTCGGCCCTGATCCTCTGTGTGGGAATCTCACCGCTTTGCCCCTCGCACCCCTGTTGCTGTGCTCTCCGCGGCTCCGAAGCTTTCCCCCTGTGCCACCCGCAGTCTCCGCCCGCGAAGGAGCTTCCTAGTGTATGGAAACCTTTCCTCCTTCACGGCTCCCTCCCACGGGTGCAGGTCCCGTCCCTATCCTTTTGTCTCTGTTTACTCTTTTTTCTTTTGCCCTACCCAGGTACGTGGGGGGTTTCTTGCCTTTTGGGAGGTCTGAGGTCTTCAGCCAGCGTTCACTAGGTGTTCTGTAGGAGTTGTTCCACGTGTAGATGTATTTCTGGTGTATCTGTGGGGAGGAAGGTGATCTCCGCGTCTTACTCTTCCGCCATCTTCCCGGAAGCCCTATTTTTGTTTCCTGTTGCAGTTGCAGACATATATTCCTAGTTGACCAGATAGTCTTATCTTTTAAATATTTGTATGTAAGAGGAATAGTTACAATTAGATTTCTATAGCAAGATGATGACAAAAGTGACTAAGCTATAATCTAAATTTCCTCTTCTTGTATCTTCCCCTTGTATGCTGTATTTTTAATTTTATTCTTTTGTAATGAAATGGCACAGCAGGGCAGGAATTCGGATTTCAGTGAGCAAGTGAAACCATGTCAGAGCTGTGAGGTTGAACATGAGTTAAGAAGTGCTTGCAAGGACTTCCCTGGTGGTGCAGTGGTTAAGAATCTGCCTGCCAATGCAGGGGACACGGGTTCGATCCCTGGTCCAGTCAGATCCCACATGCTGCGGAGCAACTAAGCCCGTGCGCCACAACTGCTGAGCTCTAGAACCCACGAGCCACAACTACTGAGCCCACGTACCACAACTACTGAAGCCCACGCACATAGAGTCCGTGCTCCACAACAAGAGAAGCCACCGCAATGAGAAGCCCACATACCACAGCGAAGAGTAGCCCCTGCTCGCCACAGCTAGAGAAAGCCTGTGTGCAGCAACGAAGACCCAACACAGCCAAAAATAGATAAAAGGAAATAAATAAATTTATGACAAATAAATAAAAACTAAGTGCTTGTAGCTGAGGTAGCTGAATAGTAGGGAGAAGGGTTGTGATTTTCTTCAGGAAAACCTCAAATCCAGATCTTCAGGAAGAAATAAAGCCAGCTTCTGCTGCCTGCGAGGCTTCCTGTCACCTACCACTCTGCCTTTGATTTCTGGCAAAATCTAGTATCACCTTATACTTCCACCTAACTTTTAATCTGCTTATGTGTAAACCAGTATCTCTTTAAAACTTCTTCATGCTTTTCCCCGCCTTTCCAAATTGCACACCCATGCTTTGTTTTTTTTGTTGTTGTTTTTTGTTTTTTGTGGTACGCGGGCCTCTCACTGTTGTGGCCTCTCCCGTTGCGCAGCACAGGCTCCGGACGCGCAGGCTCAGAGGCCATGGCTCACGGGCCCAGCCGCTCCGCGGCATGTGGGATATTCCCGGACTGGGGCATGAACCCGTGTCTCCTGCATCGGCAGGCGGACTCTCAACCACTGCGCCACCAGGGAAGCCCCATGCTTTGTTTTTGTTCTAAGATGCCTGCCTTCAGTGCTGGGAGTTCAGAAGGCACGGAGAGTTTTGAAGTCTCAGTGTCGTGAATCTATCCTCCCCACCTTCTGGGGTGTAAATTGAGCTGTGGTCCTGGACCTGCCGTTTCTCTGTCTCTCACCTGCTTGACCTTGACATAGTAACATCACATTCGAAGCCGCCTTGGGAGAAGACCTCCCAAAGTGCTCTTTAAACGGTCCCCCCATTGAAACTCACATCTAGATTTTTGTCTCGAATTGAAACCTTACGAGAGCCTAGGACCTGGGTCTGATTTGGCAATAACTCAGCTTCCATGTGTGTGTGAGAAGCAGGTGCAATTGAAGTAAGTGACCTCTTTTTGCCCAATTAGAACAGAAGGGCTTGCAGGAACCCACAAAGACTCGGCCCTGACAAGCACGATGAAATCTTTGTCTTGCAATTTTTAAGAGAAATAATTATCAGAGTCACTGTGGCACAAGGGTCTGTGTATTTGGTTTCCTGATTTTGTATATAAAGAGTGTGAGTAGAAGAGAATATTTATAATTTAAAAACATTATTGGTAACACAGAAAAAAAGCAACACAGCACATGGTGAAATAGATGTGTGGTATAGTTTAAACAATATTCTTTTGTACTCATGGAATGGTTTAGTGACCATGAGAAAATTTCTTTCTCAGAAATGCTCATAATTGGGAAAATAATTAAACCAATTTTATAACAACAACCAAAAAATCATGATAAATTAAAAAATGGCTTCTGGTCAGTTGGTATAATTTTTTATGCTTAGCATTATTGAAATATATTTTAAAATTATTCAGTATTTGATAAAACAGAAAACCAAAGAAAGGTATGAAAAATAAAGGAAAATGAATATATCCTTTGACTTAACAATCTTACGTCTGTATTCTACAGAAGGAATACCATGATTATATAAAGATTTATCCTCCAGGATGATAATTAGAGTGGTATTTGTAATTGAAATACTAAAAAAGCCTAGATATTCATTAATAGACATTTTGGTGATCATACAATGGGGTAGTACATAGTCACTTAAAAAATGACTGGATTTGGAAGAAAGATGTGTGTGATATTTTTTAGGTGAAAATGTGAGTTGTAGACCAGAAAAATTACAAGATTCCACATTTGGAAAAGAAGTGTGTGTGTGTGTGTGTGTGTGTGTGTGTATAAATTCACAGTGGAGTGTGTTTAAATTTAGGAACGAGTTAGGAAGGACAAACGGAATGTTAACAGTTACTAACTTTGGGAGGTGGACTGCATAGATGGAGTGTCCTTTATATAATTCAAACGACAAATGATGGGATTATAGGTAATTTTTGGTGCCTTTTAAATTATATACATATTAAAAAAATATATATCCTGAAACAATGTCGTTAGGCAGGATGAAAACCTCAAGACCAGAGGAAGATACATGGGGAAACTTTGAGCCAACACTGCCCTCTGCTGGGAAAGTTGTGTCATGCACCGGCTTGGTTTGCTCCGGGTCCCAGAAGCTGAGGGTCAGAAACTTTTGAAAGAGCAAGGAAGGTCGCTAAGAGTTAACCCAGTCGAGCGACCTTCAGACCTGGTGTGCATGTCAGAATTACTAGGGCTGCACCCACGGAGAAGCGAATGGAACATATTTACTACTGGGGCCAGGAATTTGTCCCGCGGTTGGTGCTGTTCGTCAGATGTGGGTTCTTGTCTCCATCCTTCCGTGTAGCTTTGCAAACTGAACTGGTCGAGGAAGTTAGTTGTGCTGGATTACACAGGAGGCTTTAGCAGAGCCAGAACTAGAACCCAGATCCCTTGATTCCTAGCCCAGAAAATTCTTTTAAATTCCCCCTCCCCCAATCCTTTCCTGTTGACTTTTGTGCCCTGAATCCGCATTTTGCCAGCAATGACCTTGCCCGGTATCCTGTGGTCTTTCCTCTTACAGGTGTCACCTGGGAGTTTCCTGGACTTTCTCCTCTAGCTTACCTCTTTGGCGGGTGTTGGAGATTCTGTACCAATAAATTAGGAATCCAGCCCCTTTTAACCTAATTTTCATGGGAAAGCACCCAAACACAGGCCCCAGGATTAGAAGGCTTGGCTGGAATCAGGCTTCACCATTCATCAGCGATGAGACCTTGGGCAGGATAGAACAGATATTTAAGCTTCAGTTTCATCATCTTTAAAGTGGCAGCAAATAATAGTACTTTCCCTCTTAGGGCTGTTAAGGGATCAGATGAGTTAATCTATGTACAGCATCTAGCCTGGCGCCTGATATATTTGCTCTTCTTTTTCTAAAGCAATACAGCAACGCAGAGGGTGGTTAGAAAGTATAATGACCCTTGAATCCTGACGAAGAAAGGTGGCAATGGCATAAATGGACCCCACTCATTTCAGAGAACCTCTACCAAGTGTCCATTTAATTCTGACAACATCTCCCTTCAGATAGAGGAAAAATATATGGAAATAAAGGCACTACAAACTTTAGAAAATAAAATTATTTCCTACTTTCAAAGTTAAACTTTTTTTTTTGTAAAAAGTAAAAATAGTCTTTCTGTTTTCCCAGCATCTTCACGTGAGAAAGTAGACACCTCACAAATGAGCAGTTTATGAGAAAACTACTTTATGCACAGTATATTTCTAAACTAACATAGTGACTTCAGATCCTTGATGAGCATTAAACTATCAAAAGTATTCAAATACTTAAGAAAGAAAAACAAAGCTGGAGGCATCATGCTCCCTGATTTTAAACAATATTATAAGACCTTCATCATCAAAACGGTATGGTATTCGCATAAAAACAGACACATAGATCAATGGAACATAATAGAGAGCCCAGAAATAAACCCATGTACATATGGTCAATTAACTTACAACAAAAGAGCCAAGAATATACAGTGGGGAAAGGACAGACTCTTCAATAAATGGTATTGGGAAAACTGGGCAGCCACACTCAAAAGAATGAAACTGCACCGCTATCTTACACCACGTACAAAAATAAACTCAAAATGAACTGAAGACTTGGATGTAAGACCCCAAACCATAAAACTCTTAGAAGAAAACACAGGCAGTAAGCTCCTTGACATCAATCTTGGCAAAGATTTTTTGGATCTGACTCTAAAAGCAAAGGCGACAAAAGCAAAAGTCAACAAGTGGGACTACATCAAACTAAAAAGCTTCTGCACAGCTAAGGGAACCTTCACAAAATGAAAAGGCAACCTACTAAATGGGAGAAGATATTTGTACATCATATATCTGATAAGTGTTAATATCCAAAATATCTAAAGGACTCATACAACTCAATAGCAAACAAAAACAATCTGATTAAAACATGGAAAGATGATCTGACCTTAAGCCAATAAGAAACATCCCTAACTGATAGTCTTACTTATTTTTCAGAAGCCCTTTTTCAGGGAGTTATTTAGTATTCTCCCATGTAAGCATGTCACATTAATTCATTTAGCAATTAAAAAGGTATTCAAATACTTCCCCAAACCGCTTTTCTACATGACCTCATCATTACCGGATATTTTTGTATCTATAAGCAGGGCACTTTTGGAAACGCAGGTATGGGAGTGGGATTTATTCCATTGGGGCAGGAGGAATGGGGTATTGGATATTGGACATATCCAGGATAGGGGAACCCAGAGTGAGGTGTTGAGGTGTTTGAATGTATAGGGGGCGCCGGGGACTCAGAGCACGGAGGCTGCCCAGGAATGGAAGAGGTAAGAGGGAGCAGAAAACAGGTGTGTCAGGGCCAGGTAGGGGCTCCTTGGAGAGCAGCTGCATACATCAGTGGTTTCTCAACTCTGCTGCATGTTAGAACCACGGCGGTGGCTGAAAAATGTCCCCAGAGATATTAGGTCCTAATCCCTGGAGGCATGTGAATGTTAAGATCCCCAGGTGATGTCATGTTCGCAGATCCCTTCCTCTTATTTCAAAATCTGCCCCATTTGCCTTTCTTGGAGTTAGATAGTCCGGCAATTAGGGATTTGCTCCTTGGCGTTTCTTGATCTGCTGCCTCAGCCATTTCCTAGCTGTACCTGGGGCAGAACTTGCTCTTGTTAAATCCTGATTTCAAATGATAATCCAGACATTTTCTTAGTTCAGACTAGTTAGCTCCAAAGGGAGGGTGGGGATAGAGTGGGTACCCTCAAATTTGGAAGAAGAGGCTTCATTGTGTTAGCTCACCAAGTAATTTGTCTGAGTTATCTTTGACTTCAGTTATTACCTTCCAATGAACTATTGGATTCTAAACTCAAAATAACAGCACGTTGTGGTTGGTCCTTGAGAAATTTTCAAAGAAAGTGAAATGAGTCTTATGGTGCATCAGCCTCCCTTCCTTTTAGGGATTCCTCTGTTAGGGACCTAGTGCCCTCCCCTATCTTCCCGATGCAGCTCACAGGCTCTTTCCATTCACAGCCTTCCCTATTGGTGAATCACTGCACCTTAAAGAGTTTAGTAGTTCTGTGTCCCCTAGCTCTGAGCCAAGGGGAACGGCACCCCCTCTAATAAGACACAATCTGGAACCTCCAGGGTTTGTACAGGAAGGAGAAGGTCCTGGTGAGGGATTGCTGACTGAGCAATCTCAGCTCTGCTCCTTCACTTCTGTCATCTTAGGGTTGAACCTCCAGCCTCAAGAATTTGTTTCTCAACCTTTAACTCTCTTATCTCATAGCTAGGATAATCCGGGACTGTAAAGAAACAGTGAATTTTACTCTCCAGAGAGCAAAAGGAATTAAGCAGAGTATTACCCTCTATCAAAGATGCAGCTTGGGCTTCCCCGGTGGCGCAGTGGTTGAGAATCCGCCTGCCAATGCAGGGGACACGGGTTCGTGCCCCAGTCTGGGAAGATCCCACATGCCGCGGAGCGGCTGGGCCCGTGAGTCACAACTACTGAGCCTGCGCGTCTGGAGTCTGTGCTCCACAACAAGAGAGGCTGCGATAGTGAGAGGCCCGCACACCGCGATGAAGAGTGGCCCCCGCTCGCCACAACTAGAGAAAGCCCTCGCACAGAAACGAAGACCCAACACAGCCAAAAATAAATAAATAAACTAATAAACTCCTACCTCCAACATCTTCTTAAAAAAAAAAAAAGATGCAGCTTGCAAAGTAGATCTCACCAAAACTTGCGTACCGTCTGGAGCTCCTGGGCCCTGTCCTGCTCCCTTGGGAGTTGTGGAGGGAAAAGAGGACCCTGCTAAAAAATTCTCCCTGTTCACTTTAGCATCTTCTTTTCACCTTTTTGTGACAGACTCACTTCCTAGGTCAGGGGCAGGAAGCCTTGTTTCTAGTACAGGTCGGATAGGATTCTGATTGTCTAACACAGGACACTCACCAGAACCTTCGAGTAACTAAAATCACACGTGTGCAGGGATATGGGAAGCTGGGGAAGCACACATCTATCCTTCACATCTATCCTCTGATCCCTTGATGGTAAATACTGACTTACTGCGATCTCTTTTAGAAAGCATTTTTACTTCTTAATACACTTCAAATGCTTTAGTATGGAGGAGTGAGTCAGGCCTAGGGCAGCAGCGCACGCTTGTGTGCCTTCCTGCGTGTACGTGTGTTCCTGTGTATTTGTGGGAGAGTGAAGGGTCCCTCCGATGGCACAGAACTCAGCCGTGTCGAACATGCTCAGTGGCATGGGTGCTCTGGGTGCTCAAATACATGTTGATTGGCTGAGAATCCAATGTTCCTCCTGCGCTGGGATGCCGGCGTAGGTTTGGGAATGGGGGAGGAAGGGAGAGTGTTGTCTCTGCTTGCTGCAAGGCCCATGGACAGGAAACAGGTGGCTTTGAGAAGCTCAAGCCTGAAGATGCTTTTAACCTCCTTAGGCTTTCAGAAGTGTAGGCTGCTATCATTTTTTTTTTTTGCGGTATGCGGGCCTCTCACTGCTGTGGCCTCTCCCGTTGCGGAGCGCAGTCTTAGCGGCCATGGCTCACGGGCCCAGCCGCTCCGCGGCATGTGGGATCTTCCCGGACCGGGGCAGGAACCCGTGTCCCCTGCATCGGCAGGCGGACTCCCAACCACTGCTCCACCAGGGAAGCCCCTATCATTTTTTTGCTTACCCCACCAACTGCCTACGCCAGCCCTAACCCGAATCCAGTGCTAACCCTTCCCCTCTCCCCTGCTGTTGCATTCCTGCAGGTGAGCGTCCTCTCTCACTGCCGGCTCAGCTCAGCACCAGTTCCCAGGCCAATTTAACTTGAGATGGGAGCCCTCTAAACTGCTTCTGTAGCAGTTCTTGTGCCCCCCAGACACACACACACACACACACACACACACACACACACACACACTATAGTGGGGACATGGTATCCAGTCACCCTCTTTGCTGCTATAGCCACAGACCTCTGCCTTATTTCCCACTGGGATATACGGTATATAAACTTCGCCTTATCACAGGGCTCTTTTTCAAAGTTCCAGAGCCTGAGCCTTTACTATGCGCCCAAAATATTTTTTGTCATTTGTCCCTTGGCTCATTCTGTATTTACTAAGTGTCTGCTCACTTAGTAAATACCCAGTGTCCATGCTGGGCCTGGGGCTTGGTACCTGCACAAGGAGTTCCTGCTCGGACTCCCTGGCAGTGTCTGTCCCATCCTTCTCATCTGTCTGGGAGGCGGAGTCCTGTGATTCCTATCTGCACCTCCCCGCTGCGCGCTGGTATGTCTGGACCTCAGCGTCCTGATCACCCCAAGACTCAGGCTGGTGGGAAGGAACATCTTGTTACTTTTCCCTTGAACTGCGGTGGGAGAGGCCTGCTTGAGCCTCCAGGGGCAGCCCATTCTGGTACCAAGAACAGCCTTTTCCACTCCTGTCCAGCCCCAGGGGGAATATTGAGCGCCGACTGTGGCCTGTGTCACACCGTCTGCCTCATCCTGTGCTCATTAGCCAAGTCCTGAAATGTCCGGGTAGAGCACAGCAGCCTGTAGGGTGAGGTGCGGTGTGAGCGTGGGTATAACGTGTGCATGATGGCGCCATTGGTGGCAAAGAAGGACCTCTAGGAGGAGAAAATTAAACTCTCAGCTGGAGAAAGAAGCCTCCCAGAGTCAAATGAATCAGTTCCTTAAAAAGGAATGAAACTGTGCCATTTTCAGAGACGGGGATGCACCTAGAGCCTGTCATACAGAGTGAAGTCAGAAGGAGAAAGACCAATATCGTATATTAACGCAGATATGTGGAATCTAGAAAAATGGTACAGTTGAACTTATTTGCAAAGCAGAAATAGAGACACAGACGTAGAGAACAAACATATGGACAGCAAGGGGGGCGGGGGTGGGTGGGATGAATCGGCGATTGGGATTGACATCTATACACTATTGATACTATGTATAAAATAGATAGCTAATGAGAACCTACTGTATAACACAGGGAACTCTACTCAGTGCTCTGTGGTGACCTAAATGGGAAGGAAATCCAAAAAAGAGTGGATGTATGTATACATATAACTGATTCACTTTGCTGTACAGCAGAAACTAACATAACATTGTAAAGCAATTATACTCCAAAAAAAAAATAAAAGGATGTCTTGAGCTTAAAAGATAGAGAGGGAGACAGATTAGCATGGGGTGGGCAGAGGGTGGGCAGGGGACGGCCAGCTAACCTTAGGGAACAAAGAATTGGGTCGAGAGTCCTGGATCCTACATATCTGTCTGCCATTAAGCCCATTGTGTGTCCAGGGTCTATTAACCATGTGTTTTGCTGCTTTGATATTTGAAGCCTTGCTCAACCCCGAGGGACTGCCCCTCCCAGGATTGGCTAGTTCCTAGGTACAGTAAAGGACTCACCTAAGAGCATGCCTTTCATATGCCTCCCGACCAATCCAGAGCCTGTTCCTAAATCTCTTCCTTTATTGGGCTCTTGCATCTGGGCCACTATCTCTTGTTGCCTTAATCACCGCAGGGCCAGCTAGACACAGCCCTTATGCCCCAGAGCTCGCTGAAATGGTTCAACTAGCCAGTCCTACACCTGCTTGCCCCGCCCTGCCCGCTCTTTCCTGGGAAACCACAATAAAGGCACTTGCCTGCAATTCCCCTCATTCCCTCTGCCTCTTGACTGACCCTGGTGCTTCCTGTGTGCCCCCCGCCCCCATGACCCGGTGTGCCCCCTCCTCTAGGGTATGTTGAGTAACAAACCGTCTTTTCAATGGCCATAGCCTCCTGGTCTGTTGGCCTCACACAATAATAATAACACTTCAAAGGTACAAGGAAGTCTGAACTTCAGTTTTCTATGTTTATTTATTGGCTGCGCCACGTGGCTTGCAGATCTTAGTTCCCCGACCAGGGATTGAACCTGCGCCCTCGGCAGTGAAAGCGTGGAGCCCTAACCACTGGACCACCAGGGAATTCCTCTGAGCTTCAGTTTTCTGATCACGAAAATGAGAGACTGGATTCAATGGACTTTTTTGGAGTCTCCTTTTAATGACCCAGATAGGCTTGTTTGCTTCCCCCCGAACTCCCTCAGAACCGGTAACCTTGGGCGTCCTCCCCTCTCCCGGTCACTCAGGGGGCGGAAGATGCTGCCCAGCTTCCTGATCACTGCTGTGGGCATCCTTCCTAGCAATCCAAATGAAAGAACTCTGTTTAAGTGTACAATCCAGTCTGATTAATATAGGCGCGATGTTGTACAGCAGATGTCTAGAGCTTATCCATGCTGCATAACTGAAACTTCATGCTCGTCGCAGGACACTTCCTTATCACCCCCCCGACCCCGAGCCTCTAACAACCACCATTTTACTCTTTGATTCTAGGAATCTATCATAGATGCCTCATATATATGGAATCATGCAGGATTTGTCCTACTGTCTGCTGTGTCTTAGAGGCAATTGTTTGGACTCTGGGGTTGCTCCAGCTTGTCACATGGATGTCTTGACCTGGGCACAGGGCTTCAGGTGTAGCTGCCCAGCACGGGTCATGAGGGTTCACACACAGCTTAGATCCAGGCCCCTAGTTGATGTGGCCCCAGGCAGAGAACACTCCTGGCTGTGTATTTGCAAGAAGAGTAGTTTTACTGTCTAAGTCCCCTAGATGGTGCTACTTGTCAAGTGTGAGTGTTTACTTTTCTTTTTTCCTTTTTTTCTTTCTTTTGAAACTGCTGGCATCTCCCTGTGACTCCCAGGCGGAAGCTAGTGTCCCTTGCCTTAGTGGAAAGTTACTGCTGTCCGACCTGGTGAGTGATGTCAGAGATGATTTCTACCGGAAATAATCCTCACCTCTGGGTATTTCAAAATGATTTAGGGTATGAGTGTGTTGTACGACTTGTTTACGTGTGTGCGCCTCGCTCTCATGCCTGGTCGCATGACTGTATCATCGGAAACACTGTGTGCGCGGAAGCAGGTCGATATTTACAGTGATCTGTCTGGGGAGGGAGGATGGGGAGAAGGGAGATGTCAGAATTCATCCCTTCATCCCTTTCTCTCCCTGATTCAACTTTTCGTTAGGTAAGAAACATATCCAGAGGCCCTGATCCATCACAAGCTTTCAGATGTCTCCCTTATCTGCTCTCCATCCTTCCTGAAATGCTACCAGGTCATATCCATTTTCTTTTTTTTTGCATCATCAGGAGTCTTCCTAACAAGTATATATCCATTCACACCCATAGCTGACTGAAATCACTCTGGTCTGGGAGTCAGAATTTTAACAATGGAGATAAAAGGATGCTCTAGGAATGTAAGGAGACTTTTTGTGATGTGAGGGCTGAAAATGGGGGAAGACCAGGGACATCAGGAGGGGTGGGTGAAGACCTGGGGAGATGCCAGACAGTTGAAGGAAGCACTAAGATGGGAAGTGGGGAGAAATGAAGGCACGTTTTGCCAGGTAATGTTGAGGACTGCTGGCCTCCTATAAGAATGGGGCTCTTTTTTTTTTAATTAATTTATTTATTTATTATTTTTGGCTGTGTTGGGTCTTTGTTTCTGCGCGAGGGCTTTCTCTAGTTGTGGCGAGCGGGAGCCACTCCTCATCGCGGTGCGGGGGCCTCTCAACTGTTGTGGCCTCTCTCGTTGCGGAGCACAGGCTCCAGACGCGCAGGCTCAGTAGTTGTGGCCCACGGGCCCAGTTGCTCTGCAGCATGTGGGATCCTCCCAGACCGGGGCACGAACCCGTGTCCCCTGCAAAGGCAGGCGGACTCTCAACCACTGCGCCACCAGGGAAGCCCCAGAATGGGGCTCTTTTGATCCAACATGGAGGCCCTGGGAGCAATCTCTTAGCGGAGGAGATGCTCACTATACCTTGCTAGGGTCCCTGATACACGTCTGTGTGTACTCAAACCAACTGACAGGCATCTCATTTGTTTCCAGTAATTGCTTTATGTTGAGGAGGTCACTATAGAATAAACTCAGCCTTTTGGGAGGAGAAAAGTTTGGTTGCTCACTGGTGAAAACAGGTGGGCTGCAGCTCTTGGTGCAATTTGTTAGGTGCTATTGGTAACGTCTTATGGCTTTGCTCTATCATTTGAGGCCACGGGAGGTCATCTGCTGGTGAAGTAGGTCATCAGGAGAAAGGTGGGGCAAGGACAGGCTTAGGCTTCCTGATACTCTGGGTTTTGGAGGAGTGAAATGTGAAGTGAGGAGAGAGATGGTCAGAAAAGGAACAGCAGTCACCCAAGTAATGAGTTCAGTTGAATCAGTCATTTTCAGTTTTCTCTTTGTAGTTAATTTCCATATTGCAGTCTAAAGCAAGACTTGTGTCCTGACTGCTTTTGTTTTACTTCATTTCACTCTGTAAGCTTGATTCCAGCTTTTGTATTTTATAGTCCACTGATTTGGACATGCAAAGAGTATGTTGAGGAAAGAAGGGTAGGAAAACTGAAGAGGGAAAGAAGGCTGACAAGGGAGCAGAGTCTCTTGCCTTCTGTGGTGTATGTCCTGACCCCTGGGACACAGGCTTGCAAGTTGACACAGGCAACCCACACTCCTCTGTGATGTGGTGGTGCTATCTGACTCAGGTGATGGGAACACACCGTTCTTGCAACTTATGTGATTTCTTAAAGAGACCCAGGGTTCTAGTCTGTCTTACTTGCACACACCATCAACTTCTTCTAAGATGTTGGCTGATAAAGGCTTAAAATATCACCTCTCCTAGGGATTTTTGTACCTTGATTAAGACCTCTTGAATGAAATCCAAACTCCTTAGTTTGTTTTCAGTGTCCTCTATGCTCTGTTCCCAGTCTTACCTTCCTAGATATACTCCCCTTTCCATGCCTTTCAAGGCAGCCACGTCACTGGACAGTGAGCTCTTCCAAGGCAGGTGTATGATTTACTCTTTGGTACTTGTGGTAGATACCTAATGAATCACGCTTCCCCGAATTCAAACCCCATGTATTCTCTTCCCTCACTAAGTCTGGACTGACCTCATGACTTGCTTGTACAAATAAAACATGGTGGAAATGATGTTGTGCAAGTTTCTGGGTCTAGGCCATAGGAGGCCTTGCAGCTTTTGCTTTTGCTCACTTGATGTAAGAGGGGAGCCCTGGAGTATGCAAGACCGTGTGGAGAAGGAGAGGGCCATCTAGCTGCTATCTGGTCACAGTCGTCTTGGAGGAGATGCCAGACTATGCCTGAGGCCATCCTGGATTTTCCATTCCTGGTGAAACCATAAGCTGATTGTGGAGGGGAGATAAGCCATGCTCCTGAGCCCAGTGTAGATTGCAGAATTGTGAATAACTAAGTGGTGGTTGTTGTCCTAAGCCACTAAGTTCTGGGATATTTGTTACACAGCAATAGATAGCTGATACAGTATTGTAAATCATCTTTGTATCTGCATGCCAAACAGAGTTTCATTAGTTGGCTCAATATTTCTTAGGCATGCTTCACACCTTCTCATGCCCCCATGCTCATGTTCTTCCAACCTGGAAGAACTGATTTTTCCCTTTTATCTACCAAAACACAATGGATTCTACCTTCTCTGTTGCCCCAACTAGGATTGATCCTCCCCTCCTTCTGAACTCCTTTGGTGTCTCCTGCTATTTGGCATATCCTGTCTTTGTGTATATGTCTTTCTCACTAATTAAATTTTAAACTTTTCAAGGTCAGGTTCTATTTTTTTAAACATCTTTACGGAGATATAATTCACACACCAACACATTCACTTGTCTGAAGCATACAATTCAATGGGTTTTAGTGTGTTTGTAGAGTTGTGCAACTATTACCACAATCTGAGTTTGGGATAATTTCATTCACTCCAGAAGGACACCCCATACCCATTCCACCCAACCCCTAGCCTGAGACAACCACTAATCTACTTCTAAAAAAAAAAATTATTGAAGTATAGTTTACTTGCAGTGTTGAGTTCACTAATCTACTTTTGATTTCCACGGATTTAGGACTTTTTTTGGTCAAGCAATGGAAGTCTAATCACTCTGTGTTGACTAATGGAGTGAAACCTCTAAACCTTTTTAAGACCAGGAATGATTGTGCAGTGGTCCAATTTCAGGTTCAGTGACAGGAGCAGAGAGGGACTTTTGCTGAGGAAGGTTTCCGTGGGACTTCATACATAGCCCCATAGCTGCATCTCTGTTACTCCTCAGAGATGAGTGTTCTGGAGAAAGGACATGGTGAGATCTTGAGTCAGAGCTTGCTTCTGCTGGTTACTAGTTCTGAGGTCTAGCACTAGTTACCCACCTTCTCTGAGCTTTGGTTTCCTCAGTGGTAAGACTTCATAAAGAGATGACACACAGGGTAGAGTTGCCTGTGCTATACAGTAGGTTCTTATTAGTTATCTATTTTCTATATAGTAGTGTGTCTATGTCAATCCCAATCTCCCAATTTATCCCTCCCCTGGTAACTCCAATAAAAATTAAAAAAAAAAAAAGACATGACACACAGGGGACACCTCCCACACCTCCCATTGTACATACAAAGTGATTTCCCTTCTCCTAGCGCTTGTCCTTTCACTCTCCTCTGTGTCCTCTTCCACCCCAGCTGCCCCACCCAACTGGGTTGCTTCCACCCCACCCAACTCTGCTCCGGGTGGATTGCTCCGGGTGGATTGCTCTGCTTGAATGAGAACTGGGTGGACCAAGGCACTGTGGGTGGGAGGTACCTGGAGAGCTGGGGACCGTGTCATGGCACCAGGAGGATGATGTGATACCCTAGGACCAGACATTCCCAGATAGAAGACTCCCTGGATAGAATTCCACCAATCCCTTCCAAAGATAAGACTTTGGACCATGGCTCTTCCTCCTTTAGTTCTCTCTATGGTGATTTTTGGGGCACATGTGTCTAGGCGGCCACTTAGTTGCAGACGAGGTTAGCTGCAGATTGCTGGTCTTTTTGTACAGATTGGCTGACATAGATTTGCTCACACAGAACGCTGGCTAAGCTTTGTGGTGGTTTGGGCTCCCCTGGAAAAGGCAGGAGACAAAGACAAATGTGGGCAAACACAGGGCTAGGCTCCTCTGAATATGCCGGTGGACTTGATGTACTCTGTTCTCTCTCAGCTTTCACAATATTTACAACTGGGGCCGCATGTTTCATGCTGAACTCCTGTGGAGAGAGCAGGCAGGGAGCAGGCTGCGCCACGTGCAATGCCGCATGCTCTCTGCTGGGCATCCCCACCAGAGGGCTCCTGGGGGCACGGGGATGAAACTGCACAAGCAGAGCAGCTTCGGTAGAGTCAGGGCATTCTTGGGACAGAGTTGTTCACTGTCATCGCACAGGCAAGGTGGGAGGGACCCTGGCAAACACTGAGAGGTGGGGTTGCTCTCTAGCTTGGTCTCATGGGGCAGAACTGACACATTCACCGTGCTCGGACTCTGATTGGTTCCCGCTTTGGGCAAAGAGGACCAAGAAGGGCCTTTTGCTCCTCAGTTTGCCCCTAGTCCCGTAGTCTCAATAGACATAGCTCCAAAGCCTGGTGCTGTCCCCCTCAAACCTGCCAGATGCTCTGGTGAAGCTCTGCATGTTCTGCTGCACACCACTGGGTCTTCCCATGTTTGCTCTGAGCCAGGCTGCTGGCTGCTCCG
Source organism: Globicephala melas (assembly GCF_963455315.2). Lineage (NCBI taxonomy): Eukaryota > Metazoa > Chordata > Mammalia > Artiodactyla > Delphinidae > Globicephala > Globicephala melas. Next base: position 101,030,528 of record NC_083319.1, read on the forward strand.
TGTAGCCCTCCCACCCCTCCCAGGGATGGAGTCGGACATGGGGACTAGGGAGGAGTTGGGAGGTTCAGATCATGGTTCCTTCCGCTGACTGTTAAGAGAATTCCCATCACCAGCATGGTGGCTTCTGCAGGATTGAGGGTACCTACCTGTCAATCTAGCTCTGTCCTTGGTCAGGAGCGATCAACAACATGAGCTTCGTTAGCGTCCTTCTTCTCAGACAAAGCCCGAGGGTGAAAGAGAGGAAGCTGTCGTAGGTGTGTCCTAAGTGCAGGAGCAGGGGATGGGCATGTGAGGATGTGAGCAAAGACATGCAGGAGACTCACTCTCTGACCCTTTTGATTGTTTTCTCCCCCAATCCCTTCTCCACTCCTGCACCCCAACACTCACAAAAATAGGAAGTGATGTCATCACACATGTGCATGCCTCCCCTTCCAGCGAGGATGCCTCCCTCCAGGTCACCGCTTCCTGTTTCTGAGTCATCGGGAAGGTAATTTCCCTCTGATGCTCTATGTCCTCAGGGACACTCTGATCACCAGCACCTACCCAGTCTCCACTTCTTCTATCCTTTCTTTTCTTTTAAATAAAAAAGAAAGTGCACCCCACCCCCCCAAAAAAGAAAAAAAAAAGAAAAACTAAACTAAACACAGTACAGCTGCTGGTCTGAGCTGCTGCAAGCTCACGAAATGCATGGTGGATTAGAGCCGTCAGCCCCTATTTGGAAGGATGGCTGAGTGCCTGGGTTTAATTGGATAATTATAAGTGAAGATGATTCTGGAGAGCCTCTCCTTCTGTAAGAAGATCTGCCCTAGATCTTGACTACTAAGGGAAAGAGGGGTATTTGACTGCTCTCCCAATATATAGAATGAATCAAAGTGCCAGAATAAGATACCCCGGAGGAACAAGATAGCACTGGAAGGATTTGTTAAGAGTCAACTGAAGCAAATCTTCAAAGAGCCAGTTCTGTAGACAGCCCCCCACTGCATTTTCCCCCCTTCTCCTTTTCTCTCCCCCTCCTCCTTCCTTTGCAGTCCTCCCTCCCCCTTTCCCTCCCTCCCTCCCTTCATTCTTCCATCCTTCCTTCCCTCCCTCCCTCCCCCTTCCTTCGTTTCTTTCTCTTTCTTTCTTTCTTTCTTTCTTTCTTTCTTTCTTTCTTTCTTTCTTTCTCTCTTCTTTCTTTCCTTCTTTCTTTCTTCTCTCTCTCTCTCCCTCCCTCTCTTATCCCTTCCCTTTTCCCCTCCTTCTTCCTTAAATCATGTACCACCCTTGCACTTGCTTTCTGCCTATTTTTCGCTCTCTCTGATTTTCACAGGAGGGAGTGACTAGTAAGATCAGGGATATAAAGCAAGTGCTTAGGGCTCAGTAGTTCATTTCCTAACCACTTACTGAATATACTAGGTGCATGTGCTTTGCTAGGTGCAGGGCTCAGAGATGTATAGGGTACCCTCCTGGCCTTCAAGAATCTCAGAGTCTGTGGAGACATTTTGTTTAATCATCTATCATCTGTGGATGGACACTGGGGTTATTAAATGATGTTTTAAATAAAACAGGGGTGGGATTAGAGGCTGTGAGGGTCAAGTGGAATTCAAAACTAGAGAAGTGAAAGGAAGCAAGGATCCCAAGTGCATTTTTTGTGGATTGGCCTGGATTAGGGAAGGGGCATACATTCTGCACAGGCTGGCGACAAGAAAGCTAGCGGTGGAGTTGGGAAGATCTATAAATTCCTAAGGGCCCAGGACCCCCAAGAGACTTCCTACTAATTACCCCCAAATTTCTCGGCATAAGTCGGGAGGGAGGCCAGACCTGGTGGAGGTGGGGCAGATGGTGTGAGAAGGGGGAAGAGAAGAATGGCCTCTGCAGGCTTTGCAGGGGGAGCTGAGGCTGGCAAATTGGAGACCTGGCCGCACCCCACATGATTTCCTTCCCCACTCCCAGGGGGCTCCCCCTCTCTTCATAGCTTCTTCTTTGTTTTCCTTGCCCTCCGAGCTGTTAAATTTCGGTTGGGAGTAGAACTGAGGAGCTTTAAAGTCAGTGCCATGGAAATCTTGCAACAGAGGGATCTAGAAAACCTCTCCCTCTGAGCCAGCCTCCCAGATTGAAGCCTGGCCTCCCGGGAGTGTGGCCCCAGCCTCTGACTTCATGAAGGGCCAGTGGGACCCGTGGCCCACAGCCTGGGCTTGGAGGCAGAGGACCGTCCAGGTCCTGGTGCTGCATGGCCACGGGGCGGGCTGTGGAACCACTCTGATCCTCGGTGTCTTCATCGGCGGGGAGAGACGAGCCTAGGCTGTGTGAACCTCAAGGACAGTGACGCAGGCACACTGTGGGTCACGACAGTGACCGTCCTGAGTGTCTGGACTGTCAGCTGCTCTACGGGACTCCTCTCCTCCCTGCCCGGTCACACCCTCGCCTCGTGCACTGGCGTTCCCCTGTCCACTGAATCCTAATCCCCTTCTTTTTATTTTTTAAAGTCTTTATTGAATTCGTTACAATATTGCTTCTGTTTTATGTTTTGGTTTTTTGGCTGCAAGGCATCTGGGATCTTAGCTCCCCAGCCAGGGATCGAACTTGCACCCCCTGCATTGGAAGGCAAAGTCCCAACCACCGGACGTCCAGGGAAGCCCCCTAATCCCCTTCTAATCACCATCCCGGTGAGAAGATACCAAGCGTCTGCAGCCTGGCCTGCGAGCGCCCCTCCCGTGGGGCGGGTGCGTGGTCTTCTGGGCTCCGCGGGCCAGTACCATTTCCTGTGTTATTTGGGCTCACTCACTGGGGTTACTTTGGAAGCATGGCTTTGTGGGGCTTCTGGGAGCCTGGCTGGGAATTAAGCAACCGCTCTACTCTGGTGCACTGAAGCCGCTGCTTCCCAGAGCCAGGGGCCCTCAGCCGGAGAAGATGTGCTGGGAAAGCGGGTGAAATTGAACTTCTTAGGTTCCCAGGGGGACAGAGGAGAGCGTGGCGGCTGTCTTCTCTCCAGAGGTTCTGACGAGGACCGAACTTGGTTGTGAACCAAGTAATGAGGAAAGCGGGGTGCAGGATACACAGAGGTGGGTCCTCTCAGCCCTAAGTCCCCACGCTGGGGACAGGCTGGCCCCTGCGACTGGGAGAGAGAAGGGAGAAGAGGAGAAGCAGGGGAGGAAACAGAATGGAAAGGAGAAGGGAGATGGAGGGGGCGGAGGGGGTCGGTGGAGAGAGAACGCTGCCACATGCACAAGAAATGGCTTATTTTGCTGCAGACGCCCCTGCCTGCCGTAGCTTTCCCTCCTCGAGATCCGTCTGTCCCATTCTCCTCAAGTGCCCTTTCAGGGGCAGAACCTGCTCTTCTATAGGGTATGAACGTGGAGGTTCCCAAGCTGAGGAGCTGGGGGAGGGGAAGGGGGACAAGAAAAGGCACCTTTGATCTAAGGGGGTGACTCAGCCTAGACTCCTGTTTCATCCACCAAGGCAGACGTTGGCTGCCCTCCAATTCCTTCCCTGGCCTGCTGTAGGCCAGTCTCTAGGAGCACATCCTCCATCAGTTTATTCATTGTTCACCGCGTGCTGGAAACTTCCAACACAGCAGCTTTCTAAAGACTTGATCCCGTCTTTTGAGGTAGGTGTTACCACTCCCATTTTACAGATGAGTGGTCTGGGGCTCAGAGAGTTTAAGGAGTATGTCTTGGGTCACACAGCTGTTAAGAGGCAAAGCCAGTTCTCAGCTCCACTTCTGCCTGGCTCCAAAGCCATTCCTTATGGTGCTTGACAAAACCCAAATTTTCTTTGATTCTCTCTCCAAAATGTGTCCGGATTCTGTCTACCTTCCTTCACACCCACTGATACATCCAGACCGGACCAGTGTCATCTCTTAACTGGCAATCTGCAATAGCTTCTTAACTGATCACCCTGTTCCTGCTTTTGTCTCTGTCCAATGTGCTCTCCACAGGACTCTAGAGAAATAATCTTAAAAGGTAAATTGGCTTAGAACACGCCTACCCATAAAACTCAAGGGCTTCCTAGTGCAGTTGGGCTCAAATCTGGACTTCTTAACGTGGGCTGCAGGATCTGTAAGAGCTGACTCAGCTCTCTCCGAGGGTCTGAAACTCATTACACAGTTTTATTAGTACCCCTGTCTTCTTTACTTAGCGTGATCCAGCTACACTGGACATTCAGTTCTTTTCTACCTCAGAGCCTTAGCACATGCTGCTTTTTCAGAATGGAAGATGTTCCCTCCAGTCTTCATCTGGCTAATTCTTAATCATTGGTTTGGATTTCAGCTTCAGTGTCACTTCCTTATAGAGAAGAGACCTTTCCTGAACCCCTCAACTGAATGAAACCATCCTTGTGCTTGGAGCTTCTTGGTTGGCAAAGAAGGAAACGGGATGAGTTACAAAGGTCTCATTGTCAGAAGGGAGAGAGAATGCTAGTTCTTCATGGGTGAGAGTTTCCTCTGGCACTGAATTCCTTCCCTAGGAATCATAAGCTAATGTGAACGGCAGACTGTCCTCCACATAAATCATACGGTTAAGCTTGGCCTGGATGGACCACTCTCTGTGGGAAGACTTCACAGAGGAGATGGGTAAGACCTCTCCCTTGTGGATGGAAGGATTTGGATTAGCTAGAAGGGAAAACAGCCTGGCCATGGCTTGATGAAGTGTGGGAATGAAAGCACTGAAAGACCAGTGTGTAGTAGGCACCTCGTATATCTTAGCTTGGATTTTTCTAGTCCTTAAAGTTTCCTTAGTAATGCACACCTCTGCTGTGGTAGCCACTGTGGCTTTTAGGCCAATCCACAGAGGGGCTCATCCCTGTCTGCCTCCTGTGTTCACTTCCTCTTTATCTACCCAAAGGTTTCACCAACTCTGCCCAGCAGGGCCGGGACTAGGGGACAGCAAGCGTGAGGACCTGCTCAGATGGTTCACCCTGGGACACTAACTCCTGTGGGCCAGCGTCTGACCTTAGCCAATCAGGCCATCACCAGTTATGCTGAAAAAAGCAACAGAAACCTTGATTCAAGCGTGTAGGGAGGAAGTGGAGAGTGGCCCTAGAAGGAGGCCAGGAGTTGGACACATTCATCCAAAAGCCCTTTCCAAAAACATCTGACTTCGTTTCTTTACATTGTCAAGAAGACTTTTAAAGCCCAGCTGCCTCTTATTAAGCCTGTTTGGGCTGATCGCCTTCCTGCCAGCCTAGCTCTCGGGCTGTGCCAGCATAAACGGCTAGGTGGAAGTGAAGGGCACACGGAGTGACGTCAGTGGCTAGGTCTGGGCTTCAGATCTCAGCCCAAGCAGCTGAGAACACAGCACCTTGGTCCTCTTCCAGGGGGAACAGAAAATGCTCTACCCACTGCCCTCGAAGGCCTGCAAGCCTTGGGGGGACCGGAGGATGGACGGGAGAGCATAGGGTGCCCATGCTGGGTGACTTAAGGGGTGGCCTGTAGACTCCAGGGCCATAAATCTTTCTCAGCATGAGGTAGGGAAAGGAGCATGAGTCTGGGGGAATCACAGAGCCCTGAGTCTCAATGTAGGCATTTCCTAATTGTATGACCTTGGGCAAGTTAACCAATATCTCTGAACAGCGTTTCCTCAATGGTACGATGTGAATAATGATGCCAGTACCCACCTAAGAGGGTTGTTGTTGGGATTAAAATGGGTTTCTTTACGTGAAGGGTTCAGCACAGACAGGGTCTGGTGCAAAATAGATGTTCAATAAATGCTACCTCTCTTTTTCCCTCTCCCTTCCCTCCCTTCCTCCCTTCCTTCCTTCCTCCCTCCTCTCTTCCCCTCTCCCCCTTCCCCTCCCCCCAGTTTTCCCTCCTTCTCTTCTATCTTTTCCTCCCCCCCCCCCACTTTCCTTCTCCTCCTTCAGAGAAAGCTAATACCTAACAGTCTGTGGGAGTTAGGTGAGTTAGGTGGGATGAAATCAACAAGGAACACAAACCTTGAAAGGCTTAGGAGTCAGAGGCATCAGAATCTCGGTACCTCTGAAAACTGAGAGACTAGGAAGGGGCAAAACACTGAAGGGCTGGCGGAAGGTTTGCACAAAAAACACGTAGGTACTCATATTCACTCTCTCTTCAGGCATCCAGGCAAGTGCCCCTCTACCTGCTTCTCCCCACCACACACTCCCCCCAAGGTTGTAGACTTAGCCTGGCATTCATGTAATGTGCTAAAAACAGGTACTAAGGGAAACTCTGCACCCCGAAGTGCAAAGGGAATATACGTGGGCTCTTTAGATAAGTGAGATTCCCTTAGCCCCTTCCGCTGCTGAGCACACTCAGTGCAGGAGGCCAGGCGAGGAGAGTGGAGATTGTATTCTGGGAAAACTGTCCAGCTCCAGACAAAGACCTAACAGAATAGATGGATCCTCCCTGGAGCTCTGGTGAAGCTCACCAGGCAATTAGCCCTGCCTATGCATGAGAAACCTCTAATAAATGCTTTGTTCCTCACCATTAAGTATGAAAAGAGGAAGTCAAGAATCACCAAAATTTGAGGCAAGCCCAGAAGGTCAAACATTTGACCATTAGGAGCTCAAGAGGGAGAAAAAAAGAAAAAAGAAAAAAAAAAGAAAATAGAGGGGTTAACTATCAAAGAAATGGGAACAAAATCTTCAAAGCATCTAAAGTCCTGGATTTGCAGTGCAGAAAAGCTTAGTGAATGCTTAGCCTAATGGATGAAAAAAAGAGGCCTCATGCAAGGAACATTATTGTGAAATATTAGGACCCTACCAGAGAGGAACAAAGCAGATTGCATGCAAAGGACCAGAAATCAGATAAGATTTTCAACCTTTTGGATATGGTGTAGCAGTGCCTTCCACATTCTGAGGGAAGAATGATTTCCCACATAGTCCTAGTCCTAACAAAATGACCAGTCAGGAGTGAAGGCAGGTCTCGGGCTTCCCTGGTGGCTCAGTGGTTAATAATCCGCCTGCCAATGCAGGGGACATGGGTTCGAGCCCTGGTCCGGGAAGATCCCACATGCCACGGAGCAACTAAGCCCATGCGTCACAACTACTGAGCCTGCGCTCTAGGGCCCGTGAGCCACAACTACTGAAGCCTGCACACCTAGAGCCCGTGCTCCGCAGCAAGAGAAGCCACCACAGTGAGAAGTCTGCACACCACAGCAAAAGAGTAGTCCCTGCTCAACTAGAGAAAAGCCCGTGCGCAGCAACGAAGACCCAACGCAGCACGCCCCCCAAAAAAAAGAAAAACGAAGAGTGAAGGCAGGTCTCAAAAAACGTGCCTTCCTTGCACCCTTTTTTCAGAAACCTACTGTAGGATGTGCTCCACCAAATGAGGATGAAAACCAAGAAACAGGAAGACTTGGAATCTAGGAATCACAGACAATAAAACCAATGGAAGTACAGGAAATTAGTAAGATGATGGAAAAGGAAGCTCAAGACAACAGAGAGGAGCAGCCTAGTGAGAAATCCTTCCATATGAAAGGGATGATGGACGATTGTGTGAAAGGTAACAAGTGGTAGATTTCCTGGTGTGTTTCACTGTATTGAGAGTTTTACTGTTGTTTTGGAAGGTGTGGGCTGAATTAGAGATAGATACTAGAAAGACAGATTGAAAACAAAAGCAATTATGCAAAACAAAATGTGTACAAGGAAAACCATTATCATAGTATACTAAATGTATAAAAATATATAGATATGTTAATATAATTGTTGAATAATAATTTCACCACTAAGTGTAATGTAACTATATGGGGAGGATAGAGGGAGGGAAAAGGGATGTTTGTATGCCTGGTGGGGCATGGTGAGGGGTTGGTAAAGAGAACAGGATCTTTATCTTCCGTAGTAGGAAGAGAAAAGATAATGTCAAACTATAAACAGTTAAAATAGAGTATACTGTGGGCTATGGGCTGTTTAGAAAAATGAGGATTATAGAAAAATATTTTAAAAATTATTAAGACATAGCACTGTTTGACTTCAAAAAAGCTATGCTTGTGCATTACTTTAATTAAGATAAAAAGAATGGGAAGTGAGGAGTGTTTATTGCACAGTTGGGTTGTGAAGACCATCAACCAGAAGTGGGATTTTGAGTCATAGTGACTTTTTTAAGGATAGGAGAGGCTCAGGTGCATTTATAAGCTACAATCTGAGGGGGACGATAGAGAGAGATGGAAGATCCAGAAAAAAAGAGAGAGACTTCATGTTGCAGGATAAGATCTAAAGCAGAGGTAGGTGGATGAATTAACCTCAGAAAAATGTCCAGAGAAGGAAGGGTAGGTCTAGACACAGATGCATTTGGGATGCTGAGAGAGCTCTCACCTGAGGGTACCTATTTTCTTTGTGAAATAAGAGAGAAGATGTGTAGTTAGAGTGAAGACATTGTTAGGGAGACAGTTTAAGGAGAGTGTTAAAGTTGGAATCATTACTGTAGTGACTAGGGACAGAGAGCTGACCTCGGCAGGGAACAGGGTATGTGAGCAGACCTGAGAATGGAAACTATGCCTTTGGAATGGCAAACCTTCCCAGCTGTGCCTTTTCTCTAGTCACCTCTGCAATCCTGGGGAGCATGCGTGTTGGGATACTGGGGATTTGCTAGATGAGCATAGCCCCAGGACCGAACCGAGGAGATGCAGGTGCTGGAGAGAAGTAATTGACGGTGTGTCGTGTCGGGTCTGGTCTAGAGAAGGGAGGAGATGAAGCAGAGAAGTGCGAACAGACTGGGAGAAAAGGCTGCAGGGCTTTGGTGCGCTCTGTGAAGATGGGGAGTAAAGTGGGAAAAAGGAGAGCGAGGGAGCTGAAGGACAGGGTGTTGTCACTGGAAGTGGGCCCTAGAGTCTAAGAGGCTAAGATTTTGGCAGTGGGGCAGTTCCAGCATGGACATTTGACCTGAAGATGATGAAGCCAGGGTGCCCAGGATGAGGGCAATGCTTGAGGTGAGGAGAAGCTAGTGAGACCATTGCCGAAGTCTGACGAGTGAAGGTAGAATTACTAGGAGGTCAGACGTGAGTGCTATGAGGCCAGGCAGAGAGTGGTAGAGCCAGATAGCTAGAGGGCCAAAAGGGGGGTACTTTCAAAAATGAAAGTGAGAAGGTGGGAGAACATCCCAGCTCTAGAATATGGGACTTAGAAATGGGTACACTCCACATTCTACAGGGCTGTAAGGGAAGTGATGTCCTTGGGGAAGGGTTAGCTTCAGATATGGCAAGGTGATGGAGGGAGTACCTTTCAAAGGTGTGCATGGGGTTTCTAGACTTTGACAGTATTGGGAGGGAGGTTAACAGAAAGCAGATGAGTCAGCTGAGAGGCAGAGGGGCATATGCATCTTAAACTGAGGTCAAGGAGATGAGAGGCGTGGAACTAACTGATTTTAAGGGTTGGATTTAAAAACTCTGATGCAGAAACATTTTCTTTTATTGGAAGAGAGACAGACCTACAGATGAGGTGGGGAGAAGGGCAAGGTCAAACACACTGTCTACATCTGGTCCTTAGGAGCTCCCCAAATGGAAAACAAACAAACAAATGCTATCCATGCCAGAGAGGAAGGGGATTCCCATGCTGCTGAGTGGGCTGGAGTCCTACTCGTTATTTCAGTTTAATACTTTAAAAATGGATAACACAAATCCAGCAGCTTCTGATTAGCATGATCAAGCTCAGCTTACTTGATGACCAGGGTATGTCTAAGAATCTTGTTTTTCTCTAGGACTAAAATCAGGTTGGGAATCTTAGGATGGTATTTTTCTCGAGATGGGTGTCTATTAAATTAATTTTGTTATTTTCCGGAACTGTCCTACATAGGGCTTCTTAAACTTACTCTTTGACTCCCATCATTTAGTATTTTCTAGGGTTTCTTGCAACTTTCCTTGACAGAATTCCACCCTCCCCCACCCAATTCCCTGCTTCCTGAGGACTGCTGGAGCTAATCACACAACTGGGGGGATTAATATCGCTACAAATTCATGAGGGGGTGCTTCCTACTTCTTCAAGAAAAGCAAAGGCCAACAAACATGATCTTCCTCAATATAACTTTTTAAAATTAATTTTTATTGGAGTATAATTGATTTACAGTGTTGTGTTAGTTTCTCCTGTACAGCAAAGTGAATCAGTTATACATATATCCACTCTTTTTCAGATTCTTTTCCCATATAGGTCATTACAGACTATTGAGTAGAGCAGGGGTCCCCAACCCCCAGGCCATGGATTGGTAGTGGTCCGCGGCCTGTTAGGGACCGGGCGTCACAGCAGGAGGTGAGCGGCGGGCTAGCAAAGCTTCACCTGTATTTTCAGCCGCTCCCCGTCGCTTGCATTACCGCCTGAGCTCTGCCTTCTGTCAGCATTATGGTGAGTTGTATAATTATTTCATTATATATTACAATGTAATAATAATAGAAATAAAGTGCACAATAAATGTAATGTGCTTGAATCATCCTGAAACTATGCCCCACCTTCCCCGTCCATGGAAAAATTGTCTTCCACAGAACTGGTCCCTGGTGCCAAAAAGTTTGGGGACTGCTGGAGTAGAGTTCCCTGTGCTCTACAGTAGGTTCTTATTAGTTATCTATCTTATATATAGTTGTGTGTATATGTCAATCCCAATCTCCCAGTTTATCCCTCCTCCCCTTTCCCCCTTGGTAACTGTGTTTGTTTTCTACATTTGTGACTCTATTTCTGCTTTGTAAATAAATTTACTTGTACCATTTTTTTTTTAGATTCCACAAGTAAGGGATATTATATGATATTTGTCTTTCTCTGTCTGACTTCACTCAGTATGACAATCTCTAGGTCCATCCATGTTCTGCAAATGGCATTATCTCAATAGAGCTACCATATGATCAATATCTTTAAACTTTCCTATACACTCTTCTAACTGATCTGCAGCTGTACTTTCCCTGCTGTTTTCTGCAGGCTTAGAGCTTACTTGTGCTTTATGTTCAGATCTGAGGAGTTGCCATGCTCTTGGGCCGACTCCTATCACATCAGGCACTGCTGCATTAATCAACCCCTCTACCTCCTCTCCCCGTCTTGGCTAATATCCTCAGTCTTTCTCTCTCTTAACAGTTCCTCCTCTCAATCAATAAACATAGTCAAGTCTTCCCCATTCTAGAAACACCAAGGTCCACCAGACCCTCCCTTGGTCTCTGACCCCCTTAGCCACTTCTCTTCTCCTTCAGTCTGCTATCGAATTGCACTTTTGGAGACCAATGCCTCCCAAATGGCTGTATCCAGAGGATCCTTATTTTTTTGTGTTTATTCTAGGTTTTCTCTAGCTTTCTTCTGAATCCGGCACTACTGATGACTCTCATTTTCTTATAGCATTATGCATTTGGCTTCCAGAACTCTATAATCTCCTGATTTTTCTTGTACCTTTCCAATTATTTATTAACCGTCTCCTGCAGGAGATCCTGTTCTGTGCAACTTCCCAGTATTTGGGTTCTCCCTTGGGGCCTGTCCTTGGCTCGCTGAGCTTCTTCGGGAAAGAGCTCATCCATACCTATGACTTCAGCTACCACCTAGATGTAGGCAACCTCCAGGTCTCTTTGGGAGGACCGGATGTGTACATTCTGTTGCATCTCTGCTTGAGGTCTCACAGACACCTCAATTCAATATCTTCAACACTTGACTCATCATTTCGAACCAGCTGTCTTCCTGGGGACTTGAATGCCCTATGTGCCGCTCTTACACCCATCTAAACAATCACCAAGACCTGGCACTTTTTCTTTCTAATTAATTTTTGGATTTGTTCTCTCACCTCCATTCATATATTGAGCACCCTAATGGGTGCCTTTACTAATTTTCAACTTAATATTGTAAGTTTCCTGTCTTATCTCTGCCTCTAATCTTGTCTCTGTTAAATCTACCCTTTGCTCCCCTGCTGTCATGATCTGTTTAAAACACTGCTCTGGCCATGTCACTCCCTGTTTTAAAACCTTCCAAGGGCTCCGCATTGTCTATGGGATAAAGTTCATGCTTCTTAACACAGCACGCAGGGCCCAGCACCAACCAGCCTCTCCAGATCTTTCTGCCCCTCTGCCCTTCCTTCCTTCCTGCCTGCCTCACGTTTATTCTCTAACAATACTGGCTGCCTCAGAATTCTCAGCCCACGCTTTTGCTTAGATGGTCCCCTTGGTGAAGATGGTCCCTTTCCTCTTCCTGCCCCTTATTGTAATAATTCATATTCATCCTATAAGATCCAGTTCATATGAAACCTGCTCCAGGAAGCCTTCCTTGAGCCCTCAAACTGCTACTGCTCAGGGCCCTCTAATGTCTGTATATGTCTGAGCACGTGGTATAATAAAAAGAACAAGAGCTTTAGAGGAAGACTGACCTGGATATAAATAGCACCGCTGAGACCTTGGAAAAGATACTACTGATTTCAAGCCTCAGTTTTGTCATCTGTTGATTGGGGATAATAATATTATTTAATTTGGGGGGATAATAATACTATTTAATTTTTAGGGATATGGGAAGGATTATCTTAAATAATGTATATGCTTGTAGTGCTAGACACTAGCAGGCACTCAGTAAATGGTAATTATTATTTTATTTGCATCTTCATCATTGTATCTACTATAATATTTTATATAACCCAGGTGTGGGAAGGATCCTTTTTTTCATGCCTTTTAACTTGCATTAATTCACGAAAGATTTCCTGGGAACTTCGTCCTCCTGCCTCTTGGGCACAGGGTTCTTTGTGGCAGCTGTTTCCAATCAATGGTGACTCTGCCCTGTGGGAAGGTGGAGCTTGGGGGATAAGAAATGGATGCCCCTTCAGCCATAGCTGTGCAACATGATTGGGGAGCAGTTCCTGTGTCTTACTAGAGGTTTTCCAATTTTCTTCAGACCAAACACTGTATTGCAGTGGAAGACTAAAAAGTTTTTACTGAGGGGTTGTGTAGCTATCAAAAGAACAGGACAGGGCTTCCCTGGTGGCGCAGTGGTTGAGAGTCCGCCTGCTGATGCAGGGGATGCGGGTTCGTGCCCCGGTCCGGGAAGATCCCACATGCCGCGGAGCGGCTGGGCCCGTGAGCCATGGCCGCTGAGCCTGCGCGTCTGGAGCCTGTGCTCCGCAACGGGAGAGGCCACAACAGTGAGAGGCCCACGTACCGCAAAAAAACAAAAAACAAAAAAACCCCAAAAAACCAACAGGACAGGGCAAACTGAATGGAAATTGTATTTGTATCTAATTTGCTTGTTCCTTGGTATATGCCAGGGAAGCGCATTGTAAATGGAGGCTTTTGAAAAAAGCTTGTCCAATATGTCCGCTCCCTTATTTTCTCCTCTTTTGCGCTCTGAATGTCCCCTAAATCGTGCTTCCATTCCCTTTCACAATTCCACCCCTCCCCACAGAAAGTGTAGGCCCCCCACTCCTATGCTCTACAAATTTCAGTGCCTCTTGCTTTGGCTGGTTGCTGATGGAGTTTTCCCAAATTTTCATTGCTGCCTTTGGTTGGAGTGGAGATGGACTCTAATTCTCAAAAGAAGGATGGAAGTGCGTGCTCAAGTTTCAGTATGATCTCCCCATCAGTTTAAACTAAAACCAAGCTCACCTTGCCGAGGCAAGCAACACAGTTGAGGCTTATTTGAGGAAAGTCTATTCCTTCTCCAGTCTGTTGCGAAATAATAACACCTACCATTAGTATGTTAAGTAGTATTCTACCATGCCAGCTACAAGTGCCCTGAAGCCTTGACTAGTTGGCAACAGATTTTCTTAGTTTCAAAATGCTGTCAATGGAATGGGGATGGGGTGTTCCACTTAATTTTGACATTTCATTTGACAGTGCTCTATTGCAGAGTAGACTGTGGCTTCTTGAGAGTAGGGGCCACATTTTATTCAACCCAGTACTCTCAGTCTTGCTTACAGTGCTGGCTTCCTAGAAGGCATTCATTATTGACTGTGTGAATGAATCTCAAAGTTTAACGAGAATATTCTAACCTTTTCTTTCTTTTGTCAGTGGTGGAATTCAAGTTTGGAGCATAGAAAACATGGGTTTTCCTCTAAGCTCAGATCTCTCCTTCTTGGGAGGTTCAATATCAAGGTGCAGGAGAGTTTTGAAATTCCACATCAGGCCTGTAGAACATTCCAAAGGATGGTTGGCTACTGGAGTTCATTAATTTGTTCAGCAGGTATTTACTGAGGTTTTTTTTTTTTTTTTTTTTTTTGCGGTACACGGGCTTCTCAGTGTTGTGGCCTCTCCCGTTGAGGAGCACAGGCTCCGGACGCGCAGGCTCAGAGGCCATGGCTCACGGGCCCAGCCACTCTGCGGCATGTGGGATCTTCCCGGACCGGGGTACGAACCCACGTCCCCTGCATCGACAGGCGGACTCTCAACCACTGCGCCACCAGGGAAGACCTACTGAGGTCTTATGATATGCTTGGCAACATGTTAGGTGTTGGGACTACAGAAGGTGAATGAGAGACAGTTCTCCTAGAATATACAACTTTGCTCTAAATTCTTAATCTTTACAGGGTAGGTTTCACTGAAAGGAAAAACATGGTGTGATTTCAGAGGAATTCTCCCTTGCTCTCGCTTGATACTCAAAATGGACTTTGTAGTTGTACTATCGATCACTTCAATCTCTTTTATATTCAGCCTACTGGACAGATAATATCTAAATCGTGTTTGACACTCTTGTATGAAAAGAGAAATTGAGAGCAGGTCTTGATTTGGGAGGAGGGAAGGCAATGAAGGTCCTTGGTTACTGTGTTTGGAGAAAGGGGATGCTACTAATGGGGGAAGGGAGAGGATGAAGGACCTGGAGGCTGGGGCCCCAGTGACTGACATGGAGGGGCAGGGCAAAGCAGTGTAGAGTTGACAGTCATTGGGGCCTTACTCTGCCACTCATGCATGGGTTGATCTGTGGCAACATCCCTAAAATTCTGATAGTCTAACTTTCAAAGTCCATAATATAGAGATGACAATACTCAACTTTTTAAGAGTTATTGTTCATTTCTTTTCCACTTCCACAGTTTGCCTTGATCTTTGTGACTTGTCAATAAAGGTATTATTCTTTGTTAAAATGCAAATAGTCTTGGATTAAGGTATAGAAAACTATTACTGGCCATAAGTATATTGGTAGGAACTAGCATTTATTAAATAAAAGCTCTCACCTTGAAAAATAGAACCAAACTCCAGGAAATGCATTCCTTGCTAGGTATGTTTGTTGAGAAGAGAGGATAAGGTTTTCACATACATGAGCCTGAGTTTGTTCTGCGGTGATGAGAGGACATAAGGAGGGAAGGGGGAGCTCCGTACACAGGAAGAGGGTCCTATGGGATGGGAAAAATGAAACTTGCTGTCATGCCTCTTTTTAAATTTATTTTTAAAACTTTAAAACTTATTTTTAATTTCTCATGCCTCTTTCACAGTTTGGTAGACTCAGAACCTTTTCTATGTATCTTATATCTTTGTATATATCTTTATATATAGAAAAGATATCTTATGTATATCATATATATGATATCTACCTATCTATCTATTTATCTATTCATATATATATCTACCTACCTACCTATCTATCTATTTATCTATTCATATATATATCTACCTATCTATCTATTCATATATATGATATCTACCTGTCTATCTATCTATTTATCTATCTTTTTATCCTTTACCTTGTTTGAGATTCTCATAGGAACAGAAGTTGCTTTTATGAGGCTGTCTACTTCCATCAAAGACAGCATTTTGCTCTGGAGAGCGAGATAGAGAGAGAGAGAGAGGGAGAGAGAGAAAGAAGGAGAGTAGGAGGAGAAGGAAGAGGTTGAGGAAGGGGAGAGGAGGGAAAGGGGAAGGAAAAGCAAAGCAAAGCAAAAGATATAGTTGATAGTCAATGTCAGATTGACGACAATATACTCTAGCCTGGTGTGATGGCAACTTGAATCTTTTGTTCCATTCGTGGGTGCTACATTTTAGGAAGGACATTAGTAAATCTGACAGTAACAAAGGATGTGTGAAGACATTTAAGAAACTGCTGAAAGAAACAAGGATGTTTAAGTTGGAGAAAAATTTCAGAATCCAAATGAAAGCTATTTTCAGACATCTGAGGCAGAGTCTCGGGGAGAAGAAGCAAGGGCTTGTCCTCTGTGTGTCAGAGAACTCTGGGCAAGGGAGAGCCCCGGGTCCTGGATGTCTGGCCTTAGGGATGCTCCTGTCTGTGGGGAACTAGGCTAAATGACTCCAAGGCTCTCTTCTAAGTAGTTAACCAATTGCTTTGAGTGAAATGAGACTTGGACCAGCTTATTAATGATATGACTTAAAAATCTTGTTATAAAAGTACTATATGTGCCTTATAAAATATTTGGGAAGTAAAGAAAAATATAAAGATGATTGTAACAACTACTAACATTTTGACACCTTGATTTTCAATTTTCTCCACATTTTGGGGCCAAACTAAGAACAGAATCACTTATCTTTTTGCAAAATTAAAAAAAAATACATTTATTTAGTTAAAAAATTTTCAGGTTTTTTGAGATGGAATTGATAAATGTAATTGTAATATATTTAAAGTGTACATCATGGTGATTTGATATATGTATACATTGTGAAAGGATTCCCCCATCTAGTTATCGATAATTAACATATCTATCACCTCACAATTCTCTCTGTCTCTGTCTCTCTTCTTGGTGAGAGCATTTAATTCTACTCTAGCAAATTTGAATTACACGTGCTGTGCATAACTACAGGCACCATGTTTTACATTAGATCCATGTTTTATAATAAGAAGAGCTTATTCATCTTATTGTTGAAAGTTTATACCCTTTACCAACCTCTCTTTGTTTCCCCTACTTCCCAGTCCCAGCAACCACTTTTATACTCTTAGTTTCTGTGGACTTGACCCTTCTTTTCTTTTTTTTCTCTTTTCGTTTCTTTTAAGAGTCCACAAATAAGTGACACCAAGTGGTATTTGCCTTATTTCACTTTGCATAAGGCCCTCAAGGTCCATCCATGTTGTTGCAGGTGGCGGGATTTCCTTCTTTCTCATGGCTCAGTAATATTCCATCATGTATATATTCCACGTCTTCTTTACCTGGTCAACCATTGGTGAACTCTTAGTGTGTTCCCATACCTTGGACATGGTGAATAACGCTGCAATGAACTCCATATCCTGTTCTCATTTTCTTTGGATATATATTCAGAGGTGGGATTGCAAGATCATCTGGCAGTTCTATTTTTAATTTTTTTGAGGAATCTTCATTCTGTTTTCCATATTGTCTGAACCAGTTTACATTCCCACCGACAGTGCTCAAGAATTCCCTTTTCTCCACACCCTCACCAATACTTGTTATTTCTTGTCTTTTTGATAATAGCCATTCTAATAGGTGTGAGGTGATATCTCATTGTGGTTTTGAGTTACATTTCCCTGGTGATTGATGACACTGAGCATCTTTTCACATACCTGTTGGCAATCTGTATATCTTCTTTGGAAAAATGTTTATTGAGATTTTCTGCCCATTTTCTAATCATATTGTTTGGTGGTTTTTTTTTTTTTTTTTTTTTTGCTATTGCATTGTATGAAGAATGACTTCTCAATATGCAGAGTGAGGCCAAAATTGACACCTCATTTAATCATAATCAGGGACACAGACTGACCCCTGCCTGGGTCACTGTTTACAAGTTAGTTCCTGCTTATCTTAAGGCACAAACTGTCCGTGTTTATGTTTCTGGGCTCCTTCAAGGCCTTTCCCCTATTTCCTCTCTGTGCCCTTCTCTCCCTTCCCATCTATCGAAAAAGAAAAAAGCAAAAAAAAAACCAAAACAAAACAAAATAAACTCCTATAGATACAGAAAGCATTCCCCTCTCGCCCACAGCAAAAGAAGACCCTACATATAAATTTGCATCTTCTTTCTATAGTGATTTTTATGCGGAGGAGTCTGGTGCTAGGCTTTGAAAGTTTGTATAAAGGATGAAATGAATGAGGCTGAAATAGGGAGTATTCCCTCCCCCACCCCCATGTATCATTTTGGGTGAGTCCGGATTCCCCTGGAACGATATGGAGGGGTTAAAGAGCTGCTACAGAATTATTTTGCACTGGACTAACTGCTTCCTGCAGCCTTGGCTGGGAGTTGGAACCCTGGTCCTTTGAGTAGTGTTACAACGGGGGCAAGGGCAAAGAGAACGCAGGGTGGCCGGGAGTTGTCAAGATATTTGTAGGCACCCTGGCCAACATGCTATGTTAGGTTTATTAACAGCAAAGCAGAGTTCTGGAGTCCACTGTCCTTGAGAGAGGTCAGGCCAGTTAAAGGTGAGATGTACGAAGTTCGGTTTCCCCAGAATTTTCTGGCATAGCTCTGGGCAAGCTTCCACTGGAGGTCTGTTTCTCTAGGATTATTTTGCTCTCCAAAGAATGCCCAAGGGTTGATTGATGAATGCCAGAAGATCTAGGTGAATCCTTTTGAAATCGGCTGCTTCTTCAGCTTGGGAGTTTGTCTGAGTGTCCATGCTTTCCTGCATTGGATGCAGTGGAGCAGAAAGGGCACCAGATGAGGGCTGTGAAACCTGGCTTTCTTACTAGTTATGTGACCTTGGGTAAATTTGCTCACCCTTAAAATGACAAACTTAGACTAGAAAATGGCATTTAGCATGAGCTCTAAGATGCTTAGGGGTTCATGAGATTTTTCCAATATTTAAAAATGACTCCTGGGAATCATAATTTACCTGTGATATGGCCACACAGGCTAAATAAAGGATCAGGAGTCTTTGCTTTTGGCTGCATTAAGCTATATCCATGCAGTAGTGCTGTTGCATGCTGCCCAGAGGCTGTGAGGGACAGTAAGGACATCATTTCTGAAAAACGCCTGGTGAGTCCACCCAAAGTCATCTGTTAGATTATCACATATCTGAATTAAAATACCACTGCTAGTACTGCGATTTTAATGATAATGGTGTCTTTAGTGGTGAATCTCTGAGGCACAGCTCTGATGTTCTATAAAACTCTAGGTAGGAGAGAGGAAGATGAGGCTTCAAGGAGAATGTTCTTGAATAATAATGACCATAGAGGGTGTCTAATTATGAGACAGGAAACTTGCTTTCTGCAAGGGTCTTTCCATCCTGTTTGGTGCCTTTACCCAGCAAGCCTCCTTGCTCAAGCAGGGTCATCATAAATTGGCAGGTTCCATGTTCCAAGAGTACCTACCTTTCCCTCTCCTCACCCCATCCCATGGACAGTTACCCTTTGATCTGCCAAATAGTAATGGACTTCTTAAATCATTTGTCTGAATGTTCTCTATGTAAACTAGCTAAAGGGACCTCTATATCAGGAAGACCAAGAATTCATAAATCTTCCCTGGGGTCAGGTTGTCTGCATCGATAACTCAAATGCTCATTGAAAAAGTATTGACATAAATGGTGTGAGTAACATTTGCACGGTCAGTCAAAGCTAATTAATTCTGCCTGAATCATTGGAAAGTTTTGATAGTTAAAGGGGACTAGTCTGCTGCACTAGTTTCTTAGAAAATCTATCGTGCATGGAGAATCTGGATAAATAATATGAAAGAGAAATCTGGATAAATAATATGAAAGAGAAATTTCTAAAAAAGCAATGCTTAAGATATCTGAGCAAAAGAAATTGCTTGCCAGCCCACTCAAGCACCTTGGAAACTTGCTTTCACTTTGGTACTTCTGGATTTCATTTTCAGTCTTGAGAGAAGTGTGGTGTTTTTCACCATGCAAACAAAGAACAAAAGGAAGGAAAGAAGTGGGGAAGGAAGAGAGGGAGGGAAGAAGGGAGGAAGGGAAACTGTAGTTTTGGATTCTGTTACCCAGAAATGGTGGTACCTCAGATATAGTTATGTAATTCAAATAAGATCATAGTCATAGAAGTATTTAAGAAAATGGCAAACTTACCTTTGCTTCTTAAAACAAAAAACTTTAAAAAGTCAAATGTATTCAACAAAGCAATAAGTATATTTGCAGATGATATTTTACGGACTCCTTGTATTTAAACATTATGTTATGGAGTAGCTTTTAGAAAGGTATGTAACAGCAGCTAATTTATGTTAAACACTATGTTCCGGGCACTGCGCTAAGCATTTTATACGCATTATTGCATTTAATCCCCACAGTCTGTCAATGTGGTAGGTAACGTTATTTTTATAGGTAAGAGGCTCAGTGTGGTTTACTATCTTACCTAAAGTTATGTCGCTAGATAGAAGTAGAGCCAGAACTGGAATCCAGGTCTCTGTGGATCTAAGGCTTGTGTTTCTAAAACACAATTGCTAGTGTTGATGATTTGGCATTTCCTCACCAGAGCTTTTCTCTGATAGATTTTTTTTTTTTTTTTGCGGTACGCGGGCCTCTCGCTGTTGTGGCCTCTCCCGTTGCGGAGCACAGCCTCCAGACGCGCAGGCTCAGCGGCCATGGCTCACGGGCCCAGCCGCTCCGCGGCATGTGGGATCTTCCTGGCCCGGGGCACGAACCTGTGTCCTCTGCATCGGCAGGCGGACTCTCAACCACTGCGCCACCAGGGAAGCCCTCTGATAGATGTCTTTATAATCTGCTATGCAAACTCTACTCTGTAGCTCCACCTGATTATCTTCTCTTGGAAGCAAAAGCATTCACTTTTTTAAAGATGGAATGGGAGGACCCAAGATTTGAGAGGGTGGAGTGAGTTTGAGAGACCGCAGAGAATCTGAGGGAGAGAACGGATTGAGAATGATAAAAAGAATTGCCTTCCGGTTATAAAACACATATGTACTGGGGATGTAATGTACAGCATGGTGACTGTAGTTTACAGTACAGTATTGTCTATTTGAAAGTTGCTAAGAAGGTAGATCTTAAAAGTTCTCATCACCAAAAAAAAAATTGTAACTATGTGTGGTGATGGATGGTAACTGAACTTATTGTGGGGATTACTTCGTAATGTATACATATATCAAATCATTATGTTGTACACCTGAAGCTAATACAATGTTATAGGTCAATTATATCACAATTTAAAAAAGGTTAAAAAAAAAAAGAAGTGCCAAGGGACTTTGAAGGTCCAATACTCTTCCTGAGTTAGAAAGATAAGTGTACACTGTTCAGTAGTAGAATACTCTCAGCAAGTTACCTCTTTCTTCCTAGCGACATGACCTTGTCGCAGTCTTTGTGATGACTCTGGTCACCGGCGTTTTGAATAGTCTGCTCCTAGAGTAACTACCCAATAATTGTAGTTTCTGCTCTTTCAAATGACCTCTCTCTTTCTCCTCCCCCCTCTTCTTGTACATATCATGGAAGAAGAGGATGAGAACAGTGGTTAGAATAACTCTCTAATGACAGGAAGCATGCACTTTGAGTCATTTTATTCTTTTGACATGTAGATTTCTTGGTGACTTTTAAAAAGAACAGTAAAACATTTCTGAATTCCTTTTCAGGTTAGGAATTGATGGGAATATTTTGGCCATTATGCTTGACTAGTTAAATAGTTTTCACAGTCCTTAGCAACCAAAAAGTTTTATAGGCATCTTAGTTAGGAAGCTTTCTGGAAAATATTTCCTTTTATGTGTGACAGCAACATTTTGAACTGAATTTGAATAAGAATGTCTTAAAATTGAGATTCAAACTAGTATCATGACATGTGGTTTGCATATAAACAAGTGACAAAATACTTTTAAAGAATTACACTCCATTTTGTTAAAGCAGGTGGTCTAAAAGCATCTGCTTTCGTTTGAATTCTTTAAATCATGAATTAAAAAAAAAACTCAATAAAACAAACTTGGAAGCACAAAAATGCATAAAGGGGCAGAAATTAAAGACCTTAAACTCCTTCCTCAGAGAGTCAATCACTGTAAACATTTTCTTCCAATCTTTTTTTTCTATTCACGTTTATGGCATGTTGTATCAGTCATGATAGGCTCGGTTATAATGTGGTTATAAGCACCTCTAAATTTCTATCAAATATCAGTATAGATATTTGTTTCCAGCTCACGGCATGTGTCCATTGCCTGTAGTCCTCCCTCAGGGCAATCACGGTCTGGAACATCTTTGGTAACAAAAATGTTTGTTACCGAACATCTTTAGTAACAAAGATGTTTGTTACCAAACATCTTTGCAGGGGGACAAGAATGCTCTGAGTGTCCACACACTGGAAGTTGAATGCTTGGACAGGAAATAACACATACTAAACTTCTGCCCACAAATCATGGCAGGGATCAATCATGTGGCCTTACCAACCACAGGCCACCACTGTATCACGTAAGCTTTGTTTAACAAAGTGGTTATTATTAAACAGTGCTTTTAAAGTTTAGTTTGAGTTGCATGAAATTCACAAAATTACGTTTCTTTTCAAATTCGTCCATAGTTCAGACTTCCAACTAAATCGTCGGATTGCCAAGGGTTCACTTGTTGGTCATACCTATCATATTTTGTTTGTAAAGTAATGTTTTTTTCCCTCACTCCAGATGTTTCCTTCCATGCGCTGAGGGACCCACCAGTTTAACACTCTCATCCTCTAGTGACTTAATTTGATTGGTGTGTTTGGAATAAAAAATTGGGCACCATAGCCCAGGCCTTCCGCTCTCCTTCCTCTTGAGAGGGAGCTGTCCACGAGGTGCAGTCTGCCCTGCCCCCATGCTGTTGGGGGCAGTCTGCCCTGGCCCAGCTGGGATGAGCCATCATCCTGGTTTGCTCAGGCTGAGGGTTTCCTGGGATGTGAGGCTTTCGGTGCTAAAACGAGGAGTCTCTTTCTATGACTGGTTGGTCAAATCTGGTTAATTTTGGGATCTACGACTAGGAAGCCCATTTGTTCCATACATAAGTCACATCCTCTACTATCACATTTATCAGTAATCAGGGTGATAATTTAGTGTCCCGTCAAAGACAGGTTTTGACTTATTTCTCAACTGGACCAGAACTCAGGTGAGTAAGAGAGATGCTATTTGTGGGGCCTGTTCAACCTGAACCCTGGATTAGCACCGTCCCCACTTGTCCTTACCATGGACTGATTTGGCAGCCTTCCCAAATAATGAACCCAGATCTGAAGTTGCACTTCTCCAAGATAAACATCCCCATGGGACTCATAAGCTTGATCTAGTTGAGGTCTAAGATCAGAGTTTATTTATCTATTTGGCTTCTGTAGTGTAATTTCTCCAAAGCCCAGTGATGTTTAGATAACCAGGCCCATAGTGATTAAGGGAGGGTCAGATCAAAGTCAAGACAGGAGAGGGGGTGTGGGGTGTAAGTAAAGGAGGGAGAGAGGAAGATGGGCACTCAGGCAGCTCCATTACCCCAGGGGGCCCAGGTTGTCAGGCGAGTCATAGAGCCATTTTTGATTCCTTAGCAAGGGGAGCAGCATGGACCCAGTGGCTAGATTCGCTTCAAACGTGGACCACAGAGGGAAGCCACCAATATGCTAAGAGGTTTACTCCTGCTTTCTAGGCAGAAACATTGTTGCATATGTTGCTTTCTTTCACTTTTCATAAATCCCCAAATATTTCAGTTAAAGCAAGGATGGAAAGAAACGAAAGGACCTTTGAACATTTAAGTAGCTTCCTAACAGTTTCATTTGTATGTAACCTCTTCTGTTCTGCATATTTGCATATCTGTCATTTTTACAGATAAAACCTCTTAAATATTTTTAAGAACTATTCTGGCTGACATTCAGCTGCTTTTAATGTATCTATACAATGGTGATGTGCACAGTATTTAACAACCAGCACAGCCTGGATCCCAGCCAAGCAGAACAAATACTATATGTAAACCACTGTATAGTGAGGCGTGCTTCACGGAGGTGTGGTCCTGCCAGAAACCAGCTGTGTATATATGTGAATATGGGAATTATCTTGTGAATACCTCTCTGAAGGTCACTTGGATTCTCAGTTCTCTGACTAGAATGCTCTGCATCAGTAACCATCCATATCTTTTTATTTTTCCTGCTCTTTCCATGGTATTTCTCCAAGTGCAGTGTTCTGGGGAGCTTGTTGAAAATGCAGATTTCTGGGCCTTCCTTCCAACCTGTTGAGTCAGAAGCCCTGGGGCGGGCCCCATTGTGTCTGACTTTGGCAAACTCCTCAGATGACTCTGACGCAGCTCACCCAAGTTTGAAGATCCTTCTCCAGTGTGTTTCTCCATCCCTAAAGAGCCACTTATAATGTGACCGTGGTTACCTCCTGCTGTCCTCATACTAGGATTAGCTGTCTTAAAGTTAGGCCTTTATTATTATTTGACATTTTGAGACCATTAACTTCAACTTAATCTGGTCAGTCATCCTCTTCATTGTCTTGGGTGAGGTCAGACTTGCTGAGAATAAACACGAGCTTTTTCCAAAAGGAAGACGCGTGGACCATCTTTGGTCTCACTTTCTTGTCTACAAAGAAGATTTTTTCCTCTTTTGAGGCTGTTGGGAAAGAAAGAAAGAAAGAAAGGGAGAAAGTCAGCCTCCCCTGCCCCTCCCCTCCTCTTGGTGGGAAGGTAGGAATGAGGTACTAAGTATTTTGTCAGTAATAGAAAAGGCAGGTCTGAGTTTTTCTCCTCCAGGCTGATTTCATAGTCAATAAACTTATTCTGCTGTCAGCCAAGACCATCCACAGAGCTGGTGGTTTCTGTAACCACTGGGTTTTTAAAAGCAGGTTTTAGGATCTTCTAGCAGTTTTTGAGGTTGGAATGGCATTAGCTACATGCATGAATATGCTCTCAGATATCAAATGTGTTTTCCAAAATGGATCTCACAGAGGCCTGTGGAAGCGTTTCAGCCAGGCCCTCTGCAGGGTGATGAAATTAGATGTAAGTACTGTTCCAGTGGACAAGACGTTACCATACACCATTTGTAAGCTGTTAGCTTTATGCCAGTGCTCTGGGGGTCTAGGAGAAGACGAAGGATTGATTCTTGTCCTTTTGGTGTAACTGAGGAGAAACCATCAACATGCATGAAGTGAGAGAAAAATAATACAAAGCTGTGTAAGTTAATATTATCCAAACCGTAGGTGCTGTAGGAACTCAAAGGAAAGAGCATCCAGGGAGCACTGGAGTGGCAGGGCAAAGCTTCTTGGAAAAGATGGACATGAACTTCACCTTGAAGGATTTGGGAGGACACGGCAGACCCCAGAAGGATGTGAGCAAGGCTCAGAGGTGGGACCGAGGTGGGGATCAGTGTGGGAATTAGCCTAGCAATAGTGAGGGATCAGGGTGAGACCTGCAGGGAACAGGCTGAGGAGGCCCCTGACAGGCAAGCAGAGGAGCTAAAAACAAAACAAAACAAAACAGGACATAAGGATAGTGGAACGTTTCTGAATGGGGGAAGTGACATGTTTAAAGAAGAGCTTTTGTGGTTCTGTGGAAATGACTTTATGACCCAGTGTTTCATGGCAGTAGGAGAATTGAGCAACTACGTCGCTGAGCCCAGAGGAGCTGTGATTTGGCCCAGAGCTGCTGCTTCCTCATAGACGTCATCATTCTAATTTTAAAGCGTTGATGATGATGATGATTTTTTTGTCACCCCTCCTATGTCCAGGTACCACCAATCCGAAAGGATATGGCCTTGTGCTGGAGCAGGTTCTTGAGTCCGCCCCCAGGTCCAGGTGCTAACCCTTTACTTGCTGGATCATGGGAAGTGTGGGTGACTCTGGGGGAGCCTTGGGGGAAGGTCAGAGGAGTGTTTTTTTTTAGCTAAGCTTTTTGTTTTTTAATAGCTAGTGCAGTTTTCCTAGAGAGGACTGAATGGATATTGGCTTCTCATGAGATTTAGTTCTTGGTGATAAGTGTAAACTCATTTCATAGCTGAAAGTAGACAAAGGATAGGCTAAATGGTATGTCCTACATCATACAACAACAAGAAAGAAAGAAACAGTTCTCTATTAAATTTATCCCTTGGTTCATAGCCCCGATTTCTTTTTTTTTAAGAAATATTGAAGTATCGTTGATTTACTATATTGTATTAGTTTCAGGTGTACAGCATAATGATTCAGTAGTTTTGCAGACTATATTCCATTGTAGGTTATGACAAGATGTTGGGTAGAGTTTCCTGTGCTATACAGTAAATCCTTGTTGCTTATGTAGTTTATGTGTAGTAGTTTTAATCTGCGAACCCCATGCCCCTAATTTGTCCGCCCTCTCTCTCTCCCCTTTGGTAACCGTAAGTTTGTTTTCTATGTCTGTGAATCTGTTTCTGTTTCGTGTATACATTCATTTGTATTATTTTTTAGATTCCACATATAAATGATATCATATAGTATAATAGTTGTCTTTCTCTGTCTGATTTATTTCACCAAGCATAATATTCTTTAAGTCTATCAGTGTTGCTGCAAATGGCAATATTTCATTCTCTTTTATGACTAATATTCCATTATATATATAAATATATAAATGCATATATAAAATAAATATATAAATAAATATATAAATAATTATAAATGAATATATAAATAAATATATATCACATCTCCTTAATCCAATCATCTGTTGTTGAGCGCTTGGGCCGCTTCTTGACTCTTGTAAATAATGCTGCTGTGTACATTGGGTGCATGTATCTTTTCGAGTTAGTGTTTTTGCTTTTTTCTGGATATACATTCTCAGGAATGGAATTGCTGGATTACATGGTAGTTCTATTTTTAGTTTTTTGAGAAACCTCCATACGGTTCTCCACAGTGGCTGCACCAATTTACATTCCCACCAACAGTGTGGGAGGGTTCCCATTTCTCCACACCCTCTCCAACATTTATTATTTGTAGACTTTTTGATGATAGTCATTTTATCAGGTGTGAGGTGATAACTCATTGTGGTTTTGATGTGCATTTCTCTAATAATTAGCAATGTTGAGCATGTTTTCATGTGCCTGTGGGCCATCTGTATGTCTTCTTTGAAAAAATGTCTATTCAGGTCTTCTGCCCATTTTTGGATTTGGTCGTTTGTTTTTTGATATTGAGTTGTATGAGCTGTTTGTATATTTTTGATATTAACCCTTTGTTGGTCATAGCTCTTGCAAATATTTTCTCCCATTCTGTAGGTTGTCTTTTTGTTTGTTGGTGGTTTCATTTGCTGTGCAAAAGCTTTGAAGGTTAATTAGGTCCCATTGTATTTTTGCTTTTATTTATTTTGCCTCATAGCTCTTGTTTTTATTGTGGTAAAAGGTTTTCTGAATTTGAAACCTTTTTCAGAAAAAGGTTGAATGGGAATGGGGGAGGGGCACAGAGCTGGAAGAAAGAAAAGAGGATTCCAGAGCAGTGTGGTGTAACTGAATATTCTCAATCCACAACTAATTGCAAAGTGGGCAACTCCAGTCTGCCAGGAAGCCAGCCCCTTGGGAGATATTTGTGCTGATGAAGATCTCTTTGATGGGACTCACACCTTATCCTTGAATGGATAGATGAATGATGAATGAGTGAGAAAAACACAGGGGGCCTGGAGGGAGAGTTCAGAGACTCAAGTTCTACCTGTAGTTCTACTACGAGCCAGCTGTGGAACCAGGGGCATATCCATGTTTCTGGAACTCATTTCCTTGCTTCCTTTTAATTTTATAACCATTCCTTCACTCCAAAGGGGATTGTGGGATCTAATGAGATGATGCCTGTGTGTGTCCTTGTGAGCATGAAAGCTGCATGCAAAAAGAGGCATTCATGTGTCTTTCCACTCTAGCTTGCTTTGTAACTTTCTATGTGTTTTCTAGGTAACCAGAATCCAGATAATGAACTTTTAGTCAGCAGAGTTGCCTGTTTTTCCTCAAGTGGGTCTTTCCTCCCACATCAGAGCAGTTGAAGTGGGTGTCTATGCACCCTCTGTCGGTCCTGTAACTATTTCCTATTGGGGCCAGCGGACCTTTGTGGGGGAGGGGGGCTCCGAAGACTCTGGGGGCTTCAGGGACAGTTGTCACCAGTCAACTCTTGGGATCTGATGTTCACTGGGGTCTCGTAGCTTGGACACCTGGGAAAACAGACTGTTGACCATGAGAATCCTGGCACGTCTGACCACTGACAAAGAGCCTAAATTTCTCCTGGTTAAATGGTCCCCCACAGCTTGGACGATCCAGGAGGTGGGCTGGATATGCGCTGGACCTCCCACCAGCCTTGAGTCACGAGCAGCCAGAACTTCCTCCTGTCCCAGGGCTAGATGTGACCTGGGATCACGAATGTTCTTCCTTTAGTTTCCTTTCCTCTCCTAATCATTTCCAGGCAGCCCTCACTCTGACATGAGCAATATGGCCTCTGTTTATGGAACTTGTGGGCAAGTTCCTAGGGGTCCTAGGCCACTCAGCAGGGGAAAGTCAGATTGATGACACCCAACCAAGGATCTACGTAAATGCTGGCAAACAGCAGAGGAACTTAGATTTGGAATTACAGCATCTCAGTTCCGGTTCTTTCTGTAACAGTGCCTGTGAGCTCCCGTGGACATGGGGCCAGCCTAGCTGGCCGCTCAGAACTTGAAGCTGCAGGTCCCTGGCCTTAGAATGAGAAGGACAATTTTGGTCCACCCCTGCCTCCCCCGCCCTACCTTTCACCCCCGCCCAAGATTTGTTGTAAAGATCAAATGAGATACTAGATGTTTGAGGAAAAGCACTTTTAAATCTTCAAGAGTCGTACAAGGTAGCGTCTTTTCCTTCTTGCAACATAAGGGAGACATTTGGAGAAAGAAGGAGCACTGACTCCTCAGATTCTGCTATCATGAAATTTTGGAGGTATGGTCAGGGTCCCTGGGGTACAGCTGGGTCAGCTTGGCCGTCCCCCAAACCTCTGGGAACTATACTCAACTGGATGGCAAGCAGTTAGTTGAAGTGACAGAGAAGGAAGTGGCTTCAACAGCTTGGCTTTTAAATACACCTGCAAGTTTTTCCTGTTGCCAGGCCAGGGGGTGGAATTCCTGCTGCTTTTCTTTTTTCCTTTCCAGGCTGGCCTATGGGTGTACAGATGTTTCTTTAGGGGCCTGGGTGACGGGACGGTGAGAACACAGCACGGACACAGCGCGGTGTCTGAGCTGTTTGTGTACTAGTCTAGAGCTAGCTGATAGGTTTTAAGGAAGGGGAGCTGGCTGATGTGTTACTGCCCACTCTGCATACCTGCCCTTAATCCCATTTTCAGAGAAGGGGAAATTTCTCTGCTCCCAGAAAGTGCCAGAGAGGCACTGTCCCCTGGGTTGGTTCAGGGGTGTGTCTCAATTGGCATTATTTTATGTGCTAGATTGGGCCAAAGTCTACCAAGTTCCCTTTCCTTCGTGTGTTCAAAAGGATATGAAATCCGTGTTTGGGGCTTCCTAACACTCATTCATCATTTGGCAAGAGTTTTAATCCAAGAATGATTTCCTGCCTTGGGGATGAGGCCCATCCAGGGGCAGTGGGTTTTACCCCTTGCTCTGCTCTTGTCTTGCTGTTCGATCTGGGCTAATCTACTTGCTCTTTCTGTTACGGGTATCTTCAGCCTTGAAAGATGATGTCCTTTTAATTTTAAAACCAAAAATGAAACAAAACCCCAACCTCTCTAATCTTCCAAAACAGAAAAAAAAAAAAAAAGAAGTGCCTTTTGAAAAGAGGAAATTACTTTTTATTAGGTGTAAAAACCAACAAAAAAGCTCCCAACATCCCCAGAGTCCTGGGAGTTGCCGTGAACCGCTGACCCCATTTCGTTAGGTTGGCAAACATCTCCCCCAGCCCGCCATCCAAGCAAAACGTTGAGCTCGTGCCATGGAACAGCCGTGCCTCACATCGCATCGAGAGACATTTCCATATCCTCCCGAGGGTGGCAGCATAGTCTGGGTACATGTCTTGAGTAAGGGACATTCATTGGCAGGTTGATAAAATATGCTGGAGGGCACCTTGAGGGACCATCGTGTAATCACATCATTTGAGAAATGAGGAAACTGCCACTCAGAAAGGGAGTCGTTTGCCAAGTTCCATGTGGGTTGATGTAACACCTGGGGCTGGAACCTCATCCTTCAGAGCAGTCAGTACGCTTCCCACGAAGTCCCTGGAGACTTTAGAAGGCTATTCCCAGTGGCAGCCATAGTCATTTCTCACCAAATATTAGATGTGCTCCCCTACCATCCCCAGTACTCAGGTTGGGGATAGGTGAGTAGATTTGGCCAATGGGCTCTTGGCAGAACTGAACAAAAGTCAACAAGAAGCAAACTTTTGTTGTGTTAAAACCACTGAGATTTCGGAGGCATTATGGCTAATGTGGAATAACCTAACTTATCCTGATCTTTGCCACCTTGGCAAAGTTGTCCCAGAAAAGCTGACTCCTTGAAGGCAGTATAATGTCTCATCCAAAGGTGATGTTTTTTGTTGACTGGGAGGTGATAGAGTGTAGCAGTTTTGAGACAGACTTTGCTTTTACAGGCTTGGGAACCTGGCAGCTAGAGTGTGTATCTCAGATCCACCACTTGTTAGCTGTATGATTTTCAAGCAGTTTACCTAACCTCTGTGCCTCAGTTCCTCATCTGCAAAGTGGAAGTATCAGTAGTGACCCTATCATTGACTTGTTGAGAAGATTAGATAACATACCAAAAGCCCTTATCACAATGCCTACTGCTGAGTAAGCTTTCAGTCTGCATTAGCTCATGTTATTTATTGGACATATGCACTCTGTAAAAGTTACTGTACTGGGCTTTTCAGATGCTGTAGGAGTGAATTGACTGTCTGCAAGGTACTTGTCAGGTATCACCAGTCACTTACCCAGGAGCTAGATGCATACCCACAGAAGACAAATCCTAGTTGAAAAGCATGAAAAATACAGGCTCTCTGGGTCCCATTCTTGGAAGAACTGCACTAGGGGGTCCGAATGCCAACCTCTTTCTGTGACATTGTCACTCAGTACCTGGAGTCTCCAGGATACTGCTGGTGGACTCCCCATAGAGGAACCAATTCAATTTCAGTATTCACCGACATTTGCTTTTAGCAAAAGATCGGTATTTGAACTTAGCTATGTGACAGCCAGTATGAGAAGAAAATTTTAAAATACCTAAGGGCTGTGGTTGAAATTAATGAGTACTCTTCTCTGGGGAAAAAAAAAAAATCTTACAAGGGAAAAATAATAAAACACTACATAAAACTCTGGTTCAAAATAAATGGATCACACACCCTGGCTCTACTAAATGCCTCCAGAAATATTTATTTATTAAAAAGCATCAACTACTCTACTGCTGTGAGGCTGGGGTTGATCTGGGAGTGGGGACAGGAATGCAGAGGCTCGGACCGCCCGTTCAGTGGACGTTGCATGTCATTTGGAACAGCCTGTGCTCTATCTTTTAGCACTTCCCCTGGCCCACACTCCAGTCAGAATGACTCTTTGGAATCCTTACTCTTGATTTTAGTTATATTCTACAGAATGAAAAGGAAGGAAGAAACAAAACAACATCAGAAATCGCTGGGCCTTAATCTCTGGAGTGGAGATTGTGACCTACAGAGCATTCTCCTTTGTTTCTGTCATGTTCTGTCACAGACTTAAACTCAGCTCCAAAATGAGGAATGAGATTTCAGTTCCTCTTCTTTGAGGGTAATATTTTTAAATAGGAAAAGACCAGTTGTGACTAACGACCCATGTGGGATAATTCCTCTCTACGCTCCCCAGCAGTATCCTCTGTCTTGTGAGCCAACTTGTCAAAAATAGTCATAACCTGGGCATTTCCATCAGATAAAAGACAACCTATCTGTGAAATGGGCTTTGCATGTGTCTTCCTGCCTCAGTTTCTTTCTGAGAGGTTATTTTTTAACCACATAAGAAAAATTATTACCCTTTTAGGGAGGTTGTTAGAAGATATGTCTGAAATGGGAAAAGTGTCATAAAAATTAGAAAATAGTGCTTTCCACTTTCTAGAACATTTTCAATTTCACGGTGTCATTTGATTTTCCTGGCGTCTCTGTGAGTTGTGTGGAATAGACATTTCAATCCTGATTTTCCAGACAAAGGAAGTGAAGCATGGAGAGCCCCAGGAACGTAGGAAATCAATTGCAAAGTCAGAACCAAAACCTAATGCAATGTCCTCAAGTGATAACAGGGAACAAATAGCTCTTCGTAGAACTTCAGGAGACCTGTGCTTGGTTCCTGATCTGCCACTAAATGGGAGTGGGACCTTGAAATCACTTAAAATTCTTGACCCTCCATTCTTCTTGTTTACACAGTGATGAAGTAGATGAATGTTCTTTAAAATCCCAACCCTCCCTGGTTCTTTCCACCCTATAAAGTGGTTGCAAGTGGTGTACATGGGGGGATTGGAGGCGCTACTGGGGAATAACACTTCACAACTCGCAGAAGAATGGAAAGCGCAGTTATCATACCTAGATGAGGCTGGGGTCTGTATTTTTTTATCTTTCCAAGATGCTTGGCCTCTGAGAGATGCCCATCATGCTAGGCGTGCACAAGATGGTGCTGACCGAAAGCAGAAAGAGGAGTAATGCCTTTGCATCTTATCCATCTCAGACAGACACACCCGAGCTGAAGGGGGAAAGGTGCTATCAGGAGTAGGGATTGTTTAAAAAGAGAGGAAGGAGGACTTCCCTGGTGGTGCAGTGGTTAAGACTCTGCACTCCCAATGCAGGGTGCCCGGGTTCCATCCCTGGTCAGGGAACTAGATCCCACATGCATGCCGCAACAAAGGAGCCCGCAAGCCACAACTAAGGAGCGTCTGCCACAACCAAGACCCAGAGCAACCAAATAAATAAATATTAAAAAAAAAAAAAAAAGAGTAAGGGAAATGTGTTGGCTTGGCTGGGAGACCAGAAATGACCCTGCTTTCGGCAGGAGGAAATTCAAAGTGAAAACAAGTCTTGCTTCCATTCTCTTCCCACAGGGCCAGCAAACACTGAGGGACTTCATTTTTTCTCCCCTTAATAAATGCTAACATTTATCTTGTTGGCAGGTGCTTATCTTCCCCTGGATCTCCTTGAGCCTTTGGGAAATACTGAGATAATATAACGAAGGACATGGCCCTCAAAAGATAAGTGCCTGCTTTTTAATAAAGAACTGCTGTCAAGTAAAATGATTTAATGGAAATAGCATGAAAGGGTCCAAAGAAAAGGTTTTGTCTTTTGTTTTGGTTGGCACTATGGAGTTGGTGCCAAGGGAAGTGATCTGCTCTGTCCAGGGTGAGGCTAACGAGAGGCAACAGAGCAAAGTCAAGGGCCAGGTCAGGAGGCTGGGCACCTGTTTTCATTTGCTGTTTATGGCCTGATGACTGTGTGAACTTGCATAAGTCATTCTCCTCACTAAGCTTCAGCTTTCTCAACTATACAACGAGGAAGCGGAGAAACAATTTGAAATTTCCTGCAAAGAAATCTTTAATTCCCATGTAGCCCTTTGAAGTTGCTGCTTTTTTTTTTTTTTGGTCAGACACTCCTTCCCAGGACCCCTCAGTGATTTTCCTCCTGGGGTAAGCTCATAGCCTCTCAGGAAGGCTTCTCCAGGGAGTCTGGGTAATGCTTCCCGGACAGCTTTGAAAATGGGGCAGATTCTCCTTCCCCTCTGACCGTTGAGTAAGTAGGTTCTTGCTTGGAACAGGGAGTGGGCTGAAACCTCTGGTTCGCAAACATCCACGAGGGCTCAGAAGCGTCAGAATGGTCACGGGTTAACAAAACAAAATAAAACCAACAAACCAAAACCGACCCCTGGGTCCATACCCTAGATCCCGTGGAATCCTGAGGGGTGGTACTTGAGATCTATATATTTAAATAAATTCTGCAGGTTGGGGCCAACTGCCAGCTTAAATAATCTCTGAGGTTCTCTTCTGGCTCTTTGAGAGCAAAGTGTTTTTAATAGAGCTCCCAGCGTTGAGGTGAGGAGGGACAAGCCAAAGTGTTGACCATTGCCCCATTTCACAAACTTATCCCACACTGCTCTGACTTCTCAAAGCCCCTCACCACACCTGCGCTCACTCATCTCGCTCTCTGTGCTCATGACTTCGCCCCACCTCAAATGTCATTTCCTCTCCTCTTGGAGTTTCTAAGTTCACCCATTTTACGCAGCCCAACTCAAGCCCCTCTTCCTCCAAAATACCATCTCTGTTCACCCAGCCCACACTTAGTATCCTCTTTTATCCCCCACTCTGAAATCCATTTTTTGTCCACTAACACACTGTCTTGCATTGTACTTTGGCGAGCTCAGTCAGGCTCACAAGTCTGCCTTGTGGAGCGTGAGTTAATAGAGGGCAGGTGGCCAAGGCACATCTTTCTCTGGCATCTTCCTTGGTGTTGCACACAATACCATCACAAAGAGGAGCATCCTGGGGGGTCCATGCTCCCAGGACCAGCTGACCCAGCTGCAGGACCGGAAATCAGACTTGTAGGAAGGCTGCTGGTGGCTGGATGGGGACAGGGGTGACAGGTGGAGATAGCTAGGGAGGTGAGATACATGCCTTTATTGTGTCCAAAAACACATATCTTTAGCGCCTGGATGAGAGAATCCTGCTTTCTCTTCCTGGCAACTGCAACCCTTATCCTTCCCTCCTACACCCCCTACAGGTACAGGATGACCCTCTTCCCCTTCAAGGATGATGTTGATATTTATTGTAATTTGGCTTCCCGTGACTTAAAAGAAGGTGAAGGTCTATCCTAAATAGTGTTATTTAGCACGTGGTTAAGTACATTGGTTCCGAGTTGGTCTAGATCTGCACTGTCTAATATGGGAGCCACTAGCAACAGGTGGCTACTGAAATTTAGGTTAATTAAAATGAAATAAAAGTGTAAAATTCAGGGCTTCCCTGGTGGCGCAGTGGTTGAGAGTCCGCCTGCCGATGCAGGGGACACGGGTTCGTGCCCCGGTCTGGGAAGATTCCACATGCCGTGGAGCGGCTGGGCCCGTGAGCCATGGCCGCTGGGCCTGCGCGTCGGGAGCCTGTGCCTGTGCTCTGCAATGGGAGAGGCCACAACAGTGAGAGGCCCGCGTACCGCAAAAAAAAAAAAAAAAAAAGTAAAATTCAGTCATCCATTTGCACCAAGCACATCTCACGTGCTCAGTAACTACATATGGCTTGTGGCTACCATATTGGATAGTGAAACACGGAGCATTTTAAACATTGCAGAAAGTTCTACTGGACAGCGCTGGTCTGGGTTCAAACCTCCGCTCATTTGCTGTGTGATTTTGAAGAAATTACTTAGTCTTCTGGTGTCTCAGTTTCCTCATTTATAAAGTGGACAAAATAATAGTACCAGCGTCACGAGATTGTCGAGGTTCATGTAAGATAAGCCATGTAAACTGAGTGGCAGAGCACAGCACTCAATGGCAGCTGTCACAACATAGCTTATACTATTGGCCCTATTGTTTCTGAGTCCTCTTTCCCCACCACAAAGGATGGCTCTGGTGCCAAACACTGGGAACTTCTCAGCAGATGCTCATCATATGAACAAAGTGTTAACTCCCGTGAGAACAAAGGGCTCCGCGGAAAGAGAGTCAGAAGGTTACTTGGTGCAGGCAGCTCTGTTGAGTCAAGACTGAGTGTTCTCTGCGTACACGCAGTAGCTTGGATCTGCAGTTGAACCAGAGGACGTTCTGATGCTTTCACCTTTTCTGAAAGGACAGAAGTTTCCCTGATTGTGGGCATCCAGCCAAGGGTGAACACGTCTTGACCCTCTCCGGTTCTCTCTCTCTCTCTCTTTTTTTTCCCACACTGAAAGCGTATTCCCTCTGAAGAGGAAGTTTGTTTTCTGTGTCCTGGAAATGTCAGGCTCCCCAGAGGGCTGAAGGGTGGACCTGTCTCAGTCAAATGTCTCTTCCTCTGATGCAGTGGGTGACCCCCTGCTTTCTTGAATGACATCAGCCGAGCCGTAATCAAAGTACTCACGCCTGACTCACCATAGACTGTGGAGAACTGACTTCCAGCATAGCGGGGTGGGGGTGAGTGGAGGAAATGGCCCTTGGCATGTGAATGACTTCTTGACTTTTGACTCAGACATTTCAATTGTGATCAGGCCTCGGCATTCCCCTTCCCTGAGCATCTGTTCGTTCTTGACTTAATTCCTTGCCAGTTTACAGTAAGCCCACCCTGGTTTTCACAGGTCACTGCAGAAGAGCTGAGTAGTTTACATCAGCAGGGAGCCAGGATGCTTTGCAGAGTGTGCCCAGAGGCTGGTCTCTGCATTGTAAATTCCCGTCAACACACAGGAGCTGGAGTACATCAGCTGATGCATTTTGGCATTTGGTGATGACTTACAGGAGGAGAGAAGGCAGTGTTTGAGGTTTCAGGGGCCAGTCTCGCATTAGGGAGCTAACCTTGAATTACTTTCAGAAGCAAAGAGATGTCAGCTGTTTCCCAGCCTCTTAGCCATCTAGTCTCCCTCGTAATTATAACTCATTGTTCCACTGACTTCCTTTTCCATAGGACAGTGTCTCAAGGGTGGACCTGTCTTAGGGCAGGGCTTCCAGAAGCAGTCCTAGAGAGGGCTCAAATATGTGTACTGAGATTTTCCCAGAGCTCCTTAAAATCTGACTGATGAGTTGTCTGAGGGCCAAACCGAGCTGAGCAAAAGTGAAAATTCGTTTACCATCGGGTCTCTTTCTCTGCTGAAACCACGGAGAGCTCACCACCTCATCCATCATCTGTAACTCAGCACTCAAAATAATTTCCCTCTTGCTTTCTCGAGTGTAGCAAGATAGACCTTTTCACTACAGGGTACACTTCTTTCTAGATATTGACTTTTTAGGGTAACTTCTAATTTTTATATAATTTCAAATTTCCAGCAAAGTTGCAAGAATATATACCTTTCTTTACTGGTTCACCAACTGTTGACAATTTTCCCCATTTTCTATTTTTGCTTGAACACGCCTCCCTTTCTCCCTCTCTCTCTCTATGTATATTTTTATGTTTTCCCCCTGAACTTTTGAAAGTAAATTGGAAACACTGTGTCTTTTTACTCCTAAATACTTGTGTGTACTTTCTAAGAAAAAGGATATTCTCTTACATAACTATAGTGTAGGTACTAGAGAATGCATGAAGCTTTTAAAGAAAACAGATGTTTTCATACCTTTCTTAAAGAGTGTATTACCACAATCAAAACAAAACAACCCCCCCCCCCCGCCAAATCTCCAGACACACGTGTATCAAGGTTATTCTGTGTATCCAGCATGATGTTGGGAATTGTAAATGATATAAGGAAAGGTTAGAAACAGTCCCTGTCCTAGCTGGGGAAGTAAGATCTGTGAAAAGTTAAAAATCAATGAAAGATTTAAAAGGAGACTATTAATTGGTTAAATGCAGTTTCTCTGGGGAAAAAAAATTGAAATACCCTTGAAGGGACTTCCCTGGTTGCCCAGTGGTTAAGCCTTTGCCTTCCAATGCAGGGGGTGCAGGTTTGATACCTGGTTGGAGAGCTAAGATCCCATATGCGTCTCAGCCAAAAAACCAAAACATAAAACAGAAGCAGTCTTGTAACAAATTCAATAAAGACTTAAAAAAACTCATTCTAAAAAAATAAATAAATAAAATAAAATACCCTTGAAATAACCATGAAAAAAACTGTAAGTTCAACATTAAGATAATTGTTCTAACTTTATTTTTAGGCTGTATAAATTCCTTAGCTAATAGCAAAATTGTAGAAGGATTTTGAGATAATTGACAGTAAAGTTTTGATTGGATTGAATTTTTTATTACTTCAATCAAATTAGAGTGTGGAGCAAAAAATTATTCTTTGTTTTAGTAGACAAAGCCTTCAATACCAAAAGCAAAGGAAATCTGTATTAAAACTCATTTGTAATCTTTAAGTATTAAAGGATTAGTGGAAAGCTTGACTATGTCCTGTTTAGTTCTGTAACAGTACCTCTCCCTAGCACGGTGCCAGGCACCTGCTAGATAATTGATACACATTGTTTGATGAGAGACAACGGACTGTCTTTGGGGAAGGACACATGGAGCATGAATGCATATCCTGGGGGAAGAGTTTTGGATCCTTCATCTTCATCTTTATTGGAATGTATTCTTGGAAGCTGAGTGTGTTCCAGAATAGGAGGTTATCATGGTTCAGGTTCAAAATCAAGATAACTAGATGTAGTACACTGAAGAGTTACAAGATGGTGGCCTAGATAGAAGAGCCTGAAATGGCGATTAGGATCTGAGGTATAGAAACATGGGATTGGAGAGCGAAGGGAGAGGAGTGGTGAAGCCGAGGTGAGTGTGAGTGAGTGTGGAAGACAGGGCTTGGCACTAGGCTTTCATGTGCTACCATTGGGTATGTATGGGTGGGCTTGATCCATTTTGGGTATAGGAAGGAGCGGATACACAGTAGAACTCAATAAATGGTCCCCTGGAATAAATAAAAGATAGCAACCCAGTATCTTATTATTTAGGACATTAAAAACAACCAAAGAACCTCTGAACTGAAGGCATTGCTGTCATCACCTGCAAGGATTTTCAAAATACACCCCACCTCTATCCCCCAGATATGTATAGTGTTTGCCCTAGACTGGGCAAAACAGCTCTTTGAATCCTGAATTTATAAACTCAGGTGCCTAAAGATCATGGACATAAAATATGAAGATGACACCTGTCATTGTGGGTGTCAACAATTATCCCCTCAGTTTTTCCGCCTTACTACTTGTGGTCAAATTATCCAAAGTGAGTCCCCTTCCCTTACTTCCTTGAGCTCTTCTCCTCTTTATCTTGTCCTTCACCCATCCTCAGCCACTCATTCCCCCAGGTATATTTTCAACCACATCACCAATAGCTGCAATATCTCCTCCCTCTCAATATCATGTTCTGCCCTTTTTCTGACCAACACCACTATTCTTTAGCCCAACACCAAGAATCTATCCCATCATGACCTCCAATCCATTGGTCCTACCATATTTTCCCTGCCTCTCATTCCCTTGATCCTCATCCCCTCTTCACCTATCTTAAATTCCATGTTCAATTATAATCCTTGCAGATACCTTTGATTCCCTTTCTGCTCGCTCTTTATCATATTCACTTGGCTACATCACAATCCAACTCTTTTTCTGCTTGGCACCTGTGCTTAAGCATGGAGAAATGTAGTTGGAGGAAAACATGTAATTACACTGGGTAGTCTCACTTTAAAATCATGGTCTTGAATCTAAAGTGGACTTTTTAAGGCTGAGAAGCAATCTTATTTTTCACACCTGGTCATCTAACTCTCTCACTTTTCTCGAATCCCTTTGCAATCTGTCATAAACAGTCTCATCCCACACACTCCCTCCCATGCAACTTAATTTTTAATTGAATTTTATCAAAGTAAATCATGTACATAGTTTAAAAGTCAACAAATAATATTAGATAGATAATGAAAAAACAGCAGTTCTTTGCCAAATTTCTCATCATTTGCAATTCTTACATTCTTGAGGTAATATTTTCAACTCTTTTACCTGTTTCTTCCCCCAGTATTGTGATTATATTTCTTATATTTTCAGTGATGTATTGCCTTTACACACACACTCATACCTGCACACACACATGAGCACACACACATTTCCTCTCCCATTACTCCCTAATTTTTCCCATATGGTTTTCTCAAAAGTTTTGGTTAAGTCATTCCCCAGTATTTACATTATTATTACTATGTAACTAATATTCACAGCTGAGCTTCACAGTATGCCAGGACACCATTGCTTCTTCTTTAAAAAAAACAACAACAACTTAATTTTACCCCTGAATTAACTATTGTCACTTTTTTATTCGCCCAGTTTTATTTGGCCCATTCCCTAAATCCCCCAAACTTTCCTCTGAAACAAATCAGAGAAGCTCCTCTGAATATTTCAGGTTTTCTATCATTTTCATTCTTTCTTGATGACCTCCTTCAGGGAACTTCCTTTGCCTGTTCCAGTCCAGCTGGTTTCTCTCTCACCTCCTGCAGAATTGCCATACAGGGCTGATCTTCACTACAATTCCATGGGGTCCTTCATCATCTCTTCTGTGTTGGAGCCCTGTTACTAGGATCCCACGTCTTCTTCTTTCTTGCCTAAGTCTTTTCTGTGAGAGAGTGAGTCATCCAGTAGCTTCCTGGGAAAGGTACTTGGGAGGACAATTTTGGGGGCATATTGAAAGTCAAAAATGTCTTTATTTTATCCACATACTTGATAATTTGGTTTGGTACATAATTCTAGATTGGAATCAATTGTCTCTCCCATTTTGATGGTACTGCCACATTGTTTTCTAGCTACTAGTGTTGCTAGTAAGAATTTTAATGACATTGATACATGCCTTGTAAATGAACACATTTTTACTCTCCACATAATTTTAGATTCTTATCTTATCCCTGCTTTTCAGAAATGTCACATGATGTTCCTTTTCAGTCCTGGAAATTATTATTTTTGTTGTTGTTGTTATTCTTGTATAATTGTTGCTCTTTTCCCTATTTTCTTTTTCTAGAACTCCTATTAGTTGGCCATTGTATGTCCTGGATTGATCGTCTGTTTTCCTTACTTATCTCACCAATTTTCTCTCTCCTTTTCAATTTGTTCTCCTTCCTGGGGTCTTTCCTCAACATTATTTCCCAACATTTTTTCTGAATTAAATTTTTTTGCTTTCATGCTTTTACTTCTCAAGAGCTCTTTCTTATATTTTGAATGTTCCCCTTTTCATAGTATCACGTTCTTATTTCGTGGACCAGGATTTTTTTATTTTTTGGATGATGTTAATCATAAAATACTCTCTTAGTCCTGAGCATGACATGCAAACAAACAAAAACAAATTTGCTGAAGAACACATGAAAGCCTCTGTCCCTGGGGATTTGGTGCTCAGCACTGGGCATGAGACGTAACTTAAACATTTGTTTTCATGACTAACTCCAGGGAAATATTTATTCACATCTCCTGCCCTAAGTCTCAAGACTGAAGGGAATTGTCTTTAAATGCTGGGAAGGTCTGTGGGCGGTGTCATGCAGGATTTAGAGGAGGACACTGCTTAGGTGAATGAGGAGGATGTGAGTGATGGGAGCACTTACGTAAATGTAAAAACAATTAATTTGTCAAATCCTTTTCTCGGATAGCATGAGTGCAATACATTTTTGCCTAATAAAGTATCATTTTCCAATAGCACCCAGTATTCATTTCTTGCTCCTCTTCAGGTTTAACTTGTGGTTTCAGAGTTATTCACGGATTAGCATAATATTTGCCAACAGTTGATCATAGCAGCTGAAGAACATTTTCACTTTTAAACAAAAATACGCTGAAATTTGTGTATGTGTGGGTCTAGACGTAACATTGTGAAATGCGATACCAATCATTCATTGGCAACTAGATGGACATTGATTTGAGAATAGGTTTATTTTAATGAAATATATCATAGTAAGATGTAATCATACTTTCAAAAAATTAAATAAAACCGAGTTTACTTAAATCATTTCGATTTAAACTTTGGTATTTTTAACTATGTTTTTTTTGTCTTTAAATTTTAATAGATCATTTTGAATGCTTTAGAAGAAATAACTTTTAAAAACACATTATGAACAGAAAAGTTTTTGACATTTACTTTATAATTTTATTGAAAATATATTAGAATTTTGTAAACCTTAACACAATTATATTTTAGTTTTCGATATCATTCCTGTCAATAGAATCTAAAACATGTAAAAATATCAATTGTAAGAACAGTGGTTTTACTGAAATGGAGGCAAGGAAAATAAAGTTTGTAGAATAAGTAAGTAATAATTATGAATCATATATGACTTTAT
This sequence comes from Globicephala melas, assembly GCF_963455315.2. Classification (NCBI taxonomy): domain Eukaryota; kingdom Metazoa; phylum Chordata; class Mammalia; order Artiodactyla; family Delphinidae; genus Globicephala; species Globicephala melas. The sequence goes on from NC_083319.1 coordinate 101,071,959, forward strand.
TACTGATCATTGCTAGCCCAGCAACAGAACGAGGACAATAATTCAATCATTGTTGATATTTTTCTGACTTTCAGTCATTTAAAATCCTAGCTTTACCTGAACTTTTCTTTCTTTCTTTTTTTTTGTTATGAGGGTATATTCATCAAGATAAGAGGAGAGGACCTATTTTATTGAACAATTTGTTAGCTTGGTTTAAAATTTTAAAATATTTAAACATACAGTGCATGGGACTTCATCTGTACTTCTGCCCCAGCCCTTTCATTTGAGGAGACTTAGAGTTCTTATTATTATTAGGTTTAGGCCTAGAATTGAAGGCTGTTGAGATTGTTACCTGGGCTCTTGTGTTCTCGTCTTCCTTCCTCTGTCTCCCACGCTCCCTCTAAACTGGGGTAGGGAGGCAAAGACTATGAAAGTGTAATGTATGATTTATGTTCTAACAATCTATTGTGAGGTAGAGAGTCAAACAAGACATTCTCTATATAATCAATTGCTTGTGGTGACATGAAATATTCTAGTATTTTGAGATGGGATCGATGAAAATCACTAGCTCCTTGGGGATAGAGGTCATGTAGAACTGATCTTTCTCTTTAACAGTGCCTAGCAGAGTCCTGGGCAAATAAGGGAGTGTTTTTGGAAAAGATGAAACACTTCCAAGGCCTGGAGGATGGGGAGGATTTCATACACAGAGTGTTGGAAATATCAGGTCTGGGAATGCAATTGTGGACGAGGTGCAAAAGTATGTGTACGTGTACGTGCGTGTGTGTGGGCGTGTGAGTGTATGAGTGAGATGGGGTGGGGGTGGGAGAGAAAGAGTGAGAGAGATTTTAGCTTGGATGAACTGGAGGGTGTGCTAGAGGAGTGGAGAATAGGATGGGGCAAAAGAGAGCCCCAGCTGATGCAAGACCTTGGGGAAAAACATTATTCTCAGGTTACATTATGAACATGTGGAACAGAGAGGATGGTGCCATTGGAAAAAGGTGATTTATGGATCGCTGTGAATTACTGTAATTACTTTCAGTCAAGCAAAACAAAAGGGAATGATTAAGACAGGGTCCATTTGCATGAAATTTGAGTTTTAAAATCTGGAAAGCTCCAGAGAAGGCAGGAAGCAAAGTGCATCACCAACTTCACAACCAGGCTCATTTTCTAATTTGGCTAATTTTAAGAGCCAATTTTTTGAGTGTCTTTGCTTAACTATAAAGAAAGCAAAGAGAAGCAGGAAGGGTGAGGGCCAGGAAAATTTGAGATGATTTTTCCTTTGTTATATAATGAAACTTAAAAAAAAAAAGTAGATAAGAGCATCAGTCAATCAGTTTCTTTGATTTTGGGCCAAGTTGAAATGTCCTCTGTTCTATTTGCTCATTTTAAAGAGCTTAATGTTAACAAACTCTAATCCTTTCAGTTCTTTTATGCTCATAAGAAAATGCAACACCTGTCAAAGAAAATCTTGTGATCATTTTTGGTTAAAATGAATACAGAAAGGAACTGGGGCAAATTAATCTCCAGCACTGCTTCTTAGCAAGTTAACCTCCAGCACTGCTTCCTAGCCCTAAGAAGGGTATTGGGGAATGTTTAGGGGAAGGAGCTGGTCCCAAGCTCTCCTGTTTTATAAAATGCAATAAACATTACCCTCATAGTTTGGGTATTATCCAGTACATGAAAGTCAGTGGAATAATACAAGGCGTTCCAGGGCTGACCCTGCTATTAACTGACTGTATGACTTTAGAAAACTTATCTTTGGGGGGCTCCATTTTCTTCTCCAAAAACAAGAAGAAATTGAAATAGATTATCCCAAAAGTACACTTTGCGAGAGAGAAATGGAGGGCCAGAGGGAAGTAGGAAGGAGACATCAAAAGAAAGGGTCTGGGTGCTTGCTACTGAAGTGTTGCTGCTTCTAAGAGGCGTCAGCTGACAAAGCAAGAAAATATGTGTTTATATTAATAGGTTACATACACATATCTATGAACATTTTTGTATATAAACATTTGTGTCTACATTAAGGGTCAATTCACACTGATCTCTCTAACTCTAATCTGTTTCCAGGTGGGTCTTTCTGGACTCCTCCCCTAGATTATCTGTAACCTTCCACTCCAACAGTGAGAACCTGGCTCCCATCATCTGCCGCCCATTAATTTAATTGTTCAATTCTAGTATACATCTATAGTGGTATTCAAATGGTTAATCTACACCCCATGGGAATCAACTTGATCAGCTAGGGTGTATCAACTGTGCTTATGTACAGTTTCTTTTGCCTTTGATCTTACAGACTCCATTTCCAAAGTGTACAGTGTCAGCAGCTTTTCCCCCACCCCTTTCAATGAAGTTGTTTTCATACATTTGTAATATGGTTAGATAGTTTTGTCATATTATGTATGCTATTCTGGTATCCTTCAGACTCCTAAATGATTTTTTTTTTTTTACTTTGGCCGAACCAGGCGGCTTGTGGGATCTCAGTTCCCCGACTAGGGATTGGGCCCTGGCAGTGAAAGCGCTGAGTCCTAACCACTGGACTGCCAGGGAATTCCCCTCAAACTCTTAAATGACTTTTTTTTTTTTTTTTTTTTTTTTTTGCGGTACGTGGGCCTCTCACTGTTGTGGCCTCTCCCATTGTGGAGCACAGGCTCCGGACGCGCAGGCTCAGCGGCCATGGCTCATGGGCCCAGCCGCTCCGCGGCATGTGGGATCTTCCCGGACCGGGACACGAACCCGTGTCCCCTGCATCGGCAGGCGGACTCTCAACCACTGCGCCACCAGGGAAGCCCTTAAATGACTTTTTTAGTTTGCATACATTAAGCTTCACTAATCTATAAAGTTCTATGGGTTTTGACAAATGTGTGGTGTTGTATTTTCACCATTAAAATATACAGAATAATTTTACCATAATTTTACCATAATTTTGAATGCTTCATCATTCAACCCTCTCTTCCCTCGGAACCCTGGAAAACACTGATATTTTTACCATCTGCATAGTTTTGCCTTTTCCAGAATGTCGTATAATTGGAACCTTACAGACTGGCTTCTTTCACTTAGTAATATCTATTTGAGATTTCTCCATGTCTTTCTGCAACTTGATTGTTCCTTTAAAAAAAAGTATTGCACTGTGTGGATGCACCAGAGTTTGTTTAACCTCTCATTTATTGAAGGAAATCTTGGTTGTTTCCATTTTTTGGAAATTATGAATAAAGCTGCTATCAACACTCACCTTTGTGTGAACATAAGTTTTCAAATCAGCCTGGTGAAAACCTAGGAGCACAATGGCTGTAACTTATGGTAGAAAAGTGCCAAACAGTCTTTCAAAGTGGCTCTATCATTTTGCATTTCCATAACAATAAATTAGATAAATATATTGCTTTTTCATTGATTGAGGAGATTTAAAAATGAAAAATTTTGACTTTGCTTAGAAGTTAGTAGTTCTCATGAGGGAAAAAACCCAACTTCAGTGGGGGTGTTTTCAGTGTTTCAGACACTATGATAATGCTAAAAACACAAAGATGGTGTAGGCTTCAAACACTAGAGTGTCTATGGAAACCAGGAAGATGAACATTGAAAAAACAACAGCATATACAGTTGACCTTTGAACAACACGGTTTGAAGCGCGTGGGTCCAGTTATACGCAGATTTTTTTCGATAAATATGTGGTTGGTCTGTGAAATCTGCAGCTGTGGACGGCCAACTATAGGACTTGAGCATCGGCAGATTTTGGTTCTATTGCGGGTCCTGGAACAAATCTCCCTTGGATACAGAGGGAGGGGCGACATTAGTTTGCATTTTCTAGAGTTTTACATAAATGGAATTGTATATTATGTATTCCTTTTTTGTCTGCCTTCTTTCACTCAGAATAGTTATTCTGAGATTTACCATGTTGTGAGATCAATAGTTCACTCATTTTTTTTTTTTTTTTTTTTTTAACGGTACGCGGGCCTCTCACTGTTGTGGCCTCTCCCGTTGTGGAGCACAGGCTCCGGACGCGCAGGCTCAGCGGCCATGGCTCACGGGCCCAGCCGCTCCGCGGCATGTGGGATCTTCCCGGACCGGGGCACGAACCCGTGTCCCCTGCATCGGCAGGCGGACTCTCAACCACTGCGCCACCAGGGAAGCCCCTAGTTCACTCATTTTAATAGCTACATAGTATTCCATTGCATGAATATACCATACTTTTTTCTTTATTAGGATTTCTATCTCTCTGCTTACCTATCTGTTCTTGTGTAATGTCTGCTTTATCTATTGGAGCCCTTAGCACATTAATTATAGTTGGTTTAAATTCCAGATCTGATATTCTAACATCCCTGTCACGTCTGGTCCTGATGTTTGCTCTGACTCTTCAAATTGTGTTTTTTGTCTTTTGATATGGCTTGTAAATTTTTCTTGATAGCTGGACATGATATACCACAAAAAAGGGACAGGTGTAAATAGGCCTTTGGTAATGTGGTGCAGCGTTGCGGGGAGGGGAAGCGTTCTATAGTCCTATGATCAGGCCTCAGTCTTTTAGGGAGCCTGTGCCTCTGTGAACTTCACGAGTATTTCTCAGTTTTTTTTTTTTTTTCTTTTCTTACCCTTGGGTGGGAAGGGATGACTCCAGTAGGTTGGACTTGAGTATTTACCTTCTCCCACCTGGAAAGCTAGAGCTTCCCCCAGGTCAGATAGACTCTAATAATAACCCAGCAGGTTAGACTCTGGTAACTAATTTCTTCTGAGGGCAGGCCTAATTAGAAAGAATGCTGTGGCATATTTAAAAATGGTTCTTTCTCTCCTCCCCTGCTGGAAGCTTGAGGGAATTTTTTTTCTGATACTACGAGAATCCAGTAGAGTTTGGTATGGTCAGTCTTATTAATTTTAGCTATACTAGTGGGTGTGTAGTGGTGTCTTATTGTGGTTTTAATTTGCATTTCCCTGATCACTAATTACATTGAGCGTGTTTTCATGTGATCATTTGCCCTCCGTATATCTCCTTTGGTGAAGTCTATTCAAATCATTTGTCCATAATTTTATTGAATAATTTTAAAAATTATTGAGTTAGGAGAGTTTTAAGACTATGTATATATATTCTAGATGCAAGTCCTTTGTCAGATGTATGCTTTGCAAATATTTTATCACTATCTGTGATTGTTCTTTTCATTTTCTTAATGGAGTTTTTTGAAGAGCAGGTTGATTAGTGCCCAGGTCTTAATTTGTAAAGGCAATTGAACGACAACACAGAGAAGTCAATACCATTGAAAGAAAAACTTAATGTTGCTCAGTTTCCTGGAAATGTTCCGTGTAAAATTACATGGGAAGTATTATCAAATAAGTGATAAAACCTCCTAGGTATATTGTTTGGGTAAATGTTATTAATACAGATATTGTAGAAATTATATGGAATTCCTAAAAATGTGGTACGTCCTGGTAAAATGGTATCAGTCATAATTCTAGTTATTATCTTAAAATGTTGTATGTCACAGCAGTAATCAAGTTCCTTTGTTAGTTGCATTCTAGTCAGGTCTTTAACCATGCCCTTTAAGTCTTTTGTCATTCATAGACAGAATTGTGTTACTCTGATGCTTTTGAAAAAATGCTTCATTTTTGAGAAGATTCATAGAAGGGACTTTTTGACAAGTACAGGTTTTTGATCAATTTCAGATCATACAGCTGAACTGGGTAAGAAATTAAGAAATCCTAATGGAAAACCTGATGGCTTAATAAGACTGTTAACAAAAAGGACTAGTTACATAGGACTGAGTGAACTGGTAAATATAATTATAATTTTTATGGATTTTCTTTTGGTCTGAAATATTGTCTTTTAATCTGTGTTCTCCAGATATAAGAAAACCTTTTCTCTTAATCTAATGACTTACAACAATTTGGTAAATTATATCTTTGTAAGCAGAATTGAAACATTTAAATATTTATCTTTTCTTTCTACTTATCCCCCCAGAAATTGGAAACTCTTAGGTTACTGGAAGTCTTACCAGGTGAATAAGGAAGGTCACCACCTGACAGGTGCAGGAATCTCAAGATACTTTGGGGACTTCAAGAAGAGAGAAATTCACTCAAATCTATAGATATTGCAGGCGGAATCTGCGGCAAGCCCTTAGCATGGCTTTCCGGGCCTTAAGAAGCCTTTTAAAAGTTTAATCTGAGATTTCTTATAAAAATTTCCAGCAAAATCAATTTTAAAAAGCCTCTATGATCGATTACACTTATGTAAGTAATCAGGTCAAGTTTATTGAAACCAGACTGATTTGCAAAACAAATTAGTCATAATTTAACTATATTTGATAGAAATGAGGGCAATTTTAGAGAGAAAAATTATGTATCAATGGATATTAAGTTCTATTATAATTAATTATCTTTGAGGTTTGATATTTACTGCCTAAAACTCACTTCCCAGATAGCTCCTTGTTGCTGTGTTACATAATTGTAAATTTTAATTGAATTATTAAAAGAACACTCTAAGCTTGTTTCTGAAGCTTATCACAGTAATCTGTCTTTGGGTGAAGATCAGATGCCCCACTACCTGCAACCAGTAGAGTGTGCATACTGGAAAAGACATCATTTAAAGAACTGTCTCCAGCCTAGATGGAAGGACCTTTATCAGGTACTCTTAACTAGCTCATGAGCAGTGAAACTGAAGGGGATTGACTCTTGGATTTATATTTCCCACTTAGAAAAGGCCCTGACACTGGACTGGTTTATAGAGAGGACTGCTGACCTCAAAATCACCTTAAAATGACACTCAAACAGGGGAGAAAACCACACCCACACCAGGATGAGAACATGACATCAGAAGTAGACAGCTACCCCAAGATGCTGGACCTGACCTGTATGATTATTTACAGTATTTTCTTAATTTCTTGGACTTTTGCATATGAATCAAATGTTGTTTTCTATCATAAGTACATTCTAATGCAGAGTTTTAAAATTAATTTAATTGTTGGGTTTGTGGTCAATTACCTATATCCAGTACTTTTGGGTTACTTTGGCGGATTTCTCCTTTCTAAGGCTCTAACTGGATGGCCCTTAGGAAATTAATTCTAGAAGAAAGGAGTTATAGTTATGTTTGGGACACTATTGATAATACTAGATGGGACTCCCTCTCTTGGCCAATCAATCATACTTGCTCTGACCATGGCCATAAATATGAATTTTCTTTTAAAGTTAATCAAGCTCAGTCAGAGTAATGAGCTAACTTTCAGTCAAAGAAAATAACCTTCGTCAGTTATGGGATGGATTTATATGGATAATGCCTGGTTATGATGGTTTAAGTTTAAGGGTCCCCCTTATGTTGGGAACAATTAAACCATACTAAGGATAATCCGCCTAATAACACTAGGAAATTGAGCTGGGTGCCTTATGAACAATGTGAATATATAATTTCCCTTAAAGATAGGGATTGGTATGGAACAGACTAGGTCAGATGACCTGGAGGTATACTGGGCTGCACCTAATGGAAGTTCTTGCCTTAAATTCTTACTTATGACCTTACCAATCCTACTAGGTATATTACTTGTATTCTGCCTATTTTGCAAGGTTGTTGTTTCTTGCATTACCAAATGTGTGGCTGAGCCTCTGATAAAATGATGACTAGGTGACTTGAAATGATTGACCAAATACATAGTTCTACAAGATATCAATGATTGTAATGGTGATATTCTAGATATGTGAGGAAGCCGCAAGAGGGAATCTTTTCCTGGACCATCACAGACTAGTAAGCCAGGTTGTCCAGGGACTTTTGGCTACTGTTAACAGAGCCTAGTCCAGTAATAACACTAAATAACCAAAATCCTGGTCTGACCTAGGCGTGAGCATTCCTACCACTGTGGGACAAAATGGTCATGAAATGCCTCCCAAACCATGGTCAATTTTATGATCATGAGGGGGCACTGACAACTAAAAATCATCACTTGCCGTCTGATTCTACAAGAATTAAATCACTAGTCACTGCAGTTGCTGACCTTTAACACACCCTGAAAGGAGTTCAGGGCAGAGATCAGGAATGAGGCAATCTGTGCTCTGGAAAAACTGGCAGAACAGGCCTTTTCAGAAGAAAATTTTATGAACCCAATTTCTTGCACCTTCCCATACTTAGAAAAGTACTGAAAACATTAACTAAGATGTCTGTTCCTCGTGACTAGTGGCAACCTTCTACCAGTTGTGTGCTTGATTGCACGTACTCCCTTCACCAAAATCACATATATGCTGACCTCCCCCTACCTCTTCAGAGCAGTTCCTTAGAGTTATCTGAGAGGCCTCTTCTGGGCAAAGAACCAGCTTTTAGTTTCATCAATTTGGTGTAATGTTCTATTTCAGTGTTTTCTGCTTTGATCTTTATGAATTCGTTTGTTTTGGCTATTTGAGATTTAATTTGCTCTTCTTTTCTAGTTCTTCAGGTGGAAGCTGAGGCCATTGATTTGACACTTTAAAAATGTATAAGCATTTAGTGATAGGAATTTCCCTTTAAGAGTAATCTCATAGAAGATGATAAAGTAGGAAGCACCAGGAACCTTTGTCTCCACCTGGACAACAAGAGTCCTGGTAGAAATGGTCTGAAATAAATATTTTGGAACTCTAACATTTATTGGAATGCTTGCAACTTCCAGGGGAAATCTTGGCTGGTAAGTTGCAGTTAATTTTGGTCAATTTCAGCCATTGGTGCTTTGGGGCTACCCATTTCAAATTCCCAGCCCTGTGACAGTCAGCTGTGGGGATGGCAATCTGTATTTTCGGTGCTGCATCTAGGCTAGGTAATAAAGACCTTGTCCTCCAAATACTGGAGTTCTGGTTGTAGATTGCTGCTCTGATTACTAAGGCATAGGCATGGTGGCTGGCTGCCATTGTTCCAACCCCCATGGGCTGTAGTGACTTCCAAGTTACTTAAAAGGCTCCACATGTTTTTCTTTCTTTTTTTTTTTGACATTCAAAAAAAAAAAGACTATACATGTAGGGAAATTTAGAAGCCATCACATATTCCCAGGGAGATACACAGACTCAGAAAAGAACTGAGATCTTAAGCTTTCACCTCAGGCTGATCCTAGCATAGAGACACCCTATAAGAATCAGAAAAACAGTAAACCCTGGGGGAGGATAAGACTGATTTTCATAGTTACCACATTATAAAATTATAATGTTTACTGTACAATAAAAGTCATAAGGCATACAAAGAAACAGGAAAGTATAGCTCATTCAAAGGAACAAAAAATAATTGATAGAAAATGTGCCCAAACTATCCCAGATGTCAGACTTACTGGACAAAGACTTTAAAACAACTCTTAAAGATACTCAGAGCTAAAGGAAGACATCTACAAAAAAGAGGATATCAATGTGCTAACAAAATGAGAATATCAATAAGGAGATAGAAATTAGAAAAAGGAATCAAAAAGAATTTGTGAAGCTGAAAAGTATGATAACTGAAATAAAAACTAAAATGGAGGGGTTCAGAATCAGATATGAGCAAGCAAAAGAAAGAATCAATTTATAGATAGGACAATTGGAATTATCAAGTCCAAGGAACAGAAAGAAAAAGGGAATGAAGAAAAGTGAACAGAGTCTAAGGGACCTGTGAGATACCATCAAATAGACCAACATGCACATATGGGAATCCCAGGAAAAGAAGAGAGAGAAAGTGGCAGAAAGAATATTTGAAGAACTAATGGCTGAAAACTACCCAAATTTGATGCAGGATATAAATATACAAATCCAAGAAGCTCATTAACTCCAAGTAGAATAAGCTCAAAGATATTATAATCAAACTCCCAAAAGCCAAAGCCAAAGTGAGAATCTTAACATCAGCAAGAGGGAAGTGATTTAGCAAATACAAGGGATCCTCAACAAAGATTATCAGCCAAATTCTCATCAGAAACCTCGGAGGCCAGAAGGTAGTGGGTTGATATGTTCAAAGTACTGAAAGAAAAAAAAAAAACACTGAGAACTCTATATCTGGCAAAACTGTCCTTTAAAAATGAGGGAGAAATCCCCAGATAAAGACATTCCTAGATAAACAAAAGGAGTTTATTACCACTACACCTGCCTTGCAAGAAATACTGAAGGGAGTTCTTCAGGTTGAAATGAAAGGAAACTAGACAGTAACTTGAAGCCATATGAAGAAATAAAAATCTCTGGTAAAGGTAAATAGGTGGGAAATTATAAAAGTCAGTATTATTGTAATTCTGCTTTGTAACCTCACTTTTTATATTTTGTACATGATTCAAAAAACAAATTATTAATCAGTGTTATTGAGCATATAATATATAAAGGTGTAATCTCTGACATCAGTAACAAAGATGTGGACAGAGCTGTAGAGGAGTAGAGTTTTTGTATGCTATTCAAGTTAAATTGGGATAAATTCAAATTACATTGTTAGAACTTTAGGATGTTAAATGTACTCTTCATGGTAACCTCAAAGAAAATGTCTATGGAGTATAGACATAAGAAGGTGAGAAAGGAACCAAAATGTTTTGCTAAAAAAAATTAAACACAAAAAGAAGGCAGTAATGGAGAAATTGAGGAACAAAAAAGCTAAAGTCATACAGAAAATATATAGCAAAATGGCAGATTTTTTTCTTATCAGTAATTAAAATGTAAATAGATTGGAGGAGTGGGTAGAAAATATGATTCAACTATATACTATCTACAAGAGACTCAGTTTATATCTAAATATACAAACAGGTTGAAAGTGAAAGGATGGAAAAGATGTTCAATATAAATAGCAACTGAAAGAGAGCTGGAGTGGTTATACTAATATCAGACAAAATAAGTCTTAAATCCAGCAATATTCAAGGGACAAAGAATGATATTATATATTAATAAAAGTTTAGTATAGCAATATGATATAATAATTATAAACATTTACACACCTAATAACAGATTCTCAAAATATACAAAGCAAAAATTGAGAGAATTGAAGGGAGAAAAAGACAATCGTACAATAATAATTGGAGGCTTCAGTACTCCAATTTCAATAATGGTAAATCAACCAGACATAACATAAGTAAGGAAATAGAGCACTTGAACTACACAATAAAACAACTAAACCTAACAGACGTATGCTAAACACTCCACCCAACAACAGTAGAATAAACATTCTTCTTAAGTGAATAGGGAACTTCTCCAGGATAGACCATATATAAGGCCAAGAAACAAGTCTCAGTGGATTTAAAAACATAGATATCATACAAAGTATCTTCTTTAATCTCAACAAGATCAAGTTAGAAATCACTAACAGAAGGAAAACTGGAAAATTCACGAATATGTGGAATTAAACAACACACTGTTATACAACCAATGGGTCAAAGAAAAAAATCAAAAGGAAAATTAGAAAATACTTAGAGGTGAATGAAGACAAAAACACGATATACAAACACATATGGGATGCATTACAGCAGCGCTCACAGGAAAATAAAGATCTGTAAATGCCCATGTTAAAAAGGAAGAAAAATCTCAAAACAATAACCTAACTTTATATCTTAAAGACCTAGAAAAGGAAGAGCAAATTAAACCCAAATCTAGCAGAAGGAAGAAAATAATTTTTAAAAATATAAGGCAGAGGTAAATGGAGAATAGAAACAAAATAGAGAAAATCAATAAAACCAAATATTGGTTCTACGAAAAGCTCAACAAAATTTACAAACCTTTAGCTAGATTGACAATGAAAAATAGAGAAGGCACAAATAACCAAAATCAGAAGTGAAACTGGAAACATTACTAGTGCCCTGACAAAGATAAAAAGATTATGAGTATACTATGAGCAAAGGTATGACAACAAATTTGATATCTAGAAGAAATGTACAATGACTTAAGACACAAATTAACTAAACTGACTCAAGAAGAAATAACATTTTATCGGATGTTTAACAATTGAAAAGATTGAATCAGTAACCATAAACCTCCCAAGAAAGAAAAGTCCTGGACCAGATGGCTTCACTAGTGAATTCTAACAAACATTTAAAGGATTAGCACCAATCGTTCTCTAACTCTTCCAAAAAATTGAAGAGAACACTTCCTAACTCAGTCTATGAGACTAGCATAACTTTGATCCCAAAGCCAGATAAGGACATCACAGAAAAGAAAATTACAGATCCAAATTCCTTATGAATATTGAGGTAAAAATCCACAAAAATATATTAGCAAATTGAATCCAACAGCATATCAAAATGATCATTCATCATGATCAAGGGATTTACCCTAGGAATGCAAGGTTGCTCATTATAATTAGTAAAACACAATTAACAGAATGTAGAAAAAGAATCCACATGATCATCTCAACTGATGTAGAAAAGACATTTGGCAAAAATGCAACACACCTTTCATGATAAAAGCTCTCAGGAGCGTAGGAATAGAGGAAAATTTCCTCAACACAATAAAGAGTATTTTAAAAAATTTATTGAAGTGTAGTTGATTTACAATGTTGTGTTAGTTTCAGATGTACAGCAAAGTGATTCAGTTATATGTATACATATATTCACTCTTTATCAGATTCTTTTCCCGTATAGGTTATTACAGAATATTGAGTAGAGTTCCCTGTGCTATACAGTAGGTCTATAAAGGGTATGTATGAATAAACTACAGCTAACATGATATTCAATGGTGAAAGACTGAAATCTTTGCCCCTAATGTCAGGAACAAGACGAGGATGCTCGCTTTCCTTCTTGCTATTCAACCTTGTACTGGAAATTCTAGCCAGAGATTCTTACTGTTCATGTTAACTTTGATTATCTGATTGAGGTAGCATTTGTCAGGTTCTCCACTAGAAAGTTGGAGAAACTCCTTTTAATAATGTATGCTTTTGAAAGGAAGTCACTATACACAGCATACATTTAAGGAGTGAGGAGTTATGTTCCATCCCTTTGAGAGCAGAGTGTCTCCGTAACTTATTTAGAATTCTTCTGTGATTTGTCTATTATCTCCCATTTATTTATTGATTGAGTATTGATTGATATCAGTATTGACTCATGGATATTTATATTATACTTTGAGTTATAAACCAGTGTTACTTTATTTTGTTGCTCAGAAAAACAGAAAACAGTTTTGTCATTATTTTTTCAAAAATTTTTTCTCCCTTCTCCTTCATTGAGGATTCCTACAATATGTTTATTAGTCCAATTAAGTTTATCCAGCTGGTGTTCTTTCCCCTTTTTTCCTCTTTAGGTTTCTTTTTTGTATGATTTTTATTGCTATACCTTTCAGTTCTCTACTCATTCCTTCTGCAATGTCTGATCTGCCATTAATCCCATACAACATAACTTACAGTCTCTGACATTGTAGTTTTAATCTCTGAACATTACATTTGTGTACTTTTTGGAGCTCCCATATCTCTACTTAACTTTTTGGATGTATGGAACACTATATTTTATGTTTGTATTGATGTCCTTGTCTACTAGTTCTAACATCTGTATTAGCTCTGCGTTGGTTTTTATTGATTGGTTTGTCTCTCATAAGGCATCACATTTTTGGTTCTTTGCATGCCTGGTAATTTTTGATTGGATATCAGACATCATGAATTTTACCTTGTTGGATACTGGTTATCTTTATATTCTTACAAATATTCTTAACCTTTGTTCCAGCACACAGTTGACATACTTGCAAATATCAATATTTTGATTCACTTGATGTCCTGCTTTTTAGATTTGTTAAGTCATACAAGGGCAAGATTTGGTCTAGAGCTAATTATTTCACACGACTGAGGTAAGATCCTTCTGAGTATTTTACCCAGCACCTCGTGAATTATGAGGTTTTCCAGTTGGCTGTTGGAAATAGTCAATATTCCTGGCCTTATGTGAGTACTGGACACATTTTCCCTCAATTTTTTAAATTTCTGTCTCTGGCCTCAGGTAGTCTTTTCACAAGGATCAGTATTCTGTTGAATATTCAATAGGGACCCTCTGCAGATATCCGAGGTTCTTTCCCTGTGCACCTCTCTCCTTTTTGATATTCTGTCCTGTGAATTATAGCCACCTTAGTCAGCTCAGTTTCCTAAATTCTGGGAGTCCTTTGGGCTCTGCCTGGGCTCCCCTCCCGCCATGCCATGGTCTGGAGACTGTCTCAAGACAATATACTGGGGCAATGGTAGGGTTCACCTCATTTCCCCCCGTCTTTCAGGAATCATTGTTCTTTATTACCTGATGTTCAGTTTCTTGAAAAGTTTTTTTTTTTTTTCCTATGCTTTGTCTTTTTGTTTTTTTCAGTTTGGTTTGATTTTTTCAGGCAGGATGTTCAATCTGGTCTTTGTTACTTTATCTTAGATAGAAGTTGAACATCATTTTGCTCATTTGTTAAATATTGGCACATAATAGAGAATTTAAAAAGACATACTGCAAGCAGACAAAAAACGTCTAGGCTTGCATTTAGTCCTTAGGTCATCAGTTTGTGATCTCTGAGGGAGAAGATCACATAGATAGGCAAAAGTCTCATTCTGAGAAAAATGAAGCAAGCCAGGGTGAGCTGGTTTAGCCGAGAATAAAAAGATATTCTATGTTTTCAAGAAGAATGGAATGGGCAGCCAATGTTTCCCTGTCTGTTGTAAGGTTGGCCAAGATTATTACTATATTGAAAATTGTTGGGTTTACGAGGAGACAAGAGGTCAGTATGTGAATAAAATAGGATTGCCAGATTCAGCAAATAGAAATATAGGGCAAGTTTAAATATGAATTTAAAGTAACGAAGGAGAAATCTTTACTATAAGTATGTCCTAGGTGTGATTTGGAACATATATAAACTAAAACAATTATTTGGTGTTTATCTTAAATTCAAATTTAACTGGATGCCCTGCTTTTTTTTTTTTTTTTTTTTTTGCCAACTCTAGGATAAAACTACTCAGTGAAAGTGGGAGAAAAACCCAAAGCAAGTCAGGGTGAGCTGAGTTAGGAATCAAAAGTCCTGTTTTGAGTATAATCATAAATGGATTGTCATTGGCTTAGGTCTTGGGATTAGTCTGGTTTTGAAAGAAAGAACTGAAAACTAGCCCACAAAGCTCTTTTAATAATATGATCCCTTACACTGATATAACACATATGCTTTTCCAAAGTTCTTTCACAGTGCATTCTCTCACTTTACCCTCCAAACCACCAGAAGTTCAGTTCACATTAGCCGTAGTTTGACAGTCGAAAACAACCAAGGGCTAGAGAAAAGAGACTATTCTGAAGTCCCCAAATGGGTTAGTATTAAATCAAGACCCAGGAACTATTTTTTTTCCTACTTGTAGAGGAGTTGACAATCTTAAAATAGAGGTGCCAAGGTTCAGACTCTGTGTGTGAGTGTGTGTGTGTGTGTGTGTGTATATGGACAAACAGGTGAGAATGTGTGACATTCCTAGCAAGGGAGGAAGAGGTTAATCTGCTTAATATGAACCTAATCCTGTGAGTTTAAACCAGGCCGCACTTTCCATCCTTCATTTCATAGCTGAAACCGAATCAAAACCAGCTCAGGTGAAGGCAGTTCTTTGGGTCATGCTCACTTCACTTTTCTTGCTTTCTTTTGTTACTGCCTCTCTTTGTCTCTTAGCTCTTGGAGTTATCTTCCATATCCGGATCCTCAGAGACAAATTTCAGGTTCTTGGGTTTCATTGCTTCCATCCTCGAGATAACAGTTTGACTTGCTCTTGCCCTCTGGTACTTCCTGGTTCTGCCATCTTGACTGAGCTCCAGCCCCCTGCAAGACCCCAGCCTGCTGTTGACTTGGTGAGCTGATATTCTAGCCAGGGTGGGGCTTTTGAAGGAAGCAGGTGGGTAGTAATCTTGAGCTGTGAGGGGGTGCTTTGGCAGCAGCCAATTAGCTAGAAATCTTCTGCAAACTTGTCTGTTGACCATTTCTGAGACGTGTGCTGTGCTGCTATTCATCTACCTTTCAGCCTGGAGTGCTATGACACAGTCCATACCCCTGGCAGGAACCTTCCTGGTGACCTGCTTTAAGTGTTGACTTAAGCCAGGTTCATGAACATAAGGCCTCCATAGTTCGTGTACCTCTTAAGCTGCCAGCAAATGTTTATTCAGTGCTTTAATTTTATTAATCTGTTTTCCTTCTTTCTCTCTTGTTCTCTTTTTTGCCCTCTCACCCACCCCTTTCTCCCTCTGTCTCTCTCCCCTGCCTTTCTCTTTCCAATCTAGAGCCATTTGAATGGAAATAAGGAACATACTACAATATGGAAGGCACAGCTCCATCCAGTAATATGTTTTACTCTTTTCCAGTTCATATCAGTTGGGCCAAAAACCCACTACTAAACCAGATGTGAAGCTCCCCCTACCAGCAGTGCATTCTCATCAACTGCTTTGAGCTAAGGATGGAATAAATCGGCTGCTTGAATTGGAAATTTTTACTGACCCTGATACTAAGAAAAAGTATAGCAAATAGGGGTCATGAGGTAATCATTTGTATGTTAGTCAAAGAAGCTCCCTGTGTTGACCTCCAAACCTAAAAATTTTAGGAGAAGATGATATATGGAAGCCCATATTCTCTGTCCTAATCTCACATAACTTTGGAGTTGGAAAAAGCATTGGAGACTCTGAGATGTTGAATGAGGTAGAGTAGGGACAAAACTCAAAGCCCCTAGGCTTTATGACAATCTACTGTTACAATATACTTCCTTTAGTTTTCCGAGTTTTTCATTTCACTCTGTGAGATTGAGAAGTTTCAGAATAATGTGCTTGGTTAGATTGGTGGGAACATCCCATCTAACTGAGATCCAACTAGCTGAGAATCTAGTTCTTTATCTCTTTAGGATAGGGCTGATTCTCCAATGTAGGGCGAAGTCCAAACTCCTTAGGTTGGCCATTGAGGTCCTCCACAGGTTGATGTCCACCTGATTTGCCATCTTTATTCCTGGTGAGTGTCATCAGCTTATGCAAACTGGTTCCCTTACTGCCCACGGAACACTCTTCATGCTTTGCCTCTTCTGAGTCTGTTTCTGAAATGGGCTCCTCTCTCCATGCTATCTACATCCTATACCATCTCAAGTCCTAGCTCAGATGTTACTTCTCTATGAAACTTTTCTGACACCCTCTGATCTCCTAGGCCATTTTTGTCTGCACCATTCTTGACGACTTACTGTGTACCAGGAATGAAGTTCAACATAGTGGGCACTAATTGATCAAAATGGTTGCTGGTCATAGCTCTAGCACAGGGTTCCAAAGGATTTCCTTTTGTTCCAGATAGTTCCCTTTAATTGCTAGATGATGAGGAGATCTGGAGGGAAGGGCCAGAGTGGCCAGAGTAGCCCTGGCACAGTGGTGGGAGGATTTTGGGACAGATGCTATTTACCACCCAGAATAGAGGTATTTTAAGATTTTAGCAGTCTGCATAGACATAACAATGCATATCAGACTAATGTCATTTCTCCATATATTATCTTATTTTCTTAACCTGCTTTATATGTGTGTGTTTTACATAGTTTTAGAACTAAAAATTTATTTCAGAAATCATCCATTCTAGGGGTTCTTAGCCTAGGGTTCATTCTATAGACTCAAAAGGGGTTGATAGCTTTCATCAGATTTTTCAAAGGTATGCATAAAGAAGAAAAATTTAGGAACAACTGCTCTGCTCCAACACTTCCATTTACAGACCAAGAAAGTATAGCTCAGTGGTTGAGCATTAGTGCTCTGCATGCAATACTTTTCAGGGAAATATTTGCTGCCTGCAGTCTAATTTAAGTTCCTTTGTTGAAGGCACCCTTATTATTAACCTTATTGAAGGTGTTCCATGACACCACGTTGATTGTCTGTACCTTTTCTTCTGCAAGGAGCCTGTGGAGCTTGCCTGCTAGGTTGGAGTTCTTTTTTTAAACAATTTATTTTATTCAAGTATAGCTGATTTACTGTGTTGTGTTAATTTCTGCTGTACAGCAAAGTGATTTATGTATACATATATAGACATTCTTTTCCATTATGGTTTATCACAGGATACTGAATATAGTTCCCTGTGCTATGCAGTAGGACCTTGTTGTTTATCCATCCTATATGTAATATAGGGTGTAATTAGCATCTGCAAATCCCAAACTCTCAGTCTATCCCTCCCCTGCCCTTGGCAACCACAAGTCTGTTCCCTACATCTGTGAGTCTGTTTCTGTTTCGTAGATAAGTTCATTTATGTCATATTTTAGATTCCACATGTAAGTGATATCATATGGTATTTGTCTTTCTCTTTTTGACTTACTTCACTTAGTACGATAATCTCTAGGTCCACCCATGTTGCTGCAAATGGCATTATTTCATTCTTTTTTAAGGCTGAGTAGTACTCCACTGTATATATGTACCACATCTTCTTTATGCATTCATCTGTCAATGGACATTTAGGTTGTTTCTGTGACTTGGCTACTGTAAATAGTGCTGTTATAAACATAAGGGTTCATGTATCTTTTTGAATTATAGTTTTATCCAGATATATGCCCAGGACTGGAATTGCTGGATCATATGGTAGCTCTATTTTTAGTTTTTTGAGGAACCTCCATACTGTTTTCCATAGTGGCTGCACCAATTTATGTTCCCACCCACAGTGTAAGAGGGTTCCCTTTTCTCTGCGCCCTTTGTGGCATTTATTATTTGTAGTCTTCTTAATGACGGCCATTCTACTGGTGTGAGGTAGTATCGCATTGTAGTTTTGATTTACATTTCTCTAACAATTAGTAATGTTGAGCATCTTTTCATGTGCCTGTTGGCCATCTGTATGTCTTCTTTGGAGAAATGTCTATTTAGGTCTTCTGCTCATTTTATGATTGGGTTGTTTGGGGTGGTTTTTTGTTTGTTTTTTTTTTTGTTTTTTTTTTGCGGTACGTGGGGCTCTCACTGTTGTGGCCTCTCCTGTTGCGGAGCACAGGCTCCAGACACGCAGGCTCAGCGGCCATGGCTCACGGGCCTAGCCGCTCCGTGGCATGTGGGATCCTCTCGAGGGACCGGGGCACGAACCTGTGTCTCCTGCATCAGCAGGCGGACTCTCAACCACTGCACCACCAGGGAAGCCCCGGGTGTTTTTGTTATTAAATTGTATGAGCTGTTTGTGTATTTTGGAAATCAATCCATTGTTGGCCACATCATTTGCAAATATTTTCTCTTAGTCTGTAGGTTGTCTTTTTGTTTGTTTATGGTTTCCTTTGCTGTACAAAATCTTGTAAGTTTGATTAGGTCCCATTTGTTTATTTTTCCTTTTATTTCTATTGCCTTGGGAGACTGTAAGTTGGAGTTCTTTTTTTAAAATTTTAAGATTAATTAATTTTTATTGGAGTCTAGTTGATTTACAATGTTGTGTTAGTTTCAGGTGTACAGCAAAGTGAATCAGCTATACATATATCCACTCTTTTTTAGATTCTATTTCCATATCGGTCATTACGGAGTATTGAGTAGAGTTCCCTGTGCTATTCAGTAGATTGACATATACACACTACTATATATAAGTTAGGGTTCTTGATGGAGTGAGGGTGAGTTGCTGGTGGAGGCAACAGCTCTTACCTAAGGCAATAGGTGATGCTTATACTGAGGTAGTGTGTAGACAAAGCAATTTGTTGGAGAGACAAGTTCAAAAGCCCAGAGCAGAATCTAAAATGGATCGTCAGACCATGGAAGGAGTTGAAAGCAGATATTAATAATTTCTATATTATCTACTATATTAATAGATCATTTATTATCAGATAAGCACTTTACATGTGTTTAAGCTTTGTGACAAACTTATGAGGTAGGAACTTCCATCTTCCATCTTCCAGATGAAGAATTCGAGGCCCAGAGAGGATATTTTCCTTGCTCAAGTTCATACAACTAGGAGAACTAAGATTTGAGCTGACGTAGTCTGGTTCCAGCATCTTCACTTCCAACTACTACATCAACTACTGCCTCTTAAAAGTTGGGGTGTAGAGTCAGGGAATGAAAAGGCAAGGAAGGATAGATTGAAGTGGGTGGTTTAAGTCGAGGGATAGAGTGAGGGAGGCTGGCAAATGTTTCCATCAAGTGCTGCTGCCACAGCCGGCTTTTGTGTGGCTTGTGCTGGGCTGCCGGCCAGGTGTAAAGGGTAATGATGGAGTGGACAGAGTCTCCTGAGAGTCTGAAAGCCAACGGTATTTATTTATTCATCCATGTAAGCCCGGTGCTTGGTACTGGGCACACAAGATGCATCAACAGCCTGGTACCGAAGAAACTTGCAGTTCTTTCCAAAAGGAATAGAAAGCTGAGAATCTGACAGTTCATCTTTGAGGCTGCATCCTCCCCTTTCAGAGCCTTTCCTGCTCCTCGATGCCTTTCTCCCTTCTGTCCTCCAGGGTCCAGTGCCATCATCCTTGCTTCTCTGCTAAATAGTTTGCTCTCAGGAGAGGAAGGGAAACCCTGTTTGCCTGGGGTGTACATAACGAGGGAGGCATAAACTTTTACATTTCCTGGATGTTATTTTAAGCATGTTCTGTCTAGCTCTTCACTTTTACTCCTATGTCTCCCTGAAGAATCATGTAGTCAGCACCACTACGACTAAGCTCCAAACATCCCTCCACCCTCATTCTCAACCCAAGCTCTGGACCCTGCCCCAGCACAGGTTTCTGAATTTTCCTCTTCTTTCTGTGCCTGTACTCGCCTTGGAGCTGATGACAGCATCTATCTCTTCTGTGGCACTGCCTGGCTGCTATCCTTGTCACCCATCCCCAGCTGTGGCAGGATGAGCCTGGCTGGGAAGTGGGGCTGGACTGGGTGGACTTGGGCTGGGACAGCTACTTAAAGAGCCTGGTATTGGGAACAGCCAGGGGACGAGTGTGACCATTCCTGAGGTCTTAACAGCCTCTGGGCTTTCCATACTTTATCTTATTTAATCTTCCCCATAACCCTATGAGGTTAGTGACCTCATCTTACAGATGAGAAAACTGAAGATTAGAGAGTTTAAAATACCTTGTTCAAGCTCACACAGCTAGTGAATGGCAGAGCTGGGACTCAACCCTTACGTGTCTGATTGCAAAGCCCCTCTGTGATATTTCCCCTTCCCTAATACCATGGAAGCAGAATCCTGTTGTCTAGTCCAAGGTGGCAAGGAAAGGACCAGAAATGAAAGAGAAAAGTGAAAGGGTTAGATGTTGAGTGGGCATTGAAGTGAAGCAACCAGAAAAAACCAGCAAGGGAAAGGACAGAACTAGAAAGTAAGATAATCACAATGAGTGAAGCTGGAAAGCCTGAATCTTCTTATATTTTGGCTTTGGGTCCCATGGTTGGTGGGATGGGTGGTCTGGTGTTGGGGCACAGGATGGGTCTTCCCAGCCATGCTTTGACTCTCATTCCTGCACCTGTTCTGCTCATAATGACCACTTCACACATGACTTGGCTCCAGACCCCAGGACGGCACCCCAGCCTTGGCCAGCAGCTCCACGGGGCTCACCCCAGACTGTGCGGCAGGACCAGACAAAATGGGATCAAAGACTGTAAGCCTGTGAACAGAGCTGGCAGCCTGGGATTTTAAACATGAGCAGGTTTGTGGGGAAGGCTGTCTTCTTCATTCAAGGGGTCCTTCTCAGTATCCCTAAAATCCTACCCTGGTCGGTAGCTGCCTATTTTCCATAAGCCTGAATCTGGCTTCAGATAAAGTTATGCAGGTGATATTAGCCCCCTGGATGCTCTTACTTTGGTTTTCTGACTTCCTCTATAGATCCTTTCTCAGGAGAATGACATGCCTTTTCCTTTCCCTTCCTCACCATTATATACTTCCTGGCTGAGACGTGAAATGGAGTCCACAGATGGCTTGGGGGAACCCCAGTGGTCTTCAGCTTGGCTCTCGAAGCTGGAACAGGAGAATTCCAGCTCGGACCTGAATGGCTGACTAAACTCAGCTCCCCTTGTAGAGCTCAGGGTTGTGTTGTTCTCTGCTTCTGGGCATTAGGCAGTGTGTTGAGAACCGCGTGGCTGAGAGAGAGGAAACAGGTGGATAGCACGTGGGCTGGAGGAAGCACAGGGTCACCAACTCCCGCTGGGGCCCCGGATGATTGCTCTTTTTGGAGAATGGCGTGTTAATCATCAGATCACCAAGGTGTCAGGCTGTAGAGAGGAAAGTGAGAGGGGGGCTTGTTAGGTTTGTGATGAGGAACCAATTTAGCATGGGTTAGAGTCACTTTCAGTTCCTTTTCTCAGTGATAAGTTAGACATTGGAAAAAACCTGAACGTTGTCATTGACACCAGGCAGATTGCACTGCCCTCTACGCTCTGGAACTGGATAACTGGAAGAGACTACCTGGTGTAGTGCCTGGTGCTGGAGGGGCTCTGTCAATGTTTATTGAATCTTACTGGATTTTATAGAGGAGGGCAGTGACCTTCCCAAGCTTGTGCTGTACATTAGGACTGGAAGGAGGTGGGTCCCAGGCAAGGATGCCCTTCCCTGTGGAGGAACATTGAATTCTGCACCGCCCTGGAAATCTGTCATAAATATGATTGCCAGAATGAGTTAAGTGGATGGGCAAATAAAAATAAGAGTTTCACACATCATGTGTTATTTTCCTATGGATATGTTATTTAGAGATAATTTATCTTAGTTAACATCCTTCACATTAATTAGAATGTGGATCTCTAAGCCCTGCTCCCTTAGCTGCTCTGCCAGGTTTTGCTTTGTTTTGTTTTGATTTGGGGCATTTAATACTCTACAATCATTGCATGTTCTGTGGGGTCTACATATTTGTTGGGGTGGCAGTGTAGTTTAATAGAAAGAGAAATGGATGAGGGACTGAGCAGTCCTGGGCTTCAAATCCTGTCTCCACTGCTGATTAGATATGTAACCACTTGCTTGTTACTTACTTTCTCAGAATTTCTGATTTCTTATCTGTAAAATGAGAGATAGTAAGAACGCTTTCTGTGGGTTACTGTGAGGATTAAATGGGATAATACATGCCTAGCCTGGCATCTAGCACCTAGTAAGCCCTCAATAAAGGTTACTGATATTTAAATCTTAAACTGAACAATATTTAACAGTAGTTTTCTTTCACTTATAGGATATTCTGTCTTCAAAGTAGGAACCTCCCTGCCCACCCCCTGCTCCTGCTTTTAAAAAAATAACCAAATAGCCATTACTTTGTAAAGTTGAATGTTCTTATATTGTTTGACATACATGGAAATACACATCTGTATTTTAAATTAGATCACCTGGTGTTTATAGCCTCTCTGGGGTATACAAAGGACTTTTACATCAGTTTAGTTTTTTTTTTTTTAATAAGCTCATTAGTTTTCCCAACATTCTTATGAGACAGGGATTAGACATATTGTTCATGAATTAATGAAAATACAGAGAAGTTTTGGCACTTGTCCAACAACACAGAAAAATCAGTGACACGCAGGAATAGCATGGACATCTCTGGGCTGCAAACTCTGTGTCATCTCGCTCTCAGCTGACTATGTGCTCCATGTCCATGCCTTTTCTCCTCTGCTTGGGTTGTGTGTATCTTAGGTCCTCTGTGGTACACGAAGGGTATGAGGGATGCACAGGGAGCCCCTACCAGATGTTGACTACTGACCATTCCTGCTGCCCCTCCCCCATGCCACTTTCAATTAGATGAGACGGAAGGGGCCACCTGGAGCAGCGCTGCTGAAGATAAAATGAAGTGTATGAAATACCTAACCTTCTTCTATCCCACTTTCCATACCCTTTTGCCTTCCATTATGTCCATGTTTTTTGACCTTTCTGGAGCCAAGTTCTTTTCTTCCTTTGACACTCTGTTCCTAGGGAAGGTGCTCTCTATTCCTCTCTCCCTGTTGATGGCATCTTAAGTCTTATCCTGAACAAAATCCATTAAGTTCTATTCCACAACCAAAGGCATCTCAGGCATTAGTGTGGTGCTGGTAGGTTATCTGGGGACCAACATGCCATTCCTTGTGTTCCTAAAATCAAGTTGTAACGTTGGGAACCCTTCTACCTCTGGGTGAAGGGTGCTGGTTGAAATCAGGATGTCAGATTTGGGCTCCAGCTGCCTTGCTCAGAGGGTGGACATAAGCCCCCCTGTGGTAGAAGAGGTCTGGTCTTCATAGGCAGCCTTGAGATTGACTCTGGAATGACCCGGTGACCACTTGCTCCCATATTTGGTCTCCCTGCTCATGCTGGCCGTCTCAAACCCTGGGGTTGACTCATGGACTCTTCCTCCTCAATGGTTTCTGCAAAGCCTTGTTGTCTTGTGTTGCCTTGCCTGCTAACTGAGGAC
This sequence comes from Globicephala melas, assembly GCF_963455315.2. Taxonomy (NCBI): domain Eukaryota; kingdom Metazoa; phylum Chordata; class Mammalia; order Artiodactyla; family Delphinidae; genus Globicephala; species Globicephala melas. The sequence goes on from NC_083319.1 coordinate 101,096,053, forward strand.
CTGGGACCAGGCTTAACTCCATTTTGGCAGCTTTCACTGTGTTTCGATTTCCTTCTTCTAGATTCCCGGCAGCCTAGACTTTCACCATCTCTGATTTTGGCCTCAAGCACCTCTCTTAGTGTTGACTGTTTAGTTTTGTCCCTCCTTGCTGTAAGATTAGAAGGAAGAGGGTAGAACAGGCTGGTGATTCACACAAGGTTTCCTGCAGGAGCTAGGAATTGAAATGGTACTTGAAGTTTGGGTGACATCCCAACAAGTGGAGAGAGTTGGCCAGGGGGCCCCAGGCAGAAAGAACAAGAGTTAGGAAGTGCAGCATGGTGTCATAGAAAAAGCATGGTTTGGTGTTGGACAGAATTGGGCTCAAAGTGTAAGTGGCGTCTGGTACTTATGGAACATCTATGCAGGCTTTATGTATGTTTTAATTACAGTGATCTCATTGCAGAGTTTGGGTCCAACAAGAGAGTCACACAAAAAAAAATTCACAGGAAATTCTTTTCTCTTTCCCCAAACTACATACAAGATAGAAGCTGTGGTTGTATATACTTGCATATACATGCATGTATTTAGCTTCTAAAGCCCCCTTTTTATCATAAAAGTAGTGAAGTCTCCATATAGGTTGTTTTCTACTATAAAAGAAGCAGCTTCTGAAAAATGTATGACTAGCGCTTTGAGTGTGAGGAATTATCAGAAAGGTTCTTGGGTAGACCTCTTAACTTCTCTGGACCTTGCTTTCTTATCTGTAAAATGGGGATAATATAACTTACTTATCAGTGTTGTTGGGACTATTTTTTTTTACATTTTTATTGGAGTATAATTGCTTTACAATGGTGTGTTAGTTTCCACTTTATAACAAAGTGAATCAGTTATACATATACATATGTTCCCATATCTCTTCCCTCTTGCGTCTCCCTCCCTCCCACCCTCCCTATCCCACCCTTCCAGGTGGTCACAAAGCTCCAAGCTGATATCCCTGTGCTATGCGGCTGCTTCCCACTAGCTATCTACCTTACGTTTGGTAGTGTATATATGTCCATGCCTCTCTCTCGCTTTGTCACAGCTTACACTTCCCCCTCCCCATATCCTCAAGTCCATTCTCTAGTAGGTCTGTGTCTTTATTCCTGTCTTAGTCCTAGGTTCTTCATGACATTTTTTTTCTTAAATTCCATATATATGTGTTAGCATATGGTATTTGTCTTTCTCTTTCTCAATTATGTCACTCTGTATGACAGACTCTAGGTCCATCCACCTCATTACAAATAGCTTAATTTCGTTTCTTTTTATGGCTGAGTAATATTCCATTGTATATATGTGTCACATCTTCTTTATCCATTCATCCGATGATGGACACTTAGGTTGTTTCCATCTCCGGGCTATTGTAAATAGAGCTGCAATGAACATTTTGGTACATGACTCTTTTTTTTTGAATTATGGTGGTCTCAGCGTATATGCCCAGTAGTGGGATTGCTGGGTCATATGGTAGTTCTATTTGTAGTTTTTTAAGGAACCTCCATACTCTTCTCCACAGTGGCTGTATCAATTTACATTCCCACCAACAGTGCAGGAGTGTTCCCTTTTCTCCACACCCTCCCCAACATTTATTGTTTCTAGATTTTTTGATGATGCCCATTCTAACTGGTGTGGGATGATATCTCATTGTAGTTTTGATTTGCATTTCTCTAATGATTAATGATGTTGAGTGTTTGTTGGCAGTCTGTACTTTCATGTGTTTGTTGGCAGTCTGTATATCTTTCTTTCATGTGTTTGTTGGCAGTCTGTATATCTTCTTTGGAGAAATGTCTATTTAGGTCTTCTGCCCATTTTTGGATTGGGTTGTTTGCTTTTTTGTTATTGAGCTGCATGAGCTGCTTATAAATTTTGGAGATTAATCTTTTGTCAGTTGCTTCATTTGCAAATACTTTCTCCCATTCTGAGGGTTGTTTTTTGGTCTTGTTTATGGTTTCCTTTGCTGTGCAAAAGCTTTGAAGTTTCGTTAGGTCCCATTTGTTTATTTTTGGTGTTATTTCCATTTCTCTAGGAGGTGGGTCAAAAAGGATCTTGCTGTGATTTATGTCATAGAGTGTTCTTCCTATGTTTTCCTCTAAGAGTTTGATAGTTTCTGGCCTTACATTTAGGTCTTTAATCCATTTTGAGCTTATTTTTGTGTATGGTGTTAGGGAGTGATCTAATCTCATACTTTTACATGTACCTGTCCAGTTGTCCCAGCACCACTTATTGAAGAGGCTGCCCTTTCTCCACTGTACATTCCTGCATCCTTTATCAAAGATAAGATGACCATATGTGCATGGGTTTATCTCTGGGCTTTCTAATCTGTTCCATTGATCTATCTTTCTGGTTTTGTGCCAGTACCATACTGTCTTGATTACTGTAGCTTTGTAGTATAGTCTGAAGTCAGGGAGCCTGATTCCTCCAGCTCCATTTTTCGTTCTCAAGATTGCTTTGGCTATTCGGGGTCTTTTGTGTTTCCATACAAATTGTGAAATTTTTTGTTCTAGTTCTGTGAAAAATGCCATTGGTAGTTTGATAGGGATTGCACTGAACCTGTAGATTGCTTTGGGTAGTAGAGTCATTTTCACAATGTTGATTCTTCCAATCCAAGAACATGGTATATCTCTCCATCTATTTGTATCATCTTTAATTTCTTTCATCAGAGTCTTATAATTTTCTGCATACAGGTCTTTTGTCTCCTTAGGTAGGTTTATTCCTAGATATTTTATTCTTTTTGTTGCAATGGTAAATGGGAGTGTTTTCTTGATTTCACTTTCAGATTTTTCATCATTAGTGTATAGGAATGCCAGAGATTTCTGTGCATTAATTTTGTATCCTGCTACTTTATCAAATTCATTGATTAGCTCTAGTAGTTTTCTGGTAGTATCTTTAGGATTCTCTATATATAGTATCATGTCATCTGCAAACAGTGACAGCTTTACTTCTTCTTTTCTGATTTGGATTCCTTTTATTTCCCTTTCTTCTCTGATTGCTGTGGCTAAAACTTCCAAAACTATGTTGAATAAGAGTGGTGAGAGTGGGCAACCTTGTCTTGTTCCTGATCTTAGTGGAAATGCTTTGTTTTTCACCATTGAGGATGATGTTGGCTGTGAGTTTGTCATATATGGCCTTTATTATGTTGAGGAAAGTTCCCTCTATGCCTACGTTCTGCAGGGTTTTTATCATAAATGGGTGTTGAATTTTGTCAAAAGCTTTCTCTGCATCTATTGAGATGATCATATGGTTTTTCTCCTTCAATTTGTTAATATGGTGTATCACGTTGATTGATTTGTGTATATTGAAGAATCCTCACATTCCTGGAATAAACCCCACTTGATCATGGTGTATGATCCGTTTAATGTGCTGTTGGATTCTATTTGCTAGTATTTTGTTGAGGATTTTTGCATCTATGTTCATCAGTGATACTGGCCTGTAGTTTTCTTTCTTTGTGACATCCTTGTCTGGTTTTGGTATCAGGGTGATGGTGGCCTCGTAGAATGAGTTTGGGAGTGTTCCTCCCTCTGCTATATTTTGGAAGAGTTTGAGAAGGATAGATGTTAGCTCTTCTCTAAATGTTTGATATAATTCGCCTGTGAAGCCATCTGGTCCTGGGCTTTTGTTTGTTGGAAGATTTTTAATCACACTCTCAATTTCAGTGCTTGTGATTGGTCTGTTCATCTTTTCTATTTCTTCCTGATTCAGTCTTGGCAGGTTATGCATTTCTAAGAATTTGTCCATTTCTTCCAGGCTGTCCATTTTATTGGCATAGAGTTGCTTGTAGTAATCTCTCATGATCTTTTGTATTTCTGCAGTGTCAGTTGTTACTTCTCCTTTTTCATTTCTAATTCTATTGATTTGAGTCTTCTCCCTTTTTTTCTTGATGTGTCTGGCTAATGGTTTATCAATTTTGTTTATCTTCTCAGAGAACCACCTTTTAGTGTTATTGATCTTTGCTATCGTTTCCTTCATTTCTTTTTCATTTATTTCTGACCTGATTTTTATGATTTCTTTCCTTCTGCTAACTTTGGGTTTTTTTTTTTCTTCTTTCTCTAATTGCTTTAGGTGCAAGGTTAGGTTGTTTATTCGAGATGTTTCCTGTTTCTTATGGTAGGATTGTATTGCTATCAACTTCCCTCTTAGAACTGCTTTTGTTGCATCCCATAGATTTTGGGTCGTCGTGACTCCATTTTCATTTGTTTCTAGGTATTTTTTGATTTCCTCTTTGATTTCTTCAGTGATCACTTCGTTATTAAGTAGTGTATTGTTTAGCCTCCATGTGTTTGTATTTTTTACAGATCTTCTCCTGTAATTGATATCTAGTCTCATAGCATTGTGGTCGGAAAAGATACTTGATACAATTTCAATTTTCTTAAATTTACCAAGGCTTGATTTGTGACCCAAGATATGATCTATCCTGGAGAATGTTCCATGAGCACTTAAGAAAAATGTGTATTCTGTTGTTTTTGGATGGAATGTCCTATAAATATCAATTAAGTCCATCTTGTTTAATGTATCATTTAAAGCTTGTGTTTCCTTATTTATTTTCATTTTGGATGATCTGTCCATTGGTGAAAGTGGGGTGTTAAAGTTCCCTACTGTGAATGTGTTACTGTCGATTTCCCCTTTTATGGCTGTTAGTATTTGCTTTATGTATTGAGGTGCTTCTATGTTGGGCGCATAAATATTTGCAATTGTTATATCTTCTTGGACCGATCCCTTGATCATTATGTAGTGTCCTTCTTTGTCTCTTCTAATAGTCTTTATTTTAAAGTCTATTTTGTCTGATATGAGAATTGCTACTCCAGCTTCTTTTGCTGTCCATTTGCATGAAATATCTTTTTCCATCCCCTTACTTTCAGTCTGTATGTGTCTCTAGGTCTGAAGTGGGTCTCTTGTAGGCAGCAAATATATGGGTCTTGTTTTTGTATCCATTTAACCAATCTATGTCTTTTGGTGGGAGCATTTAGTCCATTTACATTTAAGGTAATTATCGATATGTATGTTCCTATTCCCATTTTCTTAATTGTTTTTGGTTCGTTATTGTAGGTCTTTTCCTTCTCTTGTGCTTCTTGCCTAAAGAAGTTCCTTTAGCAGTTGTTTTAAAGCTTGTTTGGTGGTGCTGAACTCTCTCAGCTTTTCCTTGTCTGTACAGGTTTTAATTTCTCCATCAAATCTGAATGAGAACCTTGCTGGGTAGAGTAATCTTGGTTGCAGGTTCTTCTCCTTCATCACTTTAAATATGTCCTGCCAGTCCCTTCTGGCTTGCAGAGTTTCTGCTGAAAGATCAGCTGTTAACCTTATGGGGATTCCCTTGTGTGTTATTTGTTGTTTTTCCCTTGCTGCTTTTAATATGTTTTCTTTGTATTTAATTTTTGACAGTTTGATTAATATGTGTCTTGGCGTATTTCTCCTTGGACTTATCCTGTATGGGACTCTCTGTGCTTCCTGGACTTGATTAACTATTTCCTTTCCCATATTAGGGAAGTTTTCAACTATAATCTCTTCAAATATTTTCTCAGTCCGTTTCTTTTTCTCTTCTTCTTCTGGAACTCCTATAATTCGAATGTTGGTGTGTTTAATGTTGTCCCAGATGTCTCTGAGACTGTCCTCAGTTCTTTTCATTCTTTTTTCCTTATTCTGCTCTGCAGTAGTTATTTCCACTATTTTATCTTCCAGGTCACTTATCCGTTCTTCTGCCTCAGTTATTCTGCTATTGTCCCATGTAGAGTATTTTTAATTTCATTTATTGTGTTGTTCATCGTTATTTGTTTCATCTTTAGTTCTTCTAGGTCCTTGTTAAATGTTTCTTGTATTTTGGCTATTCTATTTCCAAGATTTTGGATCATCTTTACTATCATTATTCTGAATTCTTTTTCAGGTAGATGGCCTATTTCCTCTTTATTCGTTTGGTCTGGTGGGTTTTTATCTTGCTCCTTCATCTGCTGTGTGTTTCTCTGTCTTCTCATTTTGCTTATCTTACTGTGTTTGGGGTCTCCTTTTTGCAGGCTGCAGGTTCGTAGTTCCTGTTGTTTTTGGTGTCTGTCCCCAGTGGCTAATGTTGGTTCAGTGGGTTGTGTAGGCTTCCTGGTGGAGGGGACTAGTGCCTGTGTTCTGGTGGATGAGGCTGGATCTTGTCTTTCTGGTGGGCAGGTCCACGTCTGGTGGTGTGTTTTGGGGTGTCTGTGGACTTCTTATGATTGTAGGCAGCCTCTCTGCTAATGGGTGGGGTTGTGTTCCTGTCTTGCTAGTTGTTTGGCATAGGATGTCCAGCACTGTAGCTTGCTGGTCGTTGAGTGAAGCTGGGTGCTGGTGCTGAGATGGAGATCTCTGGGAGATTTTCGCCATTTGATATTATGTGGATCTGTGAGGTCTCCTGTGGACCAGTGTCCTGAAGTTGGCTCTCCCACCTCAGAGGCACAGCACTGACTCCTGGCTGCAGCACCAAGAGCCTTTCATCCACATGGCTCAGAATACAAGGGAGAAAAAGTAGAAAGAAAGAATTAGTAGAAGTAGAAAGAAAGAAAGGAAGGAGGGAGGGAGAAAGGAAGGAAGGAGGGAAGGAAGGAAAAAAAGAAAGAAGATAAAGTAAAATAAAATAAAGATAAAAAGTAATAAAGTTATTAAAATAAAAATATAATTAAGAGAAAAAATATTAAAAAACAACAAAACAACAACAACAACAAAAAATGGACGGTAGAACCCTAGGACAAATGGTGGAAGCTAAGCTATAGAGACAAAATCTCACACAGAAGCATACACATACACACAAAAAGAGGAAAAGGGGAAAAAATAATAAATCTTGGTCTCAAAGTCCACCTCCTCAATTTGGGATGATTCGTTGTCTATTCCTGTATTCCACAGATGCAGCGTACATCAAGTTGATTGTGGAGCTTTAATCCGCTGCTCCTGAGGCTGCTGGGAGAGATTTCCCTTTCTCTTGTTTGTTCTCACAGCTCCCGGGGCTCAGCTTTGGATTTGGCCCCGCCTCTGCATGTAGGTCGCCGGAGGGCGTCTGTTCTTTGCTCAGACAGTACGGCGTTAAAGGAGCAGCTGCTTCGGGGGCTCTGGCTCACTCAGGCCTGGGGGAGGGAGGGGCACGGAGTGCGGGGCGGGCCTGCGGCGGCGGAGGCCGCCGTGACGTTGCACGAGCCTGAGGTGCGCCGTGCGTTCTCCCGGGGATGTCGTTCCTGGATCCCGGGACCCTGGCAGTGGTGTGTTGCACAGGCTGCCCGGAAGAGGGGTGTGGATAGTGACCTGTGCTCGCACACAGGCTTCTTGGTGGCGGCAGCAGCAGCCTTAGCGTCTCATGCCCGGCCGCGGCTCGCGCCCGTCTCTGGAGCTCCTTTAAGCAGCGTTCTGAATCCCCTCTCCTCGCGCACCAGGAAACAAAGAAGGAAGAAAAAGTCTCTTGCCTCTTCGGCAGGTCCAGGCTTTTCCCCAGACTCCCTTCCGGCTAGCCGTGGCGCACTAACCCCCTGCAGGCTGTGTTCACGCCGCCAACCCCAGTTCTCTCCCGGCGCTCCTACCGGAGCCCGAGCCTCAACTCCAGGCCCCGCCCGTCCTGGCGGGTGAGCAGACAAGCCTCTCGAACCGGTGAGTGCTGGTCAGCCCTGATCCTCTGTGTGGGAATCTCTCCGCTTTGCCCGCCGCACCCCTGTGGCTGCGCTGTGCTCTGTGGCTACACTATCCCCCGCGGCTCGAAGCTTTCCCCCTCCGCCACCCGCAGTCTCCGCCCGCAAAGGGGCTTCCCAGTGTGTGGAAAACTTTCCTCCTTCACAAATCCCTCCCACTGGTGCAGGTCCCGTCCCTATTTTGTTTCTGTTTATTCTGTTTTCTTTTGCCCTACCCAGGTACGTGGGGAGTTTCTTGCCTTTTGGGAGGTCTGAGGTCTTCTGCCAGCGTTCAGTAGGTGTTCTGTAGGAGTTGTTCCACGTGTAGATGTATTTCTGGTGTATCTGTGGGGAGGAAGGTGATCTCCGCGTCTTACTCTTCCGCCATCTTCCCGGAAGCCTCTGTTGGGACTATTAAATAGTACATGTGAAAGCAGCCAGCACGGTTCCCCCGGGTAGGTTCTCAAAAAATACCAATTTTATGTCATTGCATGCCTTTTATGTCATTCATGCTGCCTGAAATGCTGGTTTACTTAGGTAGTTTGGAGAAAGCCAGAGAGAGAGAGAAAAGCTCCTGTTTCTGCTCCAGCCTCTTGCCTGGCCAGCTGCTCAATGTTGAGCACTGAAGATGCTTCCTCTACAGGTATGCCTGTTCCCCTGGGCCAGGCTTGAGTGTTTCAGTGCCAGAACTTGCACACTGGGCTAATGATGCTTTTTCTTGTCCTTAATAAAACTCAGCCTGGGAATGAAAAGTGGTATCAGCTCCTTCCCCTCCCAGGTGCCCCGTGTCCCTCATCCTCTTTCCTTGTGATAATGAATTCTAGCTGTTGGTGGCCTTGTGCATTTCACACCAGGCATTGTTACGGAAACTCTAGATTTATGCTGAGTTTAGAGAGAACCTGATGTTGGGAGTAGCTTGGGCTCTTGTTAATCGGATGTGCTTGTGTGCTTATGAGGACATATCTTGTTCCAGCTCAAGAACCAAGGTGCCCATCTGAAGATCTTTATTTTAGGATTTCCATCTTAGGACTTGAACTTCTGCTGGCAAGATGAAGTCATTGTCTCTTGTTTTTGATTCCTAGTTTTTCCCTTACGTTTGATGTAGATGTTTCATCAGGCTCCATCTTTTTTCTTTAGTAACTCAAAATGCCATGGATCATTATCCAGGTACCAATACTTTTGTCCCTGATATTGGATGTCCAGGATTCTTCAATTCTATCTTTAGCTGAGTCCCTTTCGCTTTTTATAGGTCAAAATCTACCTGACCATCTGCCAGAAATGCCCTGGGTCTGGAAGTATCTCTAGACTCCAAACTCTAACTCTGATTCAGCAGAGACTTTGATTTAGCAGGTTGGCTGGAGAAGGGGCTGGGATGATGAAGAACTAAGGGGAAGTGGAGCCTAGACCTGCCCAGAACTCCAGGTGCTTCTGGTACAGGTGGTTCATGGATCATTCAATTTGAGAAACACTGACACTGAAGTTTCTAGAAATTTGACTTCCATATAAAGGGAAATGTTGTCATCTTGGCCCACAGAGCTTTAAAGCCACAGGTAAGAAGGACTTGTTTTAAATCAGAGCTTCTTTGGGGACTGAAAACAGTTTCATTTCCTAAGTAAGCAAAACATTCTTTCTGTAAGTTTGTCTATCATAAGCATCTTTCTTCAGAGGAAACTCAGAGGTGAATTTCAGGCCATGCTTTGTCAAATAACTTTAAAAGTTGAATTTGTTCAAGTCTGTGTTTATGAATTGTGCCTGCGCTCACAAAATATAAAGTGTATTCTCTTTTGGTACCATTGTCCGTTTCCCCACCCGCCTCCAATCCTTGCCCTTAATCTGCCCCACACTCCTGCCAGCTCCCAGCAAACGTTAGTAATAAGTGCTTCATGGGTGATCTTTCTTTGAGCCGTATTTTTAGCAGAAGAGATGAAAGGAGACTGAAAAATTAAAATCAAGATAAGCAATCTGTCTCTTGGAATGTTATTAAGAGGATATAGTCATTTAAAAGTACTTTCCCCTCTTCTTCTCAGTGTTCGACATCTGAAGTCATGGAAGATGCTATCACACCTTGCTTTATTAACATAGCTAGAGTCACCTGTTTTGAAAGGCCCAGAACATTAACCTTAAATGAAAAGAAAGTGGAACAAAAGGGAAGATAAAGGGAGACTGGGTTTTGGCAGCAATAGATGCAGGCTCTCAGCCAGGCCCCTTCAGCTACACTGCTAAATGGCCCCTTGAATTTATTTTACAGGGAGATCATTTCCACTATCTGAGTATACTGAGTCTGCTGTTGTTCAGACAAGATCCAGAAGCCCAGTTAAGTTACGTAACGTGTTGATCTTCCAGGAGAACAAGGGAGGGAAGTAGCAAGTTAACGAAGGGAATAGACAGTAAAGATGAAGAGGATTGGCCTTTGGAGCCCAGCAGGACTTGGGGAGAAGGGTCAGGGGTTCAAGAGAAGTTGGGCTGAGGATTATATACACTAAAGCCACAGTCGTTGAGCCTGAGGCCAAAGGCATGTGCTGATAGAGCATGGCTCTTGCAGGAAAGGCGAGGTGAAGCAGAGCTGGGAAGGTGGGTATTACAGCAGTTGACAGAAGCCTTAAAGCAAGCACTGTCACTAATTCCATTTTTTTGCACTGAGGCCTGGGCTTATCATTCTATTTCTTGTTGTTAGAGATCGAATGTTCCTGAAAGGTGGATGGGGTGGGGATGGGATAGGAGTGTGAAAAACTTATAGCCCAGATTTTACAAGACAGGCATATTCCCAATGTCCTTCAATGACTTCATAGCCCACTGGTCAAACTGTATGTCCTGACCTGGGGGGCTGTAGACCTTCATGCTTTGTTTCTCTGATAGTTTGTCACAGAGTGGCTTTGGGTTCTGTAAAACTTCACTTCCAGGTCTGCTACTTGCCCTCTAGAGTCTAATGAGGCAAGTGATTTTAGTTCATTAGAATATTAGAATAGCTTGTTATTCAGTAGAATAATGAGGACTGGGGAATGGGTTTGATCAGAAGTGCGACAGGTGGTTTTGCTCTGGTTCCTGAGCGCAGACAGAACTCCCCTACTGCAAGCTACCTTGCAAATGGTTTACCTCTGGTCGTAGAGCCAAAGGGAGAGTGAGGAGGGGGCAAAGATCAAGTGTGAATCCATTTTCCCATTTGGGAAAACAGCTCAATGTATGTGTCATCTTGATGGCTTCATCACTGTATGGAAGAGACAGAAAATTTGTACCCCGGTAGGAAATGTTTTTCATTCACATAAAAAATAAGGAAAAACTATAAACTGTTACCATTTAGTAGAGGTGAAAGGTGTTATAAGTTCTGGACTGTGATGAGTACAGAGCCTGGCACTTAATAGGAGCTAGATAATGATGTTGTGTGATGTATGAATTGCCTTAACCTTGAGTAGTGTGATTCAGCAGTTTTCTAGGAAAAGACACATATCTCTTAAATTAAAATCATTGGATGTATTTATGAACAGCTGGAAAGCAAATAAGACAAGGGAGTTTGCTACTTTATTTATTTTCTTTATTTTTGGAGCCAAAATGACATTATTATTATCTTTTTAACACCTTTATTGGAGTATAATTGCTGTACAATTTTGTGTTAGTTTCTGCTATATAACAAAGTGAATCAGTTATATGTATACCTATATCCCCATATCCCCTCTCTCTTGCACCTCCCTCCCACCCTCCCTATCCCACCCCTCTGGTGGTCACAAAGCACCGAGCTGATCTCCCTGTGCCATGCAGCTACTTCCCACTAGCTATCTATTCTACCTTTGGTAGTGTTTATATGACAATCCTATTTGTCACTTCGTCCCAGCTTACCCTTCCCCCTCCCAGTGTCCTCAAGCCCATTCTCTATGTCTGAGTCTTTATTCCTGTCCTGCCCCTAGGTTCATCACAACCATTTTTTTTTTTTTTTTTCGGATTCCAAATATATGTGTTAGCATACGGTATTGGTTTTTCTCTTTTTGACTTACTTCACTCTATATGACAGACCCTAGGTCCATCCACCTCACTACAAATAACTCAATTTCATTTCTGTTTATGACTGAGTAATATTCCATTGTATATATGTGCCACATCTTCTTTATCCATTCATCTGTCAGTGGACACTTAGGTTGCTTCCATGTTCTGGCTATTGTAAATAGTGCTGCAGTGAACATTATGGTACATGACTCTTTTTGAATTATGGTTTCCTCAGGGTATATGCCAGGTAATGGGATTGCTGGGTCATATGATAGTTCTATTTTTAGTTTTTTAAGGAACCTCCATACTGTTCTCCATAGTGGCTGTATCAATTTACATTCCCACCAACAGTGCAAGAGGGTTCCATTTTCTCAACACCCTCTCCAGCATTTATCGTTTGTAGATTTTTTTTTTTTTTTTGCGGTACGCGGACCTCTCACTGTTGTGGCCTCTTCCGTTGCGGAGCACAGGCTCCGGATGCGCAGGCTCAGCGGCCATGGCTCACGGGCCCAGCCGCTCCGCGGCATGTGGGATCTTCCCAGACTGGGGCACGAACCCGTGTCCCCTGCATCGGCAGGCGGACTCTCAACCACTGCGCCACCAGGGAAGCCCCGTTTGTAGATTTTTTGATGATGTCCATTCTGACAAGTGTGAGGTGATACCTCATTGTGGTTTTTATTTGCATTTCTCTAATGATTAGTGATGTTGAGCATCCTTTCATGTGTTTGCTGGCCATCTGTATATCTCCTTTGGAGAAATGTGTATTTAGGTCTTCTGCCTATTTTTGGATTGGGTGTGTTTGTTGTTTTGATATTGAGCTGCATGAGCTGCCTGTATATTTTGGAGATTAATCCTTTGTCAGTTGCTTCATTTGCAAATATTTTCTCCCATCCTGAGGGTTGTCTTTTGGTCTTGTTTATGGTTTCCTTTGCTGTGCAAAAGCTTTGAAGTTTCATTATGTCCCATTTGTTTCTTTTTGTTTTTATTTCCATTTCTCTAGGAGGTGGGTCAAAAAGGATCTTGCTGTGATTTATGTCAGAGTGTTATGCCTATGTTTCCTCTAAGAGTTTGATAGTTTCTGGCCTTACAGTTAGGTCTTTAATCCATTTTGAGTTTATTTTTGTGTATGGTGTTAGTAAGTGTGCTTTTTTTTTTTTTTTTTTTGTGGTACGCGGGCCTCTCACTGTTGTGGCCTCTCCCGTTGTGGAGCACAGGCTCTGGACGCGCAGGCTCAGCGGCCATGGCTCACGGGCCCAGCCGCTCCGCGGCATGTGGGATCTTCCCGGACCGGGGCATGAACCCGTGTCCCCTGCATCGGCAGGCGGACTCTCAACCACTGCGCCACCGGGGAAGCCCTTTAGTAAGTGTTCTAATATCATTCTTTTACATGTAGCTGTTCAGTTTTCCCAGCACCACTTATTGAAGAGGCTGTCTTTTCTCCACTGTATATTCTTGCCTCCTTTATCAAAAGTAAGGTGACCATATGTGCATCGGTTTATCTCTGGGCTTTCTATCCTGTTTCATTGATCTATATTTCTGTTTTTGTGCCAGTACCATACTGTCTTGATTAGTGTAGCTTTGTAGTATAGTCTGAAGCCAGGGAGCCTGATTCCTCAGACTCCATTTTTCTTTCTCAGCTTGCTTTGGCTATTCGCGGTTTTGTGTTTCCACACAAATTGTAAAATTTTTTGTTCTAGTTCTGTGAAAAAATGCCACTGGTAGCTTGATACGGATTGCACTGAATCTGTAGATTGCTTTGGGTAGTAGAGTCATTTTCACATTATTCTTCCAATCCAAGAACATGGTATATCTCTCCATCTGTTTGTATCGGCTTTAATTTCTTTCATCAGTGTCCTACAGTTTTCTGCATACAGGTCTTTTGTCTCCCTAGGAAGGTTTATTCCTAGGTGTTTTATTCTTTTTGTTGCAATGGTAAATGGGAGGGTTTGTTTAATTTCCTTTTCAGATTTTTTGTCGTTAGTGTATAGGAATGCAAGAGATTTCTGTGTATTAATGTAGTGTCCTGCTACTTTACTGAATTCATTGATTACCTCTAGTAGTTTTCTGGTAGCATCTTTAGGATTCTCTATATATAGTATCATGTCATCTGCAAACAGTGACAGTTTTACTTCTTCTTTTCCAGTTTGGATTCCTTTTATTTCTTTTTCTTCTCTGATTTCTATGACTAAAACTTCCCAAACTATGTTGAATAATAGTGGTGAGAGTGGACAGCATTGTCTTGTTCCTAATCTTAGAGGAAATGGTTTCAGTTTTTCACCATTGAGAACGATGTTGACTGTGGGTTTGTCATATATGGCCTTTATTATGTTGAGGTAGGTTCCCTCGATACCCACTTTCTGGAGAGTTTTTAATCATAAATTGGTGTTGAATTTTGTTGAAAGCTTTTTCTGCATCTATTGAGATTATCATATGCTTTTTATCCTTTAGTTCGTTAATATGGTGTATCACATTGATTGATTTGTGTATATTGAAGAATCCTTGCATTCCTGGGATAAACCCCACTTGATCATGGTGTATGATCCTTTTAATGGGCTGTTGGATTCTGTTTGCTAGTATTTTGTTGAGGATTTTTGCATCTATGTTCATCAGTGATATTGGCCTGTAGTTTTCTTTCTTTGTGACATCCTTGTCTGGTTTTGGTATCAGGGTGATGGTGGCCTCGTAGAATGAGTTTGGGAGTGTTCCTCCCTCTGCTATATTGTGGAAGAGTTTGAGAAGGATAGGTGTTAGCTCTTCTCTAAATGTTTGATATAATTCGCCTGTGAAGCCATCTGGTCCTGGGCTTTTGTTTGTTGGAAGATTTTTAATCACACTCTCAATTTCAGTGCTTGTGATTGGTCTGTTCATATTTTCTATTTGTTCCTGGTTCAGTCTTTGAAGGTTGTACTTTTCTAAGAATTTGTCCATTTCTTCCAGGTTGTCTGTTTAATTGGCATATAGTTGCTTGTGAAGTCTCCCATGGTCCTTAGTATTTCTGCAGTGTCAGTTGTTACTTCTTCTTTTTCATTTCTAAATCTATTGATTTGAGTCTTCTCCCTTTTTTTCTTGATGAGTCTGGCTAATGTTTTATCAATTTTGTTTATCTTCTCAAAGAACCAGCTTTTAGTTTTATTGATCTTTGCTATTGTTTCCTTTGTTTCTTTTTCATTTATTTCTGATCTAATTTTTATGATTTCTTTCCTTCTGCTCACTTTGTTTGTTTTTTTTTTAATTGTTCTTGTTCTTCTTTCTTTAGCTGCTTTAGGTGTAAGGTTAGGTTGCTTATTTGAGATTTTTCTTGTTTCTTGAGGTAAGATTGTATTGCTTTAAACTTCCCTCTTAGAACTGCTTTTGCTGCATCCCATAGGTTTTGGGTCATCCTGTTTTTATTGTCATTTGTTCATAGGTATTTTTTTATTTCGTCTTTGATT
This sequence comes from Globicephala melas, assembly GCF_963455315.2. Classification (NCBI taxonomy): domain Eukaryota; kingdom Metazoa; phylum Chordata; class Mammalia; order Artiodactyla; family Delphinidae; genus Globicephala; species Globicephala melas. The sequence continues at coordinate 101,111,075 of NC_083319.1, forward strand.
TCTTCAGTGACCTCTTGGTTATTTACTAGTGTATTGTTTAGCCTCCATGTGTTTGTATTTTTTACAGTTTTTTTTCCTGTAATTGATATCTAGTCTCATAGTGTTGTGGTTGGAAAATATACTTGATACGATTTCAATTTTCTTAAATTTACCAAGGCTTGATTTGTGACCCAGGATATGATCTATCCTGGAGAATGTTCCATGAGCACTTAAGAAAAATGTGTATTCTATTGTTTTTGGATGGAATGTCCTATAAATATCAATTAAGTCTATCTTGTTTAATGTATCGTTTAAAGCTTGTGTTTCCTTATTCATTTTCATTTGGGATGATCTGTCCATTGATAAAAGTGGGGTGTTAAAGTCTCCTACTATTACTGTATTACTGTCGATTTCCCCTTTTATGGCTGTTAACATTTGCCTTATGTATTGTGGTGCTCCTATATTGGGTGCATAAATATTTACAATGGTTATATCTTCTTCTTGCCTTGATCCCTTGATCATTATTTAGTGTCCTTCTTTGTCTCTTGTAATAGTCTGTATTTTAAAGTCTATTTTATCTGATATGAGAATTGCTACTCCAGCTTTCTTTTGATTTCCATTTGCATGGAATATCTTTTTCCATCCCCTCACTTTCAGTCTGTATGTGTCCCTAGGTCTGAAGTGGGTCTCTTGTAGACAGCAAATATATGCGTCTTGTTTTTGTATCCATTCAACCAGTCTGTGTCTTTTGGTTGGAGCATTTAATCCATTTACATTTAAGGTAATTATTGATATGTATGTTTCTATTACCATTTTCTTAATTGCTTTGGGTTTGTTACTGTAGGTCTTTTCCTTCTCTTGTGTTTCCTGCCTAGAGAAGTTCCTTTAGCATTTGTTGTAAAGCTGGTTTGGTGGTGTGAATTCTCTTAACTTTTGTTTGTGTGTAAATGTTTTAATTTCTCCCTTGAATCTGAATGAGATCCTTGCTGGGTAGAGTAAGCTCGGTTGTAAGTTTTTCCTTTTCATCAGTTTTAATATGTCCTGCCCCTCCCTTCTGGCTTGCAGAGTTTCTGCTGAAAGATCAGCTGTTAACCTTACAGGGTTTCCCTTGTCATGTTATTTGTTGCTTTTCCCTTGCTGCTTTTAATATTTTTTCTTTGAATTTAAGTTCTGATATTTTGATTAATATGTGTCTTGATGTGTTTCTCGTTGGATTTATCCTTATGGGACTCTCTGTGCTTCCTGGACTTGATTAGCTATTTCCTTTCCCATGTTAGGGAAGTTTTCAACTATAATCTCTTCAAATATTTTCTCAGACCCTTTCTTTTTCTCTTTTTCTGGGACCCCTATAATTCGAATGTTGGTGTGTTTAGTGTTGTCCCAGAGGTCTCTGAGACTGTCCTCAGTTCTTTTCATTCTTTTTTCTTTATTGTGCTCTGTGGCAGTTATTTCCACGATTTTATCTTCCAGGTCACTTATCTGATTTTCTGCCTCAGTTATTCTGCTATTGATTCCTTCTAGAGTATTTTTAGTTTCGTTTATTGTTTTGTTCATCATTTTTTGTTTGCTCTTTATTTCTTCTAGGTCCTTGTTAAATGTTTCTTGTATTTTCTCCATTCTATTTCTGTGATTTGGATCACCTTTGCTGTCATTACTCTGAATTCTTTTTCAGGTAGACTGCCTATTTCCTCTTCATTTGTTTGGTTTGCTGGGTTTTTACCTTGCTCCTTCATCTGCTGCATATTTCTCTGTTTTCTCATTTTGTTTCGCTTACTGTGTTTGGGGTTTCCTTTCTGCAGGCTGCAGGTTCATAGTTCCTGTTACTTTTGGTGTCTGCCTCCAGTGGGTGAGGTTGGTTCAGTGGCCTGTGTAGGCCTCCTGGTAGAGGGGACTGGTGCCTGTCTTCTGGTGGGTGGGGCTGTATCTTGTTCTTTTGATGGGCAGGGCTTCATCCGGTGGTGTGTTTTGGAGTGTCTGTGAACTTAGTATGACTTTAGGCACCGTCTCTTCTAATGGGTGGGGTTGTGTTCCTGTCTTGCTTGTTGTTTAGCATGGGGTGTCCAGCAGTGGAGCTTGCTGACCTTTGGGTAGAACTGGGTCTTAGTGTCGAGACGAAGATCTCTGGGAGAGCTCTCACTGATTGATATTACGTGGGGCCAGGATGTTTCTGGTGGTCCAGTGTCCTGGACTCGGCCCTCCCACCTTGGAGGCTCAGACCTGACACCTGGCCGGAGCACCAAAACCCTGCCAGCCACATGGCTCAGAAGAAAAGGAAGAAAGAAAAAACAAAAATCAAAACCAAAAAAATGAACAGACAGAACCCTAGGACAAATGGTAAAAGCAAACCTATACAGACAAAAGCACACAAAGAAGCATGCACATACACACTCACAAAAAGAGAAAAAGGAGAAGAAAAAAATATATATATTAAAAAAAGGAAGAGAGCCACCAAACCAATAAACAAATCTGCCAATGATAATAAGCACTAAATAGTATACTAAGAAAAACATAAAACCAGAAACAAATTAGACACAGAAAGCAAACCCCCAAGTCTACAGTTGCTCCCAAAGTCCACCTCCTCAATTTGAGAACTTTTGTTGTCTATTCAGGTATTCTTCAGATGCAGGTTTATCAAATTGATTGTGGGGATTTAATCTGCTGCTCCTGAGGATGCAAGGAGAAGTTTCCCTTTCTCTTCTTTGTTTGCACAGCTCCTGGGTTTCAGCTTTGGTTTTGGCCCTGCCTCTGCTTGTAGGTCACCCTCAGGAGTCTGTTATCCACCCAGACAGGAGGGGGTTAGAGCAGCAGCCGATTAGGGCTCTCTTGCTCACTCAGGCCAGGGAGAGGAAGGGGTACGATTGTCGTAATTGGAATGCGGGGCAAACCTGAGGCAGCAGAGGCAAGTGTGACGTTGCAACAGCCTGAAGTACTCCATGTGTTCCCCTGGGGAAGTTGTCCCTGGATCATGGGACCGTGGCGGTGATGTGCTTACACAGGCTCCCGGGGAGGTGTGGATAGTGACTTGGTCTTGCCCACAGGATTCTTGGTGGCAGTGGTAGTAGCGTTAGTGGTTCATACCCATCTCTGGGGTCTGAGCTGATAGCCGTGGCTTGCGCCTGTCTCTGGAACTCTTTTAGGCAGTGCTCTGCCTTCTATGGGCACACTGGGAAGGAATCCCCTCTCCTCATGCACCCCGAAACAATGGTCTCTTGCCTCTTAGGCAGGTCCAGACTTTTCCCCAGACTCCCTCCCAGTTAGCTGTGGTGCTCTAGCCCCCTTCAGGCTGTGTTCACGCAGCCAACCCCAGTCCTCTCCCTGGGGTCTGACCTCCAAAGCCCGAGTCTCAGCTCCCAGCCCCGCCTGCCCCGGCGGGTGAGCAGACAAGCCTCTCAGGCTGGTGAGTGCTGGTCGCACTGATCCTGTGTGTGGGAATCTCTCCACTTTGCCCTCTGCACCCCTGTTGCTGTGCTCTCCTTCGTAGCTCCAAAGCTTCCCCTTGCCCACCCTCTGTCTCCACCAATCAAGGGGCTTCCTAGTGTGTGGAAACCTTTCCTCCTTCACAGCTCCCTCCCAGAGGTGCAGGTCCTGCCCCTGTTCTTTTGTCTCTGTTTTTTCTTTTTTCTTTTGCCCTACACAGGTACATGGGTATTTTCTTGCCTTTCGGGAGGTCTGAGGTCTTCTGCCAGCATTCAGTAGGTGTTCTGTAGGAGTTGTTCCACATGTAGATGTATTTTTGATGTATTTATGGGGAGGAAGGTGATCTGCACATCTTACTCCTCCACCATCTTGAAGGTCTGTTGAGTTTGCTACTTTAATGAGGACTTTTTTTTTTTTTTTTTTTTTTTGCGGTACGCGGGCCTCTCACTGTTGTGGCCTCTCCCACTGCAGAGCACAGGCTCCGGACGCGCAGGCCCAGCAGCCATGGCCCATGGGCCTAGCCGCTCCGCGGCACGTGGGATCCTCCCGGACCGGGGCACGAACCCGTGTCCCCTGCATCGGCAGGCGGACTCTCAACCACTGCGCCACCAGGGAAGCCCTAATGAGGACTTTTATATAAATATATATGGTGAGAATACAGTATTAATATTTTGGACCCTTTAAGGTCAAAATAAAGTAGCTTCACAGTAATAAGTGACTGTGTAAGGCATGATTTTTTATTCTGATTTTGTAAAATTTTATTTTCGTTGTATAATAAAAATAATACATTAGAAAAGTACTGGAAATACAGAAAAACCTCCAAAAAACAAAGCCAAAATGGCAAGTTATTCTATGAAACAAAAATAATCTCTATCAACATTTTATTATGTAAACTTCTAGTCTGATATATAAATATTTATGGATACATACACACATATCTACATATTTTTATAAAAATAAGATCATATTGTACATGAATTTTTTCTACGTTCTTTTTTCACTTATATATTTTGAATCTTTTCCTATGTTTATAAATATGCTTTGTATCCTTTTTAAAGACAATATTATTTCACCACAGTTTCTTTAGTCAATTTATTATTGTATATATAAGTTATTTTTGTTTATTTGGTAATAGAAAAGTTTTTGTGATAAATATCTCCATAGCAAAATGTTGTACGTAGATATTTTCCTATAGTACACTTCCATATGTGGAATTTCTAGTTTAAAGCCTTTGTAAAAGTTTAAGACCTTGGACAGATACTGATAAAATATTCACCAAAAAGTCACTATTTTGCATTATTATCAGTAGTGTTTGAGAGTTTTCCTTTCTTTAAACACTGATGAACACTGGAAATCATTATTTACAAAATCTTTCAAGTTAGATAGGTGCAGATATACACATCTTGAACCTTTTTCACCTGAAATGGCCAACTGTATTTGTTCTTTTGGAACCTGCTTTCATTTCCTTTGCCACTTTTCCTACCAGAGGGTTTATGTTTATAGATGCTAAGAGCAATTTGTGTCTCACATGTGTCTTGCTGTTGTCCCAGAATGAATCCTCCTAGGAAAAGAATGACCACCTTTTAATTAATTTAACTATGCCACATTCTTCTTCAGTTAAATTCAACAAGTCTTTATTGAGTAACTATTATGTGCCAGGCACTATGCTTGACAATACGCATTCAGTTTTGAAAGATGACACTGACCCAGCTCTGAAAGAACATATAGTCTAGTGAAGGAAGAGAAACAAGTCTATAGGAAATTTAAATTCTCCAATAGAGAAATAAGCACTAGAAGCTTTGGAAGCAGCAGAAACAGTACCAAACTCTGTCTTAGGTAGTCATAGAAGGCTTCTTGGGAAAGGGATGCTTTTACTGAATTCACCCCAAAGGATGAATGGCAGTTGAGCCAGACATGGAAATGTGTGTGTGTTTGTGTTTGTGTGATGCAGTAGTACTAAAAAGTTTTATTGTATTGTTAATACAATAGTATTAAGAAAGGTCAAGGAGACCAAGGTAAATGTATGGAATTGCATATACAACATGCGTGGCTGGAGCTCACAGTGAGAGAAGTAGGAAAGGGGTTGAACTGGTTAGTAAGAGGTGAAGCTGAACATTCAGAAGTGGCCAGATTATATAGCATCTTATATTGCATGCTAAGCAGCATACGGCTTTTTCTGATGTTTTAGAGTTGCCACTGACAGTTTTCAAGCCATGGAGTGATGGAGTCAGATTGACTCTCTGGAAAGAGTCTTCTGGCTCTAAAGTAGGAAATGGATTTGGGGGCAAAGGCAGGGCATTACTGGAGTCTCAGAAAGCGTTTAGGAGGCTCTTGAGAATGGGGTAGCAGTGTGAATGTGGATAAGTGGACCGATTAGAGAGATAATTAGGGAGAAAAACAGTGGTTAATATTTACTGAGAGAGATGAGGAGAGAGGAGTTAAAGGTGGTACCTATATTTTGGGTGGCTGGAGACGCCTTGAAATGAGTTTGGGAGCACAGTTTGGGAACACAGAAGAGAAGCAAGTCTCTGAGGATGAAGGCGTTTGGAGAATTCAGTTTGGGATCTGCTGTGTTGTTGGTGGCTGTCGTACATCAAAGTGGAAGTATCTTGTTGGAAATAGGTTGGATATATGGATCTGAAGCTCAGTGGAGTTTTCAAGGGAAATACAGAGCTTTGGAGTTATCAACACATAAACAGGAATTGAAATATGAGTTCCAAAGAAGAGTATATAGAATGGGAAGAAAAGAGGGGTCAGGACAGAAAGCTGAGGAATTCCAGTATTTAATGGATGAAGAGAAGAGATGAGATGGAGTAATCAGAGAAAGAAAAAGTGTTGCCATGGAAGGCCTTTTAAGGAGGACAGGATGTTTATCAGCAGCAAATGGTGTCCATTAATCACATAAGAATTTTGGATTTAGCAACAAGAGGTATCTTGACCTAGTTTACAGGTATTTCAGTGGAGGTGGATGCCACATTCCAAAGCGTTAAAGGGTAAATGGGAGATGAGGCGTGAAGAAAATAAATGCAGACACCTCTTTTTAAAAGACTGTAAAAGGATGAGAGAGAGAGGATGGTAGCTGAAAGATGGCTCTGAGAGGAAACAGAGCGGGAGAGGCTGCTGATGTAGGAGAGAGGACACTTGAAATGATGGATGAAAGGGTTGGGCTCTAGAACTCGGGAGCATTCATTCTTCTGAGACAGCAAGAGAGATTCTGCACCTTTTGTGGCAGGAAAAGTAAATAAGAATAGGTGTAAATGGGTATGGTAGTGGGGAATCGAGGGCTTTTTGATGTGATGGTTTCTATTTTATTTGTGCGGTAGGAGGCAAGATTCTCTGCTGGGTGTTTGAAGAGTCATGGTTGGGTAGGAGGTTTGAATAGATTGCAGGTTTTAATTGCTGCTGTGGAGAGTGGAAAGGGGAGCCAAACGGGGATGGATAAGAAGATGCCCAGGCAACGCGGAGGGTCGTGTGGAGCTTGAAGCTGATAATTTTTTTTTTTTTTTTTTTTGCGGTACGTGGGCCTCTCACTGTTGTGGCCTCTCCCGTTGCGCAGCACAGGCTCTGGACGTGCAGGCTCAGCGGCCATGACTCACGGGCCCAGCCTCTCCACGGCATGTGGGATCTTCCCGGACCGGGACGTGGGTTCACGTCCCCTGCATCGGCAGGCGGACTCTGAACCACTGCTCCACCAGGGAAGCCCCTGAAGCTGATAATTTTAAGTGACATCATATCTGTGCATGGCTTTATAATTTTCTTCTCTAGCTGAGAAGGCAGACTTCAAGGTTTGGGAGTTTTCCAGTTGAGTGTGACGGAAGATTGATGGGGCAAGCTATTTGAGGGCAATGCAATTGCATGGTTGAAGTGAAATTAACCATGGGTTTAAGGCTGGGCAGGGAGAGGCTCGTGATAGGAGGGGGTCTGAAAGATCAGGAGAATGTAGATGGGTCAAGGTCCTGGAGGACGGGGTGAAGTTAAAGAACTGGTGTAAGTACAAATAAATGAGTAGGAGAGCTGTAAGGGAAAGATGTTGCAGTCAGAAGTAGAGATTTTGGATTTAAGTTTTCAGAATTGTACCATTTTCAGAAAAGGGTTGTATTCAACGAATTTAACTGGTCTGACATGGCCAATGACCAATCAGAGTAAACCGTACACAGTCATACTGATGTGTACCTTTTGATTCCAGAGCGTGGGTATGGGGTTGAACTGAGGAAGGACAAGGAGTGTGAGCCCTGGATGAAGCATTTCCCTGAATATTGAATTTTTCCAGACTGAAGTTGTGACTTGAGGATGAAAAGGAAAATCATGAGTCTGTTACCACTATCATCGAAAATGAGAGAGGCAGTTCTTGTCAGTATCATGCCAAGATAATTTGGGGCTGGTTAACCATGATAAAGAGAGGAGGAAAGTGGTAGAGTCAGGTGGGGCTGCTATAATAGAACACCAAATACTGGGTGACTTACAAACAACAGAAATTTATTTCTCACAGTTTTGGAAGCTGGAAATCCAAGATCAAAGCATTGGAAGGTTTGGCATCTGGCAAGGAGCTGCTTCTTAGTTCATAGCTAGGTATCTTCTCACTGTGTCCTCACATGGTGGAAGAGGCAAGAAGCTCTCTCAGGTCCCTTTTATAAGGGCACTAATCCCATTCAGGAAAGCTCCACCCTCATGACCTAAGCACCTCTCAAAGACCACACCTCCTAATACCATTACCTTTGGGATTAGGATTTCAACATATGAATTTTTTTTTGGCGGGGGGAACACCAACATTTAGACCATAGCAGCCTACGCCTCAGCTGGTCAGAAGTTTTACAGGACAGTGGCAGAGTCATATTCTGAACCAGTGTTAGGAGAAAGGCATATGGACCCCACTCTCCAACCTTGGGGATTTGGAAAGATAAGCAACCATTTGGGAAGGTTGCAGGGAACAATGTTCTTTGAGGATCCAGTAAGACAAGAAATCAGAGTGGATATTAAAAGGGAGGATGAGATACAGTAGACTGTGTTTACCCTGCAATGGCAGAGTTTGGAATGAGGAGAGCAGTGGGAGGTTGATTCAGGGAAGAAGGACGTAAAGCAATATGAAAATGTGCAGATAGGAGGATGCTAGATGTCAGAGAGGCTTAGACCTTGAGTGCTATCTTTGGAATGATTAGCAAGCTGCAAGGTTTAGTCATAGCAGTCTCCTGATGGATAGGGGATGGGGAGGATAGGAGCTCAGGCCAGTGTGGAAAGCGTGAGCCGTGGCCTGGAATGATTGTGCTTCCAAGAAATCCCAAGGCAGGTGAGCAGGCTGTCACTGGAATTGGTTCCAAGATTTTGACCAAATGTTGGAAACACCGACTGTCTCTTGTGGGACATGTATCTGGTTTTCCTACAGCAGAGTACACCTGCAGTGTGACTTAATTGTGCTAAAGTTGAGAATAACATTCTATCCTCAAATGGAAGCCATGAATCCCTTAGTGCAGAGTGGGGAGCCGAGATGCATTTAACTGGAAAGCAAGGGTCTGAATTAGTGAGTACTCAGTTTAGCCTGCTGTACGCTGTCTCCAGATACAGTGTCAAATAGCACATAGGTCTTCAGATGATACTTATTCAATAATTGGGCTTTGGTTAGTTGTTTGCAAAACGGAGTGATGTGCATTGCTTTTCAGATTTTACAGTAGAGTGATGGGGTGGGCTTGGCCAATATCTCACTCTGGTCCTCAGGTTCTTCCTTGAGGTAAAAAAATCAAAGGGCCATGGGGAATGCTGTTTGTGGCAGAGCCTGAGTATAGAGAAGAAGAATTAGTGAACTGAAGGGTATTATAAAAATAAGTACATGCCAAATAACTAAGGATACAAGAAAACTTGATGTAGCTTGACTTGCAGATGACCTTATTCCTTCCGTGTTCCAGCTCTCCAGTATGATGCCTTGCACAGACTTAGTGAATATCTAAACATGTTTGTCGATGAGTCTTTTGTTGCTCAGGTTACCAGGAGAAAGTAACAGCAAATGTATACTTTTATCAAGGGTAGTGCTGGAAAGGAATATAGCTATGTGGTATTGTTACAAGCTGGCAGACTTAAGGATACCCAACTGGCAGCTGGAATTAGTTTTCCTGCTCACCATGGTAACATGCTCTCCACTCCCCAGCATAGTCTGCTATTGCTGCAAAGGCCCCAGCATCCTAGTGGAGGAAGAGTCATGGATTAGTTGATGGTGGTCAAAAGACTTCCTTCCTTCCTTCCTTCCCTCCTTTCTCCACTCACAAATGCTTAGCGCATGCCAGCTTTGTGTTAAGTACCGGGAATACAAAGATGACGAAATCCTCTCTCCTTGCAAACAGCCTTCAGTGCAATTCGCTACAAACTTGGGTATTCTGGGAAGGCTTCCCGGGTGATACAGGCTTTGGAGAATGAAAACGAGTTTGGGGAGAAGAATATTCATTAGCAGGAATGATAGGTGTGAAGTTAATATGTCAAAATAATGAGGCGGAAAAGGTCATGGTGTCTTTGGGGGAAGAATGAGAAATCAGCATTAACAAAATCTAGAATGCATACTGGAAAGAAGGGCCCAGATTTTGAGAGGCTTAAATTTGAAGTCAAGATGCCTGATTTTTGTCCTTTAGGCAGTGGGGAGCTACTAAAGCAAGGAAGTGAAATGATCATACTTGCTGTTTAGTAAGATCCTTGTCGTGGCTGTGTGGAGGCCTCTAGGATTGAGGAATGGATTCGGTTATGTCAGAACAACTGGGACCTTGCTACTTGAATTATCCTCTGTGGAGTATCAGCTTCAATAGCAGCGTCACCTGGGAGCATGTGAGAAATGCAGACTCTTGGGCCTCACCCAGAGGTACTGAATCATTTTAACGAGATTCCCAGGTGATACGTGTGCACAGTAAATCGGAAGCTACGTTGATAGGTAGTGCTTATGGCATTCATGTAGGACCCATGGGAGGGATGACCTGAACTTTTTCCTTCTCTTATACCACAGATGCACAAACCACTCCATGATCTTTTTATCCCCGTTTTTGAAATGCTGGGGGAAATCTTTAAATGTATATTTCAATAATTTGAGAAATTTTGAAAATTCTTTTAAGCCATGGCTTTTGGAAACATTTTTGTCACAGGTTGTTAATGTACGAGTGGGTTCAGGGAGGCATGCACAAGAGACTTTTATATCTGTGCTATCTTATTTCTTAAGCTTGGTGATGGGATGCAGGTGTTCATATATTACAATTTGCTGTTTTATGTAGGTTGCAATATTTTATCATTCATATTCATAAACTCTTGATTCAACAGTAATTTTTAGTGATGTACAAAGGGAAAAGGGCAAGAAACTTCATCCAATATGGTACCTCAAGACTCATGTCAGGGGTGGGAGAACATAAATGATGGTGGTAATATTCGTGTGAATGGTAATAGTTACATTTGCTGAGTGCTTAATAGATACTTTTTTGGGTATACTCACTATGTGCTAGACACCATTTTAAGTGCTTTATCTATAACTCGCTGAATGCTCATGACCACTCTAGGTGGTAGGACCTATTATTTATCATGATTTCATAGGGACATATTTTTTTAAATTTTATCAAAGTATAGTTGAATGATAATGTTGTGTTACTTTCTACTGTATACCACAGTGATTCAGTTATACCCATGTATGCATTCTTTTTCCTATTCTTTTCCGTGATGGCTTATCACAGGATACTGAATATAGTTTCCTGTGCTATACAGTAGGACTTTGTTGTTTATCCATTCTATATATAATAGTTTTTGCATCTGTTAATCTCAAACTCCCGCTTCATCCCTCCCCCACCCCCCATTCCCCTTGGCAACCACAAGTCTATTCTCTATGTCTGTATGTTTCTGTTTCATAGATAAGTTCATTTATTTTGTATTTTAGATTCCATGTATAAGTGATATCATGTGGTATTTGTATTTCCCTTTCTGACTTACTTCACTTAGTATGACAATCTCTAGGTCCATCCATGTTGCTGCAAATGGCATTGTTTCATTCTTTTTTATGGCTGAGTAGTATTCCATTGTCTATATGTGCCACATCTTCTTTATGCATTCATCTGTCAATGGACAGTTAGGCTGTTTCCGTGACTTGGCTATTGTAAATAGTGCTGCTGTGAACATAAGGGTTCATGTATCTTTTTGAATTCTAGTTTTGTCAAGATATACGCCCGGGAGTAAAATTGCTGGATCATATGGCAACTTTATTTTTAGTTTCTTGAGGAACCTCCATACTGTTTTCCATAGTGGCTGCACCAATTTACATTCCCACCAACAGCGTAGAACTGTTCTCATAAGGATATGTTCATAGATGGAAAAAAAAAGTGTGAAGATGTTAGATACCTGGCCCAAGGCCACAAACTAGAATTTGGACTCAGTTCCCGGAAATCCCAGGCCTAAGTTCTTAATCACTACACTATAGTGTAGTATGTACACAGCCTCTCTGCATAAATAGATGTTGATTGAAGACGATTGAGGATAAAGGATCATAATGAAATAAATGTACTCTTTTTCCTCGGCCAGTTCAGAGCAAAGCAAATGCAATACATTTTTGGCTTTGGGGAGACAATTCTCATAGCATTTGTTAGCTATCTTCTGTATATCTAAACTTGGGAAAATGCAGTTTGGAGCTAGAAATGAATGATATTGAGAAACATCCCATTTGAATTTAAAATATGGAGAAAATCCACTCATTAAAAAATAAACTATATAAGACCTCTCTTTGAAACATCTACACCGCACAAGTCCCCAGTTTTCTGTGACTGAACTTGTAACCTTCCTTCTAGACCCAGGTAAATGTCATTCTGTTGGAAATCTTTTCCCCATTTTCCAAGATGGGCCACCTCCTCCTTTCATTCACGTCCCCTCTACCTGTGATGATAATAATAATAGCTGACACTTATTACATTACGGTGTGTTGAACATGTTGTTAGCATTTAACTTATTTTATCTTCTTCTAACAGCCCCATGGACAGTTATCACTCTCCTCATTTTACAGAGGAAGAAACTGATATATTTTGAGATTAAGTAACTTGTCTGACATCTTGCAGAGACAGAATTCAAATTTCAGTAGTCTGACCCTGGAGCTGGATCTTCAGCACCACAGAGCTATCTGCCTCCCTCCCCACATGGATTCAATTGTCTTTTCCCCTCTTCTGACTCTTTCTAAATCATTCATTAAAGTATTGAGTGTATCTTGCGAATTGGGTTTTCTTCCCAGTGGTGGGAATGCATTGGTGAACAAGCAAAGGTGCTTCCCCTCTCGGCAAAGGGTGGAGGGCAACATCTTCTAGAAAGTGAGAACAGCATAATTAATGGTGTGGAAGGGAGAGAGTGAACAGTCCTTCCCAGAGCTCCTTCATGGATGGAGCGTAGAGTTCACTGAACAGAAGGGTGAGTCTTGAGGCTGGAGAGCTGAGCAGAGCCAGACCATAAAGCTTCTTCTCGCGTTGTAAGGAGTTTGGGTTGCAGTTTACTGTGAGGGTAATGGTTTTGAGGACATTCGGAGAATGTGCATCTAAAGTATATGCATTTACATATTGGCACTTCGTTAGCGACTTTAAAGAAACTAATCAGCCATTAACTTCATGTTCAGAAAGTCTCATTCAAGAAGTTTTTTTAAAGAATAACAATGAAAGACATTGGGGAAAAAAAAAACCCAATAAAACGTAACACTTTATTATTATTTGTTATCTTAGAAGGAATTCACCAAAGGCTTCATATTATGCTATGGCATCTTTAATTATAAAAATAAGCAAATAAAATAACTTGCATCTGTCATTACCATGATATGTTTCATAACCTTTATATGCACATGGAGCTTAAAAATGTAATTTAACAATAAATAATGACATATACCAGATATGCTCACTGTTTATTCCAGTACTCAGCCAAAAACCTAAATATCATTTAAATTATAAATACATAATGCAAATATAATGGCACAAAAATGTCTAAAGTGCAACCAAATCACAAGAGAAGAATCATGCAAACTGGTCTAGGTCAGCCCCGGAATCACTCTGTGCAGCAAACACAAGACAAAGCTTTGGAAGTTTAAGGGGGACTTGGAGGGAGCAGGATGGGAAGAAGAGAAGCAAAAAACTAGCAACATTGTGAGAACTGCTTCTTTCCATATGTGTAGATATATGTATTATAGATACATATATAAATATTATTGTGGGGAGAAAAGGAGGGGGTACCACGGTTTGAAGAGGTCACAGCAAATCAAAGAGAATCCACTGGACGGAAGTAAGAGAGAATTTTGTTAGGAATACTCATGAACTACTCGTTGCATTGGGGTCCTGGCTTAGTGGGTTTGAGAAATGGACACAACACACAAAACTGTAATAGCTTTTCTGGTTTGGAGAAGCCAGCCTTGCCTGCAGGGGAGGAATGGGTGAGGGAGGGAGAGGGATAGTCAACTTAGAGTATGATCTACCTGATTTCCAAGAGGCTAAGGCAGTGTCCATATGTTTGGGGACCTGGGGATGGGACAGTTCTGAGTATAAAAATGCTCTTAACAATCTGATGTCAGCACGCTGAGAGGCTGTGTGGGGACAAAGGCAGCCACACTTGTGCTGCTGCTGGGTCTGTTGCATTCGCTCTTGGTCCTTGAGCAGCACGTTACTGGTTTTAAAGGCTTTGTGGTAAAGTTGTATTGCTTTTCGTTTTTCTGGGGATGTGCCCTCCCTCCTCCCAACAGCATCCCTAACACTCGATTTGGGCAAATCTGGAGTTTATCCTAGTGAGAGTCAAGCACCAATGGTTTCTACCTAAGCGAGTTTGGAGTGGCCCTTACAGTCCTACCCCTCCTCCCTCTTCCTCTCTCAACATTGACCTTTGGTGGGCAGTGACGCTCCTAAGGGACTGTTGGGTTCAAGGACAGTGACCCTGAGAAACTACTGTTGTTCATAGCTAGGTTAATCATTTGGCTTTGGTGGTCGCCATCTTGTAAACATCACGGCAGAAATGATCAAACCGCCAGCTCTTTTTTTTTCTCTTTCTTTCATTTTTTTTTTTTTCTTTTTTCTTTTTTGCAATCCTACAGAGATGGCCCAGCTGCCAGGACTACTTTGGCAGGCAGCGTGCTACAGGACAAAAATGTAAGAGGAGTCTATTAAGGCTGGACAGCCCAGGGTTATTTATACCCCCTCAGCCCCAAGTCCCCCAAACTAAAGACCCAAAGGCTGATTGACTCATTCCTGATTGAGTTAAGGGAAAGCCTCCTACCCCATCATCAGGCTGCCAGATGTACCAGGCCCTGATGAAAGGCAGAAAGTCAAGAACTGCCACTTCCCAAGGTATAGCAGGCCTTATCACACTCTAAGTGGTCCAAGCCCAAAGGGATGCTCTTTTTGGTTCCTGTAATTCTCAGTTGGATGTGACAGAGCTGTTTCAGGAGAGGTCTAAGTCAAGAGTAGCCTCTGGGTTGAGGTGGGCTGGGAGATTAACATCTTGCCTGGGGTCCTTCAGATAAACCTGTTGGTTTTTCCTATCTCATACAGGCCCATCTTAAGTTTTGATGTTGAATAAAACTACTTCTACCCCCTTAGTTATAAAAAAGGCCACAAGGAGCATTTATGTGGATATCTGGAAGTGAGATAGTTATTCCATTCCCAGGAAAAGAAAAATAAAGCTAAGTTACAAAACTAAATCTATATGCAATAAAGTTATTCTATACTGCTTTGTTGAAGCAGAGTCCTCTGGAATTTATGTACAGTACATTAGTTTTCACCTGTTTATATTCCACAGTTAGACCTTAAGATTCTCTGGATTTAAGACAATTGTTAAAGATACTTTTAAAGCTCTGAGCAGTTACAGTACATAGAGATGTTAGCTTTTTGTTTTTCATTAGATGCAAGAAGAGGCAGGCTCCAAGTCTGGTTGGAGAGCCAGGCTCGGGCAATTTGGTAAATGTGTTGGGAAGAAGATTAGACATTGAGGATCAAGACCGTAAGACACTAGCTCATGAGAGATCAAGAATTCAAATATGACATTCATATTCGTCCATGGCCAGCACAGATTCATAACACGAATTCCACTGAGCATCTTTATGAGCGTTTTAAGACATGCATTTAAATTAAGTTGCTTCTTACCAGCTAACTCTACTGGGGCAACCATTCTAAAGGGTTCCACATCTTCAAATGACAAAGTCTGGGGAATTAACATGAATGTTTTGTGTTTGAGAGTCATTGGAGGGGAGCTGGGAAAAGACCTGGTAGAGGAAAGTGGTAAAAGAGACCACTTTCTCCTGAGGAGAGGCAGAAAAGATCACACGTGTTCTGTTGGTGAGAATGCCGCCATTGAAGAATGTTGAGAGATTGATTACAGAAGCCTAGTTTCATGCAATTTTTTTTTTTAAGGGGGGGATAGAAAATAGGAACTACTTAAAAAAAATCAAACCAGGCACAGTACACTCGAAGTTGGTGAGCGAACACCCTTAAAATGATCGTAGTTTGGTGAGGTTGTGAATACCTCTCCCCGGCTATGCACTCTCGTGGGAGGTGCGTTTGATGAGGGAGGGAGAGGCCACCTCACCTCGGAGGCTCCTGAGGAGGACTTTCAGCTTCTGTGGCTCGTTGGCACGCCTCCTGTTGAAGTCAGCTCGCTGGTGTGTGTGGGCACAGTGGTCTGTCTGCAGGATGTGAAAGAGGCTGGCCATGTTGGGTCCGATTTTCTCCATCAGGCTGTCTCTGATTGTGCTGACTGTGTCTTCATCACATTCCAGTAGGCTTCGGACGAGTCTGTTATAGTATCTGCATTGGGAAAGAGAGGGTCATTCAGTGAGAGCAAGGCAAGACCCAGGCTTTCATCTGGGCTCCAGTCAACACCCGTCCTGAATGGCCAGATGAAGCACCCACGAATAGTTGCCTCAGCTGAAGGTGGCTTTTGCTTCTAACCTTTAGGCAGTGTCTTCTTAGTGTGAGTGCTTGCGCTGCCTGGATTTACCACCCAGCGCAAGACAGCTCTGTGTTCACGTTTCGAGCTCAGGAGACTGAGATCGTACTTTGAATAGTAGGCTCGTGGCGATGTCTAAAATGTTTAGAAAGAGAGACTCGTGGAGCTAGATGGGATCACAGAGACGATTTAATGGCTCTTTCATCATTTCATTGTATAGAGAAGAAACTAAGGTGGGAGAGCTGAAGTGACTTGTCTGAGGTCATACAGTGGGCTAGTGGTCGAAGCAGGACTTAGTCAAATGTATGAGGTGACCCAACCCTCACACTTATGTTTTAATAGTCATTGCACATGGATGCAATCATTTGCAGTTATTTTGGTGCCTCTTTGCGATCTTTCTTTTTCTTGGTGGGGTGTGTGGGTGTGTGTGTGTGTGTGTGTGTGTGTGTGTGTGTGTGCATATTCTGATTAATTTCTATCTTTTTTTTTTTGGCCGTGCCGAGTGGCATGTGGGATTTTAGTTCCCTGACCAGGGATCAAACCCGTGCCCCCTGCAGTGGAAGTGTGGAGCCCTAACCACTGGACTGCCAGGGAAGTCCCTAAATTTCTGTTTTTAAAGGAGATCCCTGTCTTCAGTATCTCATGCATTTTTCTACTCAATTTCCCTGTCATACACTTGGCTAGCCTCTCTGAAGGCTGTTGTCTCACCTCATTTTCAGTCTTCTTGCAAAGGTATATTTCAGTCAGAGGGCCAGATGCCAGGCAACAAGGATATTTAAATAGAAAGATTGGTGATCCTTAGTGGTGTGTGCTTCAATAGTTTCAAGAAGCCTTCTCCCACTGCTCTAGATTGTGCTGCCCTCTCCTTTTTTGGGATGTTTTATAGATGTTGGGTTACCATCGTACAGGTCAGCATTTGATGGTTTATTGATGGTTTTATCTTCCTGACTAGGCTGTAAACTTATTGAAGGCAGGACATGTGTCCTTATTCTTTGTATCCCTCATGTGCCATGTCCTAGGGCTATAGTGTCTGCACAGTCATTGTGTTGATTTATTTTGTGGCCACTGAGAGAATGGAGCTTTCCAAATAGAGTTCTTTTCAATGTCATGATTTCCAAAAGAAAAAATTATCTGTAGGTCTTCTGGTAAGTTTTACAAAAGAATTTATGTTTGGTATAAATTTCCTTCATCTTTGGTGCAAGTTCTTTAAGCCTCCAAAATGCTGCAGCTAACTGTTACGGCTCAGAAAGGGTAAAACTGTCTCAATATATTTTTTTTCCTAAAGACCATGGTTTAATCATTTAAAATAGTCACAGGACATGTTTCCACACATAAGGTGACAGTGAAGAAGATGTGAAAACAATTGTGTAAATGTTGTACAGCAAATAGTCCTAGGCAATACTCCCTTTGATGCAGGTTTTTGAAAAATCAGTACATATGGGTTAGACAGCATGGAAACTACCAAAAAAAAGATGGAGTCTTTTATGACATAGAGAACACACTTAAACCTTGTCATTGACCTTTTATCAGTAAACTCTCTAATAGTTAAGGCATATAAATTACTCATCCTATTATTTGGGAAGACACTTCGGGTATTTCCCAATTTGAATTGGGATGCATTTGCTCCATTTCGAGGTGGCAGTTGTCAGAACCCATTAGCTCTGTGTTCACTAATTAGGGACTGTCCTAATGACGGTGGTCTGCAGCATTTATGTGGAGAGACCCTTTCCTCAGAGGAGCCCTAGGACTGCCGGACCACAAGATCTGCCGTGAAAAGAAACCTGTTTATTTTTAACTCACCTCACAGAGCACAGGATCAAACATCTTTCCAGAATAACTTAACCCCCCAGAGAGGTCCTTTCAAGGATGTACAGTAAATAGAGTGGAATGTGGGCACTGAAGCAAAGCCATCACCCTTCTGTGAGGGAGCAGAACCAAGCTGGGGACAGAGGGAGAAATGTGTCTGGGTCTCCGATGTAGTCCTGGCTCTACCCCTCCCATGAGGGAGGATTATATCCAGCTGTTGGTAAAACTGGGATTCCCTGGCACAGAGACACATTTTCCAACCCTTTGGAATTATAAAGCACATGAGTCAAAGCAGATCTCACTTGGATGGGGAAATGGGGAGAAAAGTGGTTTTGGAAAAACTGAGAATAAACTACTTTGTACCATTAGCTTCAGACATCTACACACCCACACAGATCCCCAGGCATCTCGTGGGCTCTGCTAGGATGTGGGTCCCCTGGATCTCTTTGTCTATTTCAAACGGTGATTAGATCCTAGAGAAAAAGGTTTCTGACCCCTCATCTTTCTGCCCCTCAATAAAGACTTTATAACTTAGAAGTTAACCCTTCCACTTCTAGAAAGAAAGAACTGTTCACACCAAAGGATCTTCCAAATGGGCTGGAGAGGATGATCTTTCCTTATATCAACATGGAAAACTCTAGTCTGGATGAAGAAGTCTAACACCAGTAAGGAAACTAAGCTGCTGTAACTAGCCTCACCTCTTTAAGGTCAGACGCGTTCCTCTGGCCCCCACTTTGTCAAAACACCTCTTCTCCATCTCTGAGAGAGCCTACCTTTACTGTTACTTTCTCTGCTGGCCCCGACAGGCCACCTGTTCTTGGTGCTTCTTGAGGATGACCCTTGCCAGCCTGACTGTTCTTAGCGACTCCCCCCAAATCTACCCTTAGCTTCTCCCATGGAGCTGGTTACCTCAGCCAGGGCAGGCTAAGAGAGCTCCTTGAAATAGATAACAGCCATGGCTCCAGTAGCGGCTCCTCCAAGTGTGGGAAACCTATCAGGCTGCCTTGATGACAACACCGTTTGCCTGAGCAAGCAATAGATTAATCCCACACCTCTCTATTGAGGGCCAGAATATGGCATTGACCTCTGGGGTTGTGTGGGCTGATGAGACAGACCTTTCCTATCTCTAAGCCACTCAGTGAGGTTATTGAAGAGATTTAGCAATTGTCATGTGTTCCTTGATCACTGTCTTGGACCAAGACTTGATGTTACTATAGCTATTGGTGAGAGCTGTACACAAATTTAATCGTTGATCACCAGGGGGTACATTTATTCCATTCTACTTGGAATTCCATTTTTGGATTGTGGATTTTATCTGCAGGTTTTAGTGGCTGCCATTTTTGAAGTGGAAATCAAATAGCCTGGCTCAGGGCCATGTGAATTGTAGGCTCAACTCTTGTTATTCACTAGCTGTGTGACCTTCAGCAGGTCGCCCCTCTCTCTGGGTCTCTGTTTTTTAATCAGTAAAATGAGGCAGTTAGTCTAGATAACCTTTATGGTCATTTCCAGCTATGACATTTTGTGTTTCTGGGGTTCGGTATGTACGCACCTTCTCAATTTAACAAAAAAATAGTGCAGCTCTGCTTAAGGCCCATCCTTGGCAGGAAGAGTTACAACTATTTAAGAAGATGCCTTTCTTCATCTTTATGGGGAGTGGTGGTGGGATGTACTCCCGAGACTTAATGGGCTAAGCGTTCGGATCGCCCAGCCTGGAAGGACCCTTTAAAGCATGTTTCTTTCCTCCCCCTTTGAAAATTCCATCACTGACTTCTTTCCTCGGTAAAGAATAAGATCAGATATTCTCCATAGCTACTGTTTCAGCCATGCTTACCCAAATACACACATACTGCCTAGGAACCGTTCTGTGTGAAGGTTTATAAATAGTCCTTTGTTTCCCTTGATCAATATTATTCTTCTGTTTCCTGTTCCCTATCCATGCCCTAGAGAGTTGGAAGCTTTGTCAGTTTTCCCATCTGGATCTGGATTGGTTTAATTTCTTCTCAGGCCTCACGCTGTCCAGCCCGCCTGATCAATTGTGCCTGCTTCCCTCATGGTTGAAAGTAGAGTTTACAAATTCAGCCAGGGGGACACTCCAGCTCTCCTTTGTGTTCTAAGTGCATTTCTGTCATGGAAAACCTCCCTGTTCTGGCTCCTGGTCCAGTCACAGGCTTTTGGATTCTCCCAGGCCCAAATCTCATGCTAGATAAGTCACAGGAAGGTGGAATGAACCTGTAACTACTTCCTTTCACAATTCTTTGCCAACTGGCACGACGTAGTGTGTATCTATGGTGGGACAGAGGCTGGGAAAGCAGGATGTTTCAGAGGAGTGAGGAGCTTAAATAGAGCAAATCGAGCCCAGCATGGAACCGGAAATCTCTAGCTCTGAGCAGGAATAACATTAGCCAGTTCGAGTGAAGTAACTGGAGAAAGGTAAGAGCTGCCTGGAGGATTCTAGTCTTCAAGAGATGACCTTCCTTAATAAGGATGATTCTTCTAAGATGATAAAGGGAGATAACGAGACTCCTGTGACCCTTTTCTAAAGGTGGTGAAAACAAGGCACCTATTGAAAAGAACAACGGCCTGGTTAAAAACTCCTATTACTAGTCTCTTCTTAGATTGTTAGGATCACCGGTCCAGAATCTGTATTCTCCTTTCTGTAAGACCTCCTCTTCCTAATGGAAGACGCTACCTCAGTTGAATTAGAGATATTAGTATTGTCTCAAAACTGGCCACAGGCCATAGTATAGATCATGAATTGTCACTGGACCATTAAAGATCAAAACTTAGAATAACGACTGTGCTAACATATTCCTGCCCCCCAGCTACCACATAAACACATACTAAAGAGACAGGGCACTTGAGATAAATGCTGAATTTGATTTTCCTGTTCTCAGAAAATCAGGACCATGACAGAGTCACTTTCAAGGACTGAACAAACGATTTTTATAAACTGACCTGAGGTTCCGAAGAACAATGATGTGTAGTTAAGAGTGAATCAGAAATTTACAAAGTTTAACAGTCAGAGGCCTTAACCTTTCCCTGAGGAGGAGCTACTTCTCCCGTTTTGTAGTTGCATGTATGTACATGACTAACCCACTGGTAAGCCCCAGAAGGACTAGGTTATTGCCAGTATCTGAAGAAGGGTGGCAGCATCTGGCTAGGAAATTAATCAGGTAAGTCTGCATTAGTGCCCCTGTGGTCAGAATAGCACATTAAGGTCTGATCTTTGTGAATATGTGCAGATTTGGCTGGAGAGTCAAAGAATCATAGCACTTCAGGACTAGGAGTCAAGTCAGTGGCATCACAGCAGGCTGAACTTGACCGTTCTGCACTGCCCCTACCACGCCTCCATGCTAGCCCCATCAGCACCTTTCTGAACTTGATCACGGATGGGGAAGCCCAGGTCTTGCCAGGAAACTTTCTACGCCTTGGAATGAGCATGTCTGCCATCTCATGTCTTAGATGTTCACACCTGGCTGGTAAAGACAGTGAGTCAAGGGCACAGAAAGGCACGATGCTCAGATATTACTAGCTCAGCGGCTTGGGATCAGTTTAGAATACTAAGATGAGAATGTGATCTGGGGAGTCACCAGAACACCCTTCCAGGAAATCTTGGACTAGACAAATGGGATAACAGACCTGGAAGGGACCACGGGAATCATCTAGTCTAGCCACTTCACTTTTCACAAAGGAAATTTGAGTCCCACCAAAGTCAGATGGTTCGCTCTGGGCTACCCAGCGAAATATCTGATTGGGCTTAGGATGGACTCAAATATATGCAGTTTTAAAACTCTGCATTATGACATGTGACCAAGGTTTTCATAATGGCCAACTGTACTGTGCATAGTCATGATTTCAGCCCAATCTGATGTCTCAGAATCTTGTTTCCATAAACTTCACAATTGCCTTCAGGCTTATGGAAGGAAATAGACAATGCACCCAGGGATGCTGCAAATGAAGTTTTCTATTAGCTGCATGGAGAGACTTTTCCTATAACCGTGAAAAAAAAAAAAAATCCAGGCTGCTTGAGCTGTCAGAACCAATCACAAACATATTTTTTTCCTGCAAAAGCTGGGAAGACTGCAAGCTAAAATAAGAGCATCACTGTGGCAATTTAACTCCTTCTGTGTCTGGTTCTGCCGACCAACCACTCCCCTTCCCCCCGAACTGCCACACGAGTGGACTCATTTTGTACCTGTTGGAGAAGTGATTAGGGAGCTGGACGACTTCCGTGATGGCTTCAGGGTTCCGCTTGGCGACACTACACACGTTCAGCTTGCTGTAGCACTCCTCCTGCACCTCGGCAATCATCCTCTGGAAAGTGGAGCACCTCCGAATGGCCAGGAAGACCTTGGAGGTGACCCCGTTGGCGATGCACTTTAAGCTCTCTTTGACAAATGCTTTTCCCTGCCAGGGAAGGGGGGTGGGAGGACAAGATTTAGCTTGAGCTGACAAGAGAGGACAGGGCCTATGCTATGTGGAACTGAAGGGGGCTCACCTCGGCGCTGTCTCATGGCCCTCTCTGCATGTCCTTGCAATAAGCGAACTGTACCCTGCGACCAGGATTTTTTTAAAAGTCCCTATTCCCTTAGACTACCTTGAGAATTGAGCTACATAGAAATGAAATGCGATGAGAAAAAGAGATGAACCATAAACAACCACCCTTCAGCCTAAAAATAGCCATACTAGAGTTTTGTATTCTTGGGATTGAGATTTGATAACTCAAATCACAAGCTAGAAAAAAAAAAAAAAGCTAGTATGCCGGCTCTTCGTGAGAAGAACTTCTTTGTTAGAAGAACATTTTTATTTCCTCTTGAAGAGGCAAAGATTTTCCGCTCATCACCCCTCCCTTAGAAGACAGCCTCTGTCAGCCTGTTACAATTGTGTATTAGAGTGGGTGGAGAGTGGCTTATATAGAACCTATTTCTTGGCCAAAAGTGTGTGTGTGTGTGTGTGTACACACGTTGAGAATTGAGATGAGAATTTAGACTGGGGAGGCTGAGAAGCAGAGCCGGTTCCCTACGAGCCCGGCTCCTAAGAACAATAGCCTCATACACTGTTAAAGACAAGCAGCCAGTTGTGAGCAGGGGTCAAGGTCTTATTACCTGAGTGTCAAATTTAGCAGCGCTGTACAAGAAGGATTTACAGATGTCGTACATCCCATCTGTGTCACAGGTGGAGTTTTCCAGGCATGCAAAAGCTCCACAGCCAACCTGCAGAGCGCTGTTGAGGCAGCGAACCACTTCAGCTGAAAGAGACAAATCCATCCAATCTGGGTCAAATGGTGAGGACAGTCTGGAGGGATCAAGCTGATGTGGAGGCAAAATTCAAGCAAAAGGGGTCGGAAGAACTTATCCTAGAAGTCTGTGATGGGACCAGTAGATAGAACCCTTCCGAGCGGGGTGGGAATGAAGAAGAGAGGGGACAGACAGATCCCTTTTGCTTATAAGAACCAGAGAACATGGAGGAAGGGAATGAGTTTTCCCTCGGAGATACACTCTCTTGGTCTCACCATCACACACAGTTTGGGTGGCTGGAAAAGTAAGGTTGGAGTGTGAGGCATGCCCAGTGCTTACAGCAGCTCTGCAGAGTCCAAGGGCATCCCTTAAAGGCTGAAAGCATGGGAAGGTAGATGGTAGTGGTGGGTGGTCAAGTTTAGGAGGAGGAAGGACCAGGGAATCCATTTGGCTTCCAAAAAATACACTCCAGAGTCGTAAGGATGGAATTTTGGTCTAAATGGCAGAGAAGAATTTGCCAGGAGTCCACTAGGAGACCCTTCTGATATAGGGCTTTTAACTTACCTTCCTATTGGCAGAAAGAAATCTGATCCGTTCATGTTTCATCCCAACCCCCCACTATAGGACAGTGCTTAGAGGTATGCATAATCTCTCTCATATTAAAAGCCTTTTTTTTTTTAAAAAAAAAAAAAAAAGAGAGAAACACAGGTGTAGAATAACCAGGCCAAGGCAACACTTGTGCAAGACTGGAAGAAAACCGCAGAGAACTTGCATGAGGCTTTCTACATTCTGGATAAGATCTTCCATAAAAGTAATTTCTCTCCTACAGAAGAGGGGTGTTCTGGCAGGCAGCTCCGCGAGAAATGATCTGCAGCCTTCATACCATAGGAGTCTCCTCTGAGATCAAAAGCACGGTTCGGTTAGGCGGCCCCTCCCCCTCCCACCACCCGCAGCCTCTGGGATGTTACAAGTCATTTCCCTAATTATATATTTCCACGGGTTCAAATGATAACTTTGCTTTAAGCAGTTTTAATATGCATTAGGATTGCTATTGTTTTTGGCAAGCTTGAATTGTGAATCACTGCATCTCTATAGCAACTAAGTACAAAAGGAAGTGAAGCAAAGCCCTCCTCTCGGCAGGGACCTGTGCTCTTCCGAGGGGAGCAAGCGTCTGCAGCATTTGGACACCTGCGAGCCCATCTTTGCTGACAGTTGGGGGAGAGAGAGCAGTCATGGAAGGGGAGCAAGCTGGACAAGCGAAGTCCAAAGACAGAGGTGTCAATGCCGGCTTCCTAAGGACTCTTTTCCTTTAGAGACCAAGATAATACACAATTAACTGCTCAAGGAGTCAGGGCTAGAGTGAGACCTCTCCCTTGGAGAAATAGCTGCTACGTTTCACAGAGACTCTTTTTCGAGGGGCTCTCTAGCCACGGGGCTGTGTGGGGACTGAATGGAGCCCGAGAGAGCAGGGAGGGACAGAAGGAACAGTGTCGAGGGTGGGATGTGTAGGGTTTTCTCTGAATCTGCCCTGGATTTGTCAGACTGGAGGGCTATGGTTCCGTAAATCAGTCTGCAAAGGGAGCTTTCTGTGTGTTCTCTGGAGGGGCAGGGAAGTCAAGTTATAGGGTCTTCAGGGTAAAGAAAGAGGGACAGCATCAGACAAGTCACGTCTCACCTTAAGATCAGCTTCAGCTTCTGGAAAGTATAGAGAGCGCTTTGAAGCATGCCAACATTCAAGTCTTTCCCCCGCCCCCTCCCCCCCAAGAGGGTACGTGCCAGATTTCAGGCAATCAGGCTAGGCTTATGCAATGAAATACCCTCAGCAGAGCGCCCAGCTTCTTCGTTAGTTGCATGCAATTTATTAAACAAAGGAGCTCCACTTCCTAAGGCTATTGGATTACCCTGGCAGTTTATTGCCATCAGGCATGAAGCACATTTATTATCAAGATCAGCCGTCACAGACACAGTTGCAAAAGCGAGAGGCAAATGAGGACAGCTCTTTGGGGGAGAAACCGGTCCTGGGTTTGCCGCTTACCTGAGTTCTGAGCTGCCACCCGGGCTTTCCTGGGGCTCACAGAATCATTCTGCTCCGCCTCGTGGGTTGCAGAAGCACTGATCACCAGCACCAGAAGCACTGCTGAGTTTTGGAGCATTCTCTGAGAAGTTTCCGCTAAGTTGTTGGTTTTTTTTTTTTTTTCTCCTCCCCCCCCTTTCCTCTTTCCCTCTCCCGGCTCGAGTGAAGATGTGGATCTGGATACACTGAGAGCCTAGGTGAGGATTTGATGAGGATCTTTTTGTTGCTGCTGATGCTGCTTCTGCTGGCGCTTTTGCTGCTGCTGCTGCTGCTGCAGTCGCTGCTTCTTGCACCTCTGGCTTTTGCAAACTGGGGGCCCAAGAGCTGCACCCAGGGATTTTATAGCCGTTCTTATCGGTCCTCAGGATCAGGGACCAATCAGGTCCCTCAACTGGTCTGGCCAGCCAATCGGAGGGCATGCTCATTGGGCTGGAGCTGTTTGACTTCTTAGAAATATTTTCCAGCAAATTAAAAGTACCTGCTGCCAATGTCTTATACGTGTGTGTGACTGTGTGTGCAGAGATGTGTGAAAAAGCTGTTTTCACAGAATTAAGGGATGACTTTGTATTGATCTAACGAAAGGGAGATCATATGACCATCTCAACAAGGTGCCTTGGGAAATCTATCCATCTCTTTTAAAAAATGTGCTATGGGGAGGAATGGGCAGCACAGGCAGGATGAGTAGTGTGGTCTCTTTCGATTCGAATTTAGCCTCATTATAGCAGTTTTTCTATCATTTTCACAGCCCATTCTCTGTGTTGTAAGCTACATACACCATACCTCCCTGTCTTCTCAGTTTAAGTATGTTTACAGGTCTGTGAGGCATTTTGGTTGTATGTGGACATCCTGAGTTTTCACATGTATGAGCCCTTGGGAAGGGACAGATAGGAGGGGGAAGGGCCCTCATGGACTGGAATATGACAGCTCTGAGCTGTGGCCCGAGTTCCTCTTTTGATTAGCTCTATGACCCTGGTCAAGTCCTTTTACCTTGTTCTACCTGTTTCCCGATCTGTCAAATGCCAAAGTTGGAGTCTAGCATTCTTTACGCCTCTAAAACTATGATTCTCTAGTAACACAAATTAACCTCGACTCCATCTTTTTTGTTACCATCACGACTACAAACTCCAAGAGTGTTAGTTACTACAGGTAGACACACGCACACCTATGTACACCATGCTCAACAGGGAGACATCATGAATGCCTGGAAATTAATAAACTGTGTATTCAAGCCCAACAACTTCATAATCACGTTGAAACCATAAGCTGGCCAAAGTAAGACTAAATCTGCTGGGTAAACCAATTCATTTCTTGGGGAGGGGGAGGGGTAAGGGGGTGGACAGTACAGGGAGGAAGGGGCAGGAGACCAGAATGTGTAGGAGAAAAGACAGATAAGCTCTAGACATAATAAGAAAATTACAGTGGCATCACAAACAAGCCTAGGATAGAAGCTCATATTTTCTTATAAGTGGGTTGTAGGCAACACTGAGGCTTGTCACTAACTTGTGAAGGAAGCTAATGATCTCAGAGAGGACTTAGGGTAGAAAAGTGGTCATTAAGGGCTGGGTTGAAGTAAAGGAGGTAAATGAGAGGTAAAGGAGGTAAAGGAGGTAAATGAGAAAGGGCCATTGGAGATTCATACAGAGAGGGGCAAGATGACCTTGTAAGGAAACAGAGCCAGTGGCTTCTGTGTAAATCCTCCAATCTTCAAACAAAGGTTGAAGAAAGAGCGCCAACCCTATTAACCACAAACCAAGAATCAACCCTATGTGTGTGTGGGGAGTGAGCTTGCTGAGTGATTAGAGGTTCCCTTGCCAAAAAAAAAAAAAAAGGTTGTTTGGAAAGCATGAAGTTTGCTAGAAAAAGAGATAGAGGAAATAAAGGATAGAGGGAATAACCAAAGAAAAGAAAGGGAATTTTCAAATTTCCATTAAATAATAGTGTTTTTCAATTTAGATTAACTGACAGTATTTGTCAAGTGTCTTCTAGGCTGGGAGCTAGTGGATGAGTGGGGGAAGGTAAAGGAGAATAGAGATAGAAGGAAGAAAAGTAATGATTCTTATCATCGAGGCGCTTGTAATCAAGTTGGGAAGACAGTCAACCCCAGTCATATTTCCTAAAGGTTCGGGATGTCAGGACCTTGCATGGTAAGAGAAGAGCATGGTCAACATTGGCTAGAGATGTGGGGAAGGCTTCACGGAAGGGTCAGTGCAGGAAAGATGTGAGCTGCTGTTAGTGCCTTTTAAGAATGTAGGAAAAAGCCATGATATTTCATTTTTTAAAGCGCTTGTGTTCCGGAAATCTCAGAGGTTGTTTTTATTGCTTTAGGCAGGAGTGGTAGATGTATGGCACTGTGGCACTGCAACATAGTCATTCAGTGTTTTCTTCTAGAAGGAAAAAGAGGACAGATGCATGCATATTATTCCCAAGGATTTGGATTTCTGTTCCTCAACATTCTCTGCCTCCTTAGCCATTGTTTATTTTTCTTATTTTTTAAAAAATAAATTTATTTATATATTTATTTTTATCTTTGGCTGCGTTGGTTCTTTGTTGCTGCGCTTGGGCTTTTTCTAGTTGTGGTGAGCAGGGTGAGCACTTGGTGAGCACTTCGTTGCAGCGTGTGGGCTTCTCATTGCGGTGGCTTCTCTCGTTGCAGAGCACTGGCTCTAGGTGCGCGGGCTTCAGTAGTTGTGGCGCATGGGCCCAGTTGCTCCATGGCATGTGGGAACTTCCCAGACCAAGGTATTGAACCCGTGTCCCCTGCATTGGCAGGCGGATTCTTAACCACTGCACCACCAGGGAAGTCCCAACCATTGTTTATTGTTAATGGCAGTGCTGTTTCTCTTGTTAGACTTTCCCTGTGTTGACCTACTGGCTTTGTAGGGTGATGACTTACTTTCCACCATCCACATTTTTCCCCTACGCTCTGGTGCTCCCACCAGAACAGATTGTTCCACAAGTGTCAGGATGTGTTTTGCGTTTTCTCTGATGTTGATTTATAGTTTCTCCTTATTTCACTCACTTACTATCATGTGCCTGGAGGTTCCTAGCTGGGTGTGTGAAGTGTCTCACAATGACAGATAAGCTGTCAGCTGAAGAAATCCAATAGTGGGCAGCCATATTGATTTGCATATTAATTAGTGCATCAGTGCATTTGAGAACATCAAAGGCAGAAGCTGAAGCCTAAGTAGAAATGCCCAATGGAAATAAAGTTTCTTCCCCAGAGTTCAAGGACCTCTAAATGTCCACAATCATTGTGCTCCTCTTGGACTTTGATATAGCAATGATAGAAGAGTATTGGGAACACTGGAGGTGATGTCTAGTTTCTAAGGAATTTGAATATCAGACTTCAGAGTTTGAATACTATCTTGCAAGCAACAAGGAGTCAAGGGTTCTTGAGTAGGAATTGTTAAATGTGTTGAAATTAGCATCTGGGGAAGGTCTTTTGATTGTACTTAGGATGGTTTGAAGGAAGAAAAGAATGGCGGTTGTAAGACTAGTTAGTAATATCAGTTTGCTTTGATGAGGTCCTGGACAACCACAGTAGTAATAGGAAAGGAAGGGAGAAAATTATGACAGATATTTTAAGTAAAATGGAAATTATCAATTAACCTAAGAAATTGATTGGAAAAAATCCTTCTCGTAGTTTAATGATAATGGAGATAATGTACATCAGGGTTTTCCCTTCCCCATTTATTGGTTATGATTTTTAGTGGATAAGACTATCTAGCATCTCGGTTAGGCAGGCACTTTCTGGGGTTCTGTTAAGGTAGTAATTTACCCAACAAAAGGACTTGATGTGCTTAAGGTAGGTGAGGAACTGTGCAGTAGGTGGGAGGGGAGGGAAGCCTTTGCCATTACCCCCAAGCAGGGAAAGTGCAAAGGAGTGGGTGGCAGAAGCTGCCAACACCTAAGGCTGGGTGATGGTGCCCTGGCTGTGCCCATGCAAGGCTGGCATGAGTTCAGTGAGATTAAGCCAGAGATCTCTGGGGCTTTGTTGGATTTGGCTAGCTTAAAGCTGAGCAGTGAATGGCTCTTCGCCTTTTGGTGAGAGCAGCCAGGAGCATGGTTTCTTGGTAAATGTTTCTTTTGTTGTTAACAGAGTGCAAGGCTCATCAAGGTTGGTGTGACGTGGTGACCAAGGTTGGAGTGTCATCATCATTCTTTTATGGGAATTTTAGGCCTGACTGCACTGTTGGACTATTGAGTCATGCCTTCCTAACCTCAAGAAAAAGGAGGAGAGGAAGAGGAGAAAGATGAGGGGGAAAAATGATTTTCATCCTTCTGTAAAGATACCAGGTTTTCTGTGTGGACAGTCTCAAATTCTTGAGTCTTAAATTCTTTACCTCTCTAAGTTGCCTTTGATTGCTTTAAACTCTGCCAAAGAAAGAAAGGGAGAAAATATATTAAGAGGGCGAACTCCCCTCACCCCCACTGATTTAGGGAGGGTTACTGAGTGCTTGGCACTAGGTCAGGTGATGTGGGAAATGCAGAGAAACGTTTGATGTTTTCCTGTGCTCCATGAATTCCCAAACTAGTTCTTAACGCATGAATGTTGTATTTGATGAGGAAGAATATCTGTTTTCTGGAAATATAACACGGTAAGTGGGTTGGACTAGAGTTTACAGGTTTAGATTCAATTAACATTTACTGGGTGCCTATCTGCTCTATGGCAGGCATTGCTGCCGGTGCTTCATATCTGTGAGAAAAAACCCTGCTCTCCTCTCCTCCCGCAGGAAGAATATGGGACCAGAGAGAAAATGGTTTGTGCATGGTCATAGGGTGGATGGTGGAGCTAGGTTACCTGAGATTTCTTATTCTAGAAGGTGCTCTGGGTTCTTCAGTTGTGTGACCCCCGCAGTGCAGGAGAAGTTAGTGCCCTGCCCCTTGGGGTGGGGCGGGGGAGGGAAAAGAAATACACAGGATGACCTAACATGTTTAAACCAGAACAGGCAAGTTGACCTTAGCCTCTATGCCTGTGAACACTGGCATACCATCCTTTCAGGTGTAAGTTACAATGTCACTTTATATCAGGGAGGACAAGTTCATAGTCCCTGTCAATCTTCCGCTTCATACGAGGCTCCTGAAACAAGTACAAAGAGGATACGTGTGTCATTGAATCTGTCAGTACCAATGGCCCTTTGGAGACTTGAAGGGACATTACTCTATTGAGGCACACGAGGGCGCCCGAACCAACCAGCAAGGAGATGTTTCTTCTACATTAAAAAGAAAGTGTGAATGCTGGCTAAGTTAGATTGACCGTTGATTGTTTCAGGCCATCAGTACGCTTTTTTAGGGAGGTGACTTACGTTTGTGGTTTAGATCAGCGGTCCCCAACCTTTTTGTCACCAGAAACCAGTTTCGTGGAAGACAATTTCTCCACGGACTGGGGGTGGGGGGATGATTTCAGGATGATTCAAACACATTACATTTATTGTGCGCTTTATTTCTATTATTATTACATTGTAATATACAACGAAATAATTATACAACTCACCATAATGCAGAACCAGTGGGAGCCCTGAGCTTCTTTTCACTTGCCACTCACTGATAGGGTTTTGAGATGAGTCTGCAAGAAACTGATTTATTATGGTCTCTGTGCAGTCAGACCTCTCTGCTAATGATAATCTGTATTTGCAGCCGCTCCCCAGCTCTAGCGTCACCGCCTCAGCTCCACCTCAGATCATCAGGCATTAGATCCTCGTGAGGAGCACGCAGCCTAGATCCCTCGCATGTGCCGTTCACAGTAGGTTTCGTGCTCCTATGAGAATCTAATGCCGCTGCTGATATGACCAGAGGTGGAGCTCAGGCGGTAATGCGAGTGATGGGGAGCGGCTGTAAATACAGATGGAGCTTCTCTGTCTCGCCCACCTGTGGTTCCTAACCCCGGGGTTGGGGACCCATGGTTTAGGTAACACACCTGTGACTTAGCCAGTGAGCTTGCAGATGACTAGCATGGTTCTACATATTTAGAAATTTTGTGATATAACCATTCTGTTTACCATCCTATTATTACCTAGTAGGGAGATAGGTTGTAGGCAAGTTTATTAACTATTCTACCCCAGCGCTAAGGGGAGGATCACGTCCGTACCTAACTGTTCAGGGCAGATGAGGGGATACGTCAGATAACACATGTATTATCTGAGCTCTTTGGTTTAAAAAAGGGATTCTACTTTAAGGTGGCAGTGAACGTTTCACTTTGTTAGTGAAGAAAACAAAACTTCTTTGACCCATTTTTCTACTTAGCGTTCTTTCTTCCAGGGGTCTGCAGACAGAGGTCAAGGCTGACTAACTTTCCACTCAATTTCTGACACTTTTTTGCATCTATCCTACGGCTTGGAAATCTTCCTGGGGAGTGTTGGGAGGTCGACGTGGAGGCAAATCTGTGCATGAGTGTTTTCTCCTGCTTCTCGGTCCTGCCCTCAAACGCCTTTGTGAAGAGAACATTTGTACTCCGTTAGATGCAGGAATAGCTGAGGGATCGGACTGACCTGTCACACTGCACACTTCTGAGAAAGCCTTCCACCCAGCACTTAATGCAGACCTCTCCAGTTAGAGACCAAGGCTTATCACTTGTTGACAGATCCATCCATCAGTGTGTATTCCTTAAGCTCTCTGTGCCTGGGATGGTGCTAGCACTGTGAAAATACAGACAGTGCAGTGCGGGGTGAGACATAGAGGGGTGGACCTGAATCCAAGGCAGCAAATCCACAGGACCCAACTGTGAGCTCTAACGAGTGAGACTGATGAGTGATGCCAATGAGTTTGTGAAATAGAAATTTTAAAAAATCCACTCCAGCAACCCATGCTGAAGCATCATTCTGACATATGTAGCCTAAAGCCAGCTTGTCATTTGCAAAATGCTGTCCAAGTATAAAGAAGTGTCTTGCAGCCATTCTTGAGTGCTAGACAAATCTATTATTCTGAATTTATGGGCTGAGAAAGGGGGAAGTGGAGAGGGAGCAGCCTCTATACAAAGTTACCTTGCAAGTTAGCAAAGGGACCAGACTAAGAGACTAGAGATTTCTCTACTTGATGTTTGGAAAGCTTGCCAAGAAATTGATTATGGCAATTCAAGTGCATTCTATAATCAAGCTGCATTTAATATGCTTTAGGCGAAAGTGCAATGAAGATAAACCGGTTCCTGGCTCTGGATGGGTGTCGTGGGAGTCTCATCATATTCTGATTACTATATCAGTGTACTAAAGTATTGAATGCAGAGTCAGAATTTATACTGTAAGAATTTTATAATGGTAGCGAAAATGGTCACCAAGTGCCATTCTGTTTGCTTTCATGGAACACGGTTTTTGTCAGCTGTTTGAGAAATGGACTCTCTCAGCTCTTTTAAAAATTAATGGTAAGGAAATTTAGTGGAATTAATGGAAAATCCTAGTGCAAAGGAAACACACTCTGGCCTCAAGGCAAGCATTTTCTCGAGGATATCATTCTGCACTCTGCAGTGACAATAATAGGAAGGGGGAGGAAGAGAGAGAGAGAAAAAAAGTTACAGCTTTGGAGGAAGTGGTGAAGTCCTTAAGGGCAAAAAATGTCATCAGGGAGTCACTGCGCTAAGACAGGAAAATTTAGCTCGAGAAAGCATGGAGCAGCAGAATTTTATTCTTCTCATACAGCAAATTTTAATTATATTTTCAGTGTTCCTCATATTTGTGCCTATAATAATTTCTTCACATAGTTGTGATTGATTGCCTTTACTGTTTTTCTTGTTAAGTTAACAAAGGAAGTGCAGTTTCCTGTGTGTGTGTGTGTGTGTGTGTGTGTGTGTGTGTGTGTGTGTGTGTGTATGGGGGGGGCGTGGTGGTTTACCCTTCACTTGGCATTTAAATCACTCACAGCAGACTTTAGAATATGGAAAACAACTAGAAGTGAGCCACCCTGTTAAAATCAAACATTAGAAGTGAGAAAAAAGTATTTCCTAACATGATGTTAAACAGACCCTGAGAAGTAGATTGAAGGATGGGTCAATGTTTGGAGCTTTTAAAGTCATAGCTTCCCTCTCTCTCTCTTTTTTCTCCAAAGAAGTAGAGACGCCGACTGATAGTTTTGCCCTATTCCATGAGTCCAGATGTCTTTCTGATCATGGAGAAAGGTGCTGGGATATGGAGTCATGTCTCTTACGACCTCAGGTGTGGCCCGCACATACAACCATCTCATCTCAACCCGGGCTGACCCTCTGCGGGACTCAGGGAAGCTGGCTATGTCCATAGTTACAAGGCTCTGAGAATCTATACCTTTCCTTGTGTGTCTCTTTTCCAAAAAGTGATAAATTTTAAGAAGACCTTTGAAGCAGTGAGATTTTCTTTCGGCCCCCCTCAAAACCTTTCGCCCACTCCCTCCTTAAAATGTTGCCTTTTGCCATGAATCGGAAAGAACCCCTGAAAGCCCAGGGCTGCTTTCAGAAGCAGTGAATGCAAAGCCATCAGCTGTAAAATATGTGCCCTGAATGGCTTTGCATAGAGAGGGGGAGAAAGCTTTGCCTCGCTGCAGCCTCTGCGGGTATTGCCAAAAAGGATTTGCTACGTGGTTGAGAATCCAAACCTTACTGAGTCCTTGAGCACTGCTTGTGGAAGGTGGGGAGAGGGGACCCCCCAACCGACCTCACTATTAAGTGATTGAATCTGACTGCTGCTCTCATGCCAGGGGCTTGGTTTATAATTTTGGTTCCTAATTGGTTGGAACTTCTCCAGCTCCTGGTTGTGTGTGTGTGTGCGCTCATGCACACGCGTGCACATGCACTTATGCACCTGCATTCTTGTACATTATGTGATTTAAAGGTATAACCCTTATCAAGGTAACCAATGGTCTTTCTAAACTCTAGGCTCTCATTCTAATGGAGCTCCTGAATAGTAAATGTGTTATGATGCACCTATATGCCAGGAAAAGTACATTTTTATGTAATTCTATATGATGTGTTGAACAGCAGTTGACATAAGAGCATGATGGTACATTTTGTAGACATTTACTTAAATATCTGTTTCAAATTTTTGCAGTTTTCTTATTGTATTTTTTTCCCTTTGGAACCAGCAAATTTTTCCCCCAGTTCTTCATCATCTTTAAGCCCTTAAAGAACTCATTGATTCTGGGTACCATACTATAATGCCTAAGGTACAAGTTGGTTCTGAGCTTTAGACTTAAGGAGTTATCAGACAACCCAGAGGCCCATTCATTTAAACCAACATTTCCTAGATTGTGTTCCAAGAGGTAATAGTCCCATGCACCATGAAAACAGGACCCCATGCTCAAATCCATTGGGAGTGGGTGGTTTGTGGTGAGTATCTAGCATATCAAAGTCACCCAGGAACCTTGCAATAAGAAAACTATTAAATTGTTTAATCCAGTGTTTCCCAAATGTATTATTTAGAAAGATTTAAAAATAAGTAATACTTATCAATATCCTGCAGGACTAGCGTTCCTTGGAACTAACTTTGGGGAACGCTAGTTTTAAGCTGATCAGCTCCTGGACACCTCCTCTGAGTTTACCTTGGCCTTGCCCTGGACCAGCTTTCGTCCTTGCATCCTCAAGCTCCCTTCTTTACAACCATAGTTCTAATTAGACCTACCTTTACTTGAGTGTCTACAGAGCTTTAGGTGCTCGACACATCTCATTTAATCTTCACAACAACAGTGCAACACAGGTATTATTACGAATATTGTACTTACAAAGAGAGTGAGGTTCAAAGAAGCATAGTCATTAAGAAGTAGTACCTTGATTCAACATTGGGGCTGACTCTAGAGCACATGATTCTAACCAATGATTCCATAAAAGAAAACGGAAACACTTAATTCAGATGTAAGTATATTTAGGAAGACAATAGAAAGAGTGTGTTTCTCTGTAGATTTCTGAAAACTCTACCTTCAGCTGAACAGGACTCTCCCAACTGCCTGATGGAGCAGAGCAGAGAGGGAAGGAGCACAGGCACTCCTGAATGGTGTTTCGCCTCCAGCTTAGAAAATCCTCTCTGCTGCTACCAGTGATTCAGGGTTTTCAGGCCAGGCTGCACCCAGAAGTTTAGGAGGGCTGCTTCCTTTGGAATTTACCTGCTGGGTTCAGCTCCTCATTGGCTGTCTCCCCATGCTACTTCTTCTGCTGAGTTTGCTACCGGCTACCCAAAATACTGCAGCAAAACAAAGTCATCTGGGTTGCCCTTGTCTGTGCTTTCTTCGTTGTTCTACCACCATTGCTCTTGCCTCTTGCTGGGGAATGGCTCAATATCTGACTCAGGGTAATTTTCTTGTCTGGAGAAAACGGGAGGGGGAGCACAGTGGTGGCTTTGATGAGTCTGACAGAGCTCAGTGGTGTGTTGGCTTTCTCTCTACTTAAAGAAAAGACTTTTAGAGTCACAACTATTACTGCTGCTCATTTGAGGGGTCCTGAGTCATCACTCCTCAAAACTGCTGGGGAAATTCTAAACCTATGCCTTTCCCCATTTGTATGTAGTAGAAGTGATGTATACCTGGTAAAGACTATACATATAATTTTTTAAAGCACCTCTTTCACGGGAAGACATCTATGTGCCGTCTCAATAGTTGATTCTCCATGTGAGGTCTTTTGTCTGTCTGTAAAGGTATGTATAGTAATAGCCTTCCTATGTCTCTTACTGGGGGAGTGAGGGACAGAAATTTGTATATATATATTCTCCAGGCTTCACAATCATATGAAGCTTTTTATTTTTATTTGATTTTTTGGCCATGCCGTGAGGCTTCCTGGATCTTAGTTTCCCGAGCAGGGATTGAAACTGTGCCCCCTGCAGTGGAAACACGGAGTCTTAACCACTGGACCGCCAGGGAAGTCCCTGCATAACTAAATGAAATGACACAGGGAAAAACCAAACTATGGAAATGGAAAGGATTATCCATGTTATTTTTTTTTCTTTCACCTATTTCTAAGCCAAGAACATCCGTGGGGATAGGGAGGAAAAACGTGTTGTTAAATATTACTTAGGTGCTTGACATGTTATGAGGGGCAAAGTCCAACCACATTCTTATGTATACCATTATGTTCACTCCTCTATTAATATCAGTCGTTTGACTAAGTGGCAGTTACAGGCTAACGCAAGCAAAGAGTCATCAATGTGCTGAGTGTTACAACTCAAAAATTCAAGACAATAATCAGACCGCGTGGTCAAAGAAGGTTTCCTAGAAGAGGTGTTGAAGCTGAAATCTCAACAATAACCATGATGTAGTTTGGCAATAGTGAGGGTAGGGCGGTTGGGTTGCACAACTCTAGGGATCACCAATCATAGCCCTCTTAGTCTAGGTATATGATAACCTCTAGTTATTTAACCCTGATGTGGAAAGGTGTGCAATGGAAGAGGGGGAGAGGTGTCTAGTGGGAAGGAACAGCATGTGTGGCCATCCTGAGATGCAGTATGTTGGGCCTGAGGAACTGAAAGTTGTACAGTAGGTGAAACTTAGGGAGAGGAAGAGTGATATTAGGTGAGGCCAAAGTGGTTGAATCTAGCTAGATCAAGCATGATTTTGTAGTCCATGTTAAGATTTCTCAACTCTTTCCTACAGGGGAACAAGAGACCAGTAAAGAGGTTTAAGCAAGCAAGTGTAGTTGGTAAGATTGGTATTTAAAAATGTGTATTTCATACTACAGTGTGAAGGAGGGATTGGTTGAGAACTAAGGTAGGGTAGGCACACTAATAGGAGATGAGTGATGTTTGGACTACAGTGATAGTGGGATTAGAGAAAAATATATGGATCCAAGGGACATTTAGGATATTGGATCCGTGGGATCAGGTGATTGATATTTTGGGGTGGGGTATAGTAAGGCGAGAGAGATGGTAGATTCAGAGATAATTTCTGAGTTTCTGCCTTGAACTGGTTGGATGGGGTGACATTTACTAACATATAAGACACTAGTGGGAGAGATTTTTGTGTGTGAAGGCAAAATCATGACCTCAGTTTTGGACTGAATTAAGATGCTAAGTTGTCTAAAGGGAGATTTTGAGAGTGGGCTGGATATATAGATCCGGGAGTCAGGAGGGGAATCTGAGCTGTAGTTATACATTTGGTGGTTGTCAGGGTTTAGAAACCCTGGAAGTGGTTGAGATCGTTTAGGAGAAAGTGTTGGGTTAGAATCAGAGAAGACCCCCAAAGAAAGAGGTTTCTGGAAATCACACATTAAATGGTTGGGTAGATGAAGAGGAGGTTACAGAGGAGACTTAAAAGGAGAGTCCAGAGAGATAAGAGGGTGCAATTATCAGAAGCAAGGGAAGAGAATGTTTCATGAAGAAGGAAGTTGTTAACTGTTAGATGTTGTTGAGGGATGAAGGGTATAAGGTAGGATATCTTTAGCTGCAAACAACAGAGGATCTGATTCAAACTTGCTTAAATTTAAACAACCAAGATATGTATCAACTCTTCTAACTGGAATTTAAGAAATATACAATAAAAGTCTTCAGGTTCACCTTATTCTAATGGCTCTGCCTTCATTACTCTGGATTGGGTTGGTTTTATCTTTAGATGATGATGATTATTGTTACTATTAATTATAGTTGCTTCTGGCTTCGTATCAATACTTCCTGGTGTCCAGAAGTGAGAGTTTGTCTATTCCAACTTGCTCACCACTGAAAGTGACAACATTTATTTTATAAAAACCCTTGGCACACTATTCTGTCTTATTATTGAACTGTACTTAGTCACATGCTTATTCCTGGACCAAATACTGACCGGAAAAATACCTTGCATTGAACGAGTTAAATGTGATTCCTGAAACTATTACTGCTTTGGGGTGGGGTGGGGGGGAGACATAAACAGACCAATAAGACCAATCTCAGGAAATAAGGCTGGAGTTATTTCCTCTTGTGGCACAAATCTGGAGTTCTTTGGGGAATGATGGGGAAGAGAATGGATGTAGGCTGGGCAACCAACGATGTCCAGTATATTAACATAAGAAAGGGCTGAGAATTGTACTTTGGAATTTAAAAAATTCTATATATATTTATTGAGGTATAGTGGACATATATTACATTTACATTTCTAAAAGTGTACCATGAAATGGTGACCACAATCAGGATAAAGAACATATCCATAGTAACAAAAGTTTCCTTATGACCCTTTGTAATCATTTCCTCCCCTTTCTGCCTATCATACCCCTTCCTCCTTGACCAGTCCTCAGGCAATCACTGATTGTTTGTGTCTTCTGAGGAATTTATCCCTTTCATCTACATTGCCTAACTTATTAATATAAAGTCCACAATGTTCCCTATTCCTTTTAATATCTGTGGAATCTGTAATGATGTCACCTCTCTCACTGCTGTTATTGTTTACTTATGTGTTTTCTCTTTTGTTCTGCATCATTCTGGCTAGAGAATTGTCTATTGGATTTCTTCCTCTTCCTCCCCCTCCCCCTCCCCAACCTCCTCCTTCTTCTTTCTCCTGTATGTTACTAGAAAATGGAAATAAAAAAGTACAAGTTGAGACACCCACCTAAAGCAAGTACCTCTCCAGTCACAGCAAGTTTTAACAATTCTTTTTAAAATGTTAAGTTACTTTATATAAAGTAGTCATTTTCATATTGTGAAAATTTGCAGTATGCAAGATCAGAAAATAAAAATTAAAAGTCCTCTTTTGTTTCTCACCTTTGTCCCTTTTTTACAGTTTCCACACACCTTGACCTCCTGATGGGATTATTCGTAACAGTTTGGTGCATATTTTGCTAGATGCAATGTTCT
Organism: Globicephala melas; assembly: GCF_963455315.2. Taxonomy (NCBI): domain Eukaryota; kingdom Metazoa; phylum Chordata; class Mammalia; order Artiodactyla; family Delphinidae; genus Globicephala; species Globicephala melas. Next base: position 101,150,185 of record NC_083319.1, read on the forward strand.
CATTGTTTTAAAATTTAAATGGAATTACCTTGCACACATTGCTCCATAATTTATTCTGTTTCCTGTAAAAATATTTTGTAGACACTTTCAGTTAAGCATACACAGGTAGACATTATTTTAAAACCGTTTTATAGAATTAATGTGCAAAATATGTAGCCAACTCCCTAATGGGGGGCATTTAGCTTGCTCCGATACTTTCAACATTACAAAATATTCTACAACATTGTAACTGTCTTTTGCGGCACGTGTAAGACTTTCTGTGGACTAGTTTCCTCAAAGTAAAATGTCTGGGCCAAAGAGTAAGCATACAAAATTTTATAGAGGTTGAAAAGCATCCTCCTTTAATGAAATAGTGCCATTTGCAGAGACATGGATGGACTTAGAGATTATAATACAGAGTGAGGTAAGTCAGAAAGAGAAAGACAAATAACGTATAATATCACTTATATGTGGAATCTAGAAAAGTGGTACAGATGAACTCATTTGCAAAGCAGAAACAGAGTCACAGATGTAGAGAGCAAACTAAGGGTTACCAAGGGGAGAAGGGGAGGGTGGGGTGAACTGGAAGATTGGGATTGACATATATATACCACTATGTATAAAATAGATAACTAATGAGAACCTACTATTGGGTGCTCTGTGGTGACCTAAATGGGAAGGAAATCTAAAAAAGAGTGGATATGTCTATACGCATGGCTGATTCACTTTGCTGTACAGCAGAAACTAACACAACATTGTAAAGCAGCTATACTCGAATAAAATAAGAAAAGAAAAAGCATCCTCCTTTCTACTGCTTCTTTGAATAGTCCATGAGAAAGAACATTTCATCCGTACACTCACCAATGCCGAACAGCAGCAGTTAGAAAATATTAGGTGAAATTATATTGTCATTTTATTTTATTTCCTAGATTATTATTATGTCTTTCAAAGTGAATCCTTCCCTCTACTTTAAATTTATTTTCATTTTTTGCTTTATTTGGATTTTCTACTCTTTTTTACAGGTATGTGGGCAAATTATATTTTTCCTAGAAGAAAGTCATCCATCAATATTTACATTACATTGGTATAAATTTCTTCATGGTATTCCCTTTAAATTTATGAAATATCCTTTGTACCTGTAATTAAGACCATTTGTTGGCTTTTAGTATTGTTTATTTGTACCTTCTCTCTGTTTTTTTGTTAATCAGACTCAGTAAATATTCTTTCATTATATTGTTTTCAAAGCACCATTTTTAAAATGTCTTCTAGTTATTTGTTCTAGATTATTAATTTCTATTTTATCTTAATAAATTTATTCTTTCTACTTTTAAGATGCTTATTTTACTGTAAGTTTTGCAGCCTTTTGGCTTAGGAGTTTAATTTATTTGAAAAATTTCTTGTTATATAATGCTTTAAGTGTATATATTTCCCTAAAAGCTACTTGGTCACGCTCTAAGAATTTTACCAGTTTTTTCAACAATTTTTAATTTCATATTGTATTCCCTTTAAAAATAAGTAATTATTTAGATAAATTTTAGTCTTCTAATGGTACCACTAATATTTTAAAACATATTTGGAGTTATGTTTTTTCTTGTGATGACTAGTGTTATATTCTCCCTCAAGAATATTATCATGCAACTACTTTTGCTTTTTCCACTGTCACCATGTCCCAAAATGCTATCTAATATTTGTTGTTTAGGTGTATGAAAGCCTTTGGTTGAATAATATGCCATTGCATGTATCTACCACATTTTCTCTATCCATTCATCTGGCAATGAATATTTAGATTGTTTCCACATCTTAGCTATTGTGACTAGCACTGCAGTGAACATGGGACTGCTAATATCTCTTTGAGATCCTGATTTCAATTTTTAAGGATAAATACCCGGAAGTGGGGTATCTGGATCATATTGCGGTTCTATTTTTAATTTTTTGAGGAACTTCCATACTGTTTTTTATGGTAACTGCACCATTTTGCATTCCCACCAAAAATGCACAAGGATTCCAATTTCTCTACATCCTTGGCAACATTTGTATAAAATTTCAGTGAAGCAAGATGAATAAGTTCTAGAGATCTGCTGTACAACATTGTACCTATAGCCAATAATACTGTGTTATACAATTAAACATTTATTAAGAAAGTAGCTCTCGTGTTACGTGTTCTTACCACAATAAAATAAAATTTAAAAAAAAAAGACTTTGGATAAAATATGGGTATCAGTTCCTCATTTTCAACCAAATTTTAACAACTCCCAGAGATAATATAGACGTTACCCTTTTAATCTAGCAATAGCACATTTGCAAAATTAAAAAGAAATCCCCAAACAATAACAAGTGATATTAATCATAATGTAATCCCTCCACCTTGCAAAGTGAATAAATAATGCACATTCCTTTTTAGCTCTTGAGGTGGCTGGAGTTTGTGGATGCTTTTTGCTTCGTACTTTCCCAGTTGATGAGATTGCTGTTATTTGGTTTGTCTGTGCCAGGACTTTCAACTTTTCTTCTGGACAGTTTTCTTTTAATGGGATTCGAGCCAAGAATCTGTTATCTGGAGCACTGGTCACCTAAATAGGTCATCGAACATTCCGGGATGATAATCATGGGCCTTAAGCAACATAATCAACAGAGACATCAAGAATGACTAGTGCCTTTCGTCCATCCCATAATTACATCTGGGTCTCTGAAAAGCAGCATAATGCCTCTCTTTCCCACTTTCAGTAGAATTTGGACGCTTTGGCTCTCGGGATGCCTTCTGTTCACCTCTAGATACCTGGCAAGTCAGTAGTGGACATGACAGCTGAGCTACCTACACTTCTGCCTCCCAGGTCTCAGACTCTGGAGCTGCCCCCCTCTTCATTTTGATCCAGGGAACGTAAGAAGCTGGCTGCCAGCATTTCTGGAAATATTGAGGAAAGAGGACTGGAGTCTCAGCTCCTTTCCTTTTGTGGAAAGTTCCTCTCTAGAACTCTCTGTACTCACACAGCTCATGGTGCAGAAGGAAGGATAATTGTGGACTCTCATGTAAGCACCAGGCATGCTTAGCTCTAGCGATATTGTCCCAGGGGGCAAATTCCTCATCTCTGATGCTAATGATATTAGTGATACAACCTTCCCCAACTATTGCTACTCTCACTGTCACCCTTTATGTCTTCAGATCTGAGAAGGTAGTGGGTGCTAGACAGAAGTTTCAGGACCTGGAGTCACTCATGTCCCATGAGGGGTGGGGTCATCCTGCTGCAGTTCTGCATACAGTGCTTTTCTCTGTGTGCCTGTGGACCATGCCTCTCTGCTGCCACTGCCAGGTAGCCTGTCCCACACCGTGGCCTTCCGTCACTTGGGATGGTACTCCCTTTCTCCTGTGCTTTCAAAAGTATTTTTGTATTATTTATTCAAGTTTGAGAAATTGTGGCATAAAGCATTGTCTCTTGAGAGTCCTAGTAAAAATGCTAATATGTTCCTTGGCAAGATCAAAGGTTAATGTAACTACTTCCAACATTCATCAGTAAATCTGTAAATTATATCAGATTAGCTAGTTACCCTGCATCATACGTAATAATGTCATGAACACTGGGACAGCTCCATAGTGGTGGAGATAGAGGCTTAGGATTTATTTAGAATCTACTAATTCTAACCATGAGGTGCTTGTCTTATTCCATTCTTATTCCACCCAGACTGGGTGGCTTATTAATAAGAGAATTTTATTTCTCACAGTTCTGGAGCCTTGAAGTCCAAGATCAAGACACCAGCCTCCTTATGTTCTTGTGAAGGGCTACTTTCCAGTTCCTAGCCAGCTCCTTTTCACTGTCCTCACATGGTGGTGGAGGGGGTTAGGCATCTTTCTGGAGCTTCTTTTATAAGGCACAATCTCATTCATGAGGATTTTTCCCTCATGACTTAAGTACCTCCCAAAGGCACCCCCTACTAATACCATCACTTTGGACAATAGGAGACACTTAAGGGGGAACACAAACATTCAGACCATAGCAATGCTGAAGAGTAATAGGAAAATAGGAGAAGGCAGGGGACAGTCTTCTCTTAATCAACATTTTGCTTTTGTGTGGGCCTAGTTTGACAAAGATTTAGTGGATAAAAGAGCTTCCTGTGACGGTAGATAGACCTTTGCTGGAGACGCTGGTTTTTAGCCCCTCGTATGCACCCTCTTCAATCCCCGGTCCTCAGATGAGCACGGTGAGCCTCAGTTTCACTTGCCCCTTTTTACTCTTCTCAGCATTGTGTTGGGAACACTAATCTGGTTCCGTCCATCATTTTATGTTTGAGGAAACTGAGCTCTATTTATCTCAAAGTGACTTTCCCAAGATCTCTTATCTTGTAGCCTGTGATAGTCACTGGCTCCCCTCAAAAAATTCATCTCCAGCCCCCCCGAGTATGGCAGTGGACAGCGTCCCCTTGTGAGTATTCTCCTTCTGAGACCAACCTCAGGGGATCTAAGCACAGCTTTGCAAAATTCCTGGTGACCTTCCTTCCATGCAGTTTGTTTTCCTTGAATTTTTGGAATTGACTTTACACAGAGCCACGGTAACAGTGAAAGCTTTTGACAGTGATGACCTTGGCTTTAAGTAGACCACTATAATATAAAAAGAGTTATTTGAGGAAAATGTGGCAAACTGGTAGATGACTGTCTGATTTGATGGCAGGCGTGTAAGCAGGGAATAGAGAAGTATTTGTATACCTAATATCTCAGGGTGAATGTTGTCTTGAGAAGACTGAGAGGGAAGTATACAGGGGAAGAAAAAAAGTAGATCCCTGGAAACCTCAACTAGAGAAAGAGCTGGAGATGAGAGTCATGGCTTGTTTGCTTCCCCATGACTATCCTTTCTACTTTGATTCCCAACAGTTGGTTTAACTGTATTGTGTATCAGATTCTTTCTCCCTCTCCCTCTCTCTCTCTTTTATTTAACAGAGATTATTTCCAAAGAACTTACCTGTGTATTTATCTACTTATCCATCTATCCATCATCTAATAGTAATAGCACACTTTGGGCTGCTTTTAATGGCATTTTTAATGGGTTTATTCATTTCTCACATTGTACTGTAATTGTTTCATTACTGTAAACATGTTTTTTTTGAACATCAGACTAAGTTCCTTAAGGAGAGAATCCATGTCTTATTTGAATTCTGTATCCCAGCGGTCCAGCAGAGAGAGCTTTGGGATGAAGGAATGAGCTCATAATATAGAGATTAGACACACTGCCCTTATTTTAAATTAGTGTGTGTGTGTGTGTGTGTGTGTGTGTGTGTAAGGTAAGTGGCTAACAAGTGGTACCAATATAAACTTAATAGAAGAGTTGAGAAAAGCCAGAATGCATGAAGGCATTGTAGGGATTAGGCACTCAGCTGGTCCTTGAAGGATGGAGATAAATTGAATAGGATGTCAGAAGATGTTTGAGGACAGAAAGAATGATGTGAGCTAAGATGTGGATTCAGGAAAGTATAAGGTGTGTTTGGGGGAACAGTTTGAATGAGGATGTTCAAGGTGGCTGAGTTATGTTGGGGAATGATTGGCAGAAGGCTCAAAGTTTGGCCTGGTCTGTGAGCATCTTGAATATCTGTACAATATGCACAAATGAGGGCACAAATGAGAATATTGGGATATGAAGTAGGATGGAAGGTACCAGCAGCTTTGATGAGAGAACTGCCACGATGAAAGTACAGGGGTAAGAAAGAGTTTAAAAGCACTTTATTCATTCCATACATCCTGTGTGCCATGCACAATGCTAGCTTGGGATACAGCATTAAATGTATCCTGAGAGTCAGTAAGTATCCACCCTCGAGAGCTATAGAAGAGGCAGACAGACATTCACAATACACATGATAAGTGTTAAGGGGTCCACGTGAGATAATTGGCCATTAGAAGGAGCATCTGAGACATTCTTGGAGGATTGGCTGGGAAGGTTTCCTAGAAGTGACAACTTGACAAATAAAGGAGGCTTTCTGAAAAGGAAGATCCAGAGTGCCACAGAAAAGAGCATGGCACTTTCATGGCATTCCAAGTAGTTTAGCCTGGTTTGAGTATGGAGAAAAAGAGGATGGAGGGGGGGATGTGGTGACCAGGAAGTAGTGACTGATGAAATTGGAAAAATGAGCATGAGAGCCCTGGCTTGCAACCCTAACCTAGTTAGAGATTGCATTATTCATACTTAAAATATTCTTCTTCCTTATACTCCCTCTGAGATGTTTATCAAGGTTACTCTTTTTCATACGATGTCATCTAAATTCATTGCATTCTCTTTTCCACTAACAGTAAGGGCTTTCTTAGGTACCCAAGTCAAAATCAGTGGACTTCTGCCCTCAAAGTACAGAGACTGTAGTTTTCTCCTTTGATAGTCTAATGTCTATTACAAGATTTCTAATATTATTATCATTCTTGAGTTCCTGGAATAAAACTTGTTTTATTAAAAAAGTATTTTTCTGATAATTAGTGAATTAATTTACCAGTACTCTATTCTAGATTTTTGCTCATATATTTTGTCAGAGAGATTGTTTTGCAGGTGTGTTTTTCAGTGGTCAGATATTAGAGAGGATAAGTATAACTTGCTGAAATGAATCACCAAGTAACTTTCCATTGTTTTCTATGGTCTAGTGCATTTTAAACAGTACAGGAATGATCTTTCCCTGAAATTTCAAAAGCTTTATTATTTAGTAAGGAAACCTTCTAATGGAGTCTTTATGATTTTCAGCATAAGAAATCATGTCAGCTGCAAATCGAGACAATTTTACTTCTTCCTTTCAAAATTTGATGCCCTTTATTTCTTTTTCTTGCTTGATTACTCTGGCTGGGATTTCCAGTACTATGTTGAATAGGAGTGGAGAAAGTGGGCAACCTTGTCTTGTTTACTAAATTTAGAGGTAAAGGTTTCAACCTTTTAACATTGATTTTGGTGTTAGTTGTGGGCTTGTCATATATGGCCTTTATTATACTGAGGTACAGTCCTTCTATACCTAATTTGTTGAGAGATTTTATCATGAACAGATGTTGAATTTTTTTCAAAAAATTGTTTGCATTTATTTAGATGATTGTGTGATTTTTTCCTTTCATCCTATTAATGTGATGTATCATATTTATTGATTTGTGTATATGTAGTGGAAGCACCTGAGAGTTGGCTTTTTTGATTGTCAAGCGCGTGCACTTGAGGCATCCACTTCAAAGACAGCTATCTCGAATAAACATGCTGCCAGCCACATCACAAGATAAAGAGCCAGCACCTCCCTCAACCCAAAGTTTTCTTTGTTTTAGTGATCTCTGGATGACTTAGATAACTGACCATCTGACCCCTTGTTTTTCCCCTCCTGTATTTTAATTCCTGCTCTTATGTTTCAAATTCAACAGTAAAGAGTGGACCTGTGAGACCATAGGCACCCCACCCTCAACCCCAATAAAAGCAGAACCCCAGGCCCAGTCTCTGTCTCTGTCTCTGTCTCTGTCTCTGTCTCTCTCTCTCTCTCTCTCTCTCTCTCTGTCTCTCTCCTTGTGACCTCACTGTGTGGCCCCAGGCATGCTGTGTGCCCTCCAGGACCTATGTGTAATGAAACATTTTTTCCCCAAGCTTCCCTGATGGTTATTGCTGAAGTGTGTCTTACAATTACAGTAAGAACTACAAAGACTGGTCTAGCCACAATATTGTTTCCAAAAGGGTAAATGTCTCTGGGGGGCTCATTGTGGGCCCACATGAGTGCCCCCAGGCATTTCTAGCTGACAGCATCACTATCAATGGGCTGAGACCAGCACAAAACAGTATGTTGAACCATCCTTGCGTCCCAGGGATAAATCCCACTTGATCATGGTGAATCATCCTTTTAATGTGCTGCTGAATTTGGTTTGCTCGTATTTTGTTGAAAACTTCTGCATTTATATTCATCAGGGATATGGCCTATAGTTTTCTTTTCTTGTAGTATCCTTATCTGGCTTTTGAATCAGAATAATGCTAGACTTGAGTTTGGGAGTGTTCTCTCCTCTTTGATCTTTTGGAACAGTTTGAGAAAGATTGGCTTTAATTCTTCTTTAAATGTTTGGTAAAATTCGCCTGTGAAGCCATCTGGTCCTGGGCTTTTCTATGTTGGGAGATTTTTGGTTACTGATTTAATCTCCTTACTAGTAGTAGGTCTGTTTAGATTTTCTATTTCTTCCCAATTCATTCTTGGGGGGTTGTATGTTTCTAAGACTTTTCCCATTTATTCTAGTTTTCCTAGTTTGTTGGTGTATAATTGTTCATAATCTTTCATGATCTTTTATATTTCTGTGGTATCAGTTGTAATGTCTCCTCTTTTGTTCATAAATTAGTTGATTAGGGTCTTCTCAGAAAACCTTCTAATGGCATGAATTTTCCTCTGAGAACAACTTAGGCCCCACAAATTTGTTTAGTTATATAGTGCTTGTATCTTATTATTTTTCCATGTAATTTATGATTGTGTTTTATATTTCCAATTTTACTCAAATATTGCTTGAAAGTGTTTTGTAGTTTCTAAATTGGTTTCCACCTTGAATTAAAGTAGTTGCTATAATTTTTTTCTTTTTAAAAAATAAAATTGTGATCATAGATTTTGGTCTAGATTCAGAGTAAACAAGTTTCTATAGATGGCCGGGTATAGTGGCTTTTCAGGTGTATGGTCTCTTTTGCAACTGCTCAGCTCTACCATGGTAGCAGGAAAGCAGCCATAGACAGTATGTAAGAAAATGAACTGTGTTCCTGCTACTAAATGATCAGAAACATTGAGGTCCTTTCTCAGCATAAGGCTAAAATATTTCTGTAAAGAAATGGATATTTATGTGTTTAGTAGGCTTTATTTTTAATGTAGAGGCAAGAAGCTAAAATATTTCACCATTCACCTTAATACTAAACACCAAGCAATCCATTTGCATATTCACTGTGAATACTACCCTTTAACATCATATTACCCTCTTTGGAATGTTTTATGCTTTTGGCTATAAATTCTAATTTGTCCATAAATAGAGCTATCTCTAGCTTATTTATTGCCTCTTACCTGGAAAATCTTTGCTTGTTGTTTTGTTTTAGAAGTTTCTGGATCACTGTAGTTTAGGTTTGCACACAGAACTGATAGAGGATGGGAAGCATGGCATTTCCCAGTATGCACTGCTTGTAGGGTTTCTCTTGTCTCTCTTCAGCACACAGTGCTTTAGGCTCATTCCTGGAAATCAGTAACCCACTGCCTTCCTTCTTTCAGCCCACTTATTTCTGTAAGACGTCCTCTTCTACTTGTTTCAAAGAGTGAAACCTGGTTTTGCCATGAGGAGAAGTCTTGATTGGGTGTTTCCCATCCACCTCTCCTCAGTGGAAAAAACAATGTAATGTTGGATCAGAGTCCGATATTACATTGTCTCTAAGTCTTAGGTTTTGATGTGGTAAGTTTTCATATTTCTCTCAGTTTTAGTGTAAATTTGGTAGAGATGGGCACCATTTTAACCAAGAAGGTCTAAGAGTTACTTTTCATTAGTGATCCCTCCTCAGCTAGAAAGGGGGTTAATGTTTCTGACTTAAATCTTTTTGTTTTTCGTTCTGCATGAATAATTTGGGGGAAAACAATTTTTTTTGCTTAGCATTTCACTTTCCAGAAACATCAAGTATGTTATGGCCATTACTTAGAAACAATGCATAGTTTGTTTGGGTCTTGTGTGTTTGGTGTGTGTCTGTGTTTTTCTAAACAGATGTTGAGTAAAATCTTCAGGTCATGTGTGAGCCAGAGTACTTAGAAGAATGCTTCAGAGCCCAGCCAACTTTAAACACCTTGTCAAATCCATTGTTTATTAAAGTGAAACAATGGAAAAGAGGAAGTAGTGGAAAGCTGCTGGGTTAATATTAAATGAAAGTCATCCCTCTCTTCCACATAAGACATGTCAAACCACAATGAATTATAAGCTAAATGAAGTTTAGAGAGCTGGTTCAGAAATCTTTGAACCAAACTATAACAAAACACAGCCCTAATGGCATGAATTCCACTTCAAATATTTTGCTAGGTTGTTCTACAGACCAGCAGTGAGTCTGCAAAAGGTGGGTTCTCAGGGTCAACCCTGGAACTACTTTGCCAAATAGGAGAAGAGGTGTAACTAATACAAGCCTCAAGAACAGTGGATTTAGAAAGTCAGGGAAGATATTCCTGCTGAGAGAGAAGATCTGGCTCCACATTAAGTTGACAGAATGCTTGTTTGTAAACGTTTCTTCAAGTAAGATCCAACGTCCACTCCAAGTAGGCTGTGAACTCCTCAGGAAGCCAAGCCACCAGGCGGAGGAGGCAGGGTTGGAGGGATCAAAATGATTCCCAGTTTCCCTACTGTAATGGTTCATTTTATGTGTCAACTTCACTAGGCCATAGTATTCAGATACTTGGACAAACAGCAGTCTGAATGGCACCATGAAGGTGTTTTTTAGGTAAGATTACCATTTAAATCAGTAGACCTCGAATAAGTAGATTACCCTCCATAATGTTAGTGGACATCAACTAGTCAGTTGAAAGCCTTCACTGAAAAAAGACTGAGGGCTCTTGAAGAAGAGGGAATTCTGCTTCCAGACTGCTTTTTGATTTGGGCTGCAACATCAACTCTTCTCTGGTCTCTAGCCTGCTGTCCTGCCCTATAGATTTCAGACTTGCCAGCCCCCACAATTGGTATGAGCCAATTCCTTAAAATAAATCTCTATCATCATCATCATCATCACCATCTATCATCTATCTCTATCCTATTGGTTGTGATTATCTGGAGAATCCTGACTAGTATACTTACCAAAGTGTAAAGAAGATATATTACTCCATAGCCCCCTAGGCAAGGGCCAACTCATCATTTCTTTGTTAATAACTCAGCCACCTTCCCCAAGCAATGTGGTCAGTTCACACTGGAATCTGAGAATCCCCTAGAGTGACTCCCCAATTCCCACAAAATCATACCCAGACTTCTCTGGCTGTGAATTAGGACCTATTAAAATCTGGCTACATGGCCACTATCCTATCACCTTCCAACACAAAACCTCTGCCCTAGGTGGATGGTTTCTCTTACTCCACCTGCATTTGCCAGAAGAATGTCCTCTTCTGCATCTTGACATAGTCAGGCATCGAATGTCCTTCTGTCTTTTCTTCTAAAGTCCTTCCACTCCTTCCAAGCACAGCTTAAGTTCCACCTCCTCCATGCCATCTCTTCTGACTTTTCCTATCTCTCAACTCCACTTGTATCTCTAGTCTGCCTCACATTGCAATTATTTGTTCTCCAATATTGATTGGAGTATGTGTATTAGTTCAACTTTAGGCTCCTGGAAAGAAGACACCAAGCATCTTACTAATTATGCCTATTCCCCTGGTGCCTATTCGAGTGCTTAGCACATGGAGGCATCATACGGTCCTTGACAACTGATGACTGAAATATATGTCATCTGGGGTTATTACAACTTGACCTTGTGTCGCCTAGACCTATAGCTACATGTTAAACTGGAGTCTGCCACATACTTTCTTTTCAGATGACATGGTTCTGTTTTGATGTGGTTTCAATAGGACAATGCCAATGACTTCCCAGTAATTATTGTTCATCTCACCCATTAATAAACTCCACTTACTGCCCTGTGATAACTCCTGGTATAATTCTCTTTTGAGGTGTTGTTTGTATAGACTGTGCTTTAATATTTCATCAACTTGAATATCAGAGTTAAAGACTTGGAATGCTCCACAGTGCTTGGCACATAGTAAGCCCTCCATTAACCAAATTATGATGTAAAGAGTATGGGGAAATGTTCTACCCTTTGCCACAATGTTCTTCCATTTCATACCTCCATACCTTTGTTCATGTAGCTTCCTATGCCTGAAACACTCTTCCTCTCTATTTAGAAACTCCATCTTATCCCTCAAAGCTCAGCTTGAATTTCACCCTTCTGTGATGCCTTTTCACTCAGGCTGTGTTAGTTACTCCTTCTTAGACGTTCATAGTTCATAATTCTGTTGTAGAACTTGAATTGTGGCTGTCTGCTTCTTTGTATTTCTTTCTCTGTCTTAGCCATCAGTAGGATATCAGATTCTTGAGGGCAGAACCTGTGTCTTATTCATCTCTTAATCCCCAGTCCTTGGCCCGTAACAGATAAGAACTTCTTGATGAATGTATAAATGAAGAATGAATGCTAGTCAAAATAGTTGAATATGCTTATTTTCGGAGTCTTGACTTGTGCATGGGGTGGAAGTTAATATGGTATAGTTTGAGAAAGTCTTCCTGATTTTCTATATATCAGTACCTTTTCCAAGTGCCCTCTGATTCTTTTCTTATTGATGGAAGATCATATTTTCCTTAGTGGGGACTGTGGCCTTCATTTTGCTGTTATGAAGTAGACAATATATGATGACCCTTGGGAAAGGTCACAAACCAATTGTTGCTCACCATGAATGGTCCTATAGTTAATACCAGAACTTTTCTGAGAGTAAACTTTGGTGAACGGTGGTAAGAGAATTGGAGTGGAGCATCAAAGTCCTGGATGCTTGATGAATTGGGTAAGACATCATAGTAAAAGGATGCTGGAAGTTCCAAGATGGCCTCTTTCAGTCACGCTAGGAACTCCACTGTGGCACTCTAAGATCACTGCGGGAGAGATCTTAATACTCCTTGCAAGTATTTATTTGCAATACAAATAAATAAGTATTTATTTGTCTCATTTATACCAATTTTGCTACCTTCTCATATTCAGTATTTAGCCCTCTATGTCTCATTTCCTATATAAATGGGAATTATATAACTCAGGGGTCAGTTATAGGGACTAAATGAGATCATGGATATGAGAAATGATACAGCTCTTTGCAAGTGAAACAGATTAGTGTGTTATTTTCTATTTTTTTCTGGTAACTAATACGTGCCTGGCATATAATGGACATATTTTTTGAATGTGACATATCACACATATGCAGTGTGCACAACTTGTGGCCGTGGTTGGGATTCCTGCAAGTCCATTTCAGGAATAAACCAGGAAAAGGGTTTGCAGGCAGAATATCTGACTCATCTTTTCTTTCTCCCCATGAGTATTATATTCTCCACGTCTGGTTGACCAGACCCAACCCAGCTGACCTCCTTTTTGCCCTTTTCCCGTTAGTGCACACACCTTATTTGTTAGAACCCTCTATTGTCACCTGTTGGATCCAAGAAACTTGGCAATTCTTTTGTTAAAGCCTCTGCATCAGACAACGCAGACTAGAGTGGACCATGGCCAGGAAGGGCTTCATGGAACACAGTCATACAGCGAATATTTTCATCAGCCTTTGGGAACTGGTCATATTGTGGCCTCTCACCCCATAGGAGATTCGCCTGACCCGAGGCTGTGCCTGTTCTTCCAGTTCCTTTCCCATCCAGAGGTTGCTCCACTACTCCTGAGCCCATATCATTGTTCATTTTTAAGTGCCCATTTATTTTTGAGAAAATTTCCCTCCTTTCCTGGGCTATGAGAGGAGTTGAATTTAGGGATGAAGGGCTAGTATTCAAAGATAACAGTAGATTGGAGAGAAGCTCAGAGCTCATCTCTCTGAACGAGCCCTGGAACACCATCGAAAGGGTCCTGCACTGAAATCAGCTACCTTGTCTTGGGCATGTGACATTCTACCCCACTTCTTGCTGTCTAGCGGTCACTCAGAGCCAGTATCTTCTGAATATTCCTCGACAGTGGTAACTAGCAGGCCCACAGACTGCAGCTAGTTCATCGTGTTGAGAAAGTTTCTTCAAGAAGGAGGGAATCCCACAAAACAGGAAATGCATAGCGGCATGTGTCAGAGTGCGTTAGACTTTGTTACTTTGTCTCTGAAAATGAACAGCACGGGGATGTGGTTGGTGCTCTGGTGTGATGGTTAATTTTTTGTGTCAGATTCACTTGGCCGCAAGGTGCCTAGATATCTGTTCAGATATTACTGGGTGTTTCTGCAAGGGTGTTTTTGTATGAGATTAACATTTTCTTATTTATTTATTTTTAAATTTATTTTTTTATTTTATATTGGAGTTAAGTTGATTTACAATGTTGTGTTCATTTCAGGTATATGGCAAAATGGTTCATTTATATATATATATAGATATCCATTCTTTTTCAGATTCTTTTGCCATGTAGATTATTACAGAATATTGAGTAAAGTTCCCTGTGCTATACGGTAGGTAGGTCCTTGTTGTTTATCTATTTTATACATAATAGTGTGTATATGTTAATCCCAAACTCCTAATTTATCCCTCCCCTCACCTTTCCCTCTTGGTAACCATAAGTTTGTTTTTGAAGTCTGTGAGTCTGTTTCTGTTTTGTAAATAAGTTCATTTGTATCATCTTTTTAGATTTCCCGTATAAGTGATATCATATGATATTTGTCTCTCTCTGTCTGACTTACTTCGTTTAGTATGATAATCTCTAGGTCCATCCATGTTGCTGCAAATGGCATTATTTCATTCTTCTTTATGGCTGAGTAATATTCTGAGATTAACATTTAAATTGATGGTCCAAGTAAAGCAGATTTATCTCCATCATGTGGGTGTGTCTCATCCAGTTAGCAAAGGCCAGCATAGCACAAAAAGGCTGACCCTCTCCTGAGTAAGAGAATTCTGTCTGCCTGGCTGCTTTCAAACTGGGATGTCAGCTTTTTCCTGCCTTTGGACTTGACTGATACATCAGCTCTCCTGGGTCTTGAGCTGCGGTACGTGGGCCTCTCACTGTTGTGACCTCTCCCATTGTGAAGCAGGCTCAGGGGTCATGGCTCACGGGCCCAGCCGCTTCAAGGCATGTAGGACCTTCCCGGAACCGTGTCCCCTGCATCGGCAGGCGGATCCTCAACCACTGCGCCACCAGGGAAGCCCCCTTCTGATTCTTAGACCTTCCAACTCAGACTAGAACTAACCCATTCGTTCTCCTGGGTCTCTAGCTTGCCAACTCACCCTGCAGATATTGGGACTTACTGACCTCCAAAATGGCATGAGCCAATTCCTTACAGTAAATCTCTATTTATACACCTTATTGGTTCTGTTTTTCTACAGAACCCGGAATAATATACCTGGTCTCTCTGTACAGTCCTGAGCTCTGCTTGAGATCTGGTGACTGGCCAGCATAATTGATAAAGACATAAAGTTCAGAGGGAGGTTATTCATTCAGCCAGCTCCTGTGGCCCTTTCTGGTACATGGTTACTAATTCCTGTCTTGTGTTTCCAGTTTGGCAGGATCAGGGTTTCTGGTATTCAAGCATGGCCTGCCCTAGGGCCAGATTCTGCTCTGCCCATGTCTTCCAGAAGGGGATTTTCTAGACCACTAGGGAATTTGGGGCTTTTCTGATAATCTCTTGGTGGAAAGAATCTGCCTAATGGACCTGGAAGGTGCCACATAAGGATAAAATCGATAGAATAATAGGGATCGAAGGGAGCCAGTACAACTGGCATCATAGGAACGCAACCAAATTTTCTGAAGTGCAGTTTTCACCCCAGTTACACTTCTTGGTGTGTGCTCCCTAAACAACAGTAAAATGTCCTTTTTGACTCTAAGACTCAATAGTTTTCAGTGTGAGAGGTTTAGAAACCTTTGCCAACTATGTATGGGATGACAGTAAATGGGGAAATACTCTTCGAGTCCAATTTTATTGAATCATGAGGGTACATGTCTAGAAAAATTCTAGGGTAGAATGGGACTCAGTGAATAGCCGCTAATTCTATTTCTACTGTTAACTCAGGAAACGACCTTGGGAAAGTCATTTAATTGCTCTTGATCTCCTATGTCCACTTGCCTCCCCAAAAGTGGCCCTCTTAGCAACTCTCAAGTATATGGTACGGTGTTGTTAACCGTATGCTGTACATTAGAGTCCCAAACTTATTTATCTTAGAACTAATCTTATTGTGGTAATCATTTCATAATATATACCTATATCAAATCATAACATTTTACACCTGAAGCTTATACAATGCTGTACGTCAATCACATCTCAGTAAACCTGGGGGGAAAAAAAGAAAAGTAAGAAATGAATGCAAAAAAAAGTGGTTCTCAAACCAGCAGCCTCCATATCACCTGGAAGCTAGTTAGAAATTTAGAATCTCATGCCCTGCTCCAGACCTACTGAATCAAATCTACATTTTAACAAGATTTCCAGATGGTCTATTTACATATTAAAGTTTGGCAAGCACTGGTATGGAGGAAAGAGCACAACATTTTTGACTGATTTAGAAACTTCTGTTTCCTTGGTCTGGACAGTCCTGTGTGCTTTTGCACATGTCACTGAAAATCTCTGAGCCTCAACTTCCCTATTTCAAAACGAGGGATAAAAATATCTGCCTACCAACCTGATGGAATTTTCAGGAGGATCAAAATAATTTAAAATGTCGTACACAAGTATTGAGTGACTTCACTGTGCCTGGCCCTGTGCAGGCCACTCCAGGGTAAAGAGATGAACTGGACACAGCCCTGGTGTCCAGGAACTCTGCCTCTGACACAGTGGGAAAATATGTATGAAAGCGCTTTTAAATGCAAAGGGCTACCTAATGTTAGCTATTATTAGTATTAATGGAGATAATAATACTTGCCCTACTTATGCTGCATGGTCATTATTAAGCTTAAGCGAGATAAAGCATGTCAAAGCCATTTGAAAAGCTGAAAAGTACTGACGTAAGAACTTATTATTAGTATTATTATTGCCATCACTGAGTGAATGATAATTAAGTCCAGTAGGGGAAAAACCTAGATTTAATTACATTTACTCAGGCCGCAGAGGATCCTGGAGTTTAAATACCAAACTTGGGACTCTTTGTTTAACACGCAAGGGGATTCTCACTTGCTTTTGGTTCCATAGAGGAGCTGCATCGAAAATTAAGTCTGTTAATACTTCTGCTATTTTAGACTATCTGATCCTAGAAGCAGGGATTTCTTTGCAGTTTACTGGCGACTCACTGAAATGCATCCACCTGTGAGGTGGAATGTTCTATCTGATGGGCAGCCTGACAGTGGCACTACTCTGCCGATTAGGATGTGGTCAGGTGGAAAAAAATACAAGAGGCCTATGTTCTGCGAGGTCCTCTATCTGGGCACATGCTCAGGGGTAGTCTCCTGCTCTGTGTATTCCTGTCCTTGGAGCCCAAGGCATCCTGTTGAAACTCTGGGTGCTCATGGTGGGCAAAGGATCTTGGAAATCATCCAGCCTAGTCATCCATGCTTCTTCAGGGGAAGTCGCTGGCCTGGAGAGGAGACGTGTCATATGTACCCTGCTCCAGACCACACTTCAAGCTGATGAAAAAGGAACTTGGAAAATCAGTCCTCCTAATTCCCAGTCTAGCGTGCTTGCATTTCATCTTAACGCACTGGAGGATGCTTTTTTTCTTTTGGGGGTGGGTCTGAGTAATAAACATAGCAGTAGGGAGACAGTTCTCATTGCGGTTGTGATCGGGATGTCTCACGTGTCTACCCTCTGCTCTTTGTTTTTGGTGGTTTGATGGTATAGATGCAGTCTCTGCTCTTCTTGCCTCCTGGCTGTAGATTTTCTCTCTTAATACTGCCTGTGACATGGTCAGCGCAAATTTTAATGAGGCAGAGAAAGGGCAAGATTAACATTTTCCTCCCCAGCTGTCATGCATGTTTATTCTCTCGTTGCATACGGTCTGCTTTGATTTCCAGTTATTCATGTGTCTACCTCTCCCACCAGATTATAAAGCTCTGAGCTCTGAAGGTGGCAGCTCTACTGTTGAAATCTAGCTTTATCACTTGGTTGCCCTGTGATCTTGAGTGAATTACATACCACTCTGAACCTCTGTAAATTGGGAAACAATCATATCCACAGATGGTGAAAATTAAATAAACCGTGTGAAGTTATTGATCCATTGCAGTTACTGCAGTAACTGTAGTTACTCCATCTCTGCTGCTCTCAGATGTGGTTTTGGGGGTAGATGGGGAGCAATATCTGATCAACTTCAGCCACCCCCTCACTTCCCCACTCATCCAAACAGATTCTCCAAACAAAAATGGCCTGAGCTCCCAGAAGAACATTCAATAGCCCATAGGGTCACTTAATTCTGACTATTGGTTCTTTTTCAGGGAGGCCGTGTCTGCTTCTTCACGGCCCTTCATTATCATTCCCTTTGTTCTTTTGTTATTGCTTTTCAGCTCTGACATCTCTCATCCTTTCACTGCCAAGCTTACTCCCATTTTGTTTTGAAGGATGGTGATGATTCCTTCAGGAGAATAATATTATCTGTTTACCTATGCATGGAGGAATGCGTGCTGAATTGAGAATAATTGGATGCCACTTGACTTGGGACTCTGATTGGGACCTTGACTCATGAGTCATGGCACATTTGCAATCATACCCTTTCTCATCCTGAAGCTCACAGTGGGCGGTGACTCTTCCTCCTTTGACCCTGCCCACCTAGACAGTATATATCTCAAGGGCAGGCATGCCTGTACTGCTCTAGCCCCCCCTCACCCGCCCCCAGAGCACCTTGAGTCTAATAGAAACTCAATACAGAGTTGCCTGATTCCTGCTTCTTGAACTTGGTGCTCCCCCTTTAATTAGAAGATGTTTTCCCTTAGCAGCAGATATTAGAAGTCCTTTGAGAGTGTCTCAGCTCCTTCCCTAGGAAAATGCCTTCTTAGTTCACTTAGGGCAGAAACTGAGCCTCCAGGGCCTGGATGAGCTGTTAGTGCTGAGGTTTCTGAAGGAGAAAGATACTTTGCATGACAAGCAGAAAAGTACTTTGCTGGGGAATGGGGGATTCAGGAAGAAGATGTGAGGAATGGAGAGAGAGAAAGAGAGAACTCGGCAGACAGGATGAGCATGATGGGAGAACGCTGTGTCCTTGACGTGATGACCTCTACCCAGGTCCCAAATAATTGGAGAAGCTTGGAGTGACTGGCTCTCCCTTGGATCCTGGTGAAAGGCTGATTCCTCCTGTGGGTGGATGGGAAGATAGCTCTCGAGACTTCGCAGCTCTGCGATTTCACAAAAATCTGGGGAGGAGTGCGGATAGGAAACAGACTGGACTCCTCCAGACCTTGGAAACTGAGACCTGATGCAATGTGTGTGGGGAGCAGGAATTCAAGTAGTTTAAGTCTAGAATGCAAGGGGCAGAAGGATCTTTGTTAACCTCTGGCTTATTTTCACATTGACGCTGGCACAAAACCATGTATTGAAAATGATATCCTGCCAGGATTTTTTGTTTCTGTAGAAAGGGATATGGCAACATTTCAAGGGGACACTGTTGATATCAGAAGGCCACTTTGGGTCACCTCATCCAGGAGTCTCTACTAGTTCCCATGATGCCCAGCCATTAAGAGAACTTTTGGCACTTGGCACCCGGCCTTTCTCCCTCTTGCCCTCTATCTCAATATACACAGGTGCAGCTACCACTGGCATTTGGGGAATCTGAAGCTTGCTTGTGTCCTAAGCAACTATTATTGGCTCTGAACACAACCACCTCCTCTTTCATTGAGATCTGTGGCACTAGGCTGGCAGCAGATCTTGCAGACCTGAAAAGGGGTCTCTAGAGCATAGACTCCAGGCTCAATTTCCTCACCAGCATGATCCAAAAGAGGAGACAGCCAACCAAACCCATGTGCCTGTTTTAAGAATGAACAGATGAAGTTTTCTGAGCTTCTCAAATTATCTCTTCAAAGAGCACCTCAACAGGCTTTCCCGTGCTCTTGCAGCTGTGCAGCTGGCCACAATTGCTTACAGGGATACAAGAGTATAAGAGGTGGATCAACGTTTTTTTTCAATATGCCTTACCCACAGCTGTTCACATATTTGGTTTCTTCTGATGTGCTTTCTCCTGGACTTAACCAGAAGAGGAGTTTCGTGAGCCATAAGGCAATATAAATTAAATTTAATAATGAAAGTTTTCAATTTAAAAATGACCTTAAATAATTCTTGGGTTAACAGAGAAATCAGAACTGCAATAATAGACTGCTTAGAAAAGAATCAACAACGAGAATACTCCGTATGGAACTTACACCAGTGTTGTTCTCAAGGGAAATGTCATTGTGCTCAATGCTTTCAGAAATAAACAATACGAATGGAAAAGAATTAAACTGAGGAATGCAAGAAGTTAGAAAATAGTATACACATGAGGAAAGCAAGAAGAAAATTTCGAAAGTTGACATTATTAAATTAGAATAGCAAAATGTAATATAATGGATTAATAAATCTAACAGGTATTTCTTTTCATACAATAAGACAGAATAAACTCTGCCTAATGTAAATTACAAATGTAATGAAAATACAAATATTTAATATGAGAAATAAGAAAAAATATGTACCCTAGAGAAAGGTGATTTAAAGAGTAAAAGAAATATTATGGACAACTTGATGTTGGTAATTCTGAAAATACTACTTAAGTAAATGATTTTCTTATAACTGTGAATCACCAAGTTGACTCTAGAAGAAATACATAACAAGAACAGAACAGTAGCCATAAAATAATTGGAAAAAAATGTTTAAAGAACTACTTCTAAAAAAAGATCTTGGTTTGTACAGTTCTACTATATTCTTCTTTTAAATTTTTAAGGAAACCCAGAAATCATAAAAAGAAATGGACAGATTTGATTACATAAAACCTAAAAATTTATTATGGCACAAGATACAAATGAGGTGCCAAGTAAAATGATCAATGAAGAGGCAGTATGTACAATGTATAAAAAAGGGTTACTATTCGTTGTATGCCAAGAGCTCTTAGTCATTAATAAGAAAAATCACCTAATAAAATAGGTAGAGCTTAAGAACAAGTGAAAAGAAAAGGAGATATAATTTGTCAGTAATATACAGAAAGATACATACCTTTACTAGGAGTTAGGGAAAAATAAAACCATATTGAAATACCGTATTTCACCAATTAGGCTGACAAACTGAAAGACTTATTTAAATGATTAAAACGTCCTTTACTGACAGGAAAGTGGGGACACTCATACATTGTTGTTGAGGTTAAAGATGATTACAACCTCTTCAGAAAGTAACTGGCCACCTTTCTTAAAAATGCAAAATATGCCTGTTTATCAGAAAGCCTAGTTCTAGGAATCTATTTCTCAGAAATAGTTACTAGTTTTTAAAAATAAATGGATAAGGACTTTTATTGCACCATTGCCTTAAAATACCAAACATTCTGGAAACAATCCAAATGCTCAGTATAGGGGGATGATGATATACATCATGAAGGTAGTAATACCCAATTACTTTCTCAGACCCAAGTCTCTGGAACCATCCTTCATCTCAATTTTCATGTATACACTGTATCCAATCCATCAACAAATTCTGTTTGCTTTCCCTTAAAAGTGATTCCTGGTGGCTCAGTGGTTGAGAGTCCGCCTGCCGATGCAGGGGACACGGGTTCGTGCCCCGGTCCGGGAAGATCCCACATGCCGCGGAGCGGCTGGGCCCGTGAGCCATGGCCGCTGAGCCTGCGCGTCCAGAGCCTGTGCTCCGCAACGGGAGAGGCCACAACAGTGAGAGGCCCGCGTACCGCAAAAAAAAAAAAAAAAAAGTGATTCCAAATATGAACGCACCTCTCCGCTTCCACGGCTACCCCTTGGTCCAAGCTCCCATATTTCTACCCTAAGACTCAATAGTCTCCTACATGGTACCCCTGCTTCCACCCTGCTCACCCTGCCGTCTCTTATGTGTGCAGATGCCAGAGTGAGGAATTAAAAATGTAAAATAAGTGCCACCCTCTTGCTTAAACCTCTGTAGTGTCTGTCTTCCCACTGCACTTACAATGGTATCTGTAATCTGACCACAGCTTAATGGTGCTCTTTGATCCTGCGCTTGGCCATTGCTCAAACTCATTTCCTACCCTTCTTCCCCTTGCTAACTTCTCTGCCAACAATGACTTCTTGCTATTCCTTGAACATGTAAAAGGACCACTGAACTTGATATTCCATCTGCTTGGAAGCCCCCCGCCCCCAAGTTATTGGCATACTCTCTCCTTCACTTCCTCTGGATCTTTGTTTGATTTTGCCCTTCCCAGATCATCTTATTTAAAACAGCAACTCTTCTCTGATCTATCTACATGACACATTCTGAGAAAACACAAGTCCCAAATGTAAGAAAGCATTAAAATAGAGTATATTTTATTTTTTATTAAAGTATATTTGATTTACAGTATTGTATTAGTTTCAAGTGTACAGTATAGTGATTCAGTATTTTTACAGATTATACTCCTTTCCAAGCTATTACAAGATAATGGCTATAATTCCTTGTGCTATACGATATATCCTTGTTGCTTATCTATTTTATACATAGTAGTTTGTATCTCTTAATCCTATACCCCTAACTTGCCCCTCACCACTTCCCTCTCCCCCCTGGTAACCACTGGTCTGTTTTATGTATCTGCAAGTCTGTTTTTCTTTTGCTACGTACATTTGTTTTTGTTTGTATTATTTTTTAGATTCCACATGTGATATCATACTGTATTTGTCTTTCGCTCTCTGACTTATTTCACTAAGCATAATGACCTAATTCTCTAGGTCCATCCACATTGCTGTAAATGGCAGAATTTCATTTTTTATGGCCTAGTAATATTCCATTATATATATATATGTGTGTGTGTATATATATATATATATAAAACATATTTATCCATTTGTCTGTTGATGGACACTTGGGTTGCTTCCATGTCTTGGCTATTGTAAATAGTGCTGCTATGAATATTGGGGTGCATGTATCTTTTTGAGTTAGTGTTGTCATTTTTTTATGGGTATATAACCAAGAGTGGGATTGCTGGGTCGTATGGTAGTTCTATTTTTAGTTTTTTGAGGAATTTCCGTACTATTTTCCACAGTGGCTGTACCAATTTACATTCCCACCAACAGTGTATGAGGGTTCTATGAAATATATAAAGAAGATATAATACCTATCCTTCACAAACTAATCCAAACATCTGAAGGGATGAAACACTCCCACATTCACTCTATGAGACCACAGTTACCCTGATACCAAAACCAGAAAAAGACACTCCCCAAAATGAAAATTACAGGGCATTATCTTTAATGAATATAGATACAAAAATCCTCAACAAAATATTAGCAAACCAAAGCCAACAATATATAAAAAGGATCATACACCATGATCAAGGAGGATTTATTCCAGGGAGGCAAGGATAGTTTAATATTTGCGTATCAATGTGATACACCACATTAACAAAAGGAAGGATAAAAATCACATGATAATCTCAATAGACACAGAAAAAGCATTTGACTAAATTCAACAACCATTCATGATAAAAATTCTCATCAAAGTGAGTATTGAGGAAACATATCTCAACATAATAAAGGCCATTTATGACAAATCTACAGCTAACATCGTACTCAATGGTGAAATGTAGTTGAAATCATTGCTAAATTCTCTCAAACAACTCCCAAATGTGGGTGACAGTAGTATCCCTTACACCAATTTAACCACTTAACTGCCAAGCACTTTACACAAGTCGTCTCATTTAATTTTCACCATACTCTTTTTATCAGTATTCCTTATATACAGATCGTTAATCCAAGGATGAGTGACATTGAAAACTTGCTCCTGATTTCCTACAGTGTGAGTGGTGGAGCCAGGATTTGAACCCTGGCAGTAAGGCTTGGCAGCAACAGGCCGTACTGCCCCATAGGGCACTAAGCATTTCTTTCCTTCTTGCTTTTGTGCTGTCTCACAAAGCAAAGCAGCTGTCTTTAAGCTCATGTTTCACTCTTTAAAAGTTTCACAAAACTTCTTCCCCAAACCCAGCCCACACTGGCTAGTTGCTCTCGCGCTGTTTCCTCCTTCCATCCTCGGTCTCTTCTGCCTTGGCTGTGTTCAGTGTAAAACAGTCTGGAATCCTGGCTTCCTGAGCTCTGTATCCCTAGCCACTGTGTCCTCATCTGCACACAAAAAAAATCCCAAAAAGCAGCCTGGGCATGCCACACCCTCCTACAGTGGGGAAGGACTGGAGACAGGAACTTTGTCCCACTTATTTTCAAGCTCTTAGGAGAAGCCTCTGTAGCACTTTAGTACTGAGCACATACTTGCTGAACCATTCCAAGTGGACATGACTTCACTTCTATTTCTTTTTTTTTTTTTCAACATCTTTATTGGACTATAATTGCTCTACAAAGGTGTGTTAGCGTCTGCTGTATAACATAGTGAATCAGCCATACGTATACACATATCCCCATATCCCCTCCCTCTTGGGTCTCCCTCCCACCCTCCCTATCCCACCCCTCTAGGTGGTCACAAAGCACCGAGCTGATCTCCCTGTGCTATGTGGCTGCTTCCCACTAGCTATGTATTTTAAATTTCGTAGTGTATATATGTCCATGCCACTCTCTCACTTTGTCCCAGCTTACCCTTCCCCCTCCCCGTATCCTCAAGTCCATTCTCTACGTCTGTGTCTTTATTCCTGTCCTGCCCCTAGGTTCTTCAGAACCATTTCTTTTCTTAGATTCCATATATATGTGTTAGCATTACAGTATTTGTTTTTCTCTTTCTGAATTACTTTGCCTGTATGACAGACTCTAGGTTCATCCACCTCACTACAAATAACTCAATTTCGTTTCTGTTTATGGCTGAGTAATATTCCATTGTATATATTGCCACATCTTCTTTATCATTCATCTGTTGATGGACACTTAGGTTGCTTCCATGTCCTGGCTATTGTAAATAGTGCTGCAGTGAACATTGTGGTACATGACTCTTTGAATTATGGTTTCCTTGGGGTATATGCCCAGTAGTGGGATTGCTGGGTCATATGGTAGTTCTATTTTTAGTTTTTTAAGGAACCTCCATACTGTTCTTCATAGTGGCTGTGTCAATTTCCATTCCCACCAACAATGCAAGAGGGTTCCCTTTTCTCCACACCCTCTCCAGCATTTTTTGTTTGTAGATTTTCTGACGATGCCCATAATAAATGGTGTGAGGTGACATCTCATTGTAGTTTTGATTTGCATTTCTCTAATAATTAGTGATGTTGAGCATCCTTTCATGTGTTTGTTGGCAATCTGTTTATCTTCTTTGGGGTAATGTCTATTTAGATCTTCTGCCCATTTTTGGATTGGGTTGTTTGTTTCTTTGATATTGAGCTGCATGAGCTGCTTGTATATTTTGGAGATTAATCCTTTGTCAGTAGCTTTGTTTGCAAATATTTTCTCCCACTCTGAGGGTTGTCTTTTCATCTGGTTTGTGGTTTCCTTTGCTATGCAAAAGTTTTTGTTTCATTAGGTTCCATTTGTTTCTTTTTGTTTCTCTTTCTATTTCTCTAGGAGGTGGGTCAAAAAGGATCTTGCTGTGATGTATGTCATAGAGTGTTCTGCCTATGTTTTCCCCTAAGAGTTTTATACTGTCTGGCCTTACATTTAGGTCTTTAATCCATTTTGAGTTTATTTTTGTGTATGGTGTTAGGGAGTGTTCTAATTTCATTCTTTTACATGTAGCTCTCCAGTTTTCCAGCACCATTTGTCAAAGAGGCTGTCTTTTCTCCATTTTATATTCTTGCCTCCTTTATCAAAGGTAAGGTGACGATATGTGCCTGGGTTTATCTCTGGGCTTTCTATCCTGTTCCATTGATCTATATTTCTGTTTTTGTGCCAGTACCATACTGTCTTGATTAGTGTAGCTTTGTATTATAGTCTGAAGTCAGGGAGCCTGATTCCCCCAGCTCCGTTTTTCTTTCTCAAGATTGCTTTGGCTACTCGGGGTCTTTTATGTTTCCCATACAAATTATGAAATTTTTTGTTCTAGTTCTGTGAAAAATGCCATCGGTAGTTTGATAGGGATTGCACTGAATCAGTAGATTGCTTTGGGTAATATAGTCATTTTCACAATGTTGATTCTTCCAATCCAAATACATGGTATATCTCTCCATCTGTTTGTATCGTCATTAATTTCTTTCATCAGTGTCTTATAGTTTTCTGCATACAGGTCTTTTGTCTCCTTAGGTAGGTTTATTCCTAGGTATTTTATTTTATTTTTTTTGCAATTGTAAATGGCTGTGTTTCCTTAATTTCTCTTTCAGATTTTTCATCATTAGCATATCAGATTGCAAGAGATTTCTGTGCATTAATTTTGTATCCTGCTACTTTACCAAATACATTGATTAACTCTAGTAGTTTTCTGGTAGCATTTTTAGGATTCTCTATGCATATTATCATGTCATCTGCAAACAGTGACAGTATTACTTCTTCTTGTTTGATTTGGATTCTATTTCTTTCTTTTTCTTCTCTGATTGCTGTGGCTAAAACTTCCAAAACTATGTTGCATAATAGTGGTGAGAGTGGGCAACCTTGTCTTGTTCCTGATCTTAGTGGAAATGGTTTCAGTTTTTCACCATTGAGAACGATGTTGGCTGTGGGTTTGTCATATATGACCTTTATTATGTTGAGGTAAGTTCCTTCTGTGCCTACTTTCTGAATGGTTTTTTATCATAAATAGGTGTTGAATTTTGTCAAAAGCTTTTTCTGCACCTACTGAGATGATCATATGGTTTTTCTCCTTCAATTTGTTGATATGGTTTATCACATTGATTGATTTGGGTATATTGAAGAATCCTTGCATTCCTGGGTTAAATCCCACTTGATCAGGGTGTATGATCCTTTTAATGTGCTGTTGGATTTTGCTTGCTACTATTTTGTTGAGGATTTTTGCATCTATGTTCATCAGTGATATTGGCCTGTAGTTTTCCTTTTTTGTGACATCTTTGTCTGGTTTTGGTACCAGGGTGATGGTGGCCTTGTAGAATGAGTTTGGGAGTGTTTCTCCCTCTGCTATATTGTGGAAGAGTTTGAGAGGATAGGTGTTAGCTCTTCTGTAAGTGTTTCATAGAATTCGCCTGTGAAGCCATCTGGTCCTGGGCTTTTGTTGTTGGAAGATTTTTAATCACAGTTCCAATTTCAGTGCTTGTGCTTGGTCTGTTTATATTTTCTATTTCTTCTTAGTTCAGTCTCGGAAGGTTGTGCTTTTCTAAGAATTTGTCCATTTCTTCCAGGTTGTCCATTTTATTGGCATATAGTTGCTTGTAGTAATCTCTCATGATCCTTTGTATTTCTGCAGTGTTGGTTGTTACTTCTTTTTCATTTCTAATTCTATTGATTTGAGTCTTCTCCTTTTTTTTCTTGATGAGTCTGGTTAATGGTTTATCAATTTTGTTTCTTTGTTTTTCTTCTCAAAGAACCAGCTTTTCATTTTATTGATCTTTGCTATCATTTCCTTCATTTCTTTTTCATTTATTTCTCATCTGATCTTAATTATTTCTTTCCTTCTGCTATCTTTGGGGTTTTTTGTTGTTGTTGTTCTTTTTCTTTATCTAATTGTTTTAGGTGTAAGGTTAGGTTGTTTATTTGAGATTTGTCTTGTTTCTTGAGGTAGGATTGTATTGCTATAAACTTCCCTCTTAGAACTGCTTTTGCTGCATCCCATAGGTTTTGGGTCATCGTGTTTTTATTGTCATTTGTTCCTAGGTGTCTTTTTATTTCCTCTTTCATTTCTTCAGTGATCTCTTGGTTATTTACTAGTGTATTGTTTAGCCTCCATGTGTTTGTAGTTTATACAGTTTTTTTCCTGTTATTGATATGTAGTCTTACAGCATTTTGGTTGGAAAATATATTTGATATGATTTCAATTTTCTTAAACTTACTGTGGCTTGATTTGTGACCCAAGATATGATCTATCCTGGAGAGTGTTCCATGAGCACTTGAGAAGAAAGTGTATTCTGGTTTTTTTGCATGGAATGTCCTATAAATATCAATTAAGTCCATCTTGTTTAATGTGTCATTTAAAGCTTGTGTTTCCTTATTTATTTTCCTTTTAGATGATCTGTCCATTGGAGAAAGTGGGTTGTTAAAGTCTCCTACTATGATTGTGTTACTGTTGATTTCCCCCTTTATGGCTGTTAGCATTTGCCTTATGTACTGAGATGCTCCTATGTTGGGTGCATAAATATTTACAATTGTTATATCTTCTTCTTGGATTGATCCCTTGATCATTATGTAGTGTCCTTTGTCTCTTTTAATAGTCTTTGTTTTAAAGTCTATTTTGTCTAATATGAGAATTGCTACTCCAGCTTTCTTTTGATTTCCATTTGCATGGAATATCTTTTTCCATCCCCTCACTTTTAGCCTGTATGTGTCCCTAGGTCTGAAGTGGCTCTCTTGTAGACTGCATATATACAGGTCTTGCTTTTGTATCCTTTCAGCCAGTCTACATCTTTCAGTGGGAACATTTAATCCATTTACATTTAAGGTAATTATTGATATGTATGTTCCTATTACCATTTTCTTAATTGTTTTGGGTTTGTTATTGTAGGTCTTTTCCTTCTCTTGTGTTTCCTGCCTAGAGAAGTTCCTTTAGCATTTGTTGTTAAGCTGGTTTGGTGGTGCTGAATTCGCTTAACTTTTGCTTGTATGTAAAGTTTTAATTTCTCCATCGAATCTGAATGAGATCCTTGCTGGGTAGAGTAATCTTGGTTGTAGGTTTTTCTCTTTCATCATTTGAAGTATGTCCTGCCACTCCCTTCTGGCTTGCAGAGTTTCTGCTGAAAGATCAGCTGTTAACCTTATGGGGATTCCCATGTATGTTATTTCCCCTTGCTTTTAATATTTTTTCTTTGTATTTAATTTTTGATAGTTTGAGTAGTATGTGTCTTGGCGTGTTTCTCCTTGGATTTATCCTTTATGGGAATCTCTGTGCTTCCTGCACTTGACTGACTATTTCCTTTCCCATATTAGGGAAGTTTTCAACTATAATCTCTTCAAATATTTTCTCAGACCTTTTCTTTTTCTCTTCTTCTTTTGGGACCCCTATAATTCAAATGGTGTGTTTAATGTTGTCCCAGAGGTCTCTGAGACTGTCCTCAATTCTTTTTTCTTAAGTCTGCTCTGCGGTAGTTATTTCCACTGTTTTATATTCCAGGTCACTTATCCGTTCTTCTGCCTCAGTTATTCTGCTGTTGATTCCTTCTAGAGAATTTTTAATTTCATTTATTGTGTTGTTCATCATTGTTTGTTTGCTCTTTAGTTCTTCTAGGTCCTTGTTAAACGTTTCTTGTATTTTCTCCATTCTATTTCCAATTTTGGGGGTCATCTTTACTATCATTATTCTGAATTCTTTTTTAGGTAGACTGCCTATTTCCTCTTCATTTGTTAGGTCTGGTGGGTTTTCATCTTGCTCCTTCATCTGCTGTGTGTTTCTCTGTCTTCTCGTTTTGCTTAACATACTGTGTTTGGGGTTCCCTTTTTGCCGGCTGCAGGTTTGTAGTTCTCGTTGTTTTGGGTGTCTGCCTCCAGTGGGTAAAGTTGGTTCAGTGGGTTGTGTAGGCTTCCTGGTGGAGGAGACTGGTGCCTGTGTTCTGGTGGATGAGGCTGGATCTTGTCTTTCTGGTGCGTAGACCGTGTCCAGTGGTGTGTTTTGGTGTGTGGTGTGTCTGTGAACTTATTATGATTTTAGGCAGCCTTTCTGCTAATGTGTGGGGTTGTGTCCTGTCTTGCCAGTTGTCTGGCATGGGGTGTCCAGCACTGGAGCTTGCTGGTTGGTCTTTGAGTGGAGCTGGGTCTTAGCGTTGAGTTGGAGTTCTCTGGGAGAGCTCTCTCCAACTGATATTACTTGGGGCCGGGAGGTCTCTGGTGGACCAGTGTCCTGAATTCGGCTTTCCCTCCTCAGAGGCTCAGGCCTGACAGCTTTCTGGAGCCCCAAAACCCTGTCAGCCACCAGCTGGAGAAGATGGGCTATGAGTTTGTTGTCAGCCACTGCCCTGTTGTAGGTCTCTCTCAGCTGTCTCCAAAGGTCACCCAGATACATTGGGTTATTCCACCATTCCTCAGAACTTGCACATGCCAGTCTGGGATTTGTAGATGTCTTCCTGATACTCTTCATTGAAATACCTTGCATTCATGGTGGTGAGAGATACTAATAGTGTTGGTTCTCTTCAGTTCAGAGGCTAGAACAGTCTGAGCCTTCATGTGGCCAAGTCAGGAGCAGCTGGCCAACGGTCCCAAAGTGATAAAATGTCAGATTCCAAGAAGGTTTTCTGCAGCGCCCGAGCAGTAGTCCCTAGCAGCCGCTCTGCTCAGCTGCAGCACTCTGACTGGGGAACTTGGTGGGACCCTCAATCGAGGATTTCTGCCGGCCCTAGAGGCTGACTTGCCCACCCTGGCAAGGAGCTGAGGAGAGTGTCTCCTGGCCCTGTCTCACCAGAGGAGTGGACACCTGGAAGCTGCTTCACCTCTCTTTCTATAGAACATATTACCGATTCCATTCATTTCACCCTAGTATATAACAATATAAGGCAATTGGTAGCTGTGCTGCCTTGAGAAAGTTACTTTCCCACTGCATCTTAGTTTCTTCCTCTGTAAAATGGGGAAAAATATCTACATTTTGGGTTCATTGTAGGAATCAACAAAAGTTACCTAGTAATACTCGATATATAGCTGATGCTTATTAGATATGAGTTGATTTTGAATCCGAATCTGAAGACAGAATATGTACCTTTCCTCATACTTGCAATGTTGTGTCATTGTATGTATTGTATTTTCTGGAGGAAATCACTGGAAAAGAAGCCTAGATTTCACAGCGAAGGACTATCAAGATTACATGGTATATAAAAAACAAAAGAAGGAAACAAACAAAATACATGTAAGCATGCTTCTAACCCTCCTGTGCACGGTTTCCAGGTCAGACATTTCTAAATGTAGCCTTCGATGGACACCTTTGAGCACTGGATGCCCATGCATGGCATGATGGATATGGAAATGGATTGAGATAGGGGATCTGAATTCTGGTCACACTTGCCTCTAACCAGCCGTGTGATCCTACTCAAGACACTTACTTTCCTTAGGACTCAGTTTTTTTGTGTCTTAACTGGGAAATACCCATAAAACAACCAACCAAATGACAACAGAAACCTTCTCTGCTTGCTTAATAGGGTGGCTGGATCAAGAAAGATAACCTATAGGAAGGTACTTTGTCTATCATAAAAGAAAAAAAAAGTATAAAATATGAGAGAGTGTTATACTAATTTTCTTGTCTTCCTTTCCATTGAAAACAAAATGCAGCTGTAAGTAAGCATTTCCCCCAGTGTTGGCTTGATCGCCGGGCGCATTCTGTAGATGCTGAGCAGCTTCCACTCCTCCCTTTGGGGGGGATGCTGCTCTAGGGCAATCGCATCAGCATCAGGCTTAGGAAGGGCATGGTCAACAATTGGATCTTGAACTACAACTGACCTCCGTAGGTCATTTGATTGCTTCCTCTGCCTCTGATAGGACTGTGACTCAGCTCTATGGGCAGGAAGGGGTCAATCCCTGGTGGCCATGGAATGATCTCGGTCTCTCTTTCCCTCTCTCTCTCCTATCTATGCAGATCTATTTATTTTTTTAGCCATGGCTGAGCTTCTTAATCCAAATTCCTCTTTTTGCTGCAAAAGCGAGGTTTATTTGATGTTGTAAAATAGGAATGCTCCAAAACGGCTACCTGCCACACAAATAAAGACATATAGCTCTCTATTATATGTTTCCAGATCTTTCTATCAATCTATCATTCCAGTGACAGATAACAAAATGATATCATTTTGTTCAATATATTCATTGACTTCTACCTGCTAGAGTGTACCCTTTTTCTTTATCTTTTGCCTGTCTTTGGGCCCAATCTGGCATAGGGACTATGGCTTCCATCCAAGCAAGTTTCATTCAGTTTGTTCTCAGCCAAGTGATGGTCTAAATTTAGAACCCCCCAGAGGTTTCGAGAATGTCTTTCAACCTTTGGATGATTATCTGAATTCAATCCAGACCTTCATGCTTGAAGACTCTGCTGTTGTAAATTGTAGATCCTCTTCACTGCTGGTCAGTTACCTGGCTGTTTTCCTTTTGCTTAGGAAATGACCTTGTACAGATTTCCTGGGTTGTTTAAAAACCAGCTGCATGGCAGAGGCTGACTGATGATGGGTGAACCAAAGAAGGTTGGTAGCATTCATCTTGGCTTTCCCTGGCCCAGGGCCCAAAGCCCCAGGCTTTGCATAAACTCAAATGCAATTCACCTGAAGAGCAGCTTTCGCTAATAATTGTTTATGGTACTGTCTAAATCACAAAAGCCTTATGAGAACTCTGGGCCAGAAAGCACAGGAACAGGCGTGGCCAAGACAGCAGTGGGGATAGGACAGTTGATTATAGGATACAACCTACCTCCCTCATCACTGATGGAGCCTTCGTTTGGCAGTTTGATTTTAGTACATCCTAATTTGGTCCCCTCTACATTGAATTCTAGCTGGGGACTTGAGAAAGAGCTTTTATTTCATTCTTGGCTTAAAAAAATAATAAAGGCAATATGTTCTTTTAAAAGAGAAAACAACAAAACAGGTTTTGCAAGGGCTGGATTTTCAGTTCTGGAGTTTCCCACATTACCTATGAAAGGCCTTGGCAAGAGCAGCCCATGGCTGTTTAGGGTGAAAAAGGTAAAAATAATATCTTATATTTGAGTAGAGGTTATACTTTACAGGTCTTTTCAACAGTCATTGATTGCATACATAATTTCTGCTAGGCGACGTGCTAGGGGAACAAAGAATGTAAAGCAAGGTCCTTCCTTTCAAGCAGCTTCCAGTGTAGAAGAGGGAGACAGATGTAACAACCCACTGTTCATGCTACCATACTGTGCATCTCTACAGTGGAGAGGAGGGAGGAGACAATTCTGTTGTGTTGAGGGTAGGACTTAGAAAAGTAGGACAAAAATATTCAAGCTTGATGGAACTTAGATTTTATATAATCTGACATACTCAGTTTAAAGACGAAAGAATTTCATCCCAGATATGAAGTGACTTACTTGAGGTCATGCAGCTAGATGAGCAGCCTGATGGGTCTGGTATATTATTCTTTCATTTCTCAGGACAGTAATTTTTTGGGGTTTTTTTTTTGTGGTATGCGGGCCTCTTACTGTTCTGGCCTCTCCCATTGTGGAGCACAGGCTCTGGACGCTCAGGCTCAGCGACCATGGCTCACGGGCCCAGCCGCTCCGCGGCACGTGGGATCTTCCCGGACCGGGGCACGAACCCGTGTCCCCTGCATCGGCAGGCGGACTCTCAACCACTGCGCCACCAGGGAAGCCCAGGACAGTAGTTTGTTTCTCCCCATAACGGTATCTTGCATCTTCAGGAAGGGACCTGAGCAGTTTGATTGGCTCTGGACTATGCTGGTGAGGATGCCACTTCTTCCTTGTCCTGCACACAGAGCTGATTCAAGGCCAGCCGGGACTCCTGCCCTTCCTCTGTGCCTTTTGCACTTTCTTTCAGTGATGACTAGAGTTTTGGTCCTCAGGGTCTCTCCAGGATTCAGATATTCTCACACAGTCTACGGTGTTAATGATTTCATTTTGTAATCTCCCTCAGAGCATAGCACCTAGGAGAAGGTCTTAGGAAGAGCATCTAAGAGCCAACTTTCAGGAATTTAGTACAGATACATTTGGGGCAGGAGAGGTACCCATATCCTACCAGTCACACTCCACCAAGGACTACTCAGTAGTTCTAGTTTCTGGGACAGTGAAATTTTGGGGGAAACCTCGACTCTTGTCAGAACCATTCCTCAGCTCACGGAAGTGCGCTGGGAACCTGTACCATGGCTCACAGCTAAAACTAGGTAGAGGAGCTACTGGTGTTTCATGGGAGAAAATCCAGAGGAGTGAGGTCAAGGTCACATGGCTGTTATGGGACCTTGGTGCTCACGCTGCCTGATCGAGTCTGACTTCCTTTTTACCAGCCTCTGGCTCAGTGTGGACACTTAACAAGTGCAGTGAGAGTGGTGAGACCTGAGAGCCAGGAGTGGAGGGAGAGGCTCTCTGTGCAACTGTGTGTGTCCATTACTCTCTGGGCTCTTGGTATTGCCTCACCCTTCTCCCCTGAGTTGATCTCAGGAAGGAAAACAAAGTACTGTCCCCATTACTGGACAAACACTTTATGTTGTGGGTCTATTTTGTTCCTTAATCCCTGGTTGCTTTTTGGCTCTATGTGCAGAACATTAGTTCCTGGGACAGCTGTGTGTGTGTGTGTGTGTGTGTGCGTGTCCCTCTCTCTCTACATGTCACACAATATACAATAAATTTCCGCAGTTTGGTCCAGGCATCTGAGTTTGGTAATATTTGGATTATGAAGACCTGAATCCCAGAATATTCTAAATTAAACATATTTCAAGTTAAAGTCATAGAATCTTTATTTTTTAAAATCCCAGAACTATGGCTAAGAATTATATCTTTACCTGTATCTATCTATCTATCTATCTACCTATTTATCATCTATCTATCATCTATCTATATCTATCTATCTATCTATCTATCTCATCTCTATTAATATATCTATATATTTTAAAATATAATATCTATTTATTGCTTTTTGCCACAGGTGTATTGCAACTATACCCTACCATGTGCAGTGTAAATAATGCTAGATTGGAATCAAGGATGTGGAGTAGGTATAGGAAAGGGAAAAAGGAGGAAGAAGCATATTATAATTTTTCAAGATGGAATGATTGACCCCTTATTTTTTCTAAATAAAAATATTTACTGTGTCTAACACATATGTGAGCAGACATATACATATTCACCCATATTTAAAATAATAAAGCTAACAAAGCAGAATTTATATATCAGTTTATAGTAAGGATCCCCAAAAAGGCCACCGGTCTCTTTAATGATCATGTGCTTCACGGGAAGCAGCATGGAGTCCTGCGGAGGAGAGAGTGGCTGTGTGTTCAGGTTTCAAGTTGGTGCTGCTACTTACTAGGCCTGTAAGCTTGGCAATGTTACTTCCTGTGGGCCTCAGTTTCCTACCCCGTAAAATCAGGGGAAATGACGTTATGTCAGGGGATTGTGAGAATTAAACAAAATCTTAAATTGCCTGGCACATGGCCAGCATTCAATAAATGTTAGTTTCCTCATAAGCTTAGAAGCCTTTCTGTTTACAAAGCACTTTTACATTATTATGGGCTGAATGTTTGTGTGTGTGTCCCGTCCCCCCCCCACCCCGCCCCCGCCCTATATGATGATAGTTGGAGATAGGACGTTGGGGGATAATTAGGTTTAGATGAGGTCATGGGGGTGGGACCCCAACGATGGGCTTATGCAGCCCTGGAAGAAGAGATGCCAGAGAGCTTTCTCTCTCTACCATGTGAGGACACAGGGAGAAAGCGGCCGTCTGCAAACCAGGAAAAGAGCTCTCCCTGGGACAGAACAGAGTCAGCTGGGACCTTGATCTTGGACATCCAGCCTCCAGAACTGTAAGGAATAAATGTCTGTTGTTTAAACCACTCAGTCTGTGGTATTTTGTTATAGCAGCCCAGGCTGACTGACACATATATGATGGTATTTTATTTATATAATCCCCAATCCTGGGGGAAGTAGGACTGACTTGGTTCCTATTTCCTGGATGAGGGAGTAGGAGGCTCAGGGAAGTCATGAAGCCCAGCGTTTATACAGAAGGGTCAGATTCAGGGTTAGATGCCATGTCTCTAGTGTCTAACTCAGCATTCTTCCGTGATACCACATTGCCTCTCTATAATGATGGGGCTTGTCGTGTCAGAACTGGAGGGAGTATGGACTTTAATCTTATTTCTTTGTTTCTGATTCAATTCCTTATTGGGCTGACAGCAGTGCTTCTCAATCTGGGGCAGTTTTACCCCCCAGGGAGCATTTGGCAATGTCTGGAGACAGTTTTGATTGTATCCATTTAGATTAGGGTGAAGGGTGCTACTAGCAGCTAGTGGCTAGAGGCCAGAGATGCTGTTTCAGTGTATGGGACAGACCTCACAGTTGAGAAATACAATGAAAGACAGTGGAATGCATTTTTCACCTAGAGATGACAATACTTATACTGTTTGCCATCTGCCATGGGCTCTGCTGAGTTTGGGGATCAACAACTTGCTGCAAAGTACAATATAAAGCTAGAAGAGGAAAATACAACCCATCTCAGAAATAATAGTCCTTGAACACTTACAAAAATATTATGGCACTGATCAAATCATATTAAAATAACAGGAGATTTCTAAGATAAAACATTTCTGAATCTCATTACCTAATTAAATTGTCCCCATACATACTTAAAATATGAGATATTCATAGCCATCCAAATCTTAAGCTTATATGTAAATGTTCACCTGATTCTAGAAAATGGCTGTGTAACCCTAGAGAACTGACAAAACATATTCTAGAACGTTTCTCATGAATCTGTTATTAAAGAAACTATCTGAAACTTTGATGAATTGGATCCCTCACTAACTGGAACTGCTATAATCGTGTTTAACAGAAAAGATAGAAATGGCAAGAAAATAAACTCATGAAGGGATTTAACGATGAAAGGAATTCCCAGGACATTTGTTGGGTTCAATACTGGTTCCCTACCCCCTGTAGGTACTGGAACAATCTGGTCTCTGATATAAATGATCCTAGGGCTTGTGACTGCTTCAGTTTTCCTGGACAGAGTTGCCCTGCTTTTGCCAAGGCAGGAAAGTAAATCTAGAAAAAATTGCATCGGAATAAAGGACTGAGGGAGAAATGCTGTAAAAATGTCTTTTGGGGGATTCCACATTAATTGCTTGCAAAAATCAATACCCCAAGTGCTCTATTAATAGGGTTTTACTGTAAAACGCCCCTGTATATGTGAAAGATTGAGCTTGAGGTTTGACAAGGATGCAATGGAGGTACACTCCAGCACATACGTTTTACAGAGGTTAGAGGTTACTGCAAGAAGCTCAGGGAATTCATCCTCAGCAGAGCATCCTGAGAGGTGTTAGGCTGGAGGATATTTGATGATGGTGCCTTCCATGATTCCTCCCCCAAAGCACATTGAGATTGTGGCAAAGAAATTCTTTCTTTTGAGGATAAGATCCATGAAGGTCATGGAAAGCCCTGAACAGTAACTTGGCAAACTTCTTTTTTAAAAAGGAAACTATTCTTTTTCTTAAAAAATTGAAATCCACAGAAAATTAAAAGAAAAATACTATAATGTTTTGAGAACTGTAATGAACACTATGTACCCCTCACTTAGATTTTTAAGCTGCTAACATCTTGCTACACCACCTCCATGTTACTTTCTCTAGATAAACATGCTGCCTTTGTGCCAAACCATTTAAACCATTCATTAGTAGCCTGCAAACATCATGACACTTCGGTCTTCAATACTTCAGCATTCATCTCCCAGGAAAAAGAGAGTTCTCATACATAACCACACCATTAACAAACCTAAGGAAATTAACATGAGTTTAATATTATCACCCAACAAACAGTCCCTACTCAAATATTCCCAGTTGTCCCAACAATGTCCTCAATAACGTTTTGCCATTGCATTGCCTAATATGTTTCTTTAGTTTCTTCTAATTTAGAACAATCACCAAGTATTTCTCTGTTCTCCATAACACTGAAATTTTTGAAGGGTCTGATACTGGTCTGACAGTGTCTTCCTGATTAGAATCAGGTCAAACAATTACAGCAAGAACACCACACAAGTGACATTGTGTGTACTCATTGTGTCACACAGGAGGCATAACGTGTCAGCTGTCCCACTATTGGGGATGCCAAGCTTGACCATTTAGATTAGGAGGTGACCACCAAATTTCTCCATTGAAAAGGACCCCCCCCCAGATAATAAGTAATTTGTGGGATGACACCTTGAGGTTTTGCTTTTAACATACATTGATGATCTTTGCCCGAATCAATTATTACCTTGGAGGGTTTTCTCATTTTAGTTACTAGTTGGCATCTCTCTGTAGAAAGATTTCCCTTTTGTTCTTATTTTCTCTCCACTCCCTTCCTTGCCCCTTCCTCTTCCCCCGATGCCCTCTCTCTCTATTTTTCAAGTATCAGCATTAACTTACACATTTTTTCAATGTTGTAATTTACCACCATTGTTGTTCCACCCCAGTTTTGGACAACGAGAGCCCCTGAAGACAGCGCCTGTGTTCTTTTGACCTGTATCCATCTGTCTTTGAACACTTGCTCCCTTTCCGGCTCAAGATGTGTTAGGCTCATCTTGTTCTTTCCCTGTCTAGGCCTGGAGTCAGTGTTTCTCAATGAATTCTGGTTCCTATTAGTGGGGAGTGGTATTAGAAATACGTACACACGCTCACTTCATATTTATACACGCTCATTTCATATTTATACATCTAATTTACATAGAACATCACAGAATTTTTCCTCAGCTTCTCTCATCCCATATTTATATCTCCCTGCCCTCACAGTGAAAACGCTGGCTTTGCTGTTCTTCTTAGACTCTATCCCCTTATATTTAGATTACTTGAAATAAGTATTTTTCTCTCACTACATGTGTTTTTACTCTGATATAAGTGTTACTTATTTTTGTTTGTATTAAATTTTAGAGTTTGCTTGTTACAACATTTGTGATTTTTATTTTTTGGATATGTAATATTATTTTTAGTTTTTTAATATGGTTCAAAAGTCAAAACTCTATAAAAAGATATACTCAAAGAAACCTCAGTGCTTTCTGTTATCTTCTCCACTCCACTCCCACAGCCTTGTTTAGGTATTATTTTCATCAATTT
Source organism: Globicephala melas (assembly GCF_963455315.2). NCBI lineage: Eukaryota > Metazoa > Chordata > Mammalia > Artiodactyla > Delphinidae > Globicephala > Globicephala melas. The sequence continues at coordinate 101,188,623 of NC_083319.1, forward strand.
TTAGTTTATCTTCCCTGTTTTTCCTTTTCATAAAAGGTGAATGAATACATATATATACTCATATGTTCCCATATTTCTTTTACAGAAGGCAGCATCCTCTATAACTTCTTAAACAGGTTAATGTATAACATGCAAAATGCAAGTTCCCTCTCTCCTCCCTCCCCACTCTACTGTCACTTTCTAGAGATATCAGAGCTCCCAGTTAGCCATCTAGCCTTCCTTGAAGCGTTCTAAGTGAGCAATGGGATCTCAGTGAGCATCTCTGGATACCAGTTTGGAAGTCCTGCGGGATCCTACCCTCTACTGTCCTGTCATGCTTCGAGTGTTTTCAGGGTGGTCCAAAGTCGTCCCAGGCTTCTTGTGCCTGCAGTAGTGGTTCATCATCCAGAAGCCTAGGTTTGTTAGGGGAGACATGTAGCTGGGTATGAGCAGAGAAAGGGGGGCATGGGCCAGGTGGCAGGGAATCCTGCATCTTGTAAACAGCGGGGGTCCATGGGCAGACAAAGAAAAGCAGGAACCTCCAGACTGACAGGAAACGACACATTTTGAGTGATAAGTGTCCTGGAGACAGACAAAGGAAGGTGGGGAAAGGAGGGAATCCCCTGCGCCTGGATGTAACCTGTTGTTCATCATGCTCTCATTACAAGAAAATTAGCCTTGCAGATAAGAAGTTCTCATGATGCACCGGTGCCATGACACGTCCCATAAAAGCTAAATAAGGACAAAAAGCCCTCCTCCCCTGGGGAAGGTAGAGCTGGGATGAAAATCAGGGAATACAACCCCCAAACTCCTCCTCCCTAGTGAATATTCTGTCCCTTCATTTGTATGTTCCTTATAATTGGTTTGTCAAAGAAAGCCAGGGCAGCAGCTCACCTGTCTGCTTGCTCTCCCTCTGAGAGTGTATTCTTGTTTAAGTAAGTCCTCACTTTACCTTCTTGACCTCCCCGTCTCATCTCTTAATTCCTTCTGCGATGAGACAAGAACCTTAAATTCACCCGGGGAACAGGTTGACCCTTAATTTTGACACAGCTTTCCGTTACCTTGCAAATCCAGGACTCCCTTGTCTGGGGTGCTAATGAGAGAAAGCTTTGTTAACACAATCCTCTCGATTAAGATATTTTATATACTGTGCTTTTTAGTGTAGTGGTCAGGGAGAATAACACACAGCATATTTCTCTTTGAGCAATGCATAGCTCCCCAGGGGGCTTGTGATGGTTCATTTTACGAGTCAACTGGGCCAAGTTGTGCCCAGATTAAATATTATTTTTAGACGTGTGAGTGTGTCTCTGGATGAAATCAGCATTTCAGTTGGTGGACTCAGTAATGTAGACGCCTTTCTCGATGTAGGTGGGCCTCATCCAATTCATCGAGGGCACGAATAGAACAAAAGGCAGAGGAAGGAGGAATTCACCCTTTTTTGCTTCCTACCTGCCTGATTGAGCTGAGACTTCGGTCTTCTACCCTTGGACTGAGATTTACACTTTCGGCTCCCCTGGTTCTCAGGCCCTCAGATTCTTCAGACTGGAATTACACCACCAGCTTTCCTGGGCCTCTAGCCTGCGGACAGCAGGTTATGGGATTCAGTGTCCATAACTGCATGAGCCAACTCCTCATAATAAATCTATCTCTCTATCTACATATCTATCTATCTATGAACTATCTATCTATCATCTATCTATCTACACACATATATTCCTATTGGTTCTGCTTCTCTGAGGAGCACTAATACAGTACTGAAAGTTTATGTTTGGTTATAAATTTAACAGTTGGCTGAAATCACCACCAGGAGTGCCTTGAATGACAGCACCACTTCTGTTAGAAAGAGGCAGGCTGGGTAGATCCTGTTAATGCTGGAAAACCTATTTAGAGATTCAGAAAAGCAGATAGACTAAGTTTTCAAATTTATAACTCTATGTACTGCCTATAAAAGCAGCTTTCTGCTAAATTCCTCTTGGCCCCAACTGTATGAGGTATCACAAATTTCAGTTGTTTTCTCCATGCATAGAGAAATTATCAATGAGGCAATAAAACAAAAAGATCCTTTCCAGGCCCTGAGCATCATCTCAGCAGAGCTGTGGCAAGAGTGGCCCCCTCAAGGGAGAATTTGCTAATAATGCCATGGAGAGAAGTCCAGGGTCAGGATGGCCTAGGAAGGGGTTGCTTTGTTAAGTTGGAAAACGCCACATGAAAGCATGACCCTTTTTCCCGAGGAGCTCTTGGAAAGGAAACCATAAACACAGGGCTTTGGGGCAGACTCCCCTGGAAAACCATTTATTGCTATAGCTTCGTGGGCTTGGAAATCCTGTCTCCAGCACAGCACTAGCTTGAATTCGTTCTGTCCTGCCCAAGCAATTGGGTCATGTCCCCACTAGGGTGCCTGCCACTCAGATAACTTTGGGAGACAAAGACAACAAGGTATTAGTACAAATCTCTCCTGGTGCCCTATGTAGAGAATCCAGGTCCTTCTGCAATGCATCTGGATGTCTGCCAGATTTACCATCTGCCCATCTCAAAAATGTCCCATCTTGTTCAACAGGGAACCAGTTTAACTCTGGGTCCCAGGCTGAATGGGTCCTGCAATAACATTATATTTTATCAGGATGAAAACCAGAGAGGCTTTGGCCCATAGCATGAGTGCTCAGACTGAAGTGCTTCTGGGGCTTTACTTTTATCATCTCCTTCTTCCAAAAAAAAAAAAAAAAAAAAAAAAGCAGAATTACGTGATTATGAAGAATAAGACATAGGGAAAGTGTTTATCTTTTCCCAGGCTCCCTTATACAGAGGCTGGAGATGGTGGCAAGAATTGTCATCTCCATTCTACCATTCTAGATGGGGGTGGATTAGTATTCTGTAGACCACATTCCCACCTTTCCCCAGATCTCTTTGACTTCCTCAGTGCCCTGGAAAGTGGGAGTGGGTTTCAAGAACAGAGGATAGTGAGAGGAAGGGGGAGAGGAACTAAGATGTGTTGAGTACCTTCTACTTCCATAACATACTTTCTTTGTGAAAACCTGTCAATGACCCTGCAAGTTAATTATTTCTCTCTGTATTCTACAGAAGAGGCAACTGAGTTTCCCTCAACTGAACAGTTTGCCTAAAGTCACACAAATAGTGAGAGATGGAGCCAGGATTTGAATCTACTCTTGCCAGCCCTTTTCAGTAAATCACACTGCCTCTCTACACTGGAGTCACAATAAAGGATCCTTATAGGAGAGAAAATGTTGGGAAGAAATGAAACAATGCCCAGTGCTGGGAGAAGAGGCAATAAAAGACACCCTCAACCCTTTCCTCTCCACTCATCTCCCATTATCACAGGATCAGGGGTGGAGGGTGGGCTGCAGAGGGTGGGACTTCTTTGGAGATAAGTGAAGGGAAGACAAATGAAGGACAGCGGGAGGACACTCTTTTGAGAATCTGGGAGAGAAGGTCAAAAGGCAATTACCTTTTTCTCTCTCTTCTTTTTTCTTTCATTGTTAAGACTTCAGCCCAGTATGCATTCAGCTGAAAAGACACTTTTGACTATTGATAGCCAAGAATAGTGGTTTTCAAACTTTCTGGTCTCAAGGTCCTCTTACTTCATAAAAATTATTGAGGAACCTTACGCGGTTTTGTTTATGCAGGTTATATTTACTGATATTTACTAAGGCAGAAATTAAAATAGAGAAAATATAAAAATATTTATTAGCTATTTAATAGGAACAATAATATACCTATTATATGTTAACGCGTTTGCTTAAGAAGGACTATATTTTCAAAAAAATGTAATGCATAGATTGGCTTTTTTTTTTTTTTTTGCAAATCTCTTTTATGTGTGGATTAGAAGACAGTGTGCTCTTGCATTCAGTGTGTTGCAATATACTGTTTTGGTTGAAGTATATTTGGTAGGAACTTCATACAGCTCTGTCATTGGAAAAGGGATTACTTTCATAGCTGTTTCAGATAACTGTTAATATTCTTTGATACTTCAACAAAGCTTAACAAATGGTGGTTTCTTAAAGGAATGTGGAATGGGAAGCCTTATCAACGCCGTGTTCATGTTTTGTGAAACTGAAATCGATTGCTCTATCTTGAACTTTCAATATGTCTTTATTCATGCATGATTTTGTAATTTTCCTACGTTGGTTATTTGGAAGATATGAGTTGACGAGTCATGCAGATCTTCCAAATGTTGATTGATTCCATTAAAAATCACATTCATTAATCACTAATCTCATCAAAAAAGTCTCTAAGTACTGGAAAGCTCTCAAACTCTTAATAACAGATACAAGTTTTCAAATATTCTTATTGTTTCTTGAAAGTTCAAATTTTACCACTGATGACAAACATTAATGACTGTTTCTCTTTAAACGACAAGCTCACTTCGCTCATTTTCAAGAAAATGTCTGCCCTATACACAGATCTAAATAACCAAAGTATCACGGTTAGTCATTCTTTCACGTAAAAATGGTACTCCATGAAACAAGTGGATAGTTTAGCTCAAGTTCAATAGTCACACAAGTACTTTTCCTTGAGACAACCATTGTCCTTCAGTTTGTACCAGAAGTGCTTTAGGCATATGGCCCATTTTGTCACCTTGAATATTAAAAGGTCTTGTACTCTGAGATCAAAATTTAATAACATTACTACTTTTTCCCTGTCCTTCATCAAGGACACTCTAAAGAGAAACTGGTATTTTTCATCCCCTTGCAAGTATGTGGGTTGAAGAATATGACTGCTAGGAGAGGTTGGTGTCACTTCCTTGATTTATGTTAGTTATGTTTTATCCACCATTGCTACTGCACCATCACTTCAAGTGTCAACATAGTTGGTCCAGGATAAAACATTAGATATTTAAAAATTATTCAACCCTTTGAATATTTCAGTACCACTTGTGTTTGCTGCCAAGCACTCATGTAGAACATCTTTGATCATAGTTAGTGCTAATTCCAGACAAATTCAAGCAAAACTACAAGTCTAGCCATAGGTTCATCTGTAACAATACAAAAGTACAATTCTACAGATGTGACGCTAACTCATTTTTCATGTTTACAGCTAAATAATTTGTCAAGTTACTGTATTTTTGGAAAGTGGCAGGGTCATGATTTCTTTAAACAACTTTCCATCCAGCAGGCATTCAGCAAATGTCAAATGTAGAAGCTTTATTGAAGTCTCAGTTATTGTGTTCACTTCTCCAGACAATGCCTTGGACACTAAATCTCAAAATGATGCCACCATTTAATTGACACCAAAGTGCTATTCAACAATGTTCTGCTGCATAATACACAATAATTTAGGTGGTTATTATCATTAATAAAACTGAAGAAAAGATAGCTTTCTTTATATTTTTGCATCTTATTTACATTTTCTTCCAGTTTCTTTCTAGTAGTTTCTTCTCTCTCATGAGTCAAAAAACTCTTTGTTATCTCAATTTTATCTTTTTCAGCACTTTAGAGGTAGACAGTACAGTTGTACGTTGAAAAGTAAGTCTTAATTCCCCCATTTAAGCCAACAATCCGTCCTAAAATACAAGGAAAACATTTTTAAAACATTTTTATTTGTTTCAGAATAAAATTATATTACATTCCAAAATAATGTTTTGATAAAACTTAGAAAGTTTAAAAGGTAAAAAAAGATTTTTTTTGCAAAAGAAGACAAAAATTATATTCATTTTTTGTTGTATTTCCACATAGGTATGAAGAAAAGTTAGAAGTTTTAAAATAATAATTTGTTGGAGGGTAAGGAGATAACATGAATTATAGCTGGTGTAACTGAAGATAACTAGGAAACTCTCAGTAGAAGTCTTGAGAACAAACTGAGCTAATCTCACATGTTTATATCCTAAACTCACAACTTAAAAACATTCTGAAAAACCCAGGAATACACAAACTAGCCATCAGAGCAATGGCAGCATCCCATACCATATAGCTTGAGAAAAGTACCTCTATATATTTGTGAGAGAATAAGAGTGAAAAGGGTGAATAACATCTTAGTGATACTAGGACAAAAATTTTGACATCTGGAATTCCCTCACAGAACTTCTGGTTGCTTGAAAACTGCAGGATAAGAGAAAACTGAGCTAGGATCAGAGCAAAGAAAGAAAATGCCTAACTATTCAGGACCTTTTTTTTTTTTTTTTTTTTTTTAATCTTTAAGGGAGAGGGATAAGGGACTTGAGGCTTCCACATCGTTGGCCCTAGCTTATCTGAGTAGGCAAGCCGAGAGGAATTTGGAGATAACTCCTCTAGCCAGGAATGGAGGGTAATTCAGCTGGAGTGTATCTTGTTTTGTGATTCTAAGTTGACTCTATATAGAAGATTGCTGGTCTGGGTACCAATCTCTTGGAGTGTTGGGAACACATAATAGCCATCAATCAGCCTGAGGTCTTTTAAAGGTGAGAAGGGGAGAAAGAGTGGAAAAAAACCCTGCATTTGAAAGAATTACCTGCCCACTCCTGAACCTTCAAATCTCTAGTTCTTACTTGTCTTTTTCAAATCATACTTTAAAAATTAGGTGAATATTTACTTCTTCACCAAAGTTCTTCCATTATCATTTCTGATTCGCATCCTCATATATCCATTTCATTGCTTAGGATTTGGATTAGTATTGCCAGATGGTACAGAAACCATGCTGACCCAAAGGTGACTCATTGAAGAGGGGTGTCTCAGTCCATCTGGGCTGCTATAACAAGATACCATAAATTGTGTGGATTATAAACAAATGTTTATTTCTCACCGTTCTGGATGCTGGGAAGTCCAGGATCATGGTACCAACACAGCTGGTGTTTGGTGAGGGTATCCTGGTTTATAGATGACTGTCTTTTTGCTGTGTCCCCACATGGTGGAAGGGGCAAGCTAGCTCTCTGTGGTCCCTATCATGGGGGTTCCACCCTCATGACTCAATCATCCCCAAAGGCCTCATCTCCTAATACCATCACCTTGGGAGTTAGGTTTCAACAAGTAAATTTTGGGGCACTCAACATTCAGACCATAGCAAGGTGTAATGTTGGGTCTTCAGCATCAATGATATTGTCTGGAAAGGAATGGCATTCTAATTGTTTAGAAAGAACAGATGCCCTTCTGATTAATTCTCCCCCCATTGAATCCTAACTGGCCGATTCACAATTTCCATTGTTTTATACTTCATCTTTCCCCACTCTATTCCATTGGAAGATTTAAGATAAATAAAAAACAAAACGAAAAATATTAACAAACAACAATAAAACTCTACAGCAGCACAGTTCATTAAAACTTTCTACAGTAATGGAAATGTTCTGTATCTTTGCTGTCCAATATGGTAGCCACTCACCACAGTGGCTATTGAATCTTTGAAATTACTAGTACACTGTTAAATTGAATGTTTTAATTTAACTTAACAGCTTAATCTTAACTAGCTAGATATAGCTATCAACCATATTTGATAGCACATCTCTAGACATCTTTAGCCACGATCGTTCTTCCCGGTTTCATTTCTTTTTCTGTACTCCTAAGCTCCTTGGGTTTTGTGGTATTGTGATTTAACAGGGGGGTGGGGGAAATGCTGGTATTCTTTTTTCCCTACCTGATGCAGTGGTCATGGGACCAGGGCTGGAACTGTAAGGCTGATAGGAGGGATGATTCCTAAGCAAAAATCTGTAACTGTGTTTTTACCCTTTACATCAGAATTCCTAAGGGACTGATGAGGCAGGATGTGCCTTCACCTCATCCGGTAAAATTGGGATTAACAGTGAATGCAGCTATATTGCCTGGTTGTGAAGATAGCCCACTAGTTCTGTGCCTATGTAATCTACATGACTAAGTGAACAGGAGTAGACTGAGGGCGGGGGATGGGGGACTTGCTGCCTGCAATCTAGACCAGCACAGTCGCAGAACCCATCCAATGGTGTAAAAGTCTGAGTACAAATGGAGAGAAGGAAAAGTGGTAGATGAATAAATGGGTTATGTAATGAGGGAAATCCAAGGTGATAGTAGCACCTCCAAAGAAGCTCAGAGCAAGAGATGATACTGTCTCTTCGCTCAAGTACACCAGATGCCTGAAAGGGTAAAGTCGTATGTGTCTGACATCACGTCTGCTTTTGGAACCCAATAAAATCAAATGGAAGTCTGCAAACCTGCGTGGCCTTGCCCTGGGAGATGTTTTCACAGGATATGATGATGGAATGGATATTCGCTAATGACTGAATGGGATTATAGTAATGTGCCAGTATCTTTTGACTTTTATGATTGTTTTGCTATAGGAGATTGTGTTCAAAGACCACGGAGGGGGAATGTGATATTGTAATTGATAATAAGAAATGTATATTTGGTCTTCGTCTCTATTTCTGGCACAGAGCCCTTAAAACCCTTGAAATTTCCTAAGTGATAAAGGTGTCTTTTGTTATGTTCGTGAGGTGACTTTTGGACTGCACCAAAGCCTCTTGGGGTGGTAATAATGAGGGCATGACCAGGGAGTTAGATAGACGAGTTAGCAATTCAGGGCCAAATATCAGACAAAGATTTTCTTGGACAGGTGTCATACGCACCTCTATTCAATGAATAGGAATCGTAGAACTGCACTAAAGGCATGGTTTCTATCAGATGGGAAACAATGCTCACTAATTGTTTGTGAAATAAAACTGGATAAAACGTAAATGTAAGTTATATGTTTTATTTCATTTTTTAAAATTTATTTATTTATTTTTGGCTGCGTTGGGTCTTCGTTGCTGCGCACGGGCTTTCTCTAGCTGGCGGCGAGCGGGGGCTACTCTTAGTTGCGTTTCGCGGGCTTCTCATTGCGGTGGCTTCTCTTGTTGCAGAGCACGAGCTCTAGGTGCGCGGGCTCCAGTAGTTGTGGCACGCGAGTGCAGTAGTTGTGGCTCATGGGCTCCAGAGTGCAGGCTCAGTAGTTGTGGCGCACGGGCCCAGTTGCTCCACAGCATGTGAGATCTTCCCAGACAGGGATCGAACCCGTGTCCCCTGTATTGGCGGGCGGATTCTTAGCCACTGCGCCACCAGGGAAGTCCCAGTTATATGTTTTAGATATAAAATGTATAAAGTATAAACCACATATACATTGAAGAGAAATACACAGGTCTAGGGTGAATACTTTCTGCCATCAAGTAGCTCATATTCTTGATAGAGAAACAAAGACATAGACACCTAGATGGAGCAATACCATAATGCTATATTAATTTGAATAAAAGATGAAGGTAAAAGTGATTAGCTCTGTTTTTTATGATCACATTCTATTTTTCCAAATATGAATCCACCATTTGCGCAGTGTTTTGAGGGTACAGAGATGTTTGTCGGATAGAGGAATGGATGACCTCTTAACAAAGAGCTTTACTTCTGGTTCTTGTAATCTGAGCCTCACCTCATTACAGCTCCTTAAGATGCTTTCAAACTACCAATTCTAGACCAGTTTTAACCCTGAATACTTAGACAACTTTCCTGGCAGCTGCAGATAAACATTCAGTCAATGTTGTTGGAGCATCTACCAGGAAGACAGAAGATCATCTTTGGAAGATAATGTATAGGTCCCTGTCCTCAAATAGCTTAGAACAAGAATAATGCATTTAAAATTTTGCCACCAATAGAATAGAGTGTACATTACATGTCAGATGAATGGTATAGACGTTAAGTACTAGGCCAGTTCCGAGGAGGGAAGGGTGTTTTCCAGCTGGTGTGATCCAGCTGTTGTGATTAATCAGCATGAGGATGCCCTGGGGGATGGTAGCTGGCTCTGTTTTCTGAGGCCTTTAGTGCTGACTTAGCCGTTCCAGGAGTAAAGGAAACTGACTCCAGTGAAAAAGTCCCAGCCTGACTTCTTTTCTAGAAAAGCATTGGCAAGTGGACTCTCTATTGTAATTCAATGATGAACAGCTTGATACAACTGTCACGGATTGTCCTAGCTTCTCCTGGATGTGAATTAGATCCTTTTGTAAGCTGCAAAAATTCCTTAAGGTCACAAAGTACCATTCTGCTGCCTTGCTCTGCACATTATAAAAGGCTCCCTTAATTATGTACTTGGGAAGAGTACAAGGATTCTCATAATGTATTTGTAATTCACGGTCATGTGAAGTAAGATCTGTATTTGAATTCCATTTTGTCATTTGCCAGCTGTGTGACCTTGGAGAAGTCAGTCTTTCTGGTCCTTCCTCACTCTCCCCCCGCTCCGCCCCCATAGATTTCTGCTTTTAATCCTGAGTATGTAAGTGTTAAATGACATTACACATTTAACCAATAGTTACCATTCAGGTTAATAAGATCCAGGATCTGTAGTTTATCCATTTTCCTTTTCTTTTTTTTTTTTAAATCAGATAATTCTTTCTGTTTCTAGTTTCCCCCTTTGGATATGGATTGCATTATACTATTTCCAGTATAATTACCTCAAGAAAGGAGACAATCAAACTTCCACCAGAGGCACTTAAAATAAGGGCTGTACCTTTAAATACCGGTAGGGAGACACCCCACCTAAATTTAGTCTATCATGGTTGTGCTACGGTATAGAGATATAGGCTTCATGCAAGATTATCCCGTTAAGGATAATCATTTATTCCCTCTTCAGCATTCTTTCTTTAGTTATATAGATCTCAGTTTTGAATTATTTTCCTTCTCTGTGCAGAACTTTAAAAAAATTCTTTATCTTTTAGAGCAGATTTAAGTTTACAACAAAATTGGGAGAAATGTACAGAGATTTCCCACATGTCCCCTTACCCCAGACAAGTATAGCATCCCTCCTTACCCACATCTTCCACCAGAGTGGTACATTTGTTACAACTGATGAACCTGCACTGACACATCATTGTCACACAAAATCCGTAGTTAACATTAGGGTTCGTTCTTGGCGTTGGACATTCTATGGGTTTGGGCAAATGTGTAATGACATGTGTCCATTATTGTAGTATCATACAGAGCATTTTCATTGCCTTAAAAGTCCTCTATCCTCCACCTATTGATCCTTCTCTCTGTCCTCAGCCCTTGGTAACCACTGATGTTTTACTCTCTCCATGGTTTTGTCTTTTTCAGAATGTCATATAGTTGGAATCATAGAATACGTAACCTTTTCAGATTGGCTTCTTTCACTTAGAAATATGCATTTAAAGTTTCTCCATGTCTTTTCATGGCTTGATAGCTCATTTCTTTTTAGCACTGAATAATATTCCATTGTCTGGATGTATCGCCCTTCATCCATTTACCTACTGAAGGACATCTTGGTTGCTTCTAAGTTTTGGCAATCATGAATAAAGCTACTATAAACATATGTGTGTGGGTTTTTGTGTGAGCAAGTTTTCAGTTTCTTTGGAAAAATACCAAGGAGTGTGATTACTGGATTGTATGCTAAGAGTATGTTTAATTTTGTAAGATGCTGCCAAACTTCCTTTCCAAGTGGCTTTATACCATGTTGCATTCCCAACAGCAGTAAATGACAGTTACTGTTTTCCACGTCCTCACCAGCATTTGGTATTGTCGGTGTTCTGTGTCTTAGCCATTATAATAGGTGTGGAGTGGTGTCTCATTATTGTAATTTGCAATTCCCCAATGGCATATGATGTGGAAAGCTTCTTTTAATACTTGTTTCAGGGTAGGTCTGTGAGCAATGGCTTTCCTCAGTTTTTGTTTGTTTGAGAAAATATTTCCCCTTCACTTTTAAAGGATAATTTTGCTGGATACAGAATGCTTGGTTGGGAAGATTTTCTATCAGCCCTTGAATATTTCACCCCACCTTCTTCTTGCTTGCATGGTTTCTGGTGAGAAGTCCACTTTAATCCTTATCCTTGCTCCTTTATAGGTAAGGTGTTTCCCCCCGTCTTGTTTCTTTAAAGATTTTGTTTTTGTCTTTGGTTTACTGCAGTTTGAATATAATATGCCTAGGTATATATATTTTTTGATATTTACCCTGCTTAGTATTCTCTGAGGTCCCTGATCAATGGGTTAATGCCTGTCATTAATGTTGGAACATTCTCAGCCACTATTACTTCAAGTATTTCTTCCACTCTGTTCTATCTTCTTCTGGTATTCCGGTTATCTATATATTACGTTAAAAAAATTGTCCCACAGTTTTGGGTGTTCTGTTCCTATGTTTTTAATTCTTTTTTTCTCTTGGAGAAAGAGAGTTTGAAAAGTTTCTATCTGACCTATCTTCTAGTTCACTGATTCTTTCCTTGGCCATGTCCAGTCTACCAATGAGACCACTGAAAGCATTCTTCATTTCTGTGCAGTTAGTTTTGATTTCTAGCTTTTCCTTTAGATACTTTCTTAGGATTTCCACTTCTATGTTTACATTATCCATCTGTTCTTATATATTTTTCACTTTTACCTTGGATCCTTTAACATATTAACCATAGTTGTTTTTAAATTCCCTGCCTAGTAATTCCAAAATGGATGTCATGTCTGAGTCTGATTCCGATACTTACTTTGTCTCTTCAGACTTTTTTTCCTTTCCTTTTAGCATGGCTTCTAATTATTTTGTTGAAAGCTGGACATGATATATTGGGTAATAGAAATTGAGGTAAATAGATTTTTGGTGTGAGATTCTATGTTACACTGGCTAGGAGTTGGGCTATATTTAATGCTACTGTAGCTGTAGGTTCTGGAGGCTTTAAACTCCCCCAGGTGTCCTTGCTTTTGTCTCCCTTGTTGTCATTGGGCTTCCCTAAGAACTCCTCCTCAGATAGTCTCCACCTCAAATTTTGTACAGCTATAATCCATTGTTATAGTAGAGTCCTGTTGGTATGGTGGTAAGTTTTGAATGAGGAGGAGAAGCATTCTAAAATCTTACGATTAAATCTAGGTCTTTTAGTGGATCTGTGTTTCTGAGCTGTGACCTTCACAAGCGTTTCTTAGCCCCCGCCCCATCTTTTTTTTTCACTCCTAGGTGAGACAGCAAAATTAGAGAGGGCTGGATTTGAGAAATGCAGTTTCCCCAGGTGGAATAAACCTCTGAAAAGGCATTTCCTCCAGAGAACAGGCCTTTGTTATAAAGATTGCTCGGGGTGTATTTCACAATGGTTACTTTTCCTCTCCTTTTGCTGGAGCCAGAAAGGGATGTTTCTTGGCTCTTCAGTGTAGGAAACTGGTGGAATCCCTGGAGGTAAAAGCGATGGAAGTGTACAGGTCCCTCTAAGACTGTGTTCCAAAGAGTTTCTCACTCAAGCTAGTGCACACTCAGCCCTGGGCAATTCATCCAAATTACCATTTAAGTGTTGCTACCAGTTTATGGCTCCAGCAGCTTCAGCTCCAGGATCCTGGCAATGAGGCTCTGAATTTGCCCGTCTCTCCAGATTTCCAGTGCTAAAGATGTACACTTTGACTGTTGTATTTGAATGGACCTTCCAAGTTAGCTGAATTTTTCATATGTGTCCTTCTCACATGCAAATCAACCTTGGCTCTGAAATAACACTTGGTTTTCAAGCTTTTTGTTTAGGTTTCTTCTAGGGAGGCCTTGGGAACACAAGGAAAGATGAGCTTTGCATTATATTTTGCATCTAATGAATTCTTCAGCTTCTGTTTTATTTCTTGGGCTTATGGAAACAAGTTTTTATAATTACAGAGGGACACCCTGAAAAATCTTGTAATTCCTTATATCTGTGATTCTTAGTTTATGTTTGCGATTGAGATAAATAGGAAGAAAGCTTATGTGGCTTCAGAGGTTTTTTTCCAATAGGAGATCAGAGCATTTGGTGGTAAAAAACTCTCCACTTATTCTGCTATTTTCCTCATTTTTTTTTTTTTTTTTTCCATGGGATGTAAGCGACTGACCTATTATCGAATCAGGATAGACGGAAGAGAACTGGCCTTCTCTGTTCAGGTCTGTGCTGGCTCATGAAACCTGGAAGATTTCCTGTCCCTTCCCTCAGACCATGCAGACATGTGTGTTGCAGCTGCATTTATTAACCTGGTTGGTCGTCCTCCTGAACTAGATAGCCACACACTCTACCACCAGCTACCATCGTGTATGGTATATCTTAGAAAATGAATCATTTAAGAACACTTTAAAAATATAAATGATATTTTTATTTCTTTATATTACAAAAACTGCAAAATAGAGATAAATAACAAGCCAATTTATTTCACAATGAATTTTCCCTTTTTATAGTACATTTCCTTCCTTCTTTTTCTTATACATGTTTTTCATATAACTGCAGTCACAGTTAACGTAACTACATAATATAGTTAACGTGACCATGGTATCGTGAACTTCTAGTCATTCTGATATGTGGGATTTTCTACCCACAGCACCAAGAAATTCTTCAGCACCACCTGGGTGTCCTACAATTCAACTCAATTCTGACACTATCTACCCAGAGATAGCATCAGGTTCCACAGGTTAAGGGCTCAGTCCCACAAGACTGCCCTCTGCTTCAGATTCCAATCACAAGCCCAGGTTGTCACCTGTGCTTCTGACAGACTGGCTATAGATCAGAGGTTCCCACGACCCCCTCCTTGGGTTCAATTGATTTGCTAGAGCAGCTCACAGAACTCAGGAGACTAGTTTACTCACTAGATTACCATTTTATTACAAAGGATATTAAAGGATAAGAATCAGCAGCCAGATGAAGAGATACATAAGAAGGTTTTGAACAAAGGAGCTTCTGTCCCCATGGAGTTTGGGGACCTGACACGGTGGCACATGAAAGCACTCTGGTTCACCAACCTGGAAGCTCTTTGTAACCCCTCTTTTTTGGTTTTTTATGGAGGCTTCATTACATAGGCATGATTGATAAAAATCGTTGGCCATTGGTGACTGATTCTACCTCCAGCCCCTCTCTCCTGCCTGGAAATCAGGGGATGGGATTGAGAGTTCCAACCCTCTATTCATGGTTGGTTCCCCTGGCAACCAGCCACCCCAACCCCGTCTTTAGGGGATTTCTAAAAGTCATCTCATTAACATAAACTCAGTTGTGGTTGAAAAGTCAGTGTTATGAATAGCAAGACACCTATTTCACCTTTATGGCTCTGAAGCCATTTGAGGAACTGGGGACAAGAGACCAAATACTATAACAAAAGATGATCCCCTCACCCTTCTTTTTTTTAGTTGAAATATAGTTGATTTACAATGTTGTGTTAGTTTCAGGTGTATGGCAAAATGATTCAGTGATACATAAATATATATCTATGTTTTTCAGATTCTTTTCCCTTGCAGATTATTAAAAAATATTGAGTATAATTCCAAGGGTTTTAGGAGCTGCGATCTAGGAACCATGTACAAAAACAAAAATATGTATTTATAACTTATATAATACTGTACATCAACTAAACTTCAATTTTAAGAATTAAATTTAAAAAGTAAAATAAAATATCCCTTAAAAATATATTTATTATAAATCACAGAATCACGCATAATTAATGTTAAGAAAGCAGGATACAATTTGTCATGGGAGGCAAGAAAGGACTAGGCAACTAACTGGCCTTCTGCTCTCAATCTGTACTCACTTTGGTGCCAGAGACTTCAGGGGGGTGCAACCCAAAGGTATTTCTTTGACATGAAGTCATATTTTCTGATGGCAGTTATGGGAAATGAGATTGGAAAGGGTTAACAGATGGTTTTCAGTTCCTTCAAGAACCCTGCTGACTTTTGTACAGTAAAATAATAAAGTTCCAATTTGGGAGAAAATTTGCTACTGTGACACTAATACAGCCCCAGGCTATTAGAGGATTAGATGAGCCCAAAGCCTTATGAGCCATCAGCTGTGGCACTGGAGGGTGATTCAGCATGTCGGTTGCTGGGAGCAGAGCTGTTAATTGGAACGGGAGAGAGAGGAGCCCTAGTTTGGCAGATCAGGTTTAAATGGGTGGATTGTCTGACGGGGACTTTTTCTGTTCTCTTCTGGCTTTGTTCAGTGCTTATAGCCAGACTGTCCTGCTCCCAGATGGACGTTGCTTGCCTTGGAATGGCTTTTTTTTTGGTCGCTTTGTAGTTCCAGATTTCATAGGGCTTGGGTAAGTGAGAGGGGCAGTAGCCTACTTTCATCATCTGACTCTGTGATTTCTCTGGAACCATATTTTACTTTCCAGCTCATTTCATTCTTCTGTCAGCATTGTCCTATGCTCCTTCCCTCCTAATCATAGAGCAGGCATTGCTGCAAGTTTATTTGCAGTACAGTTCAATTCAGCAAGTGTTTATTAGGTCCCTAATGAGATGGCAAGAGCAGAGGATGTGGTAGCCAAAGACCTAAGTTCAGAAACTGCTTTTACTACTTAGATAGATAACTTGTAAGTTTGATTAGTTCCCATTTATTTATTTTTGCTTTTATTTCTATTGCCTTGGGAGACTGACCTAAGAAAACATTGCTGTGATTTATGTCAGAGGATGTTTTGCCTATGTTTGCTTCTAGGAGTTTTACGGTGTCCTGTCTTTTTAAGTCTTTAAGCCATTTTGAGTTTATTTTTGTATATGGTATGAGGGTGTGTTCTAACTTCATTGATTTACATGCAGCTGGCCAGCTTCCCCAACACCACTTGCTGAAGAGGCTGTCTTTTCTCCATTGTATATTCTTCCCTCCTTTGTCAAAGATTAATTGATCATAGGTGTGTGGGTTTATTTCTGGGCTCTCTATTCTGTTCCATCGATCCATTTGTCTGTTTTGTGTCCATGCCACACGGTTTTGATTACTGTGGCTTTGTAGTATTGTCTGAAGTCTGGGAGGGTTATGCCTCCAGCTTTGTTCTTTTTCCTCAGGATCACCTTGTCAATTCTGGGTCTTTTGTGGTTCCATATAATTTTTAGGATTATTTTTTCCAGTTCTTTTAAAAAAATGTAATGGGTAATTTGATAGAGTTCACATTAAATCTGTAGATTGCTTTGGGTAGTATGGCCATTTTAATAATATTAATTCTTCCAATCCAAGAACATGGAATATCTTTCATTTCTTTGAGTCATCTTCAATTTCCTTGATCAGTGTTTTATAGTTCTCAGCATATAAGTCTTTCACCTCCTTGGTCAGATTTATTCTTAAGTATTTTATTTTTGGATGCAATTTTTTTTTTTTTTTTTTTTTTTTTGCGGTACGCGGGCCTCTCACTGTTGTGTCCTCTCCCGTTGCGGAGCACAGGCTCTGGATGTGCAGGCTCAGCGGCCATGGCTCACGGGCCCAGTCGCTCTGCGGCATGTGGGATCTTCCTGGACTGGGGCATGAACCCATGTCCCCTGCATCGGCAGGCGGACTCTCAACCACTGCGCCACCAGGGAAGCCCTGGATACAATTTTAAAAGAGATTTTTTAAAAACTTTCTCTTTCTGATATTTCATTGTTAGTGTAAAGAAATGCTACAGATTTCTGTATGTAGCAACTCTTTCTTCTGATGGCTACCTCTTGCATTTATTACTATTTGCTGACTTTTCCATTTTATACAAAAATCTGTTGACTTCCTATTATAGAAGATGTGAATTTATCTCTATTTCATCTCTTTTCCTAAACAACCCCTCCCCACCACCATATTAGTTTCCTGCTACTGCTATAACAAATTACCACAAACTTAGTGGCTTGAAACAACAGAAAAAAATGTATTCTTTCATATTTCCATAAGTCTAAAATTAGTATTGCTGGGCCAAAATCAAAATGTTGACAGGGCAGCACTCCCTTCAGAGGCTCTGGGGGAGATTCTGTTCCTTGCTTCTTTTGGCTTCTGGTGGCTGCCAGCATTCCTTGGTTTGTGACCATATCACTTTGATTTAAGCCTCCATCTTCATACTGTGCCTTCTCCTCTGTGTGTCTGTCTGACCTCCATATGGCTCCCTTTCATATGGATACATGTGATTACATTTAGGACCACCAGGTAATCCCAGATAATTTCCTCATCTCAAAATCCTTAATTTAATCACACCAAACAAGGACCCTTTTCTTTTTCAAATCAGGTCACAGTTACACGTTCCAGGGATTAGGGCCTGATATCTTTGGGGGACATTATTCAGCCTTCTTCATCAGCTGCATTCATTACGGATTAATTGGATGTTTTGCTCAGCTAATATTTTGTGCTGACAGTTTTTCTTATGATTACGTAGATATTGTGCACAGCTGAACCATGTAGTATACTATGATGGCATTTCTTTTTTTTTGTGAACTTTCTTATTTATGGTAATTTATAAAAAATATGGTTTTTAAAAAAATTTTTTTAACATCTTTATTGGGGTATAATTGCTTTACAATGGTGTGTTAGTTTCTGCTTTATAACAAAGTGAATCAGTTATACATATACATATGTCCCCATATCTCTTCCCTCTTGCGTCTCCCTCCCTCCCACCCTCCCTATCCCACCCCTCCAGGCGGTCACAAAGCACCAAGCTGATATCCCTGTGCTATGCGGCTGCTTCCCACTAGCTATCTACCTTACGTTTGGTAGTGTATATATTGCTCACCATGTGTTTTCTTTGGAGGAAACCATTTTTGATTTGTGGGGGGTTTTTTTTATTAGTTTTCTAGGTGCTCTTCACCAAGTCAAGTCTCAATCTTTCTCACAGAATCATGAAACGCCCCTCAACATGGATAAGCATATGAGGGGCTCCTCGTCACTCTCCTCTTTTTTAACTGGATGCTCCAGTCTGGGCTGGCCGCGCTGTTCTGTGGCATAGCTGTCATCTCAAGACTTCTCTCTACCATTGTCCTCACCTTTCCTTGATCCCTTCCTTGTGCTGGAGCCTCTGTCTCTTGGAGCCCATGTCTTTTCTCTTCATGGTTTTCTTCCTTGTTTTGATAGAGTAAATCATGGGGTCGGTTTTTTGAGTGCCTGAAAGATAACAGTTTGGAGATCCTTTATTTCTGAAAATACCTTTATTCCACCTTCATCTTTGATTAATAGTTTGGGTATATGATCAAGACTGTACCAAACAAATCCCAGAATGCTCTGGGGGCTGGTTTCCAGGGGTCACTCCTGGTACCAAGTCCTATATCAGCCAGGTTTCAATCAGAAAAGAGAAACCACATTACGTACTTGAAAGAGATAATTTAATATAAGGATGGTAAAACGGGTGCTGGAGAACTGAAAAAGTGAAAAAGGGCCCCGAAGGAAACACAAAGATAATAATTGTAGGAAGAGGTAGCATACTTAGGGCAATGAAGGGAAGGTGTTGGGATCCTTAGATCCAGAAGCTTGAAGGAGGAGCCTCATGGTGTTATGATCCAGACCTCAGATGAAGAGGTGTGGCCAGCTAGTGCCGAGCTCTCTGAGGGGTAGCACGAGATTGGTTCTGGAGTTCTAGGAAAATAAAATACCCAAAGCCTGGAGAGTGATCAGCTGCCCCAGCCAGGGTAAGGGCTGATGATGCTGATGGGAGTAGAAGGAAACAGGAAAGAGCCTGCACTCGTCCCTTCTCCAGAATCCCAGTCTCCCTCTCTGCCACCTATTGACAGACTCTAACAGGAAGCCAACTAGCGAAGGAGAAATGTGTAGCAGTCCCAGCTGTGGGGGGATTGAGGTTAAGGGGAAAAAGCTCAAAACCCAGCACAGCTGTCTTCCTGCAACTGGTGTTGCTAGAAGTTTAGAATCTTCTCTGAAACCTTGGTGTTATAAAATTTCACTTAAAGTACCTTTGAGTGGATTTTTCTTTCAATGACTGAGTTAGGCATTGGTGGGTCCTTTCAATCTGGAAACGATATTCAGTTTTAGAAAAATGTCTTACATTACTACTTTGGTCATTTTAGCCCCTCTATTTTCTTTGTCTTTCTAGAATTCATACTGTATATCTCCTTTACCTCTTTGATTGTCTAATTTTCCTACATTCTTGTCTTGTGTTTCTTATCTCTTTTTCTTCTTGTGATGCTCATTGTGAGATTTTTCTCAACTTTCTATTCTAACCCTTTTAAGTTTTAAAATTTCTGCTAATATATTTTTAAATTTCCAAGACCTCTTTTTTAATCATCTTGTCTTCTATTTTAAATGGCACTCTATTCAACAACAAATAGCACTCTTCATAGATCTTGACCTTGTTTCATCCTTTCTTATGTCTCTTATGCTATATTAAGTATATTTAAAATTGTTTCTTCTATAGCACTTCTTGTCTTTCTCCGTCTGTCTGTTATGTTATAGGCTTTCCTCAACTCTCAGATACTGATTGGCCATCCTTTTGAAGGACCAAGTACTCAGAGGCTGAATGGAACAGCTGAGCGTGGGGACGGGGCTCTCTGATCGCTAAATCTCACTATAGGATACGCAAGTAAGAACCTGGGTAATTACTTTGTAATCAAACAGCAATATCTATAGGTATTTTTGGTCCGCCTCCCCGCGCCCCGATCCTTGGACCTGTCAGGTTGCACAGAAAGGAGCTTTTTAGTTTCCAGCCGGGCGCTGTATCCTGGTTGCCTTCTCTGAGAGTTAACTAGGGAAGGTGGAGGTGCCCACCATTCATGACTCATCTTCTATCAAAAGCTCCTGTGTTCTATGCAGTGTCTCCCTCCTTCCCATAACCGTGCCTAGTATTCCTGTTTCCAGAGCTTCTTCGTTTACTCTGTTCAGAGAAGAAACCTCCCCTCCTCTTCCAGGATAGGAGATGGCGTGATGTTGGCTGTACACGCTGGGCGAGACCTGGGAGTCTATCTGTTCCTTGCACAGACTTCCAACCAGTTCTTCTCTTTTCCTCCCTCTGGCCTTTGGAGGCTCCTGCTGCCACCAAGTGCTGAGCTTTTGGAGCTCTCTCTCCCTCAAACAGAGGGACGTGAGAGCTCATCTCTTTTGGACATGCATACTGCCCTGTCAGGACTGAAAACCGGCAGGCTCAAGCATGTTTCAGTTGGAAAAGGTATTGTAGGAAGTTTACTAAATACTTGTTCTACTGCAGTGAGAGGGTTTTATGATATAAGCATTCCAAGGAGCCCCCTTTTAGCTCCACTTTACACACTCACTCAGGACAACTGGGTGTGGACCGATCTTTGACCAATTATGTGCTGCCCACCACATTCTTCCTGCCTTGCTTTAAGCACCCAGGTGACCCTCCCATCCTCCGTGAAGCCTTCCTGACTATTGCAGTTCACACTTCTGTCTTTCTTTCTGGTTCTAACTATCCAGGGTGCTGATCCCTGGCTTCCCTGGGACATCTTCTCACCTTGCTATCTAGTATGATTTACTCATTGTTTAGGTGTTTACCACCTTTGCCCTGCACGGATGGTGGGTACTTTGGGGGGATGGTGGAGCCGAATTCCGCTTGTTTGTATCCCTCCATTCTGTGCAGAGTGTCTTCTTACACACACACACACACACACACACACACACACACACACACACACACACAACCCTCCCTTTACTTCAACCAGCAGTTATTTGATTATGAATAAATAATGACTGAGGGGAATATTAGTATCACACGTATATAGTTCTTTATAAAAAACCTTCGCATGCTTTATGCCACTTAATTTTCATAATTGGGGAGGAGGATGTGTTGTACCTTTTTGTTTTGTTTTGTTTTGTTTTGCGGTATGCGGGCCTCTCACTGTCATGGCCTCTCCCGTTGCGGAGCACGGGCTCCGGACGTGCAGGCTCAGCGGCCATGGCTCACGGGCTCAGCCGCTCCGCAGCACATGGGATCTTCCCGGACCGGGGCACGAACCTGCGTCCCCTGCATCAGCAGGCGGACTCTCAACCACTGCACCACCAGGGAAGCCCTGTGTTGTACCTTTTTGATGGCTGAAAACACAGAGGCTCAGAGAGGTGAGATAACATGCAGGACTGGCAGCCACGTCTTTCCTTATGACAATCAAATACTCTTTATTTTGGACACAAATATTCTTAGCAACATTATTTGTAACAGGCCTAAACCGGAAACAACCAAAATATCTAACCATCTGAAGATGAATGGATGAGCAAATGGTGGCAAATCCATACAATGGAGTACTACCCTGCAATGAAAAGGAATGAATGATTGATACACACGTGGATAAATCTCAAGATAATTATACTGAAAGCAAAAAGCCAGACAAAGAGTGCGTCCTGTAGGGTTCCACTTATATAAAACTCTAGGAAATGCAAAATAACGTATAGCCACAGCAGATCCTGTGGTTGCCTGGGGATGGGAGTGCGAGTCAGACACTCTTTGCCATGCACTACAGCTGACTCTCTCACCGAAGGAGGGCTGGCAGATCCTCACCCCACCCGCTCACAGAGGGGCAGCCTCGGCCCTGGCAGCACACGAGTAGGTAAGTGACCCGACGAGGCTGGCAGAGCCCAGGTGTCTAGTCTCCCAGTCACCTTAGACCCCGCTTCTTCTCAGACCAATGTGGGATTGTTTTGTCATAAAAATACAAGTGTAGTCATAAAACATATCTTTGTGGGAGAAAAAAGTTCCCAGGCCTAGGAATGTGTGTGTGTAAATGTGAGACAAGCTAAGACAGGTGTCACCCCCTTCCCTCCCCTAGCCTGGGGCCAGCGTGGCCAGGTGTGAGCGCGTGCTAACCTACAACACGAGGGAAGCCCTGAAAAGCGGATGGCATCTGATACCTTCTGTATCAGGCTCAGAACAGTTTCCCAAAAGCTTTGCATTCTCTGGGTCAAGAGCTCTGGTTTTTTTTTTCCCCCCCAAACACATGTGTATTTCAGCAGAAATTCAATCCCTGGGGTTCCAACTCCTTCACACTTACATCAGTTAAAATAGCATTTCTGAAGAGACATGTGATCCTGCAGAAGTCTCTGGAGACTAAGCTCAGCTTGGTAGCCCTTCTCATTTCTTGACCTTAAACCAAAAAAGAGGAAATCACATTTCGTTTTCTAGATCATCTTGACAAAGTCTTTCCTTTGGATTGGCCTGGATTGAATCTTCTGCTCTCATGGATTCTTTTGCCACATTGTCATATCGCTTTGCCTGATGGGAGCAGCTGTCAGACCCCAGGCTGTGGCCAGTGGGCTGTGTCCCTGAGTCCCAACTGCCTGGCTCCTCCATAGAGCTGACCCGAGGGAGACTGGGGCCCTGCACCAGGTCAGGTGAGTTGTAGTTCCCGAAGCATCCTAGAGGTTATCTTTCACTTCCTTGCTCCCCCTTCTAGAGATGAAGAAACTCATGCCCAGGGAGCAAGTGTCTTCCTAGGATCACGGAGATAATGAATAGAGATTCCCATTTTTTTAGGGACCGAAACTGCCAGACATCATGCTAAATGTTCTACATTGACTATCTTATTTATCTTGTTCAGTAATTCATTACTAAGTCACTGTTAGCCCCATTTTACTGATGGGAGAAATGAGGCAACTTGTCTAAAGTCACAGCGCTTCCGTGGCAGGATGGAGATTGGAACCATGTGCCCACGTTTGTGTGTTTCTCTCGACAAATGTGCTATTTGGTTCCTGCAGGACTTGGGGGTGCGAAGAGGAGGCAAGAACCCAAGCCTCTCCACACCTGTCCTCTCATGTGTTTCTTGGTTTTGACATTCAGAATATTTTATGTAACCACTAGACTTCAGTGTGTATGTCTAGTTCCTCAAAACTTGAAGCTATCTTCGCCTGACTTTGGTGTTGTGAGAACTGATACTAGGTGATGTTGTTGATTTAGCTTTCCGCGCAGTTGTTTTCTTTCTAACCAAGTCTAGCCCCTCCATATCTCTTCTGTTCATATCTTGCACCTCTTGTTGGCACCCAGTTCTCTCTTCCTTTTAGAAAGTTTCAAGAAAGGATCTACTCTTGGTGATCACTCAGTGTAAACTTCAGCCAATCGAGACTTCTGCTGGGGGTATTTGTCTTATTCCTGGTGGTGGAATGGAGAGATTTCAAGGAAGAAGGGAAAAAGCAAGGACGTGCCACTCACTGGGATGTATTTTGTGTCAGCTATTGTGCTAGATTCTGTTACATAACTTTACTTATAAAACACTTCCTTTCCGCCTCCCCGTTTTTAACAGATAAGGACACTGAAGCTTAGAGATGTTAAATAACTTGCCCCCAGTCCTCCAGTAGTGACTTCTATTTGTGGGATTCTTTCCACTGTACCATCAGCTAGAAGGGGAGGATTTTGAGGGTGATCATGTTGGGAGGGAGGGGCTTCTCTGCATCCTTGGATCGACTGTGAGAGGCTGACCTCTACTGGAGCACATAGCACTTGAACATGAAAAGGGAGAAATAATTTTCTTAGCCACAAGTGATATATTCTCACATTTTGGAGAGGAATTTATTTAACGTAGCTATGGCAAATGCCTCCTACCTACGAAATACTGCCCTAACTGAAAAGGTAAAGCAAATATAAATCAGTGGGCCTGTGTAAGTAACAGTAGGAACAAGCGTCCTACACCTGGTGTGGCCAGCGTCACCAGGGAGGTATTTCCAAATAGTGAAAGACAAGACTCTTCTCGAAGGACTGGAAGACTCTGGTTTAGCCAAAGAGCAGCCCTTCTCTAGGTATATCCTTCTCATATCATACTCCATGTGTTGTAATAGGCACATCTGCATTCTGTGTCATTATTTTTGCCCCCTTGTCCATTTTTTTTCATGCAACATTGATTCTTTAAACAGGCATGTTCTCTGAGAATCACATCAAATGGGTTTGAGACACAGAGGGCTGACTCTTATGAATGTTTTATTTACTTATCTGTCATTCTTATCAGTGGCCTTCTCCCCTGTCTCTGGTTACCTTTTTCACTTAGCTGGCCAACTGAGAATTAGATGAAGGATGGAAATAAATTGGCAGGTTGCCTTAGCTGCTAGACAAGGGTTCTTTCTTTCTGTGGTTTAGATTCACAAAGGGTTTTGTAGGCATTGGAAGTTGGTACAAAGCAGCATGGTCTAAAGGTTGCAGCCCAGAAGTATAAACGAAGAAGTCAGGTTCGTTGGCTTCATGCTGCCAGTTTTTGATGTGATGAAATCACTTGTATCTTTTTTTTTCATTGAGGTATAGTTGATTTATAATGTGATAGTTTCATGTGTAAAGCAAAGTGATTCAGTTATCTATTATCTATGTATCATCTATCTGTCTGTGTATCCATCTATCTATTTTTTTCAGATTCTTTTCCATTATAGGTTATTGCAAGATACTGACTATAATTCCCTGTGCTATGCGGTAGGTCCTTGTTGCTTATCTATTTTATATATAGTCGTGTGTATCTGTCGGTCCCGTACTCCTAATTTATCCCTCACACCCTTTCTCCTTTGGTAACCATAAGTTTGTTTTCTGTCTGTGAGTCTAGTCATTTATACTTCTTGTCCCTTTCCGGCACTTGGAAAAATTATTTGGAATTATAGTTGATTATTATTATTATTTTACATTTTATTTGGAAGTTAGTGCTAACTGACCAGAGAATGTGTCTACTGCAGTTGTGTAGCACTCAGCCTGAATGGCATCATTTAGCAGCTGGGGATCATGTACAAAGTCACTCTGCATATAAAGGAAGCACTTCTCTATTAATTTCTAATGTTTTATTGTGCTTGTCTTATTACAAAAGTATTTCATGCAGAAAATTTGAAAAGTACAGATAAGCAACAAATAAATACATAAAAACCGCTTGAATCCTTTCACCCAAAGATATCCACTGACAACATTTTATATTATCTTTTATGCTTTTTAAATGCATCTTTTAACATAAGCAATACTATGCTATTCACAATATTTTTTGAATTCCTTTTTCTTTCAGCAATATATCTGAATATCATTCCATGTCATAAAAATCTTCTAGAATATCGTATTTCATGGTTCCTAAGTATGTGGTTCATATAGGAATATCATAATTTAACGATTTTTTAGGAATATTTAATTTATATCCAACATTTTGTCATTTTGTCACATTTTTGCTCTAAACATCTTTGTTGCTAAGGCTTTGTGAACATCCATGCTTTATTCTTTAGATCAAAGTCTAAGGGTGTAAAAAATTTAAGGGTTTTGATATTTGTTGCCCAACTGATCCCAAGAAAGTTGTGTCAGTGTGTACTGCCACCCATCGAATCATACTTGGGAAAATAGTAGGTGATCGATTATTTTAAAATTTTGCCAATTTGATAGACTAAAGTAGTGTCACATATGTATCTAAATTTCTTTGGTTATTACTGAAATCTAACAGTTTTTGGATTTTTACAATATACTACTGATTTTTTAACCTTTAAAAGCTGTTTATTTTAATCTGTATATATTTACATTAAGAATACATAAAGCATGGTTCTGAAGACAAACTGACTGGGGTCCAGCCCAAGCTCTGCCATTGCTAGTCATGCTTAGAAAGACCTACATTCAAGACCATATTAATAGTAACTCCTATTTTTTCCAGGTACTTTGGAGTTCAATTTTCTACACTTCTACATTTAAAAAAACTATGTTAAAAGGGCTTCCCTGGTGGCACAGTGGTTAAGAATCTGCCTGCCAGTTCAGGGGACACGGGTTTGAGCCCTGGTCTGGGAATCTCCCCCATGCCATGGAGCAACTAAGCCCGTGCGCCACAACTACTGAGCCTGTGCGCCTAGAGCCCGTGCTCCACAACAAGAGAAGCCACCGCAATGAGAAGCCCGCGCACCACAAGGAAGAGTAACCCCCGCTCTCCACAACTAGAGAAAGCGCGAGCACAGCAAACAAAGACCCAATGCAGCCAAAAATAAATAAATAGCAATAAGTAACTCTAAAAAAAGAAAAAAACTATGTTAGTGGCTTGGTTGCTTATTCTCCAGCACCCCCCTCCAGATCCATTTCCTATCCTTTTCCAGCTGCTCTGTGCCACAGGGGCTGCAGGAATGGGTTGCACCAGTGGGCTGTCTTGCCTTCTGGCTTTGGTTGGGTCCAGCTAACGGCTGGCGGTGAACGGAAAGGGAGAGGCTGGAATATTCTATTGCAGAGAACAGCATGTGTTAGGCTGAGGACTTTGGATTTAAAACTATACCTAGAGGGAAACTGAGAAGGCTTTTAGGTAGAGGAGGAAGAGGATCAAAAATCAAAGTGGTTGGGCATCCCTGGTGGTGCAGTGGTTGACAGTCTGCCTGCCGATGCAGGGGACACGGGTTCGTGCCCCAGTCCAGGAGGCCGCAACAGTGAGAGGCCAGCGTACTGCAAAAAAAAAAAAAAATCAAAGTGGCAAATTAAGACAATTTGGTGGCACTGGGCAGGCTCGCGGAAGGCTGAAGTCATAAAGCACCACGGGAATGCTAGAAGTACAGTAATGAGGCTCAACTTGTATAGGTGGACCACGGGGGAGGAAAATCATAAAGAACTGATTTAAAAGACACTTCTAAAGAAAATGGACTGGTCTTAGGGGGTGTAAGGAATTGAAGAGTAGCACTGTTGCCTTTCTAGTGTGACATCCCACTTGGATCTTTGCAGGGAGAACCTACCTAGTGGCTAATAAGGAGAACAGCTTCCTTTATCATCTTGTTACTAAAGCCAAACAATGTTTGTGTATTTTCTCTTTTGTTTGATTTCCAGGCTTTAGAATATTTCAATTTCCTGAGAACATATACTTAAAATAACAATGACTAACTTTTTTTTCCTTAGTACTTACCTATTATCTCATTTAATATTTTTATTCCTAGTTGGCCTAAATGTTATTGCATAATCAGTTGAAAATCCTAATTGGGAGGCCGCCTGGAATAGAGAAGAATATGGGCTGGGAGGCGATCAGAGTGGGTGCCAAGCAAAGTGGGGCATCTATGTGTGTCTTTCCTCTTAAAGACTCTCCAGCTGCTCGTGTGCAGTCCTTTGGTAACTTCTTTATCCTCTAAATACTTTACTTGAAAATACGATTTCATCTGGGTGTAAAGTATGTGAAAACGTGGGAAGGAGAGAGAATTTAGTTATAATACTTTGAGATACATGGTAGATCTGGACTCCGTTGCCATTGGCGCTACTTTCTCTTAGGCATTTACCAAGTTACTAGTTTTGGTCTAATCATTGAGCAATGGTCATTGTATCGACTAGTCACATCGAAAGTGATTTTAGATATCGTGTAATCCAATCTCTTCATTTTGCCCCCAAGGAAACCAAAATTCAAATCCCCCCTCTTTATCCCTTGGTCTCCTCAGACTGGAAATCTTTCACTTTCTGTGAATCGGCTCCATTAAATGCTATTGATGTCTGGATAACTAGGAGGTCCCTGGCAAAATGTGATGACCCTCATCACGAGCCCTTGGTCTCTCCTCCAGCTCATTGGTGATTTCTTCATGTTGTCAGCTCCTATTCAGATTTTATATTTGCTTTTACTTCTGAGGGTGTTGATTTTGGTGACGACTAGAGCACCTTGGGGCTGGGTAAGGAGCAAGTGACCTTTACTCAGCAGGGTTCAATAGAAGAAATGGAGAAAGAGGTACACCTGTGACCTGTTGGGCAAAAAGGCAAGGTTGTATCTGGACAGGACCCTCCACGTAGCAGAAATTCTGTGGAATGAACTCGTTTTCAATAGAAAAACCCCTGTGGGACTGGAATGCTATTCTCTTTTCCATGTTTTTAGATTTTCCTCTTTGTATATTTCTTCATTCTCCAAATTTTCTGTCATGAATGTCTAACTTTGGTATCCAGAGAAATTAATTTTATTTGTGTGTATCTATATCACAATTTCTAAAGGAAATAAAATGCTGGGGGGAAGCAGCTTTGAAAACTTTGTGGACAGTTTTCAAGAAGATTGAAATGGAAGCCCTAAACAGCATTTCCTAAAGTGTTTTGTGGGAAGCGGTCTTGGAAAAAACGTTGCCTGGCCAAATACACTTGGAGCGATTGTGGTTCAGCCTTTTCTCGGAGAATTGTAATGCCCATTAAGGGCGCTGGAACTTTCTGCAGGAAAAATGAAACAAAACACGAAATTCTGTTTCAATTCTTTTAACTCAGTGTTTCAAAACATATCTGACTTAAGACTACTTTTTGTGCCTTAACATTCCAGCAAAACCAATATTTTTTGAAACGCGCTTTGGGAGGGCACCCTTAAGAGAGTTCCACAGAAACTCTTTTCGAAGCCCCGTGGGTCTCAGAATAAGCCTTTTGGAGTCTGAGGCAACCAAATCATGATGTCTCTTCTTTCCTCTGTTGTTGTCTGAGTGTCCATCAGTTAAAGTGGATATTAGAGCTTGCCTTGAAGGGGAAAAGAAGCCCTAAAACCACAAAGCTTGGAGTAGGAGGGGGAGTGTCTTAATGGGGGAAGGTCAGACTTAAGGCCTATTGGCAGGGATACCCTTGCATCAGTGTAGCTGGAAGGGTCTCCCCTTCTCATTGGCCACTAACTTCCTAAGTCACAGCCCAGGAGTCTGGTTGCAGCCACTTCCCCAGCCAGGAGGGGGCGCCTCTCTTCTCTGTTGGAGGCCCCAGGGAGGTGACATCTGCATGTATTGTACTGGGTCCATCCTATGTGTACAGCAGCCTTCTAGGCACCCTGGGGTGGCCAAAGGAGACAGCTTCACTCCTACCTTACAAAGCTAACAATCTAAGTTGAGAAGATGAGGCACATCCGTATAAAGTGTCAGAAAATATCATATTGTGCTTTGTCATGTGATACAGATTTTAAGGTATTGTAGGCATTTAGAGAAGAAGAGGACATCAGTGAGCTTGGGGTGATTAGACAGACTCTCCCAGGATGTGGCAAGTAGGGACAGAGGAATGAATAGAATTTAAAAAGGTAGAGATGAGAGGGGAAGGCAATCATGCAGGGGAAAAGCCTGGAAGAAGCACATGATTTGTCCAGGGGCAGCATTACCACATCCCATTAGGATGCCCCCAGGCCACTCTGAAAGGTGCTACACTCAGCAGAATTTTTCAGTTGGATTCTAGGCGTGGCTGGAGGCCTGAGCACCTCCTCCACACCTTCTTCCCTGGCCACCCTAGTCTCTTCTCTGCTGTGGCAGTTGTGGTTGAGTAGCTGGTCCACACTTCACAGTTCTGGGCTTGCGTTTCTGTCCTGTGAATGTATCTTGTTTCCTCGTTAGGCCTAAGAGCATTTTGAAGGCGTGAGCACAATGGTCTTATTCTCTGCTTCCCCTTTCCCTCCTACCCGTTGGCCTAAAGCATGTCACACGATGCTCAGAATAGATCATGCTCTTAGTAAATGTCTGTGGATGGATCTGCTGGATTCTGAATAAAACCTGTGGATTAGACGCACATCTACGACCTCATTACGTCATCGGTGACTGCTGGTGTCTCCATTGCACTGGGGGTCGAAAAGGGGATGGGGGAACCCCACACACTCCAAGGTGGTTAGAGAACCTCATCTAAAATCTCTTTTGAGGCTTAAGAGGCCTTTGCTGGCTCAATTCAGTGTAACAGTAAGCATTTGCTGAGTCCTAGCCTCAGTCTAGTTTGGTGTGTGGATGTGTGCGTGTAGCAGTGGGAGTGGAAGGGGAAGAATAAAGTGCAAAGACGATGTGGCTGTCTTCCTACCCTCAAGAGGCTTACACTCTGGTAAGAAGAACCAGGGTCAGCACCATCACCTAGAAAGGAGCTGCCAGCCAGCCTTTAAGGCTGTAGGGGTAAGAGGTGCCCCTTCAGTTACCTGTAGATTGTTACTTACTGTTCAAGAAAGATGGGTCAGGGGTCTCTTCTGTTGCTTTCTGCAGAGCCTCTTTTCTCATTGATGCTGACTAGCCTGCCAGCACCCTGGCCTTATCCCGCCTCTCCTCGTGCCCTGGGGCAATGACAGGAGGGTGCTGCAGCTTCCTGGCAATTCCAGAGCAGCCCCTGTACCTCCAGGCACAGTCCACCAGAGGGTGCAAAACAAATGAAACACCCTTCATCGTGGTCTATTCAGCTTATCAAACCCGAAATTGGACAGCTGAGGAGAGAACTTCGTTTCCGGGAATTTTCCAGTTCTGAGTTCAGCCAGAAGGGTGTGAAACTGCACCCTTGAGACCCGAATAGAACATTTGGAGTAGATTTAGAAATTAAAAACGTGTGTGCATGTGTGTGTGTGTGTAAAGAGGTCTTCTTTGTAGGCAGAAAGGAAGCACTTGCCTACATGTGGAGTCTGGGAGACCTCCTGCCCTCACCCCAGATATTCGTCCACCTCCTGGCTCAGTGCTAAACTTTCATGCCACAGAATCGTAAAGGTGTTCAGGTATTAATACTCTAGGGAGGAGTAATAATGCCTCATATTTATTCAGAGCCTTGCATGTACTTTCATACCTATGATTTCGTTACACCTTTATAACAACCCCGTGAAGCTGGTGATGTTATTATAGTTGTTTTATGGATGAGGAAACCTAGGGTCAGAGATAGTAAGAGTCCCGAGGTTACACGCTTGGTCAATGATAGAGCTGCTATAGATCAAATGGACATCTTCAAGGGTCAAATCTCTTGCTCTTTTTCACTCCACTGGGCTGAATTCTCTCTTTAAATGATTGGAATCCAATTTTTTTGAAAAGTAGGTGGTGAGAGGGAGAAGGAAGGGGAGAGTGGAGAGAGCTGAACTCTTGACAGAGCAGAGAACAGGTAGTCTAAGGGAAGACTGGGCACCCAGAGACAAGATGTGCTTCTTCAAGTTTTCTTGGGCCAGTTGTGTGTGTGTGTGTGTGTGTGTGTGTGTGTGTGTGTGAGAGAGAGAGAGAGAGAGAGAGAGAGAGAGAGAGAGAGAGAGGCATACTCACATATACATACATGAACACAGAGTAAGTATCACCTTATAGAGATGATGCCCTGGACTCTTGTGGTTGCAGTGAAACAGATGAGAAAATCAAGTCGTTGGGGCTTCCCTGGTGGCGCAGTGGTTGAGAGCCCGCCTGCCGATGCAGGGGACACGGGTTCGTGCCCCGGTCCGGGAAGATCCCGCATGCCGCGGAGCGGCTGGGCCTGTAAGCCATGGCTGCTGAGCCTGCACGTCCAGAGCCTGTGTTCCACAACGGGAGAGGCCACAACAGTGAGAGGCCCACGTACCGCAAAAAAAAAAAAAAAAAAATCCAGTTGTAAACAAGAAGTAATAGAAAATAAGCAGATGAAAGCTGTTTCCCTGTTAAATCAAGGTTGCACCAATACCCCAGTACAGCAGCCCATGTCAACCGAGGAAACATGGTTTCCATGCCCTTGCCTGACCTCCTCTCTGAGCTGCCTGTGCACTTGCCCTTCCGGGCCACATAGGCAGCATGTTGTGAGCCCATCATCATACCTGCTCTGCATCTCTCATTCTTGCCTTTCCCCCAGCCCCCGACAGAACCTGCGAGACTGTCACAGCCCTTAGAGCCTGCCAAGTGAGCACAGATCCTTGAGAATCATCTGTGCTAAATATATTAGTGAATGCTAATGAGTTAATGGGTTGCTTAGCTAAGATTTTATTTTATTCAGAGCATTATACACAATTTAAAACAAAGCAATGTGGAGGTTTTAGGCACTGATGCTGGTCAGGTCTTCAGGGTTGCCAAGACTCCTCAGGATCTTGCACACCACACCGTTTGTCTGTGCAGTCAGCCCATGGACTCAGCTTTGTAGCCTGCCCTTAGAAATGTTTTCTGTTAAGGGGTTATATCTAACCAGGCAAAGTCATTCCTATCTTCTCTCTTCTTTCCCACTTTAGTGCTCCTGGTCTAGTTAAGATTCCTAGGACATCCAACCAGATTATTGCAATAATCTCCTATGGCCCATTTCACCTCCAGCTTCCTTGTACTGTCATCGTAGAGGGTGGCTGCTGGAAGATTTTTTTTTTTTAATTTATTTTTGGCTGTCTTGGGTCTTTGTTGTGGTGCGCGGGCTTCTCATTGCAGTGGCTTCTCTTGCTGTGGAGCACGGGCTCTAGGTGTGTGAGCTTCAGTAGTTGTGGTGTGCGGGCTCAGTAGTTGTGGCTCATGGGCGCTAGAGTGCAGGCTCAGTAGTTGTGGCGCATGGGCTTAGTTGCTCCGCGGCATGTGGGAGCTTCCCGGACCAGGGCTCGAAGCCATGTCCCCTGCATTGGCAGGCAGACTCTTAACCACTGTGCCACCAGGGAAGCCCCTGGAAGATGTTTTATACAACTTAGGTGGATCGTTTTACTTTTCTTCTTGAAAATCTTAAATACCTCCCCCTATTTCTTTTTTTTTAACAATGGCTTTATTGAGATATCATTCACACACTATAAAATTTACCCATTTAAGCTGCATGAGTCAATGGTTTTTAGTATATTCACAGAGTTTTGCAAGTATCACCACGGTAATGGACTGAATTGTGTACCCCTAAAACTCATATGTTGAAGTCCTAACCCTAGTACCTCAGAATGTGACTGTATTTGGAGATAGGGCCTTTAAAAGCTAAGTAGCATAAAATGAATTCATGTGGATGAGCCCTAATCTGATATGACTTGTGTCCTTATAAGAGGAGGAAATTAGAACACAGACAACCTGAGGGGCTAACACATGAGGACACAGAAGTCAAAGAGAGAGGCTTCATAAGAAACCAAACTTGTTGACACCTTGATCTTGAACTTCCAGCCTCCAGACTGTGAGAAATAAATTTTTGTTGTTCAAGCCCTCCAGTCTGTGTATTTTGGTTTTGTTGATTTTTTCCTATAGTTTTTCTATTCTCTACATCATTTGTTTCCACTCATATTATTTCTTTCCTTCCTTTTGCTTTGAGCGTAGTTTACTCCTATTTTCTCATTTCTTATATCAAAGGTTAAGCTACTGAATGGAGCTCTTACTTTTTTAAAAAACAATATATGTATTTACAAACACAAATTTTTTTCTAAACACTCCTTTAGTTATATCCCATAAGTTGTGGTACGTTGTATTTTTGTTTTCATTTGTCTCAAAGTATTTTGTTTCCCTGTGATTTCTGCCTTGACTCATTGGTTGTTTAGGAGTGTGTTGTTTAATAGCCATATGTTTGTACAATTCCCAAATTCCCTGTTACTGGCTTCTAATTTCATTCCACTGTGGTCAGAGAACATACTTTGTATGATTTCAATACTTTTAAGTTTGTTGCCGCTTGTTTTATAGCCTATCATATGTTCTATTCAGGAGCATATCCTGTCTATGCTTAAGAAGAATGTGTATTCTGCTGTTGTTGGGTGGAGTGTTCTAAAGCTGTCTTTAGGTCTAGTTAGTTTATAGCATGTCCACATTTTCTACACTCTTGTTGATCTTCTGTGTAGTTGTTTTAACCATTATTCAGACTGGGGTATTGAAGTCTCCAGCTGTTACTGTTGAATTGCATATTTCTCCTTTAATTCTATCCATTTTTGCTTCATGTATTTTGGGGGCTCTGTTGTTAGATGCATATATAATTGTTATATATTCCTGATCACTTAAGTCTTTTACAGTTATACAATATTCTTCTTTATTTCTAGTAACTTTTTTGTTTTAAAGTCTGTTTTGTCTCAGAGGCGTTATGTCTTATAGACACAATACTGGCAATCTAGCTTTCTTAGAGTTGCAATTTGCATGATATATTTTTTTCTATCCCTTTTCTTTCAAACTATTTGTATATTTGAATCAAAATTGTATCTCCTGTAAACAGCATACAGTTGCCACTTGTCTTCTTATCCATTCTACCAATCTTTGCCTTTTAATTGTATTAATTCATTCATGTTTAATGTTCTTATTGACATGGTTTGAATTATGTCTGCCATTTTGCTTTTGTTTTCTGTATTTGCAATGAATGGATATTTTCTAGTGTAACTTTGTAATAACTTTGATAATTTTTAAAACTATATTTTTTGAGCTAATCTCTCAGTGGTTACTCTAAGTATATATATTAACTTATCAGAAAATATATTTTAAACAATCAGAATCAGATTTATACTAACATAATTCCAATGAGATAGAGAAAATTTACTCATATATAGCTCTATTCCCCCCTCACATTTTAGCTATTATTTTTATACATATCACATCTATAAATGTTACAAACCCAACTATACCTTATTGGTAGTACTACTTTATATATTTTAGTCTTACTTTTAAATGAGCTAAGACAGAAGGGTAAATACATATTTATAGCTTTTTTTGTTTTAAACATTTACCTTCTTATTTACCATTTCTGGTTTTAAAAATTTCTTCCTGTGAATTTGAGTTACCATCTTATGTCATTTCCTTACCTGAATATAGCTTTGTTTCTGCAAATATTCATCAAATGTGTTACATTTCTATATTTATTTTGTAGGCTCAACAATAAATTATATATATATACATATGTATATATATATATATATATATATATATACATACATATGTATATAGTTTTATGCAATTGCTTTTAAAATCCGCTTTGAGGAGAAGTAAAATTAGTCTTTTATAATTAATGATATGATAACCTTTACCGGCACCCTTTGTTTGCACCTGTGGATTTGAATCACTGTCTGGTGTCACTTCTTTTTTGCTTAAAGAACTTCCTTTAGTAGTTTTTGAAAGACAGGTCTGCTAACAATGAATTCTCTCAGTTTTTGTTATCTTGGAATGTCTTTATTTTGCCTTAATTTTTTTTTTTAACCAGCACTTTGAATTAGTTACCTGTTTATTTTTAAATATTTATTTATTTGGCTGCGCCGGGTCTTAATTGTGGCACGCAGGAGCTTCTTTGCCACGTACAGGATCTTCCTTGCGGTACGCGGGATCTTTTTAGTTGCAGCATGCAGGATCTTTAGTTACAGCATGTGAACTCTTAGTTGCAGCATGTGGGTTCTAGTTCCCTGACCAGAGATCGAACCTGGGTCCCCTGCATTGGGAGTGTGGAGTCTTAGCCACTAGACCACCAGGGAAGTCTCTAAACCAGCACTTTGAACATGTAATCCCACTGACTTCTTGCCTCTGTTGTTATTTCATGAGAAGTCAGCTGTTAATCTTACTGGGGTTTCTTTCCTTATACTGAATTAATATTCTATGCTCCTTTCAGAATTTTATCTTTCAGCATTTGATTATGATGTGTTTCGGTATAGATCTCTTTGCATCTGTCCTACATCGAGTCCTTTGAGAATTTTGGTTGGGTAGATTAATGTTCTTCATCAAATTTTAAAAATTTGCAGCAGTGATTACTTAACATTTTTTAACGCTCCTCTCCCTCTCCTCCCTTTCCAGTACTTCCATTTAGTGTATGCTTGAGTGCTTAAATATTGTCTCACATTTGTCAGAGGCTTTGATCATTTTACTCTATTTTTTTATCACTCTGTTTTCAGATTGCATAATCTCCATAAATCTATTTTAAAGTTAGCTGATTCTTCCTTCTGCCAGCTTATATCTACTGTTTAGCTCTGCTAGAAAAATGTTCATTTCTGTTATTGTAATTTTCAACTCTAGAATTTCCACTGGGTTATTTTAAAAATAATTTGTATCTCATATTGATATTTTCTATCATTGCTCCTTTCTTTAATTTTTTAGGTATGGCTTTCTTTAGTTCTTTGAACGTATGTGCAGTTGACCTTTGAACAATGTAGGCATTAGGGGTGCCAACCTCCCGCATGGTCAAAATTCTGTGTGTAACTTTTGACCCTCCCAAAACTTAATTATTATTAGTTGAATGGAAGTCTTACTGAAACATAATCAATTAACATATTTTTAATGTTATATGCATATATGTATATCTATAAAATATATCTACATGTATTTTATGCATTTATGACATACCTTTCTCTTAATTTTTGGTATTTCTAGGCTATGTGGTTCATCTGTGAGTTTTTTCAAATTTTTGCAAATCTTAACATTTTTCCAGTATATTTACTGAAAAAAAATCCCATATAAGTGGACCCATGCTGTTCATATCTGTGCTGCTCAAGGGTCAACTCTACTGGCTGTTAAGTTAGTAACAATCAGGCCCTATCCTAAGTACTTTCTGTTGCTTGCTTTTCTTCTATGTATGGGTCACACCACTGTTTCTTTGCATGTCTCATAAATTTTTTGTTTAAAGCTGACATTTTCTATAATACACTGTAGCATTTCTGGATGCTGATCTCCTATCCTGAAATGTGAAAATGGGCGGTAAAAAAGGATATACTGTTCGATATGACTTCTAACCTATTCCCTTGTCTCAATTCTCTCAGAAAAGATTCATAGTAGATGTTAAAGACAAACGTAAGAAAGAAATAGAGAGGTATCCAGGAAAGAAAACATTGAGAAGAGGTATAAACATTCTCTATTCTAGAGGATAAGATAGATACCTTTTTCCTACCTCCCCAGGTTGAATACTATGGGATGGATGGGGT
This sequence comes from Globicephala melas, assembly GCF_963455315.2. Lineage (NCBI taxonomy): Eukaryota > Metazoa > Chordata > Mammalia > Artiodactyla > Delphinidae > Globicephala > Globicephala melas. The sequence continues at coordinate 101,225,523 of NC_083319.1, forward strand.
AAGAGGACAGCTGGAAGGAGAGCCAAAGCAAAGAGAAATAACTTCTCTATATACTCTTTTTGGGAGTAGTGTTTTGATTTTACACTGATCTACTTTAAAAAAAAAAAAAAAAGGGCTTCCCTGGTGGCACAGTGGTTGAGGGTCCGCCTGCCGATATCAGGGGACACGGGTTTGTGCCCCGGTCCGGGAAGATCCCACATGCAGCGGAGCGGCTGGGCCCGTGAGCCATGGCCGCTGGGCCTGCGTGTCCGGAGCCTGTGCTCCGCAACAGGAGAGGCCACAACAGTGAGAGGCCCGTGTACCGCAAAAAAAAAAAAAAAAAAAAAAAAAAGCCAAGTGAGAGTAGGACAAATCCAAAGGAGAAAAAAGGAGAGATGACTATTTAGCATTGTCTTTGAAAATGAGAGATGAGCCCTTTGAGTTTTCTGTCTAAATCATCTAGTGTAAGTGGTTAGAAGGGAAACAAAGGCACTTTTTAAGGAGTAAAATCTCAGATAATTAGAAAGAGTTTGAATTTGAGTGGATTGTGTCCCTGTGTTGTTATGGTCTGCCAGCCTCTGTTCCCTTATTTCCTAGTAACATCACCCCCTTTAATTTGGGGGGAACATCTCTTCCTCCGTTTCTCATTCAAGAGGAGCAGTTGATTCCAGTGCTTAACCCCCTATCCTTCAATTCTTCCTGCACATTCTGTGAACTTTACTGTATTCATGTGATAAATATCTTTTCCCCTTCCTTAGGTCAGTCAAAGTTTGTTTCTGTTGATTGCAATAAAAGAATCCCTCAACACCCAGACCCATGTGGTAGATGTCTCTCTAGAACTTTATTGAAGTTGATGAGATCCCGTAACACATGATACTATTACTAGCCCAATAACACTGATAGCAAAGCAAACATCTATTTCACATTCAAAGACAGTAAAAAAGAGAGTGATTATAAAATGAAGAATTTGTTTAAGAGAGCTTGATACTACTGATCCTTGAAATGCTAGTCCAGAGGAAAGATTGAAAGCGTAGTTGAATGCCAGAATGACTAAATTCAGAATTTGAACAGGGGACTGGAAGGAACCTGGAAAGAGGCCAAGCTATTGCTTTGAACTACTTTAAAGAGGAAAACAAAGAGCTAACTGTAATGCAGAAACTAGTATGAGAAAATCCTGCACACACCACCAAAGCAAGTTCTGTGCCCTGGCTGTTTCCTCCTTACGCCCTACCCCTCTGGGACTTCTGTGCCTGAGCTGCACTCTGCATGTTAGAGCACTTGGTCTGCCAGCTAGAGCACTTCCTCCTGGAGGGGCCGTAGCTGCTGCTGGGAGTGCAGCGTTGCTGGCAGGTTCCCTAGGGCTGCCCCCTCCCCAGGGGTCATCTGTCACTCATCTTCCTTGCTGAACCTCTCTCCCACCTCTGCTTTTGCCCTCTGTTCTCTGTTGCTGGGCCCTCTGATGACCTCACGCCCGGGCTCTTGTATGACTGTCCCCTTTCTGTTCTGCCCCTGCTCTGGTCTCTTCCAGGCATGGCAGGACTCTGCCTTCCCTTCTGGCAGAAAAAGTAAATTCTTCAACACCTCTTTCCACGACCCTCCCTCCAGACACAAGCAAACACACTGACCCTGGCTCATAAACATGAGCTCTGTTGGTTAGCTGTCAGTGCTCCCCAGGGCTCAGAAAACAGAGGATCTCTGGGTCAACAACAGGTTCCAATTCCATAAAATCAAGCTTTCACCTTGCTCTTTCCCCAGGATGAGAAGGGACAGACTGAGCAATCGGACCCTCCAGGCAGAAGCACTGGATGCCGTCCTGTACTCTTCTTGATTCCCAGGTTTCTCCATGGGGGATTACAATCGACTTCCTATGCCTAGAGCTCCATGAGGTCCCATCACAGCTAACTCCTGCTCTCTTCTTCATCTTCTTTCCCCGTTCATTTTACCCCAACAGTCCCATCTGTCTTTAGGGGGAAAATCCTCCTTCTTCCTTCAGTCACCTTGCTTTATGGCTCCAGCAGCCCTGCCCCTCCCCGCTCCTTCCCACCAGACACATGCAGTTACCTGAAGCCACATCGTCATGGACTTTCTCATTAGGAGAGATTTTAGACCATCAGCCTTTCAGGTGAGAGTATAGTTTTGGGGATTTCACAAGTTGAGAAGATGCATGGACCTTTTTGTGCAGAGCAAGGTTGACACATGGCCAACAAATACATCTATCTCAGCAGGCTCCTTCCACATGAAACGTAGGGGCGTGTGCCAACGTGTGGGCGAGTCACATCACCCCTCCTCTGGAAATCTAGTGTTTGAGCATTGGAGAACGGTAAACTTAACTCTTCTTCTGTGTTTCAGAGACATTCATTGACTTGCACTCGATGGTCTGTGCACTTCCCAAGTTCTTTAGAGAAAAGGGGAGGGAGAGAAAGTTCACACAAGTATGAGAGAATTGAGAGAGGCATCTCAGGTGTTCGGAAATGATTCCTGTCCTTTGTTTCTTTACTTTTTTTTTTTTTTTTTTTGTGGTACGCGGGCCTCTCACTGTTGTGGCCTCTCCCGTTGTGGAGCACAGGCGCCGGATGCGCAGGCTCAGCGGCCATGGCTCACGGGCCCAGCCGCTCCGCGACATGTGGGATCTTCCCGGACCGGGGCACGAACCCGTGTCCCCTGCATCGGCAAGCGGACTCTCAACCACTGCGCCACCAGGGAAGCCCTGTTTCTTTACTTTTAAACAAAGATTAAATTCAAGAAAATGGGGGCAAAGATGACAATGGAAGATGGACAAAATATGGCAGGTTTTAGGAAAGCATTTTTAACACTGTAAGGCTGAATAAAAGGTTCTAAGGAAACATAGTACCTTTTTGATAGTGTGGAGAAGATTAAAAGAAATAAACCTTGAAAAAGCAACATTTCTTAAAAGATGTTTTTTATCAGAATTAATTACACATTTATCTTACATAAAACAAACAAAATCCTGATTGGAAAGATTCAAAATACTTCAGATTGAGGTTCAGTGGGTAGTTATTGAAAGCTTATTACATGTAAAGATTTATATCTGAGGCTTTCATGTATGTAATCTCATTGAACACCTAAAGTAATCTTATAAAATTGTCATCATTATTCCCATTTTACAGATGAGAAAACTGAAGCTTGAGCCAATTAAATTATTTCCCTAGTGTCAAAGCGAGAGTCAGATGAAATTCTTTCCTCCCATCTCCTCCCCATCTTTACTGAGGTATAATTGGCAAGTATAATTGTAAGATATTTAAAGTGTACAATGTGATGATTTGATGTACGTATACGTCGTGAAGGATACTCCCATCGAGTTATTTAACACATCCATCACCTCACATATTTACATTATTATTTGTATTATTTTTGGTGAGAACATTTAAGTTCTACTCTCAGTAAATTTCAGTTACAAATACAAAATACAATACAGTGTTTTCCACTACAGTCACATTAGATCCCCAGATCTTATAACTGAAGTGTGTACCATTTTATCAATCTCTCCCTTATTTCTTCCAGCTTCTGGCCCCTGACCATCACTTTTCTACTCTCTGTTTCTATGAGTTGGACTTTTTTTTTTTTTTTTGAGATTCCACATATAAGTGATACCATCTTCCTAATGTTCTTGAACTGTTGCAAAACCAGTACAATTACTGAGACCTAACAGAAGCCAAAGGAAATGACTGACCATGAGAGATGAGCAGAACCCTTTCTCCAGCCAGGAGGAGAACTTGCAGGCAGGCAGTTATCCTGTTGCCTAGTGGAAAACAGAAATTTTCTCCAGGGATGGTGCAGAGCCCTCAACTACCAAAGCTGGGGTTTCAGAGGGGCTCCTGATCCAGGCCTGAGTTCATAAATATCCATCAGGCAGAAGCGATGGCATTGGGAGAAGGGCACATGCCTACCACCTCGCGGAGGACAGTATCCACAACTGTTGGAAATGTGACAGGTCTATGAAAAACAGGGGAGCTCAGTCTCATAAATTGTCATGAATCTTTTGAGCCACTGTAAAAGGCGCACATTTTTCATCATGGTGGGAAACGAAAGCAAAGTACAACTGTGAACACTTGTAGAACTCGTGCTTCAACTGCAGGAGGGCTTGGCCTACCCACAGCCCAAGATGATGTGTTCAGCTCACCCTGACTGGTAGGCAGGGGTCTTACTCCTTTGGAGTGGTCTTCCCTGCCTAGTAAAATCACGTCTTGGAGAGACGCCCACACCCTACTCCTTACCATGTTAAACTACTCTGCATGCAATCCTGCCCTGAAGCAAACATTTTATTCATGCTCTGCTCATGCCTCTCTTGGGCGTCTGTGGGGCTGAATCCCCTTATTTCAAAATGAGAGACGCTGTTTTAAAACAGTTCTCTTACAGAACTCAGGCAGCCTGATATCTCAAGTAAGAGTAAAAATAACTGATGCTCAAGCTTTTTTGGAGGGCTTATTTGGAGGTTTGGGTAGAGCCAAGGAAGAATCATGGTGGTGGTTTAGTATAAGAGAACTCTCCCAGCCTAGGAGTCAGAAGCCCTTGATGCCAGGTCTGGTGTTCAAGGTTAAGGGGTGATTTTATTTTTATTAAAAAAGTCTTTTATTGAAGTATAAAAGTATAAAATAAAAGTATAAACTATTGCTGTGTGATATTATATAAGTTATAGGGGTACAATATAGTGATTCAAAATTTTTAAGGGTTAAGCTCCGTTTATAGTTATAAAATAGTGGCTATATTCCCTGTGTTGTACAATATATCCTTGTAGCTTATTTTATACAGAATAGTTTGTACCTTCTAATGCGCTACACTTATCTTGCCCCTCCCCGCTTACCTCTCCCTACTGGTAACCACTGGTTTGTTCTCTATATCCATGAGCCTGTTTCTTTTTTGTTATATTCACTAGTTTTTTGTATTTTTTAGATTCCACATATAAGTGAAATCACACAGTATTTGTCTTTCTCTGACATTTCACTTAGCACAATGCCCTCCAAGTCCATCCATGTTGCTGCAAATGGCAAAATTTCATTCTTTTTTATGGCTGAGTAGTATTCCATTGTATATAATACCACATATTCTTTATCCATTCATCTGTCGATGGACACTGAGGTTGCTTCTGTGTCTTGGTTATTGTAAATAGTGCTGCTATGAACATAGGGGTGCATGTATCTTTTTGAATTAATGTTTTTGGGTTTTTTCGGATATATATATACCCAAGAGTTGCCGGGTGATAAGGTAGTTCTATTTTTAGTTTTTTGAGAAATCTCCATACTGTTTTCCACAGTGCTTGTACCAATTTACATTCCCACCAACAGTGTACAAGGGTTCTAAGGGGTGATTTTAAATGAGAGGCTTCTATAAAGTGGATCTGTTCTATAGTATTTAATGAGGACATAGGTAAGATAAAGTATATGAAAGCATTAGGTATGATTCCTGGAACATAAAGACCTGAAGACATTGGTGAACTGAAGATGGGCTTGGAAGTGGCAGAAAGGGAGAAACAGGCTGAAGGGGAAGCTAGATATTTGAAGACCCATTCCCCTGCTTGGTGGGTTTTTCAAGGGTAACCTCTAGGGGGCTCAGAGGTAGAGGTTCTCAATAGGTGCTAGTTTCCTTCCTGTTCTTTTCTCAGTGGAGTGGGCTTGAGGGCCATGGATGATACTGATTGCTCCAATGACACAAATGCTTCAGTTTTTCCAAGTGAAAAACAGAGTAAAAACTGGTTCCTTGCCAAAGTCCACCTGATGATGAAAGAGGACTATGTTGTTTCCTTTCCAGGTATGTGGGCTTTCCCCCCAGCCCCCTGGAATACTGCAGAGTACACTAGTCTAATTGTCACAAATACAGACTTAGGAAAATGAGGTCGCTCTTGAGATAGCCAAAGTGAAATTTTGAACATCTGGGAACATCAGGTCAACAGCTATCTCTGGCTCAACTGTCACTTTGCCTTCTTTGGGATGATCCAGAGGAAGAGAACTGAGTTGTTGAGGAAGGGAATTGCTCAACTGCAAATTCCTTTGATATCAGGCTGGTGGTAGAGTTTTAGAGAAGGAAAGCCTTTTTTGTTGTTGTTGTTCCCTATGACATTACTCTGGAAAGTTCAGATTGCTGAGACCATGCATAATTGACTTTTGAGACAGTCATTGGTTTTATGATTACAGGTGAGCTCTTGGACTTTAAGTTTGGCTGGGCAAGAGTGTACAAGAAGAGGCAGTATTGATTCTAGAATTTCTACATTGGAGAGGCCTTGGGTAGCAACCTGCTTGCAAGTATGGGTCGGCGTAGGACAGAGTGTGGTGGGCTGGGTCAGGGGTTTGTTGGGTGTAGTAGGTACACTGCTTTTAGAGAATATACTGCCCTGGGGTGGGTTGGAGAGCATGCTGGTTCTGATTATGGGAGAGGGCACCTAAGCCCTGTCAGCAACTCCGTGGTGTCAGCTCTTAAGAGGAGATGAGTTGGAGAAGCCAGGGCAGTTGCTCACTGAAGTATAACGGACAGTACTTGACCGAGGAAGTTGGTTCTTAGATCTGAGTTCCAGCCCTGGCTCTGCTAACAGTCTCATTGTAGGCAAATCAGACTCTCCTCTTTTTTAGGTATTAGGTTAGTTATGTTTAAAATGAGGGAAGTCATCTAGATCAGCACAGTCATGTAGAAATATAATGTGAGAAACATATGGATTTTAGAATTTTCTAGCAACCACATTTTAAGAAGTCCAAAGAAACAAGTAAAATCATAATGGTCTGTTCAACCCCCTATATCTAAATTATTACCATTTCAACAGGTAATCAGTGTAAAATTTACAAATGAGATGTTTTACATCCCTTTTTGTATTAACTCTGCAAAGACCAGTGCGTAGTTGACATAGCACATCTCAACTGGACCAACACGTTTGAAGTGCTCTGTGGTCCCACGTGGTCAGTGGCTGCCATATTGGACGGCCCGAATCAGGATGATGTCTGAAGGCACTTCCAGCTCTAACGTTCTGTGATTCCATGACAGGCCATCCGTGGATGGCTTTGCCTTTTTCTTAGTCATCCTTCTTCTTCTGCGTTCTCAAGTTTCAAGGACCCCTGTGTCAATGCGAGTACAGGAAGAAATAATTTGTGACTAGACCCTCCTGTCCCAGATAGGCTAGAGACCTCCCAGGAATAAAGCAATTAACTCCCCTACTTACCTTGGGAAATTGCCTCGAGATCCCGTGTGAAAGGAGATGATATATACAAATACAAAGTAATTAGTCTGTGAGCATGTCTTCTTACACAGTCACCTACCTAAGTGCAGTCTGCCATGCATATTCCTGCCGGAAGCCTCAGGAAGCCTAATTAACCATCTCCTGTAAAGTGCGGGAGGTGCTCCAGATGAAAGGTGGCCAGTGGGAGCCACGCTTCATCCAGAGGAACATTTGAACGTGCCCATCCCCAGGCTGCACCATGACAAGCCCGGACAGAAGTCAGTCACTTTCTGCAGGTAGCAGCTCTTCTGCCTGGGGAAAGATGTAATGGGAGTGTTCAGGCCTCACCAGATGACCTATTAAAAGAAAAAAAAAAAAAGAAACACCCCCAGACTTTTGCTCCAGCGACCTTGCTTTGTCATAGATTCCAAGAAGCAGATCCCATTTCCCCTAAATTGCACACTTATTGCCTGAGTGCTCTTCTCCTAAAGCGGAAGTCACTTCAGGTAGTAAATGCTTTGAATACAGTTTTTCTCATTTTCTTTCTGCTAAGTTGAGTCGGCGTTCAAGGCAAATGTGAAGAAAGTGGGGTTTATCTCCAGCACATGTGTATTTTCTCTTCCCAAGGCCCATTGCTCTTCCTAAGGACCCAGCCATCTAGCAGCCCACCCAAGCCCTTGCTTCTGTTCCTCATCCACTCCTGCCCTGCCATCTGCCATCTCCAAACCAGGCCCTGGACTCATTTACTCCCCTCTCATCTTTTTTTTTTTTTTTTTTTAAGTCTTTATTGAATTTGTTACAATATTGCTTCTGTTTTATGTTTTGGTTTCTTTGGCCCCAAGGCTTGTGGGATCTTAGCTCCCCGACCAGGGATCGAACCCACACCCCCTGCATTGGAAGGCGAAGCCTTAACCACTGGACCACCAGGGAAGTCCCTTACTCGCCTCTCATCTTTACGACTGCTTTCTCACCATCGGCATCTCATAACAATTTTACCACATTCATTCTCCCAGATGTGAAGCCTCAGTGGTTTGTCTCATTTGCTCCTTCCTGCATCATCCGTTCATTAACTCAGCATCTGTGTGTACCAGTCGGTGTGCTTGGTAGGCAATGAACCAGGCTTCAGAGGTAAATTGTGCCCCTTTTGATGTTTCATTTTTTCTGTCTGTCCTGCACATTCTGATGTTCCCCTGGTTTCCAACCTCCTCATTCATTCACAGAACGTTCTCCTCATTTCCTGTGCTCTCCTGAGGCCCGCTGCCCTTGGCAGTGAATATTGTGAACTGTGCAACTCCAGGGAATAGTGGGATGGAGTTGAGTTCTACAACAGTTGGTCCTGCTTTTCCTGAGAAGTCTCAACTCTCCCAAGGACCTCCAAATCTGTATCTCCAGGCCTCTTCTCACTCTCGAATCCTAGGCCTAGATTTACTTTTCTCCCCCTTTTTTAAAAAATTGAGTTAACACATACCTAACCAGTGTGCCTAAGGTGCTATCTTAGGTTAAGACACTTTAACAAAAAACCCACACACTGGGTGGCTTAAAAAACAGACATTTACTCTCATAGTTGTGGAAGCTGGGAAGCCCAAGAGCAAGGTGCAGTTGGTTGCTGATGAGGACCCTTTTCCTGGTTTGTAGATTGTGTTCTTGTACCCTCACATGGGGGAGAGGGAAAGAGAGAGAGAGAGAGAGAGAGAGAGAGAGAGAAAGAGAGGGAGGGAGGGAGAGGGCATGCCTCTTCTTATAAGGGCACTAATCCTATCGTGAGGGCTCCACCCTCATGACCTAATCACCTCTCAAAGGCCCCCACCTCCAAATATAATCACATTGAGAATTAGAGTTTCAACACACGAATTTCGAGGGGGCACAACCATTCAGTCCTTAACAGGTGCTCATCTTAAGTGTACAGTTGCTGTGTTGCTACATATGTATGTTCTCTATCTGGTTCAAAATATAAAATCAGTCCAGCTTCCTAGAAGGTTCCTTCATTCTCTTCAGTCAGGCAGGACCATCCTTTGGAAGGAACCATTTTAAAAACTTTTTGACCATAGATCACTTTTGCTTGTCCTTCAATTTCAGATACGTAGAATAGAGTGTGTATACTTTTTTGGTCTGGCTTCTTTCATGCAACACAGTATCTGAGAGATTTAGCCTTGCTATTGCCTATATCAACACTCAGGCCCGTATTTCTAGTAGTATATCTATCTACCTATATACCCTGCTGAGAAATCCAGTGCTATATATCCATAACCGAACACATTATTTCTATATTTTGAAATCTGATGGAGGGTCACCCTATCATCAAAAGAATTAATCCTGACCTGAAATAAAGTTAACATGTCAAAGAGATAATGTACATAGGGCACTTCGCAAAATTCTCAAGTAGTTAATGTCAAAAAATTATTCAGAGTTGAGGGAGGAGTGCCATTCTCATGGGTACACATTAATCTTAGCTGCTTACTTTCTGTTTGTGGAAAGTGGGCTCTGAGCTATCTGGTGGTCATGCTTTTATCTTAAATAAAATTTTAGTCTTTACTAAGACTAAATAAAATGATTTTTTTGCTCCGGGAATTTAGCAGTATGTTGGGGTCTACTGATTTGTACATTTGAATGGGAGTTAATTTCTTAGGATATACTATCAGGTTTGGAAGTGACTTAGTTGACAATTCAGTGTTAGAAAAACAGTCTAGATCTTTTGTTACCTTTCAGCATAGAGTGACACTTTTAATCACAGAGCGAGTCTTAATACAAATAAATTAAAAAATCAATATGAAATATTAACACCCTTATAGGCAGCCTCCATTCCAAGTAAACATTCTAGTAAATATCAGACTAACTCTATTGCTAGAATGGTGAGTTACTCACTTTGCATAACCTTAAGCTTTAGACATAACGTGAATCTATGGTTCTTACTGACGTTCTACCAAACATTATAAATACCTAGACAAAGGAAAGAAGGCAACAAAATTCCAGTTCTGGGAATTTGGAGTAGAGAGTCAGGGAATCTCCCACTATAGGAACAGATACTAGGATCTAGGAAAGCAGATGAGGATGAACTGCAGATGTCCGGAGTCAGGAAAGAGCTGGGAGTTACTAGAAATGCTACAAAGGAAAAGTTAGCCTCTGAACAGGAATCAGAGTTTCACAAATCTCTGATGCTGTAGCTTTAGTCACTGCGACGCTCCTACTGTAGCACACAGCTAACATGCCATATCATTGGCAAAATTCTAGCCCCTTCCACACCGAACATTGTCAGTGTAGCCTAATGTGAAACTTTGGTCGTCATAACGCACTTTAAAAATAGAAACAATAGGGAAATAAGGTTTACTTTATACAGATATACTTCTCAGCTCATTCTGTGGTCATGAGTTTATTCTATAATATAATGGATTCTTTAGTGAAAGGAAAACATTCGTCATTTTTTTCCCCCAAAGTCTCCTACTTCTCAATCTCTTTGTGTAAGTGCAGTAAAGAGAATATAGGAGCGACATCATGATGGAAATGGAGAGTCTTCTAGTGGCCAAGTGCGTCTGTTGGCTACTGAGAATCTGGGGTAGCAACAGACCAGCTGAAAGGGTAGCCACAATCGGGGGGGTAGGGCGCCTTCTGAGCGAGGCTGTGAGGACCCTCATGTCAAAGAGACAGAGTTCCCTCCCAGCAAGGCAGTGACAAAGTGTGGAGTTAGCAATTGCCCTAACCTCTCTGTCCCTTTGTTCTCTCTGAGTTGACGATACTAATGGCGTTCATTGAATATTTATTATACTGACTCAGTATAGGATATTGTGTTAGGTATAGAGCAGCACAGATATGAGAAACACACGGAAACTCCTGCATTATTGCTGCTCCTTCTTTACCATGAAGATGACCTATTTCATGAGAAGAGCTGTTGGCTTGGAGATGGAAGAACCAGACATAAGAACTTCGGGTCATGGCTTTGTGGGCAAAGGTCAAGGAGAAAGAATGTGTGATGGGAGAAACACAGCATGGTGTAATCCTAGAAGTGTGACTAGTAAATCAGGGTTGAAATCTCACTTCTCTGCCTTCCTTGTGTGTGACCGTGGACAAGTTACTCTACTCTTGGAACTTCCTTTGTAGAATGGAGATGATAGGACCTTCTCAGGGCTGAGGTGAGGATCAATGAGGTAACATGGGAAAGGTGGAGGAGAGGAAAGAACGTGATAACAATGTTTCTTCATCCTTTTATTAAGAAACTACTCTTTCAATGATTCCTTTTTTCACTTACCAGGTGCTAGGGCCCAGTGATCTAGCAGAGAGCAGGACAGCCCTTGCAGCATGGAGAAGGTCAAGTCTGCGGCAGCACACATTAGGGTGAAACACAGCTCTTCTGGGGCTTGGATTGCAGCTTGGGGCCAGATCTGTGTTGGATGGCAGGTTAGGAAACATGGGCCATACCAAGAGTTATCTTCACTTGATTCACTTAAGTTGGCATATGTATTTCATCATATATTCGCTTTACTGTCAAGAGTATTCTGGGGGTGAGTGGTATAAAACAGGGATGGAGGGAATAACTAATATTTCAGTTTGTGGATATCTGTTTAATTAGCCCAGATACTCCTACAAGACTGTCATTTGCCTTCAGGGAAGTTCATCTCTGAATTAAACTGCCAGGGTGCAGAGAGGCCTTATTTTGCACAGCAGTTGGTTTCCTAAGAAGTAACATGTAAAAAAAAAAAAAAAAAGAACCTTATTAAACCCACTAGGGCAGTTGTGGATTATATATGCTTAGGTAGTTCTAAACATAGATAAGTAATCAGTCCCTAATTTTATTAATCTTGTAAAGTTAGATGACTGAGTCTTGGGTTTTCTCAAAATGAGAGATATCCTTATATTTAGTAACAAAAATGAACAGCCACCACGTGGGCTTCCTGGGGGCAGTTAAGAGCAGGTTATTCAGCTCCTGCTTTAGATAAACAGTGGATAAGAATGTCAAGTCTCTAACCACCCCTCCCCCCCTTTTCCGGCTCCCCACACACTCCCCCCAGCTCTCCCAGATGTTTCAGATTCCAAGAATGTTTGCATTGATTAAACATTCTATTTTTTTACTTATTTCCCCATCCCAGACCTTGAAAATGTTATCTTTACTTTATTGCTGGAGATCACGGCTATTTCTGGAAGCTGTGGGGTTCAGGGGAAAAAAAATCACATTTTGTGCTCTTCTCTCCCCTGTTTTTTTTTCTTTTGTACAGGTGGGAGCTAACATGGCTTCAAGGGCAGCTCTTGGAGGAGGAGAGACTATCTAAAGTCCATCAGTGAAGGATTCTGCTGGACTGTTCCCTGAGCAATAGATAAAGGAGCGTCCAGGGTCTTGTTATGTGTCAATGATTAAGGCGTCTTCTTTAGAACCCCGCAGTCCTGGCTTAGTAGTTTGAGTATGGATGAATCTCTGTATGTGTGTGTGTGTGGAGGGGTGGGTTGGGTTATATAGGGGAGGGTGAGGATAGTCATATCCCCATATCCTGGGGAAGGAAGTCAAGGGCAGCAAGGCTGAGTGACTGCACTTTGGAAAATAAGTCGCAGTCTCTGGGGTTGGCCTGTCAGTCATCTAGCAGTCTAATTTTAACTCTAATTCACTTCAGTGATTTGGTACCTAGGTCACTGCCTTCAAGCTATGCCTGGGCCAGTGATCAGAGGCAGCCACGGGATAAAATACAACACATTGGAGACTTCAAGTCAGGAGCCTTGGAATGAAACTGGATGCTGCCACTTCCTAACGCCATAGCCTTGGGCAAGCCAGTGAACCCCTCTGAACCTCAGTATCTTTATCTACTAGAACAGGGGTGACAACATCTGCCTTATAGGATTGGCATTTCAGTGTTATTGTAAGAATGAAAGGGAATAATGTATGAGGAGATTCCAATCCAGCGTTTGGCACACAGTAGGTGATTTGAACTTTCAGGAATTCTGAAGTTCATAGGGTACCCTTTTCTGGGAAGGTCCCTTCCTGGGGTCTTCTATGCTCCAAAATCACTTTGAAATGATCTTCACTTGTCTAACAGTAAAAGTGATTTGGAGAATTCTGGGTCCAGTCTCTATCAAAAGGGACATTTTTCAATTTTATTTTATTTTTTTGCGGTACGCGGGCCTCTCACCGTTGTGGCCTCTCCCGTTGCGGAGCACAGGCTCCGGACGCGCAGGCTCAGCGGCCATGGCTCACGGGACCAGCCGCTCCGCGGCATGTGGGATCCTCCCGGACCGGGGCATGAACCCATGTCCCCTGCATCGGCAGGCGGACCCTCAACCACTGCGCCACCAGGGAAGCCCAAAAGGGACATTTTAATTCATATTTCATCAGCGGCTGTTCTTTGTAAAGTTTCCCTCACTTGCTATTGTGTGAAGTAGGGGGCTTTTGCCGAGACTGAGGGGGTTATGGTTTTGGGAATGATGGGGAGGCTTCATTTCCTCCAGTCTGGAGCTTTAGTTGGGGTCCATGGAATTGCCTAGGGAAGGTGCCAATGCTCAGGCCCACGACAGACTTGTTGCATCAGAAAATCTAAGGGTGGTGCCTGGAATTCTGCATTAAAAAATCAAGTCCCCTTGATGAGTCCTGTGCACAGAAAAACTGAAAGCCACTGCTTTAAACTGTTATTTTGACTTGTGTGGCTGGAAATCAGGGAAGGAAAGTTGGCCCAGCTTAGGGTGAGAGCTGGGAAGTCAAGGTAGGAATAACCAAGGACCAGTTCTGCTGCCTTCATTGATTTGAGGCCCAGTTCCCTGCCACATCAGAAAACATCATGTTCTATGGAGGGAGAGGAGGACTGATGATTCCCAAGCACTTGAGTCTACAGTGAATCAATAAATTAACTCGCATTTTTTTAAATTGATTTATTTTATTTATTTTTGGTTTTGGCTGCATTGGGTCTTTGTTGCTGCGCACAGGCTTTCTCTAGTTGTGGCGAGCAGGGGCTACTCTTCACTGCGGTGCGCAGGCTTCTCATTGCAGTGGCTTCTCTTGTTGCGGAGCACGGGCTCTAGGCATGTGGGCTTCAGTAGTTGTGGCACGCGGGCTCCAGAGCACAGGCTCAGTTGTTGTGGTGCACGGGCTTAGTTGCTCTGCTGCATGTGGGATCTTCCCAGACCAGCGCTCGAACCCGAGTCCCCTGCATTGGCAGGCAGATTCTTAACCACTGCACCACCGGGGAAACCCCTAACTTGCATTTTTTTCCCCTGGAGTTTTGGTTTTGCACAAGGTTCTGACAAAGCTCGGTGTTGGGCTTGTGGATACATGATAGGAGGCTTAGAAAATGTACTTTGACTGTGGATTGGGCCGGTGGGAACTTTTTTTCCTCTCCAGTAACCTTTTTGAACCTAAATCACATATTTGCTGGCAGCGTTAGAAACAGGCATGAATTAAGTTATTGCATTTCCTCAATTTAACTCTGTCTTTGTACTACTCAGCCCACAGGAATAGGGATATGTTTTCTTCCCAGTGACACATCTGCGGTTTCTCCTCTTATCTTCCACCCAAACTTCAAGAAAGGGAAGAGAGCTTTAATACCAAGCACAAGGAGGTTTCAGATAATTCAGCAGGTTGTTGTGAAGTTCCTGGAATGGAGCAGAAAGCTCAAAATAGATATCAGCAAAAAAGAGGAAATGGTGACAAATAACTTACTTTAAAACGGCAAGACCCTCCTTTTATTGCCACAGTTGAGTCATGTAAATTTTTAGTCTCTGCCATGGAGAGGGGTGTTCCCATAGATTGATTCATGTTCTTTGTTTCCTCCTTGAAGAGAAAAAAGAAAAAAAAAAAAGGAAACTACTCTGCCGATCTGAGTAATTCCAGCCATCAAAGTAGTGAGGACTCATTGATCTCAGGTTCACGCAGAAATCTCAGTGAAATAAGGCAGGGCTTAGAGATTCTGTTCCTGTGAAAATTCATTCACTCAACAAATGTCAATTGGGTGCCTACTATATGCCAGATGCTGGGATACAGAAACTAATACGAGATTGCCCCTTCCATTAAGGACCTCTTTGTCTGTGGGAGAAGACACAAAGTAAATGAGGAATGCTATGAAATACGAACCTAAAGGACCACTCTGACTTTCTCTGTGGCCCTTCAGGGGCTACTGCCCAGTGAAATCCAGCTAAAAGAAGAGTTTCACAGTTTAGTTGCTGTAGTGGGTTGTATGGCGTTCTCTCAACATTCACGTCCACCCGGAATCTCAGAACGTGACATTATTTGGAAGTAGGGTCTTTGGAGATGGAATTAAGATGATGTCATATCAGGTTAAGGCGGGTCCTAAATCCAGTGATTGATGTCCCCGTGAAAAAAGTAGAGGGTACACAGAAATACACAGGGAGAAAGGCCGTGTGAAGATGGATGCAGAGATTGGCATGATGCCGCCATAAGCCTAGGAACACCAAAGACTGTCAGTAACCAGAAGAGGCTAGGAGAGAGGCATGGAACAGACTCTCCCCTGAGCCCCCAGAAGGAACCAACCTTACCAAAATCTTGATTTCAGACTCTGCTCTCCAGAGCTCTGAGACGATTCATTTTTGTTGTTTCAAGCCACCCAGTTTCTGACGGTTCGTCACGGCAGTTCAGCAATGCAGAAGTTTCCATGGTTACTTTCTTCTTTGCCTTACACTTTGGTATTTTTTAATCAGTTTATTCTGCCTGGTTCTTAATCCCTCAATACTGGTAATTCCCTTGGCTGTCGCTGTCTTTCTCTCCATTCTTACCTGCTGTCCTCCTCCACTTGAGTTATTTCCAACATCCTTTTTAGAAAAGACTTTGATCCTTATAACATTCTCTTGTATCTATCCACATGGAACTGCTAATTCATGGTTCAGTTGTGATTCCTTGGCAAAGAAGGTAATGACTGTGTGAGTAAGCCAGAGTTTTAGCTCTATATGCTTTCAGTTTTACTTACAGATGTAAGAATGTTAACGCAGGGAGAGGCAAACCAAATAACATTTTCTATCATATTGATACAGAAGTTGACACAGAAGTTGAGGCTGGTTTTCTAATATTTCAAAATGATCAGCGCCAGAGTTGAGATTGAATCAAAGATCCTTCCCTCTACCTCCCTGCCGGCTGTGTCGGGCAGGAATGGCATGGTCATTATTCCCCAGATTCCAGCAGCACAGATGCCAGAGATAAGGCTTTCTCTATCAGGTTGGTTTGTCTGGGAAATTTTTAAAAATTCGACTTCTCTTCCCTTCCCCCAGACTCATTTATGAAGCAGATGCCAGATGGTGAATTTCAGATTGTATTTCAGTTTCTCCATTCACTCAGAAATTTTATGACCTTGGTTTCGTATCCACAGGGGGAAAAGTGTTTCCAAAGAAGCTTGAAAATTATTGAGGGGGTTGAATGTCTCCCCAGTCGCCCCCTGGGACACATCTAGGGGTAAATGTATCTTTTTAATCTATTCATTTTTCTTGTCTATGGGGGCTACAGGATACATCATTTAGAAAGAAAAAGTAGGTTAATTTAATCAAAGAAATGGCCCTACTCTCTCCCTTTGCTATTCCTAACGATGATTGGTTATGAAACTTGTTCTAGAAGGGGAACTCAGGATTGTTACTGGGCCAACCACCCACCATACTTCCGCTTTACAACATCGGAACCCAGATCACTGTACCAGCCAAGGAGTAGGCCAGCGATACTGAAAATCATCACAGCAGCCGTAAGCACCCAGTCCCACTTCCAAGTACGTACCTGAGTGAAAGGACTGGCTTCTGAGTGGCGCTAGTACTTATCAGAGGTGTCACTTTGGGAAAGTTGCTGAACCTCTCTGGCCTCGGTTTCCTATCTGTAAAATGATAATCATGCTACCCACTTCTCAGGACTACTATGAGGATAAGAGATAAGGTACCTAAAGCAATGCAGAGAGTCAGTACTCCATAGCTAGGAACCACGCTTATCATTTTTAAAATTACAGGGATCATCTGTGTATCTTTATCTATAGGCTTGATCATGATGAAATCTTCAATGGGAGGAAACTTCCCTTAGGCTTATTCATTTACTTAGGAGGTAAGACATCTTTGAGTCACCTTCAGTCACATTTTGGCTGCAGTTCATCTGCTTATTAATGTGTCTGGACTTTCTCGAGGCTTCTGGCCAGCTGAAGGTCCCATGACCTCTGCCCAGTCTCAGGTGCCCAGATGCAGGGACTGGGTAGAGGGCAGTAGGAAGAGGCAGTGAGGGGTCCCCCCTCCAAGGTTTCCTGCACACTTGGCTGAGTTGCTCCAGCCCCAAAAGACTCGTGCCTTAAAGGGGACATCTCAGAGGTTTCAGATAAGAGCAATTCACATTAGGGGGACATCTCATTGTGCTGTCTGGCCCCTCCGGGAGAGACAGATTCTCTGCCCTGCAACCATCACATCAGTTCTTTCCATAACCGTTTTGCATTCTGTTTGGTCTCCTCTCCTCCATTTTTTTTTTGCATATTTCTAACAAGATAGGGCACTATTTCCCTTATCATCTAACAGGAATTATAGTTGCTGCTTCTCAGTGCTTAAAGGAAAGATTATGGCTGGTGTGTTATTAGGTTTGCTAAAAGATCTGAACAAATCTAAGATTAAAAAAGCACCTACCTAATATCTTCCTTAAAAGGTGAAAATTTATACGATCTGAAGAGAAACCAGAGTATCCTAATATCTTCCTTAAGGTATCAATTTGGACAAAACATTAAGTATCTGAATACTATCCAAAATTGGGACCAGGGGGGAAGACGGAGGGAGTTACAGATAAACAAATGAAGAATTATAAACGAAATGGTGACATTGTCTGTAGGCATAGGAGTTTCAGTCTGAACCTCTGGGCAGCTGTGTTAGACTGGAAAGGGCACTGCATTTGACACCAGAAAATTTGAGTTGTTTCCGCTCTGCCTTATACCCGTGCTCTTACGTCGGGCAAGACTTGAGCCTTAGTGTCCTGGTCTATCAATGGGGATAATAACGCCTGTCCTACCTGACAGACTGGTTGTGTCAATCAAATGAATTTAACGTCTGTTAAAACGCCCTATAAATTACAAAATGCCCCAGAAATATTATTATCTGGTTATGGCCCAATAAAAAGGGGCTCCACATCTGTTTTTATATACTCGGTGCAGAGCCGATCTTGATCTCCAAGGAAATTGGGATCGGCTAATGACTTCAGATGGAAAAGCTAAAGGAACGTGTCTGCACAGCCCAAGTTACCATCTATGGCAGCTTCTTGTCATTTCCAAATGAATCCAGGAAGAATTCAGCAGCTGAAGCAGTTTCACTGCTTCATTTGCTTTCAAAACCTCAAGTCATCTGGAAAATTACAGGGTTGGAGTTGTTGAGAATGTAAAGTCACTGAGGAAGGCATTTCTGGAGGGCCCTGTGGCCTGGTGCTGCTGGGTTGTACTGCATACACCATGGAGAAGTTGGCTGTTTTCAAGAGAGATGGGGTTGAAGAAACTGAACTAACTGGGAGAGGCTTTCTGTGTTCAGTCCCGAAAGCTGAGGAGGAAGTTAATTTGCTCAGGCTTTTGCTCAGGACCTTTCTGGTGCAGTGGAGAAAAGACCAAAAAAAAAAAAAAATCCTTCATGAATAGGAGGATGTGGAAAGCTCTGGACACCCTGTCTGAATTGCTGGGGCAAGAAGGATCCAGCACAGGGCATGGAGGATCAAGTGTGCCCCTCCCTCGATTCCTTACCTTGATCTCTTTCCTGGCGGGCTAGGCAGAATTTGCTTCACTAATAGAGCTCTTGAAAGATTTCAGCCAGCATGTGGGCTCATGTAGGAAACACTTTTGAGTGGTTTTCCCTCACACCACGATAGTGGTGGACTTACGTTAGGACCATGAGGTATGTCTTTCATAGCGTGCCCAGCTGAGGGATTAATGCTAACATCAGTTTTGAAGTTCATAATGGTTCCCATCTCTGGGCCTTGGTGTTAGAGAGCCATAAATGTTCCCAGTCCCTAAAATTCTTTAGGATTAGACCTACCTCTAATGGGGGGAGGGGGGAGGGAGGTGACTGGCTCATGGTGAATAAGCAACACGCCCCAAATGCTAATAGCTTCATTTATTCACTGGGTTCTGTGCTTTACTTACTGTGTTTTCCATGTACTTATTCTCATCTAATCATCAAAACAAACTTATGAGGGAGGTATTATTACGCCATTTTTCAGAGGAGAAAACTAGTGCTGACAGAGGTTACATAACTAGCCCCTCATAGCCACACGGTACTAGATGTCAGAGCCAGGATTTGAACACAAGTCTGTCTATAGTTGATTGTACTGTTTCAACTAAACAAAGATTTATCGAGAATTCCTCAATCCACACTCTTGAAGATGCTGTGCTGTCTTACTCTATGCCTTCAATGGGTTTTCTATCTTATAGGACAAGAAAAGAACACAGATACCTGTAACATAAGACCCTACATGGTAGATGTCTGAAGGATGGGTTAAATTCACCAGATTGTAACAATAAGTAACTGACCAATCAGAACAGGTTCTGACATGAAACAGTTGTCCTGCTGTATCAGTGGGTACAAGCTGATTGGCACTCCCAGTATTGGCTAAACGGTTTGAAAGCCATATTCACTACCAACAGTCAAGGAGGGATAAGGTGAATCATGGTTACGAGCCTACAACTAGAACACAATTAAAACTTTTGTAACTCAAGTTATAATTCAACAAACGCTTATTGCACTGTTGTGGGAAATTAGCTCCCCATCCTACCCCAAGTGTCCCCCAGTTACTTCTGGGAGTTTGCCCCATTGTTTGTGTAACACTCCATGGGGTCTTTATCTGTGGACTGCTGGTCTCCTAGGCACAGCCGTGGGTTTTTTTGTTTTTTTTTAATTTTCTTCCAGATTTGTTAGAGTAATGGTGTGTTGCTTCATGGTTCCATCCCATCTCCTTTATTTAAAAAAAATTATTTTATTGAAGTAAAGCTGATGTACAATGTTGTGTTAATTTCTGCTGTACAGCAAAGTGATTCAGTTACACATACATATATATTCTTTTCCATATTCCTTTCCATTATGGTTCATCACAGGATATTGAATGTAGTTCCCTGTGCTGTACAGTAGGACCTTGTTGTTTATCCATCCTAAATATAATAGTTTGCGCCTGCTAACCCCAACTCTCAGTCCGTCCCCTCCCCACCCCCTCCCCCTTGGCAACCACAATTTTGCTCTCTAGGTCACAGCTGTGTTGTGGTGACTGCCATCATGACCCCCGCCATGGACTCTACAGAGGGGCTGCTGCTCTCCTTTACCCTGTGATAGACTCATCATCTTAGGGGTAGTTTTACTCGCAAACCATTTTGCTGTTTAGAGTCTATTTTTTTCAATTCTCAGGGATCCTTATTCTCCCTTACCTGTCTCGGAGAGTGATAGCAACATGGTTTAACTCGGGCACCATCCTCTTTAACTCATTTTACAGCTGGGCTAAATGAAAATGTGTCCTTCAGCACCTAAGTCACAGAATACACATTGAGCTCTTACTGTATACCCTGCTAGGTGCCCCGTCAGAGACAAAAAAGACAAGGCACATTTGAACTCTTGAAGGGATTTTTACCTTTTCTAGAGAAACAAGACCATTGAACACATGTGCTGTGATGGGGACGGAGCATTGAAGAAGGAGCCTGGAGAATCAGCTCTGCCTTTTGATCCTGGTGTGACCTTATTCAAGTCACTCAGCCTCATATGGAGTCTTCATGTTCCCATCTGAAAAGAATTGGCCTAGATGATATTTCATTGCCATTCCAGCTCTTGTTTTCTAATTCCATGAAACACAAGACAGCAATGCTGAATGGTTTATAACCTGCTGTGAGGATAAGACATGGACTGTATGTGTTCCAAGAAAGGGAAGAATCATGATGTGCTGGGGGTGTCCCTGGAAGACTTGATGTATGAGAGGGGACTCATTTGAGTATTAAAGAGTAATAAGGTTTGGATTAGCAATAGAGAGGAAGAATTTGGTCCATTTCTATCCCGGGTGTAAATGAACTGGGTTAAGGGAGTTACTATCAAAAGTGAAATTTTAGTTAGTAGAGGTGGTATGTGGGTGGGTGGATTAAGTGTGCACTTTTGATGAATTTGTTGTAGTTCTGTCCCCAGTTTGTTTTCCTAAAACCCAATTCCATTTCTTGTGCTTTCTTCCCTGCCCTTTAATCAAAAAATCACATTTTGGGGGTGCATTTCACCACTTCTTGTTCCTGAATTCTGAGGGGAAGAAAAGTTTATGCGTGTATTTTTTTTTTTTTTTTTTTTTTTTGCGTCACGCGGGCCTCTCACTGTTGTGGCCTCTCCCGTTGCGGAGCACAGGCTCCGGACGTACAGGCTCAGCGGCCGTGGCTCACGGGCCCAGCCGTTCCACGGCATGTGGGATCTTCCCAGAGCGGGGCACGAACCCGCGTCCCCTGCATCGGCAGGCAGACTCTCAACCACTGCGCCACCAGGGAAGCCCTATGTGTGTATTAATAACTGTCCATTGTTTTTCTTTCTGTAACTCCCTTCCCAAAATCTTCAAATCATCCTAAGGGCTCTCCCCCATGTATAAAGACTACAGTGGTAGTTAGTCTTCAAAAACACCCTCCCACCCTCAGAGAATCATGCCTCACCTTAATCATACTCTTGTATAGACCGCTCTTTCTGAATCTGGACTAACCTTGAAACTCATTCAACAGAGAAGTGATACTGCATGACTCCCAGGAATAAGTCATAAAAAGCTTTCATGATTCTTCCTGAATCTCTTGGAAGTTTCAGTCTTGGAAAACTCCCCATTGGAAACTAGCACCATGTAAAGAGGATAGCCACTAGGCTATTCTGAGGACCATCCTGCTGGGAGATACCCAAGTCATGTGGAGAAGCCCAGGAAAGTGAGATGTCATGTGGGGAGAAAGGTCAACGGACACCAAGATGGCTGACATGTAGGTGGTTAAAGTCACCTTGAAAGTAGATTCCCCCAGCCTGGCTGATGCCACATGAATCAGAGACAAACCTACCAGATTTTTCCCAAATTCCTGACCCATAGAATCATGATCAAACAAAAGTAGTTATTTAAGTCACTAAGTTTTGGGGGGCAGTGTTTAAGCTGCAGTGGATAACTGGAGTGAGCACCACCAAGCCACAATACTATTCCAGAAGTGTTTGCTGCAGGAGATTGGAAGATACGAAAAATGGCAGTGGACTGTGAGGCTGGAAAGAGAATTCAGGCCAGACTGTATTATTCTAAGACACTTGGGTTTTTTCCATTAATAATGGAAAACTATTAGAGTTTTTGATTAAGAGAATGACCTATTTGAATAAAAAATTACCTAGAAATCTGGCTGGTGCATCAGAGAGGAAAAAAACGGAGCCAGAAAAATCACTTAAGAAACCTAGGAAAAGAGGAAGGAGGGTGTAAAGTAGGAAAATGGCAATGGCAGTGGAGAAAGGGGACTGGGCAAAGTATGTTGGCAGGATTACTATAAACAGAACTTAACAACTAACTAGATTGGGGGTGCAAGGAAGGACAGAGGAGAACCTACGAGAAACCTGAGTTTGTAAGCCCTCACAACTTGAAACACTGTCCATTAATAGAACCAGGGGATTTCAGAGGGGGGTTTAGTTGGGAAGTGAGGGAGGGGATGGGAGAGGATGGATGATAATGACTTCAGTGTTGAGATGTTTTATTGGTTATCTAGTGTTGTGTTACAAAGTACCCTAAGGCTTAGTGACTTAAAACGAACATTTATTATATCACAGTTTCTCAGGGTCAGGAATCGAGGAGTGGCTTAGCTTGATGGTTCTGGCTCAGGGTGTCTGCTGAGGTTTCAGTCGAGCTGTCAGCACGGGCTGCTGTTATCTAAAGATGTGACTGGGTCTGGAGGATCCCCTTCCAAGCGCACTCACGTGGCTGTTGGCACGAGGTGGTAGTTTCTTGCCACGTGAACTTCTCCAGTATGGCTTCCTCCAGGGCAAGTGATGAAAGAGAAAGAGGTGAGAGGAGGAAGGAAAGGGAGGGGAAAAGGTGAGGAAGAGGGAAGGAGGGAGGGAGGTAGAGCCTGAACCCAAAGGAAGTCATAGTCTTTGCTATGGTCCTAGTGTGTCCCCCCCAAATTCTTATGTTGAAACCTAACCCCCAAGGTGATGCTATTAGGAGGTGGGTCCTCTGGGAGGTGATTATCTCTCATGAATGGGATTAGTGTCCTTATAAAAGAGGCTCCAGAGAGATGCCATGCTCCTTTGCACCAGTACTTATCCTGCAGGGAGGATACTGTGGGAAATCCACGACACGGAAGAGGGCCTTCCATGGACCATGGCCCTCTGATCTTGGACTTCCAGGCTCCAGAATTGTGAAAAATAAATTTCTGTTGTTCATAAACTTCCCAGTCTGTGGTGCTTTGTTACAGCAGCTCGAAGGAACTATCAATAAGACAGCCTTCCTATAAGCTAATCTTGGAGTGGATACACACTCGCCCACTTCCTTCTGTTGCTAGAAGCAAGTCACAAAATCCAGCCTCTACCACAAGGTAGGGAAGTTAAGCTCTACCTCTCTAGGAGAGAGAATTTGTGGACATATTTCCGTTTAACTTTTAATTTTATATTGGAGTATAGTTGATTAACAATGTTGCGTTAGTTTCAGGTGTATGAGGAAGTGATTCAGTTACCTATACAGGTATCGATTCTTTTTCAAATCCTTTTCCCAGTTAGGTTGTTACATAATATTGAGCAGAGTTCCCTGTGCTATACAGTAGGTCCTTGTTGGTTATACATTTTAAATATGGCAGTGTGTACATGTCAGTCCCAAACTTCCTCACTATCCCTCCCTGCCACCCTTCCCCCCCAACCATAAGTTGGTTCTCTAAGTCTGTGAGTCTGTTTCTGTCTCGTAGATAAGCTCATTTGTATCATTTTTTGATTCCGCATATAAGCAATGTACGATATTTCTCTTTCTCTGTCTGACTTACTTCACTCAGTCTGACAGTCTATAGATCCATCCATGGTGCTGCAAATGGCATTATTTCATTCTTTTTAATGGCTGAGTAATATTCCACTGTATATATGTACCACATCTTCTTTATCCATTCTTCTGTCAATGGACATTTAGGTTGGTTCCATGTCTTGGCTATTGTAAACAGTGTTGCAATGAACATTGGGGTGCATGCATCCTTTTGGACCATGTTTTTCTCTGGACGTATGCCCAGGAGTGGGATTGCAGGATCATATGGTAGCTGTATTTTTAGTTTCTTAAGGAAACTCCATACTGTTCTCCATAGTGGCTGCACCAACAGTGTAGGAGGGTTCCCTTCTCTCCACACCCTCTCCAGCATTTATCGTTTGTGGATTTTTTTGATGATGGCCATTCTGACTGGTGTGAGGTGATTTTTAAAATCACTGCAGATGTAAGTTTCAGCTGCTGAGAGTCTATCTAGGTGAAGACAGTTGGTGGACCTTAGGAAATGTGTGTATGGAATTCAGGATTGAGGTTAGAGTGTAAACCAGGGGTTGACGAGTTCTTTTTTGGTTTATTTTAGAATTTTATTCTGAGCATCTCCAATGTCCCAAGCACTCTGCAGAGTGAGGGGTATTTGGGGGTGAATAAGACAAACAAGGTGCCTGTCTTTATCCTGCTTACAGCCGAGAGAAAAATTCAATTAAGTCAACAGGAAGTTAAAACTAGAAAATTGTAATACCCTAGGAAATGAGGAGCCGGGGGTAAAGTTTAAGATGAGATTTGGAGGATGTGTAAGAATTAACTGGATGAAAATGGGGTTAGAAGAGAGACATAGAGGCCAGTGTAGGGATAACATGGAAGTTGGGAAAAAAGGATGCTGCCTAGGAGCTGGGCCATTGTTTTCAACCCGGCTGCTCATCAACAGAATCTGGCCCATGGACTTATTTTATTTGGCCTGAATTCTGTTTTTTTTTTTTGTTTTTTTGTTTTTTTTTTAATGAAATAGTTGCCAGTGTTTAAAAGTCCTGGATTTCTATTTTCTGTAAAACTTTGCATTCTCACATGGCACACCCTGCTGGTGCTGCCTTCTTCTGAAGGGTCTTTGCTCTCGTTTATCCCCCTCCCTGACACTTTCAGTTAACTCCACTGCCGTCGTTGCTACTTGTCTCATTTACGCTGTCCGATTGGCTTGCTTTGCTCAACCACACTTTCTGCCTTGTTCTTGTTGCCATGTAAGTTTGCATCCTAGATTTGACATTTGGATGTATTGGGTTGGCCAGAAAGTTGTTCGGGTTTTTCCATAAATTGTTCTGTAAGATGTTTTGGCCAATGCGATACTATGATTCATAGAGATGTTTAAGTCCTCCAAGATGATGGCAGATGTGGGATTGGGAGAAAATGATCCCACAGAAGAAGAATTTTAGAGGGCATGGCAGAAAGTTCTGGAAGGGAAGGGAGGCTTGGCAGCATGGCCAGACGAGCAGGAATACTTGGCTGTATTGGATGAAGTGCTGGAGAGGACAGTGTGTGGGATTATAATCAGGGCTGTGAGACATTGTGAGTGCAGCGGGGCCACAATCTTTGAAAGAATAAGTCCTGGCAGTCCCCTGAAAGATGATGAAAATTAAGAATAGCCAACTGTTACTGAGCACTTTATATGCCACGCCCTCCTCTGGGTCCCTCATAGGACTGACCTCAGTTTGCTCTCACGACAGCTCTATGAGGAGGTACTAGGATGACGTCATCTTTTTTTTTGGCACATGGGGAAACTGAGGCAGGAATGAATTGTGCTATTACAGTTAGCCACAGGCAGAACGGGATTTTACCCCGGACTGTGCGACTCTAGAGTCTGAGGTCTCAACCCCCAAACCGTGGGAGAGAAAATTTGAAACTAGCTTCAGAATGAGCCAGTTAAGACCTGCATTAATTGCATTTATAAGGGATTCCTCCTCTCTGGTAGATGTAGAGAAGCCAGTCTCTCTGAAAGGAGGTAACTTCACTCTGGATTAATTGTGTATTCTCAGTTTTAGTTTATTATTTATTTATTTGTTTGTTTTTAAAAAAATGTTTTTGGCTGTGCTGCACGGCATATGGGATCCTAGTTCCCTGAGCAGGGATCAAACCCGCGTCTGCCAGAAGTGGAAGCACGGAGTCTTAACCACTGGACCACCAGGGAAGTCGCAGTTTTAGTTTATTTGTAATTTTTGGGCAGGCTCCAGGGAGAAGTGGTCTGTCTTGACGCTATTGGCAACAGATTCCCCAGACAGGATGAAGGGGACCGATCTTCCCTGTGAAGATAGTCTCAGACGGCACATTGGTGGTCAGATGCCTGGTTTCTCAAGGCTGACCTAAGTGCACAATCCAATCCAAGATTTCTGGAAATCCATATTTGTTACTAGTCACAAGCGCTTCTCAGTGGTGGGTCCATTCTTGAGCTCCGTCTGTTGGGATCTTGTGTAGTCAAACATGGCTCAGGGTATGCAGCCACCAGTGGGGTGCTGGAGGGCTGTACCTAAGCCTCAGAGAGTGCCCTGGCCTCACCAACACAACTGGAAATGTTCAGTCCTGACGGCCTACTGTTCTTTGCTTCCAGCTCTATCTTAATGATGACTTCACTCTAGAATGGAAATCTTGAAATTCTGATGGCTAAAGCCTCCTCTTTTTTAGACCAGGTTTCTCACAGAGGGACCAATCAAATTCACAGATGAAGATAACTTTAACTTGAAACGTAGTTTATCAATATGGATCTTTGCAATATGGTTTGGTTTATCTCTTGGCCCTTCTTGAGTCCTGGGGACACTCTGAAGAAAACATGAACCCTCCTGGCTCCTGATTTGGGTAATTACCCTTAGCACTGGCTGCGAAGATTGCTTCCTAGCTGTATGGTGCCAGTTTTCTTTCTCATTTTTCCTTCTTTTGCTGAATCAGAAAAAGCCTCAGAACAGAAACTTTCTCTACAGCAACATTTGCCCAACATAGGCATCTCGGACTGACAGCAATGTTGCTGTGGCAGTGTGGACTTCCTGGAAATATTTTTTTCACAGTTGGAGACATGCTTAAATAATAAAACTAGGCTGTCATCCCTGGGTTAAGGGTGAAGGAGCTATTTATAGATGAACCAAAAAATCTATGTGATAACTCACATTATTGTACAAGGACAATGGAAAATTCTCCAGGAGACAGATAGCATAAAAAGAATTTGAAATTAACCTCATCACATTTTATTCATCAGGACCTTAAGTGGACTTTTTTTTTATGAAGGCCATGTAATTTTGATTCCTTTTAGTTCTTTTTTTAAAAAAAATAAAGCAGCAAGCCATTTAAATAATTATGCCAGGTCACAAACTGTGATCCTATGGGCCTGTCTTGCCTCGAGACCTACTTGTTTTGCTCAATAAATATTTAATATTTTAGAAATTTCTGTTTAAGTCCTGAAGCTGGTCTCAGGCCCTCAAGTTCACTATAGCCTACGCTACTCTTGCCTGCAGTGCCCGTGGGCATCCAAGTGTGTGATTCCTGCTCTGGGTCTTCTCATGCCCTGTGCAGCCCAGATACATTCTAAGCCCTATGGCTTTGCCTCGTGTATTGCAGCCCCAACTAGTGTATCTCCCCTTTCTTCCAATCCGAATCTTACATATCTCACACACACTGCTGCCAAGAAGCCTTCTCAGGCTATTCTGACCCATGGTGATCTCTCCCCTTCCTGTCTTCCCAACGCACGTAGTTCCCGAAGACTAGGGGAAACAGAGGAAATGTGATCATTAAAAGGTGTTATAACAGTGTTATGACAAGATTTAAGATCCCTGAGGGCAGTTATCATGCCATCTAATTGAAAATGTGCACCTCAGTGTCAGGCACAAATCTTACGCCTTGGAGTTCATTTAAGCATGTTGCATTTCAGGTTTACCTGGCTCATTTGTTGTAAAACTTCAAATAACGAAAACTGCGGGGTAGGAGGGAGAGGGGGGTAGGGGGAGAGAGAGAGAGAGGGAGAGAGAGAGATTAATTGTGAAGAAGGAAGGAGGGAAAGAAGGAAGGGAGAGAGGGAGGAAGGAAAGACAAAAAGAAAGAGAAAGAATAGAAAGAGAAGGAGGGAGAAGGAAGACACGAATTTGGAGTAATATAATGCGTAAAGAATCACCGAGATTAAAATTGGATCAGACCTTAAAGAACATCTAGTGATCCTCCCTCATTTTAGCGCAGGAAGTTGGTGTGACTAATTCAAGGTCATACTGCTAGTTAACGGAAGGGTGGAGCTAGTAATGTAGTCTGCAAATTCCTGTTACAATGTCATTTCTCTCTCTCTCTCTCCCTCCCTCCATTCCTCCCTCCCTCCTTCTCCCAAAGCCTGAGTATGAGTATGTGTGTACAAACAGGTGAGGGTGTGCACGTGTGTGTGCAAGCATGCGTACCACGGTATACATAGAGGATGCTTTGGAAGTCTGTCTATAACAAAAGCCCACTGATACACCAGAAATCTTTTCATGCTAATGGGTAATGGATGAATTGAAGGTGTAATATTAGGGATATATGGTTAATTTGAATTGAGAAAGGGAATCCAGGGATACCTTTTAGAAAATTTTTCATCTGTAATGGTTAAAACAAAAGGTTGGTGCTTAAATGTGTCAAAACCCTTCAACCAACTAAAAAGTTTGACTGTCCTGACTGGCTCCTGCCCAGTTTACAGATGGTTAAGCTTTTACTGCATTTCCATTAGTTAGCAAATGTGATGCCTCAGCCTGTCTGAATCTTGGGAGCCACGGAGGGAGGCTCCAGGTGGAAGGGGTGCCCTTGCGGGCGGCTCCTCTTGCCTTCCTGCTCCGTGTGTTTCGGGGATTGATATGCAGCTGTTCTCCAGATGCCGGCTCTTCCCCAGAAGCAGCTGCGTCTCAGCAGGGGCCCCTTCTATCAATGTGACAACCTGCTGAGGGCTTTGGAACTCTTCCAGATGTAAGGCATGTTGGGGCTATAAAACATAATCATTAGCATTATCTCCATTTTCGTTTTAGAGTCTCAGCTGTTAAAGTTTCTTGTACAGATTTAGGGCTTAATTGTTCTCATTTTTCTTCATAGGTAGCTTCTTTTAGACAGCATGGGATCTTCCCTTGGAGCTGCTTTCCAAAAAAGAAAGAAAGAATAGCTTATGAGAAATGTTCCTTCATTCTGGCAGGCTGAGAAGGCTGAGATTAGGGAGCAGTATTTTCCCAGCTGTGGTTATATGTGTGTCTACGAGCTAAACAAAATTGTCTATGGCTTTTTTTTGCTGAATCACAGGGCTTTCTTTTGCTGAATTCACTTGGAATCAATTTCTCCTTTCTTTTTTCTTTTCTCCCTCCCCACCCTTTGTCAACACAGCCCCTGGCTTCCATATTGCCTGGAGAGAATCTCTTGTTACTTCATTTTTCTTGAGATCTATGCCTTACTCAAAAGGGAGTGTATATATATATATATATATATATATATATACACACACACACATATGCACATATATATATACACATATATATATACATATATATATATTTGGGGGGGCTGCTACTTGAAGATTAAAAAGCTAATGTTTCTTTGCAAGACTGTAAAAAGGCATTTCATAGTGAAGGTGAAGAAAATTGGAAACATGGAGTTTGAAGGTCTGTGGAAACATTAACCAAAGACACAGAAAAAACAATGACCTCGATAAATTTGCCCGTAGAAATTCATCTTGTTGGTTTATGCTCTAGCTGTTTTGTCTTGGAAATGGCATTTCTCAGTGCACAGCCTCATAATCACACTGAGTTTTGATGACAGGATTAGAAGTATTCGCAGAACTCCACGCTGATCTTCGCAGGCAGGCGTCTATGGCATCAGCTCCAGGCGACTCGTGCCAGGAACTGCTGAGAAGCATTTGTTCACATAGGGAGCTCAGTAACTGGCCAGAAGACAGAGACTTATGCATACTGATGTCTAAATTTCCTGCAATGGTTTACAGGTCTTGAATTTGACATTTAGAATGTTCTTGTCAGTTTCCCAGACAGTTTACAAGATGCTGGACAGGCTTTAGCTACAGACTTCTCCTGAGTTTGGGTCCTGGGCTAGGTGGCCTTGAGATCCACTGTAAGCCTGGCTTCTCCAAGGAGCCAGAGTCTCTGCAGAGAAAGACATATAGGCTGGACAGTGGGTGCTGAACTTCCTGTCAGAAACTCCTTATTTCACCTAACAACATAAAACAGTATTCATAGTAAGATCCTATTTTTTAAAAAAGTACATACACACCTATCATTCTATCTATAAAATATTTGTTTAAAGGAAGATTGTAAGACACAAAGCTAATACTGGTTTTGTCTGGGTGATAGGATTATGGATTATTTTTTTCTTACAGAGAAATAATATTTTGAATTTATAAAGTAGCGATTTGTATTCATTTTTTAGATTTTTGTATTTTCTGATTTTTTTTACAATAACCATGAGCTACCTTTATAATCAGAAAATATCTACCGATATGTACAAATTTCTTAAATATTTGAACCCCAAATTGGCTTCAGAATTGGACAGTATCAGCGTTGAGAGTCTTTTCTCTACAAACCTACTCAAATCTCATTGACTCGGGAAATCCACTCTGTGTGCCATAAAAGCTAATTCAGACAAAGGCTGCGGAAAACCCAGACTGACCATTTTGTCATCAGTGTTGCAATGGGTTTCTCTAATACCCATAATTTTACATATCCTTTCAGCTGGTTATTGTGGTGAATTCACTTGTCAAAACTCTAAAATCTCTTATGATCTGTGTATTTTACTGTTTTTAAATTATATACCAATAAAAAAGAAATAAAAATAAAAAGTCAATATAAGGAGGAATGTACTTTTTCCAGACCTTTGTAATGTCTGTGAGATTATGCCACAAATTGAATGACCTGGTCAGACCAAAAAAAAAAAAAAAGTGCCCGATGGGAACAGAGTATTAGTCTGTTATTTATGTAGTACCAGAACAAAAGTATGAGATGTGGTTAATTTCCCTAGGTTGGAAACTGGGATAAATATAATATTAGGAAAAGCCATTAGGCCATCTCTTCCCTAAGAAATGGAAGCTTAAGATATGCTGTCTCTCCTGTTGGAAGACATCGGTATCAGGGAAGGAAGGTCCTGAGCAAAGGCCTTTAGGTGTCGTATTGGGAGACTGACACATGAGAATAGAATAAGAGGCCCAGTGACATGAACACGTTTGCTGGTTACAAAGCATCATCTGTAATTAAGACTCGAAAGAGGATATTAGACAAGATAACTTACATGGGATATCTTTCATTTTATAAGTAATAAGGTAACCTTCAAATTGTGATTTTTCTCCCTCAGTGTTTGATGTGAAAGATACTCGGCCTGAGGGTTCAGGTCTGAGCCCAGTAGAGGGGAGATGTGCTAGCAGAGCTGAGGGAATTTTGGGGGGGCATTTCAATAATGAGTAACTGGCCTTAAACACCTGATAAGACCAAGAGATTATTTCTTAGGACTTCTTTTAAATTTCAGTGATGCAAGGTGAATTGGATGATTAATCAACTATGTTTTGTTATTTAGCTAACGAGGTAAATGTAACTAGTGGTAAATATTTACCTAATGAGGTAAAATTAGAAAAATTCCAATGAGTGTCTCAATCTTCGATCTTAGGTTATACATATAGAAACTTTTTTTTTCTTTTGTTTTTATTTTTCGGCCGTGCCATGGGGCATGTGGGATCCTAGTACCCAGACCAGGGGGTCGAACCCGTGCCCCCTGCATTGGAAATGCGGAGTATTAAGCACTGGACCACCAGGGAAGTCCCCTAGAAACATTATTATACGAATAATAATATTTTAAGTTTATAGCGCGTTATAGTTTGAAATGCATTTTCACCTACATGCTCTCAGTTATTTACCCCGACAACCCTCCAAGAAGTCAGACTAGAAATTACTATCTTTTTATTTTAAGGAAAATTAAAGCTCAGTGAGGTTAGATGACTTTCCCAATTCCACTGCTAGAAATTGGATCTGACCCCCACTTTGACTCCTGATATCCCTGATTCAAAAGGGACCCATGCTACTTATTTCTACTTTTGAAAAATCCGGTTAACCAGAATCCACTATATGAATGGTCTCAGACACTCCAGATAAGTGAGTATCTTGTGCCTTCTGTTTACTGAGTCTGCATCAACTGCAGGCTCCTCATGCCATCACTGGTCTGTGCACTCAAATCAGGTCACTGTGACAGTAATAACTTAAATTTCTCCAGATCAGGCCAACCCCTTGAACAAGGTAGGAACTTCAACCCTCCGTTCCCCACTACACACCACGTTATTTCCTTCTCGGCATGTTCTGTGAGTTCTCATGAACGATCTCATTTCTTCCCACTAAGGGCCCATGGGCTTGGTGGTACTTGGAGGGCAGCCCCAGACCACTGGTATTGCCATCATGGCCTCCTGGGATGCTGTGTCTGACAAGGGTGTCCTTGCTCAGGCCCTGCATTACCAACCCTGCAGATACCAGACTAGCAGAGGTAGGGCGAAGCTGGTACAAATGATTGGACTTGGAGATTCAGACAGGAGTCAGCCCAACTATGTCAACTGTCAAAATAAACTGGTAGTAAACAGCTTAGCCCATGTGTCATTGAAAGGGGTCTGCAATTCTTTTTTTAAATGGGACCCAAATCTGCTTTTGGTAGCCCTAACCTTCCCTAAATCTCCCTGCTAGGCTGAAACCCTGAGAAGCAGGCAGTATGCTTCTCTTTATCACATGGGCATCAAAGTAGAAGAGCTTAGGGGCTTCCCTGGTGGTGCAGTGGTTGGGGGTCCGCCTGCCGATGCAGGGGACACGGGTTCGTGCCCTGGTCCGGGAAGATCCCACATGCCGCAGAGCGGCTGGGCCTGTGAGCCATGGCCACTGAGCCTGCGCGTCCGGAGCCTGTGCTCCACAATGGGGGAGGCCACAACAGTGAAAGGCCCGCGAACCGAAAAAAAAAAAAAAAAAAAAAAAAGTAGAAGATCTTAGCTCCCTTGCCTCAAGGGAAAAAAAAAAAAATAATCCCTTAGCTCTGCTAGCAAATCTCCCCTCTGTTGGGCTCAGACCTGCACCCTCAGGCTGAGCACGGAACTGATATCTGAAGTCAGGTACCTGACTCTCCCCAGCTGCTGGTCTTCCCCTCCACCACTTGGGGATGCACACAACCTAGGTGCTCAAAACCTTCAGCAAAGACCTCCTATGCAAATAACTTATGATGGCCACAACTATGAGTCATCACACAGGCCAGACTGCTCAGACATATCTGGATCCCACTTTTGGCTCAAGCCAAACCTCTGCCTCATTATCCACTTGGAGCAGCAAGATTAACGCCTGTGAAAAGATTAGCACACGATCCAAGATAGAGTGTAATCAAATGCTAGACAAAATATACGGTCTCTAAGTTCTCTAGGGTTTCAGGGCCAGAAGAGGTTAGTGTTGTTAAGAAAGACCACAGGTGAGGACAGCAGTGTGCTGAGCCCTAAAGCAATGGCAGGATTTTGATGAGCGACCCTGTGTCATTAATTCTACTTGAGGGGTATTGAACATGCACATCCTTATAGAGGACACTCCATGAGTTTTCTAATTTCAGGGTTTTAATTGAAACCAAGTTACTGGCTTATTTTTTCCCCCATCTTCTGGCACTAGAGAGATAAGCATTTGAGTTCCAATTCCATGCTTTAATGTACTGAAGTGATCAGGCAAGAGATGCAGTGTCTTAGATCAAAGTAGAAACTGCAGAGACCGGAAGTTATTAGATTCTAGTGTTTGCTGATGGATTGGATGTGAAGGTGAGGAAAAGAAAGGAGTTAAAAATGACTGCAAAAATTTTGGCCTGATAAGTTGGGAGGGTGAAGGCCCCACCAGCTGGGCTAAGGAAGGCTGCAGGTTGAAGATGTGTTTGAGGGGAGATTAGGAGTCCAGTTCTGGATACTTTCCATTTGGTATCCACATGGAGATACCGAGCAGCCAGTTAGATACATGAGTCCGGAGGGCAGTAGAAAGCTTTGGGGTGGAGATACTGAAGTCTTTGGCATTGAGATGGGCTTTAAAAACCACCTAAAAATGGGAGGAGATGGAAAAAGAGGCAAAGTCCCACGTTTGAGCCCCTTGAGTTAAGGGGGCAATCCAACATATCCAACATTCTCAATAATTAATTTGTATTCAGATCCTTGGGCTTCCCTTCCCTGCAAGCTACTTCCAGTGCAGCTTCCGGAATCAATGAGCTGCCATGCGGTGTCTGCTGGATGCTGAGCAATTGTCTTCTGCCGTGCAGGACATTCGCAGACTCCACTACCTGAGCCAGGCACCACTGCCATCTGCTGGGCATTCATGAGGCTTCTCCTGGTGCAGCTGCACCCCTGGATGCCAGGATGCCATCTCCTGCAGAGCTGTTGCTGTCTGGGGTGCGTGAGGTCTCAGAAGTGGGTGGAATGGTGGTGGTGTGTATGTAGGGGCATACAGGTTTACCAAAGCAGTACGGCTCACAGCCCCAAATTTAATAGCTGAAAACTCCAAATTCTCCCTCCTGCAGCCATCTACCCCCATCACATTCACAGAATTCAAAGCCTAGTGACAAATACCATGCCCACATGAGGATTGTCCCTTCCCTGACCCCACTGGACATGCTTATCTGTTTGACCTTCTCTTCCCTTGGAATGAATTCTCCCCTGGGAGGTTTCTTCATCCTTCATTCAAATAGACATTTGGCAAGTGTAGCACATCGGTTTGCCAGACATGCCTAGATATGCATCAGTCCAAACAGTGGGGCTTTTAGGCGTATCATGGGGCCCAAGTTCAGACTTTTTCATATGAGAATGCATCTCGCATATTAGTTACTGGGAAGTCTACTGGTTTAGCTTGACACATATCTGATTCATAGTAACATGCAAAAAGATGGGATCTGCTGATGGGTAGGTTTGTTTTCTGAAACGTCTTTGATCATTAGTCTGAAGGAAACAGAATTTCAACTGGCATCAGCTAAGACAAAGCACTTATGTGGCAGTCGCGAGCCATTTGCTATTTAGCTGGTTTGGAGGTGAAAATATGCAGAAGTCTCCTGGACAGTCATCATGCTTTTACATAGTGAACAACACTTAAAAGTATGTGGAAATGTGACTATTTTTTTTTAAACTCATTACTTTTATTTATTTTTTTTTTTTAAACATCTTTATTGGAGCATAATTGCTTTACAATGGTATGTTAGTTTCAGCTTCACAACAAAATGAATCAGTTATATATATACATATGTTCCCATATCTCTTCCCGCTTGCGTCACCCTCCCTCCCACCCTCCCTATCCCACCCCTCCAGGTGGTCACACAGCACCGAGCTGATCTCCCTGTGCTATGCGGCTGCTTCCCACTAGCTATCTACCTTACGTTTGGTAGTGTATACATGTCCATGCCTCTTTATTGCTTTGTCACCGTTTACCCTTCCCCCTCCCCATAGCCTCAAGTCCATTCTCTAGTAAGTCTGTGTCTTTATTCCTGTTTCACCCCTAGGTTTTTCATGACATTTTTTTTTTCTTAAATTCCATATATATGTGTTAGCATACGGGTCTCTTGCAGACAGCAAATATATGGGTCTTGTTTTTGTATCCATTCAGCCAATCTGTGTCTTTTGGTGGGAGCATTTAGTCCATTTACATTTAAGGTAATTATCGATATGTGTGTTCCCATTCCCATTTTCTTAATTGTTTTGGGTTTGTTATTGTAGGTCTTTTCCTTCTTTTGTGTTTCTTGCCTAGAGAAGTTCCTTTAGCAGTTGTTGTAGAGCTGGTTTGGTGGTGCTGAACTCTCTCAGCTTTTGCTTGTCTCTAAAGGTTTTAATTTCTCCATCAAATCTGAATGAGATCCTTGCTGGGTAGAGTAATCTTGGTTGCAGGTTTTTCTCCTTCAACACTTTCAATATGTCCTGCCACTCCCTTCTGGCTTGTAGGGTTTCTGCTGAAAGATCAGCTGTTAACCTTATGGGGATTCCCTTGTGTGTTATTTGTTGTTTTTCCCTTGCTGCTTTTAATATGTTTTCTTTGTATTTAATTTTTGACAGTTTGATTAATATGTGTCTTGGCGTATTTCTCCTTGGATTTATCCTGTATGGGACTCTCTGTGCTTCCTGGACTTGATTAACTATTTCCTTTCCCATATTAGGGAAGTTTTCAACTATAATCTCTTCAAATATTTTCTCAGTCCCTTTCTTTTTCTCTTCTTCTTCTGGAACCCCTGTAATTCGAATGTTGGTACGTTTAATGTTGTCCCAGAGGTCTCTGAGACTGTCCTCAGTTCTTTTCATTCTTTTTTCTTTATTCTGCTCTGCAGTAGTTATTTCCACTATTTTATCTTCCAGGTCACTTATCCGTTCTTCTGCCTCAGTTATTCTGCTATTGATCCCATCTAGAGTACTTTTAATTTCATTTATTGTGTTGTTCATCGTTGCTTGTTTCATCTTTAGTTCTTCTAGGTCCTTGTTAACTGATTCTTGCATTTTGTCCATTCTATTGTCCATTCTATCTCCAAGATTTCGGATCAACCTTACTATCATTATTTTGAATTCTTTTTCAGGTAGACTGCCTATTTCCTCTTCATTTGTTAGGTCTGATGGGTTTTTATCTTGCTCCTTCATCTGCGGTGTGTTTTTCTGTCTTTTCATTTTGCTTATCCTACTGTGTTTGGGGTCTCCTTTTTTGCAGGCTGAAGGTTCGTAGTTCCTGTTGTTTTTTGTGTCTGTCCCCAGTGGCTAAGGTTGGTTCAGTGGGTTGTGTAGGCTTCCTGGTGGAGGGTACTAGTGCCTGTGTTCTGGTGGATGAGGCTAGATCTTGTCTTTCTGGTGGGCAGGTCCACGTCTGGTGGTGTGTTTTGGGGTGTCTGTAGACTTATTATGATTTTGGGCCGCCTCTCTGCTAATGGGTGGGGTTGTGTTCCTGTCTTGCTAGTTGTTTGGCATAGGATGTCCAGCACTGTAGCTTGCTGGTCGTTGAGTGAAGCTGGGTGCTGGCGTTGAGATGGAGATCTCTCGGAAATTTTTGCTGTTTGATATTATGTGCAGCTGGGAGGTCTCTTGTGGATCAGTGTCCTGAAGTTGGCTCTCCCACCTCAGAGGCACAGCACTGACTCCTGGCTGCAGCACCAAGAGCCTTTCATCCACAGGGCTCCTTAATTTGGGATGATTGGTTGTCTATTCAGGTATTCCACAGATGCAGGGTATATCAAGTTGATTGTGGAGCTTTAATCCGCTGCTTCTGAGGCTGCTGGGAGAGATTTCCCTTTCTCTTCTTTGTTCTCACAGCTCCCAGGGGCTCAGCTTTGGATTTAGCCCCGCCTGTGCGTGTAGGTCGCCGGAGGGCGTCTGTTCTTTGCTCAGACAGGACGGGGTTAAAGGAGCCGCTGATTCGGAGGCTCTGGGTCACTCAGGCCCGGGGGTAGTGAGGGGCACGGAGTGTGGGGCGGGCCTGCGGCGGCAGAGGCCGGCGAGAAGTTGCAGCCTGAGGCGCGCCTGTGCGTTCTCCCGGGGGAGTTGTCCCTGGATCCCGGGACCCTGGCAGTGGCGGGCTGCACAGGCTCCCCGGAAGGGCGTGTGGCTAGTGACCTGTGTTCGCACACAGGCCTCCCGGTGGCGGCAGCAGCGGCCCTAGCGTCTC
Source organism: Globicephala melas (assembly GCF_963455315.2). Classification (NCBI taxonomy): domain Eukaryota; kingdom Metazoa; phylum Chordata; class Mammalia; order Artiodactyla; family Delphinidae; genus Globicephala; species Globicephala melas. The sequence goes on from NC_083319.1 coordinate 101,263,180, forward strand.
ATGTCTGTCTCTGGGCTCCGCACTTTTAGCCGCGGCTCGCGCCCGTCCCTGGAGCTCTCTCAAGCAGCGTTCTTAATCCCCTCTCCTCGTGCACCAGGAAACAAAGAGGGACGTAAAAGTCTCTTGCCTCTTCGGCAGTTCCAGACTTCTCCCCGGACTCTCTCCCGGCCAGCCGCGGCGCACTAACGCCCTGCAGGCTGTGTTCACGCCGCCAACCTCAGTCCTCTCCCGGCGCTCCGACAAAAGCCGGAGCCTCAGCTCCCAGTCCCGCCCGCCCCGGCGGGCGAGCAGACAAGCCTCTCGGCTGGCGAGTTCCGGTCGGCCCGATCCTCTGCGCTGGAATCTGTCCGCTTTGCCCTCCGCACCCCTGTTGCTGTGCTCTCCTCCGCGGCTCCCAAGCTCCCCCACTCCGCCTCCCGAAGCCTCCACCCGCGAAGGGGCTTCCTAGTGTGTGGACACTTTTCCTCCTTCACAGCTCTCTCCCGCTGGTGCAGGACCCGTCCCTATCCTTTTGTCTCTGTTTAGTTTTTTCTTTTGCCCTACCCAGGTACGTGGGGGGTTTCTTGCCTTTTGGGAGGTCTGAGGTCTTCTGCCAGCGTTCAGTAGATGCTCTGTAGGAGTTGTTCCATGCGTAGATGTATTTCTGGTGTATCTGTGGGGAGGAACGTGATCTCCGCGTCTTACTCTTCCGCCATCTTCCCGGAAGTCCTCCGTTCAGCTTCTTGAGACCAGTTTCCCTTTAGGAATTCTCCAATCTCTGAAGGCTCTTGAAAGCGTCTAAAAACTTCTAAAACTACTTGACATTCAACCACTTGAGGAGCATCAGGTCGACATTCAATGATCACTGGTTGTTTTCCTTGGACCATATAAGCTCCTTTTCCCGTTTTAGACCCGTCGACGGTTCACTCCGTGTGTCGAGTTCTGAATCGGTCCTCCATGCAGGGCGCGAAGTTCCCGGGTTTCGGCACCAAATGCGGCGAGCCGCCTCCGACCAGCAGAATGACGAGTCGCCACACGCAAGATTCTTCTCGTATCACACTTTATTGGAGCACAGCTTGGTTAAAGAAAAGATGGAAGGAAGACCTAAACTCATTACTTTTAAACGTTTTTTCCAAAGACTGTTTGCTTTTAGTTTAATTTAATTTTTTATTTTTGGCTGCGTTGGGTCTTCCTTGCTGCGGGCGGGCCTTCTCTAGTTGCCGCGAGCGGGGGCTACTCTTCGTTGCAGCGCGCGGGCTTCTCATTGTGGTGGCTTCTCTTGTTGCGGAGCACGGGCTCTAGGCACGCGGGCTTCAGTAGTTGTGGCTCGCGAGCTCTAGAGCGCAGCCTCAGCGGTTGTGGTGCACGCGCTTAGTCGCTCTGCGGCATGTGGGATCTTCCCGGACCGGGGCTCGAACCCGTGTCCCCTGCACTGGCAGGCGGATTCTTAACCACTGAACCACCAGGGAAGTCCTGAAATGTGACTATTGAAATCGCATTTTTATTCATCTTGTTAGTTTTTATTATGCTCATGCTTTAAAATTTTTAAGTTTCAAAGTTTTAAAAAAAATTATATTACCGTTAGGAACCTACATAGGCCTTAATATATACTTGTTTTTGAAGGGGGCAGGCCCCACAGAAGGCTTTGTCCATGTACGTATCTTACTGGTTATACCACTTCCCCTACTATATTATCTGTAGATCTGCTGAGACAAGGCTGACATTCTGCTGGTCAGTGTTTATTCTGACGGCTAGGAGTCCCCTTTGATGAGTCCATGCCAATGTCACATCAGTCAATAAATATTTTGAGTAGCATCCCCGGTTTTAGATAGAGCTGTTAACCTATTGATATAGTAATTTACATTTTATAGAATGATTTTACATACTTATTACCTTGGAAAATTATAACAACCCTATGAGGTAGATGGGGGAGGTGTATCGATAATAGTCATTACTTTCATTTGGAAGATAAGAAAACTCAAAGTCACAGTGACTATGCCCCAAATTATACCATAAGAAAATATCAATGTCATCTTTAGAACTCAGGACCCCTGATCCCCAGGAAAATGTTCTCTTCATTAGGCAACGCTCCCTTCTCAAGGTTCTTCTGCCTTTTGTGTCATTATCCACATGCACTCTGGTTTCTCTTCAGAGTTACTATAAAGGAGAAAAGGTACAGAGTGAAGTAAGTCAGAAAGAGAAAAACAGATACCATATGTTAACACATATATGTGGAATCTAAAAAAAAAAGAAAGAAAGAAAATGGTCAGAAGAACCTAGGGGCAAGACAGGAATAAAGATGCAGACCTACTAGAGAATGGACTGGAGGATATGGGGAGGGGGAAGGGTAAGGTGGGACAAAGTGAGAGAGTGGCATGGACATATATACACTACCAAACATAAAATAGATAGCTAGTGGGAAGCAGCCGCATAGCACAGGGAGATCAGCTCAGTGCTTTGTGACCACCTAGAGAGGTGGGATAGGGAGGGTGGGAGGGAGACGCAAGAGGGAGGGGATATGGGGAGATATGTATATGTATAGCTGATTCACTTTGTTATAAAGCAGAAACTAACACACCATTGTAAAGCAATTATACTCTAATAAAGATGTTAAAAAATAAAAAGAATTTAAAAATTAAAAAAAATAGGAGAAAAGGTAGAAACTTTTGCTTTGACATACTTCCCACAATTCCTTTTGTTTACAAAGTGACATCGCCTCCTCATTCTGGGTTTGCATGTTTGGGAGGAATGTCCTATCTACATGAAAAAATGAAGATGTGAATTTATAGGCTGATGTATAGGCTAGAGGAGAGGAGTGTTTGGTGGGTGATGACAGGTGTGTGAGGGATGTGAGGTTGTGAGCAGGTGGGTGAGAGGGTGTGATGGAGCACAGTGATGTCAGGCTGAGTAACATTTCCTCTCCACAGGGTAATTTACTATGGGACACTTGACATAGCAGGAAATGGAGGAGTAGATAGTGTAAGAACAGCTGGAACACCTGGAGAAACTTTATACTTGGAGGGAACTGTGGATTCAACGTCTTCATTTCATTTGCTACCTGATATTGTTTGTTATCTTTCTTTGGATGTATTAGCTGTTGTTTTGGGGTTTTTTTCCCCCCTAACTGCGTGCCAAGCTTCCAGATGGAAGGAATGGTATTTTGCCTCATTTTCTCCCTGCAGTGTCTGGCCAGCAGACATTGCATGTGTTTAGAACCCATTGTTAATTGATTGATCCCTGCCATTCCCAGTGGTCGTATATCTTATTGCTCTGCAAGCTGTAGTTAAAAAAATCCATGAGCCCCAATAAGGAAAATCAGTTCACAGTTGCTGCTTCCCTTAACTCTTAAGGAGTCCAAGCACAGCAATGCTGTCATTTTAGCCTGCAAATAGACTTTTTAGTCAAAAATTTAACCAAAAAACCTGAATAAACATTTTGGAAAGTCTGGCTAAAATAGTTCTCTCAGAAAGGTTTTGTTTACCTAACCTTAATAATTTTACACCCTTAATCATTTCTTTTCCAAGTTTTGCCCCATGATCCATCTCATCCCAGATTTTCCTAGTTATCATTTGCTAGCAGTAGAAATTTAGTGGCAGGAAGGATAAAATGTGAGCTCCATGAAAGGTTAAGATGTGGCACAAAAAAGGTGATTGTAGTAGATTGCAAACATGGCCACCAATGATTCTTCTCCCTCTTCTACAGCCCCTTGTAATTGATTGTATAGGTCTTGTCACATTTGGAGTCTCTTTCTCCACTCCTTAAACGTGGGCTGAACTTGATTTTTGTCAATGGGACATTAATTAATGTGATGCAAGCAGAGACTTGAAGAGTACATCTTCACTGGGACTTTGCCCTCCTGCTACTCTTGCAATCTGGAGATGCCATGTGAACAAGTCCAGGCTAACTGACCACACGAGAGCCACGCAGCTCAGTTGCCTCTGTTGCTCCAGCTGATAGCCAGCCAAACCCCAGAAGCAGAGACACCTTAGCTGACTGACAGCTGACCAAAGACAGAGGAAAGACCCCCAATGGAGACTAGCAGAAGAACCACACAGCTGAGCCCTGACCAAATTGCCACTCTGACAGATTGTGAGCTAAATAAATGGTTGGTGTTTTAAAGTACTAAATTTGGGGTGGTTATAAAGCAAAAGCCAACTAATACAGTGCTCACTAAAAATTTCTTGAATAGATAAATAAAATGAATGAATGAAATGAAATAGGTGATTATTTTATGCAGTCTCTCCATTCCACAAGTAGAGAAACTGAAGTCAAAATAGTTAAATAACTTGGCTAATATTAGACAGCCAGTTAGTGGAGGGACCAGTATAAAATACCGATTGTCCTTTTCTTTTAAAATGATGTTCTGGCTCCCTAATAATATTGTAAGTTTCTTGGGACCAGGAATCTTCACTTCTTTAGATCAGCAGTGTCTAACAAAGTATTTTATGCATTTTCTCTATAAAAATTACTTTTGAACATAGAATACATGCACACAGCTCCCAGGTGAAAAGTTACAGAAGCTTCAGTGAAAAGCAAATCTCTCTCCCATCCCTTTTACTGAGCTTCCCAATTTTCTTCCCTAGAGGCATTTACCGTCAAAAATATTTTTGTTTGCTTGGTGGTTTTGTTTTGTGTACAGTATGTAGTATACATCATACTGATGTATACTGATGGTCTGTCCTACATGTATACTGATGGTCTGTCCTACATTTGGTATAGAAGATGGTGACTAAAACTTCGGGCTTGTTTCCAAAATTCAGGGAAAAGAAAGTAGGGGCAACATAGAAAAGCCAGCCTCCTGCTTTCCTCCCAGCCACCCATTACGCTATTGACAAAGCCACACTATTTGTGGAGACAAAGTTGAGACAGAAAAGAATCAGGGCTGATCAGAGTAAATTTATCTTTTAGGTTTTGGTGATCTATATCTGTCCTGGTAAAGCTAAGGAAAACAACAGCAATGTGGAAACGTAGGAGTTTCCCAGGACACTGACCTAGATCCGTGTCCTTAAATGTTTTGTCTGGGTCAGAAACAACTGAAATGTATCTCCAAAGCATAAGGCTCTGAGGAACGGCCTTGGTTTGCTATACAGTTGGCCAGTGAACAACACAAGGGTTGGGGCCTCCACCCTCTGCTTAGCGACAATCCGCGTATTAATTATGATCGGCCCCTTCTTTTTTTTTTTTTTTTTTTTCCGGTACGTGAGCCTCTCACTGATGTGACCTCTCCCGTTGCGGAGCACAGGCTCCGGACACGCAGGCCCAGTGGCCATGGCTCACGGGCCCAGCCGCTCCACGGCACGCGGGATCCTCCCGGACCGGAACACGAACCCGCGTCCCCTGCATCGGCAGGCGGACTCCCAACCACTGTGCCACCAGGGAAGCCCGGGCCCCTTCTTATAAGTGGTTTCTCCATATCTGCGGTTCTGCATCTGCAGATTCAACAATCCCCCATCCCTGTCACACACAACTGTAGTTATTTATGACCGAAAAAAAAAAAAAATCCGTGTAGTACTGGCAACAAAGGAGAAAGGGAAGAATTGGATCCCAGGACAAATCAAGAAGGGTGGGGCTTTCAACAGTTTAAAATGTGGTAGAGAAACTAAAAAAAACGAAGGCTGAAAAAGAGTGTGGGGTTAGTTGGAAGGAGGCCACTACCCCATGGAAGTTCAATATAAATACATTTAAGTAGCAGCTGGGAGGGAAAAGCCAGATTGCTGGGGATTAGGAAATGAGGGAAAGAAGGAAGGAGGACTTACAGAGAAACTGAAGGTAGCACATGATGACCATGTGTGCGAAGGTTTTTTGGCTCTGCTAGGAGAGTGAAAGATGAGGTGGTAGAAAAGGAGGAGACACTGAAATAAAGCTTTTTATATTTTTCGAGGTCATTTTTAATATAGGGAAGTTCAGAACATGTTTGAAAATGGAAAGAAGCTCCCAAAAAAAGGGTTAAAAAAAAAAAAGAAAAATTTAAAGTAAGGGGGACACATTCAGTTGTATTAATAACACATGTAACATTTTGTCAAAGTGCTTCAAAGTACTTGAATTCACAGGTATTTCCTATTCTAAATATACTTACATGCCCTACAAATTTGTAGGTCTTTCCCTCTGTCCAGCAAGGCAAACATTTTTACCATTACATTTTAGGTTCTTATCAAAATTTTTAAAATACACATTTTCTTTTCTCACCTCTTCTTCCTCTCTTTCCCCTAATACCTTCTCCTGTTACAGTTCCTATTCTACACATGCCTCTTTGTTTCAGCATCTGTCCTGTCAGAGATCATGAATGTCATCCCCCTGACCCTGTCGGTCATCTTCTTTCAACACAGCTCCACAAAATTGTTCGAGCCTAAAATGTTGCTCTGTTTCTCCAAATTTTTCACTGTCAAAATTTTATAGCTCCCCTCTTCTCTACAAGAGGACTTTAGGCAGGGACTTTTCTCCTTCTCCAGAGTGACGTAAGTTCTCACCAGCCATCTGATGCATAATACACTCCCCACACCATCTAGCCTTCCATTGTGGTGACCATCGCATGAGGCAGGCACTCAGCAGAGTGTTTTTTCTACCACGATGACATCTCAGTTTTGCGGGGTGAGCGTTTTTTAGGTCCTCGAGGCCTTTTTCACGTGTGCCAGGGTTTCCTGCAAATGGGAGAGCTAACTTTCTTTCTGCAGGTGCCCATGGAAACAGGTCCTTCTCAACACTGCCCTGCACTTGCTTCTTCTCACCCACTCCCCTTGCCTTGCATTAGGTATGTCTTCTTTTTGGAGGCTAACTGGAAGCATGGCCTAAGAAAGTTTTCACAAGAGAATTGTACAGTTGCACAAAATCAGATCGCCTTGATGTTTCATTCTGGAAATTTCATGGCCCTGGGAAATCAGGGAGTGGGTGGTTTGTTGTCAGTACTCCCAACATCTGTTTCTGAGATTCTGTTGGGCCTCTTTCCACTTCTCTCCCCAAAGGGCTCTTGCTGTTAAAACTGGGGCAAAGGGCTTCCCTGGTGGCACAGTGGTTGAGAGTCCGCCTGCCGATGGAGGGGACGCGGGTTCGTGCCCGGTCTGGGAAGATTCCCCATGCCGCGGAGCGGCTGGGCCCGTGAGCCATGGCCTCTGAGCCTGTGCGTCCGGAGCCTGTGCTCCGCAACAGGAGAGGCCACAACAGTGAGAGGCCCGTGTACCGCAAAAAAACAAAAACAAAAACAAAACAAACTGGGGCAAAGACATTCATGAGAAGGCATCAGTAACTTTATAGGGAGAAGGCATTGATGGATGTGGTCCTCCCATGATGATTTCTTAGACACCGTGAAACTCCAAGGAAGAGATATGTTTGGGCCAGGGCAGGGTTTCCTAGGTGTTCTCCAGGCCCTCACATTCTCACCTTCTCTGCTTGCTCATAAGATGGCTCTGACGGTAATTTTCAGTACTTATGCAAAGTCTTGAGGCTGCCTTTTAGCCAGTGCCTCCATTTACCCCATCACCACCTCAAAGCTCCATCCTGCTCTGCCAGGCTGGCCCCCTGCACATAAAGGTTGTATCTTCCCTGTCTTGTCTCTGGCAACTTTGGTGTTCAACTTCCCTGAACTGGAAGAAGAGGAAAGAAGAAGAACTGAAGAACCCTCCTGGTTGAGAATTCATTCCAGCACAGTTACCCAGCACTGAGCGGTGCCTCCCACACACAGCCCACGGCTCCCAGCATGGTGTCTGCACAGCCTGGCCCCTGTATCAGCTTTGATAAGAGCCCGGGTGTAATCAGCGCAGCCGCAGTTCTCTGGCTCTGATTTTCCCCTTGTGGCTTCTTCATTCCTGTGGATAATTAAAGGAAGCTTTTCTTGCCATGCTGAAGGCTATATAAAATAAGTTAATAAGTAATAAAAGAAATGGCTTGGAGCCAGGAACTGCTTCTGGGATCCTTCCCATCCTTGTGGTGTCGTTACTGAGGGGAAGCTTGGCTCAAAACAAAACTCAGCCTTTGGAATCGGATCGCTGGGAGAGCAGGCTCAGCTTGGCACTCTGCTGAAAATGTAAGATGCATAGAGAACATTCTGTGAGAGTGTTTATATGGGCCTTGGCCTTTGAAGGAGATGGACCAGTGGTATTTCTTCCTATCTTCCCATCTAGGATTTGCTTTTCTTAAACCCTAGATTTCTTAATTCTCTTTGTCATCTGTAACACTTTAGGGCTCATCCTATTGTATTAAGTTTAAAATAAATGCAGAGGAGACTTGATTTCCAAAGAGTATGTATACTCAAACATCAATTCCTTTTGCACCTTTTCAAAGTTTTATGTGGACCCAACATTAAAGATGAGTGCCTTGGGGCGTCCCTGGTGGCGCAGCGGTTGGGAGTCCGCCTGCCGATGCAGGGGACACGGGTTCGTGCCCCGGTCCGGGAAGATCCCACATGCCGCGGAGCGGCTGGGCCCGTGAGCCATGGCCGCTGAGCCTGCGCGTCCGGAGCCTGTGCTCCGCGGCGGGAGAGGCCGCAGCAGTGAGAGGCCCGCGTACCGCAAAAAAAAAAAAAAAAAAAAAAAAGATGACTGCCTTGAAAGAGTGCTGTTTATTTGGGGTTTACTGTCTGTCCACTTATGCTCTCTTGAAGTGGCCATGGGTCATTTTCCTCTTCCTGGAGGCCTTGGATAAACCCTCTGTAATGAGGTTTAGGCTCCATCACCTGTTTTGATTAGTCACAGATGCTTTTCTTGCATTCAGTCTGCCTTTGGCACAAAGGGAGAGAAAAAGTTGAGGCCATTCTTCAAGTTATTTGGGTTAAAAAAAAATCCCCATAGTCAACTTCCCTGTCAAAAAAGAAGGTGATTTTGGATGTGAATGACCCAGGATGTCTGTTTCAATGAATGAGTATAATTGATACTCAAGACACATATTTGCTTTTATCAGCTGCCCACGTTGTTCTCTGGCATCGAAAAGGCACAACGCTGTAAAGGACTGGAAGGACAGTTCCAGGAGCACCTCGCAGCAAAGCCTCTAATGCAACCCCTCTGAGGCCTCACAGCCTCCAGTCCACGGGCTTGTAAGTACAGCACTAACAAAATTAACTAAGGTCTATTCTGGAATTACGTGCAGTTCATCTCTGGTTTCTGTGTTTGACATTCAGCTTCCGGTTTCATATATTTCTCCCCATCCATCCCTTGTACTGACTTCGTAGTTGCATTCAAAACCTTAACGTGAACTCTCTTTCCTTCCGGAATGCTGATGCATCATTTCTTATCTGCTTCACATGTACTGTCCCAGGGTTAGTCTTGGTTGATTCCAGATTTTCTACCCTAAGTTGGCCCCTGACTCCAGCTCTTCTGAAGGTTACTCACTGTGAAACTTGACTGCAGGGCAGGTGATGAAACAGTTACTGCAGTACATCTATTTGCTGACTCATCCTGGAATCCCAAAGATATACTTATGATAACTTCCGCTGAAATTAATCAACCACATTCTAAGACCGGGGCTGCCACAATGCACAACTGCAGGGCACTCAGTTCACAAAAGGTGCAATGTGAATGGTGCTTCCCAGAGTTGTGCTGTGTGAAGACTTAGATGAAAGCTTTGTCCATGTCAACAAACTCTGTCTTCAACCTCAATGTACAAAACCATATTTTAGAAGAATCTGAAAACTGACATGTTTAGTGATTGCAAAAATTTTAAGATCAGACTTGCCATACAGTTAACTGATTTATTATTGTCTTCTGTGTCTACACCCTAGGTACAGGTGAAACAGCCACATTCAAGCTGGTCATCTACCATATTATAAAAACAGAAAGTGGATTATATATACCTACAAAAGACACTTTCTTTCACAGCAACTCTTAACGCACTTAAGCATCTTTATCCCTAGTTTTCTCAACTGTTTTCAACCTGGGACATTTCCTACTATTCAGGGTCTTTGTTCTATTTTGGGTTAGCCAATCTCCTTCCTCACACATACTGAATCCTGACCTCCTCCTTCTTTTTACCTGTAAAAGATGGGTTTTGGCAATTTTGTTTGGCAATTATACTTTCTCATGTACCTTCTGGAATTCTTTGTTGGGAGGTTGGGAGAGATGGGTTCTTTTGTTACCAGGAGGACCAGGAATTGGACTAAGCTATAGACATATCCTTTCTGTGTGTGTGTGTGTGTGTTTATATTTATATATATATGAATATGACTCTGGTGTCGGCTTTGTATCCCTTCATTTATTTACTGTTACTGTAAGAGGATTGGGTGATATAGCTCCAGTGATATCACTGGTTATTGAACATGTCACCTCTGATGATTTAGTACTTTTTGAATGTCTACTGTGTGCAGAGTTCTGTGCTAGAACTAAAGTAGCAAATAAGAGAAACATGGATCTGATGTTATATCAATGGAGACAAATATTTCACAGTTTGTTACAGAATATTTCATTCTAGTTCCTTTAAGTTACCTTGAGAGAGAAGATAGTAGGCTAGAGGATGATAAAGGGCAACTAACATGTCTCGGGGGAAAGGAAAGACTTCTTTGAGCTGGAGTTGAGATTTGAATACAGAGTAAGAATAGATAAGGCAAAGAGGTGAAGTTATGGTGAAAAAAGAATTGGGCAATAGATGTGAGTTGGCATTAGATGTTCCAGGTAGGGCCTAAGACATAGGAAGATCCCGAGCCAGGATGAAAAATGCCATATTCAAGGAACTGAAAGAAAGACAGGATGGCAGGAGTATAGAGAGCTTGGGGAAGCATGTGATAGGAGTCAGCAGAGGTCAGGTGATATATGACCTTCTAGATCATGTTAAGGATACTATCACAAGTCGGACTCTCCAGGAAGCAGACTCTGAGATGCAGATTAGCAGGTAGGAAGTCTAAGGATCTGTATCCATGGCCAGGTGAAGAAAGTAAGACTGTCTGGGCAGAGAGATAAGTTGGACTATAAAACAGTCACAAGAAACTTATCAGTCCATCCTAGAGGGAGCTGCGAGAGCCTTTCAGAGTTGTTACAAGTTTAGGTAAGAAGGCTAGGTCTTTATAATTTCTCAAGTGCCAGTTGACCACTGGTTGAATGGTCACTTCCCTGAGAAAGGGTGTGTGATCATGGTTGAGGTAGCTTTCTTTCTCTGAGGGCAAATCCTGGAGAGGGATTCAGCTGAGAGCTATCAGCTGCTACATACAGAAGCTGGGGGAATGCACACCTTGGTCCTGAGTGGGAAAACCTCGGTGCACACAATGGCATTCACTACAGATATTATTCTAAGTCTGGTTAGAAAGCAGTGGGAGGTTTTCAACCTGTAAGGAATATCATATTTGTGTAAAAAGGTTATATTGGCTGTTGCGTAGAGGATAGATTGGAAGGTGGCCGGTTTGGCTCCAGAAATACCAGCTACAAGGCTATGGCAGCAATTCAGGTAAAAGATAAAAATAGATTGACTGTATGATGGCAGAAGAGATGAAAGTGTGCATCGGGTTAGTTATGGAGAAGAGGATCTGACAACAGATTGGTTGTGGGAGACTGAATGATAGAGAGATTCAAGTATAATCACAGAGTTCCTGGCTTATAGTACCGGGAGGATGGTAACGTCATTCACTGAGCTTCTTTTATTTTGAGAAGAGTAGATCTTAGTTCAATTTAGGGTAAGTTAAACTGAAGTGCTTGTGAGGCATGCAAACAGTGGAGCTAGTTGGATGTGTGATTTTCAAGTTCAGAAAAGATGTCTGGGCCGCAGAGGTAAATTTTAGAAAGGTCATGGTATATGAGACCATGGGCTTAGGTAAAAGGTGGCCCAGAAAGTAGTGTGGAGTAAAAATGAATTTAAAAATGACCCTAGAGGAACTCCCACTTTTCAAGATCAAGTGGATGAAGAGCTCCTAACTAAAACAGAAGAGGAATAACCTAGAGGGGTAGGAGGAAAGCTAAGAGAGTGTAACGTCACAGAAAACAAGAAGTGCGTCAAGATGAAGTTTCAAATGCTGCTTCTGTAGTTGGTAAAACTATAGCCATGCTTTAGACACTTTTTATATTGTTATAAAATGCTATCATCGAAAAACGATGTAAATGTATGTAAAAATAAGGTTATGGAGTTTCTGTTTCTTTTTCGGTCAGAGCTACTTTAGCCAAGGTTTTAAATAATCGATGGTTGTTCACAATATCCGAATTAAAGCAATACTTTCCCCGGATGCAAAGAAGGGAACATTCCTTTTACCACATAAAAAAATAACTGGTGAAGATCTACTGAGTGCCTACTCTGTTCCAGCACTCAGCTAAGTACTGTTGGATGCATGGAGGCCAAGGTCAGGTCTGTGCTCTTAAGAAGCTTAAAACCTACTTGAAGAAAGAAGACCTTCTACTTCATTAGATATGCCTTAATACCCAAATAAATGATGCTACAGGATATAAGAGCAAAAATTATGGGACAGGGAGATCAGGAAGGGGTTAGGTGGAGATACTGAAATTTTTCACTTGGCTCTGAAGGTTGGGTAGGATCTGGGTGGGAGGGAAGATACTTCAGGTGAAGGATAGGATTTATGAAAAGGTGGAGAGGGTGAAATAGGCAAGATACATTTAGGAGATTTTAATAATGGAAAAATGCATAAACGTGGTGGTACGTGAACGCTGTTTAAAATAACTGTCATATTCTAAATTCTTACCTAGTTGAGAGGCCTTTGAGTATCCTGATATTCAGTTTGTAATATCTTTTGATGTTTTGAAATTTTCTGATGAAATATTTGCTTTTCTTTTGAATTTTAATTGGTGTGTGCCTTGCTTTGTGGTTTCAAATTTCAGATTGGCTAACTTAGCCATCAAGCCCAGAGAGGTTTCCTCTGAAATGCAGTCCAGTGAATCCTACATTGTACTGCATTCTTTTATCCCTACCCCACACAAAGAGATCATAGCATACGCTTTTACTAGTGAATTATAGATAACAGTTTGGGTGATGTTTTAAAATCCAGAATGGGTAATTCTTTGAAGCATCTAAAACCTTTGCTTACACACTCTTTCCACATTTATTTAGAATTGATAGACTGTAAAAAGGGGAAAATATGATCAGCACATATATGTTGAAATAGTCAGCAGGCATAGATCCACAGCATTATGTTTATGATAATTGAACTTATTTATTAAGTGGCAGATTGCCGTCTGGCTCTTTCCCAACGTATGATACTGAATATCATTTAGCAGGCTTGTGCAAACCTAAACTGCTACGTGCTTATCTTTTCATGTTTGCTGTGATTGCAACCAGTTCCCAAACTGAACAGCTCCGGAGAGTATCATTATGTAAATTCCATCTTCTATATAAACAGAGAGATTAAAAAACAGAAGCTAAAAAACTATGAAAGTTGAAGGATCAGTATGTTCAATATCCAAATATGTTGGTACCCAGAAAGAAGAATTAATTTATTAGTAATACAAAATATTCACAAAACTAGAGATCATGAGTTTCCAGCTTGAAAGGGCCTACCAAGCATTCAACATAATAAATACCTTTTAAAACAGTCACCCCTTAGCATCTCATTATGAAATTCAAGAACTCCCAGGATAAAAAGAACCAAAACATTTTCCAAGGGAAAATACGAAGGAATCACATCAAGGAATAGAAATCAGAATAACAATGGCCTTCTCAGTGGCAACTCTGGAAGTTATGAGGCCATGAATCAATTCCTTCAAAATTCTGAGAGAAAATAATTTTTACCTAGAATTCTATACCTAGCCAAAATACCAAACTAGGAACTAAAATAAAGATATTTTCAGACATGAAGTACGTTGGGTAATTTACCTCCCAAGCTGCTGAGTAATGCCGTCTGCCAAAATAAAGGAGTACCCCAAGAGAGAGGATAACTCAGAATCTAGAAAATTTAATAGCGTCAGGAACAAAGATCCTAAAACTATCTAAAAAGTTAAAACTTATACAAAGAATCAAAATACACCAGTCTTTTAGAGAGCAATCCCGCATGCTAGAAGGAAATGGAACACAGCCTTTAAAATTCTTGGGGAAAATCAATTTCAACCAAGACTTCTTTATTCAACCAATCTATCAATCAAGTGCTGGAGTAGGTAAAGATTGGTTTGTGCCCATGCTACATAGGGTTAGATATGGGGCCTATTCCTTCCTCCTGTGGCTGTGGGGAAGCTAGTGGCTTCCATAAGGCGATAGCCCAGATTTCACCTCTACCTACTTACACCATTTTCAGACAGAGCTACCATAAGTGGCACAGACTGTACATCGCACAATTAATCATAATTGAAAAAACTTTTTTTCTTCTCTTTCCTTCAGGACCTTCTGTTTGTTTTGGTCTCTGGCTTTCCTCAAATATCTGATGATCGATGGCAGTATTTAATATTTGGGAGTGAAATTTTAAAAGGCAACCTCTGTGTGAGGCTTGTCGACTGGTGTGTTCACTGTAGGATGACCGGGGCAGGCTGTTTCACGGGGCTGGTCAATTTGTCCAGAAAAGAGTCGTTTAATCTTCTGTTGGGGGCTTATAAGCTGACTGTTTTTATTCTAGGAGTCAAATAAGGGACGGAACAGTGAGTCTCGCTGTTCATTATGTTTACTTTCCTGTAATCCCTACGTAGGACTCTGGTCCTCAGCTGAGCCTGGTGTTCCTTTAAGACATTCTTATGCCACTGCCTGAGAAGGAGCCAGTCTTCTGGTTTCTTTTGGGGGGATGGGGAGGAGAATTATATATTTCTATTTTTTTGTCCTTGTAGATTTATGCCTTTAAAAAAACCCTTTTCCTTGTTTTTCATAGACATTTGAAAGGCATTGAAAGTTGATCTTTGTTTTTAATCTCCTCTGTTTAACCTGTGGCCAGAGGCATCCTCTTTGGAGCCCAGGGTTTCCTGTCCCTTTAGACACTTTCTAGGGCCGTGATGTGAATCTCAGACCTCCATATCACTGCAGCCACAGTGAATTCTAGAAGGTGATGGTCCGTGAAGCTATATCCACTAGCTGTGCAGAGTCTGCCTTCATGCGTGGTGGTTTCTCGCTCTTACTACAATCTCCAGTGTCCCTCCTTAGGGCCACCAAAATAACGCCTCACCAGGGTTTTGAATGGATTCCAGAACAAATAAAATGTGTTGTCTATTAGCCGGGCCACACTCTATGAATTCATTAGGCCTCTTGTCCTCTGGAAGACTCTGCCTGCCACCAATGAACACTTGAGTCCTGCCAGCCCCAACATTGGTTCTCATCTCTGTCATCATGTCATCTACAATGCAGCCTCTCCAGGCCCCTATCTTCCCACTTCCTACTCTTCTCACCCCCAAGCTAACTCCTACATCCCTCTTCTCTTTGCTGCTCTCTTGCTCACCATTCCTGGTAGAACGACATGATTAACAAGCTTTTCTTTGTCTTTACATCTTTACAGGATTCTTCCTAACATCTTTGTTTAACTTGGCTTAACCTGACTACATTTTAAAACTTACGAGCCCCCTTTAAAATATTTCATAATTCTTTTGGTTCTTTTTTGTCATCTTTTAAAAAATTTTTTTTTAATTGGCGTATAGTTGATTTAAAAATGTTACGTTTGCTTCTTTGGTACAGCAAAGTGAATCAGTTATACGTACACATATATCCACTCTTCTTTAGATTCTTTTCCCATATAGGCCATTGCAGAGTATTGAGTAGTGTTCCCTGTGCTATACGGTAGGTCCTTATTAGTTATCTATTTTATATATAGTCGTGTGTAATGTCAATCCCAGTCTCTCAATTTATTCCTGTCCCCTCCCCACACTTCCCCCCGGTAACCATAAGTTTGTCTTCTACGTCTGTGACTCTGTTTCTGTTTTGCAAAGAAGTTCATTTTTTGAGTTTAGAATTTGCTTATTTTTGAATGGTATGGGATAAAGAGATGCCTTCAAGTAAAATGTTTTGCTTGTGTCAGCGTACTTTTAAAGTTCATATTATAAATTTCATTAAAATACAATTTTACATTGGATTCTCCAGCCAAGAAAGAGAAAAACAGAAATTTACATACGTATATTAATAATAGAGATTATTCATTATTACCTATACATATTTAAATATTTTATCATATGTACATTTTAACTGTTTCCATTGAAAAAATGAAGCATACTTTTTATTTTACTGTGAATTAAAATATCTATTTTAGAAACTAAGTTGACATTTAATCATATATTGCTTCATCAAGAAAACACTTTATGGTCTAATGTTCAGGATTACTTCACTTTCCATTTTAACTGAAACTTAGCTCTTCTCATAAGGATGCTGTCTTCCTGCAGCTCTCTTGAGTAGAGACAGCTGTCCCCTCATCTCACAGGGCACAAATATGCCATCAACAATTTCTTCCCTCCCTTTGCCAAGCTGACCACAATTGTCTCAATTTCGGGAATTCTCCTTTATTAGTTAAGGGCGTTGTCACCTGGCTCACTGTCCTCTCCCATCTTCCACAGGATTGTGTGCTATAATGGTTGCTTGCCCTCTTCAGGCTGTGGAGGGGAGCAATGTGTCTTACATGTTTGACAACACTAGCCTGGAGCAGCTCTGCATTGCCTCTGAAATCGTAAACTCCAATAACTGTCCTCTACCCACAACTGTCTATGCCTGTAGTCCTTCCACTTACCCCAAGTACAACTCTCTATGCCTGTAGTCCTTCCACTTACCCCAAGTACACTGGAATCGGACCTCACTATGATCTCAAATATCTCATTTCCTTTTACTCTCTTGGTCCATAAGCCTCCTTCATGGTTTGACTTCTTCCCCATCTAGCCTAGACCTCCATCGCATTATTTAACTAGTATTTTTTTCTATCATTCTCAATACTTTATTAGTAGTATCAAAAGATGACATTTATTAGCATGTTTAGGTGGTAGGTATGTTACTGACCACTTTACATAGATGATATGTCATTCTTTAAATAAAAAGCTCTATGGTTAGATACTTCCATTATCTTTAATTTATAGATGAAGAAACTATGACTGAGAAAGGTAAGATACCTTGCCTCTGGTGACATGGCTGGAAAGAGTTATACTGACTTTCTGTTTAGCTCCAGAACCACTACTCTTTTAAATCATTGTGCTCACATCTCAGCTGTTTCCTCTTATCTGCCTTGCAATTGCCCCTTGGATCATTTTTGTCATCCCCTTTTTCTACACTTATATCAGGACTTCTGATTGCTGCTGGAGAAAAATCACCACAGTGCTTGGCACCATGACAGAATCATGGTCTGCAGAATCACCTGGGCTTTTCTGTTACTCCAGTTTACATGCACCTTATCAGAAAACTCTTTCCCTTTCTGCAGTGGCAATTCCAAACTTTCTTTACAATCCTCAAGTCCTTTACCTTCCTCCTATCTCGTTTGCTCTTAGCAAATGACTTTAACTCCTACTTCACTAAGAAAATCATGACTATAAGGTATAAATTAATGTTCTGCCCACACTGACAAATAGACTTATGTCTGCAACTACTGTAGCCTCTTTTCCTGCAGTCCAAGAAGATGATGACTCTGCTCAAGACCAATTCTTATGTGTGGATTCTGGACTCATACTCTTCTATCTAGTCCAAGATAAGGATCACAGCACACATTTCTTGCTTTGTCTTCCATACTTTCTGTCTTCCCATCTCCACTCGTTCCTTCTCCTCACCGTGATCCATAGCGTCTGTTAGCAGGCTTGAGATATGCATTAGCCATGTTCCTAGCAGAAGCAGACAGGGCAATTTGAAGAGAGTTTAATTAAGAGAGTACAGTGGACCTTTGAACGACCTAGGGAGGTTAGGAGCACCTACCCTCTGCACAGTCAAAAATTCACCTGCCACTTTAAAGTTGGCCCTCCAGATTCCAGGTTCTGCGTCCATAGATTCAACCAACCATGGATCTTATAGTACTGTAGTATGCATTTATTGAAAAAAATCTGCATATAAGTGGACCTGTGCAGTTCAAACCTGTGTTGCTCAAGGGTCAACTGTATTTGCAAAGCTAGGAGCAGACTGCAGGGAAACTACAAGCGCAGTAGACACATAGGGCTGAGGGGCGAGGGAACTGGAAGTTACTGGAGTTACTGGAACCCAGAAAAGAGTTATATGGGTAGGGTCAACTTAAGAGGAGTTGGTCAAGGGACAGAGCTAGTCCTAGTTGACTCTATAGGAAGATTTCTAAGCAATAAATATCCCAACCTTGTTCTTCTCCCTCCAGTTTCCTGCCAGAGACTTCCATAGGCCAGACACAACCAGAAGCCAATGGACAAAAGATTCCAAATTATAATTAGACCCCTTAGAGACCAGTGTCTTAGGGCACAGAGTAGAAGAAAGAAGGATAAAAAGTGGATCTGGATGGGGCAAACAGAAGATAGAAATAGTGTATGGAATGTTTTTTTTTTCTGGAACATCTTTATTTTAATTTTCATTGGAATGTTAATTTTAAAGAAGATATGTCCTTTTAAAAGTTTTAGTTGTCATTATTTGATTTCTAGGTGGTAGAATAAATTTCAAAAAATATATAATTGAGAAAAGGTCCTAATTGGTATATTTTTTTTGTTCCATCATTCTAAGTGTCCATTGATTGTGTGCCTTGAATGTAGGAGTTGCCAAATCAATGATTGATTGGATTTGTTTTAGCTTCACTACACACCATTCTCTATTTGCTTGCATTTCTGTTGCCTTGGTAACTTTCAAAGGCTTCATTCTATAAACAACAAAGGTGAGAGAAAAAGCAAAAAAATCCCAAAAGACAAAAAAACCTCAGTTTTCTTTTTTCTCCAAGTATCACAAAGTAAGAAACAAACTAAACAAAACATGGAACAATGTTACAAACAGTGGGGAAATCTTAATTTTAAAGTAACGAAGTAGGCTTCCCCACCATGCCTGTTTTTGGCTAAGCCATGGTGCATCAAGGCCAAACTGTATGTGGCCAGGGTGGGCCCAAGGGAAGTCCCCCTTTCAGAACTGGCTGACCTCACACCTGCACAAACACCCTTTAAGAAAGGGGCAGTTGTATTTGGCGGCCAGTTCCCCATTGCTATTTCATCAGGGCTTTCTCTTGCTTTTCTCCATTTATTCACCATGGACCTTGGCTAGCATGTTCCTGACATGGATCTGTCTGTGGTTTTCCTGGGAGCACGATGTCGAAGAGGGTGGGTGTTGGCTTCCTGGGGTTGATTAAAGAGTGTCCTGGTTTGCTCGGAAACACTGAAGCCCTGAGTGTCCCTTGGGTCTGTCTGAAGGTTTGCACAGCTGTCTCATGCTCAGGATAGGGTGCATCACCACCAATTATTTTGTCAGCATTATATCTTGAAACGGTAACACTTTGCCACATGGGCGTATAAAGAAAATATGGGAATACACTGGTGGTTATGGCCTGGGGAGAGTGTGACATGCAAAGCTCAGCTTTATCTTGAAACCAGGCAGATCCTTAAGAAAACTCCATTGTTTTCTGAGGAAATTTGAATCATTTGTGCTTACCTCTATTTTCCCCTTTAATTTCCTATTTCCCTTTATTATCTACTTAAAAAACGTCTCCTACCAACAGGCATGAAATAGGACAGGCACATGTCTCGTCACCATCCTTTGATACCTGGACATCTGTTCCAGTCTGTACACTAAGCAGGTTTCAAATGGCCAGGCAATCTTACAGAAGCTCTTCCTTGTTACAAGAAATTATAGCTACACTTTGGTTATACGCCACCAGGTGAACAGTGGAGCTGGAACAGGTTAAATGCACACTGACTGAAAAATTGAAGAAGACAGGGATGTTATTCTTAAGAGTCTCACTCGTTTCCATATAATTGAAAACCTCATACCGTACATACATTTGAATTAAGATAAGCCACAACTACTGAGCCTGTGTGCCACAACTACTGAAGCCCCCGTGCCTAGAGCCCACGCTCTGCAAAAAGAGAAGCCACCGCAACGAGAAGCCCGTGCACCACAACGAAGAGTAACCCCCTCTCGCCGCAACTAGAGAAAGCCCACGTGCAGCAACGAAGACCCAACACAGCCAAAAATAAATAAGGCTTTATTCCTTCTTATTACCTTATAGTCATCTTCCCCTCTGTGAACACTCCTCACAAATGTTTATTGAGGGCCTTTTATTTTTTATTATTTTTTGTTTTGTTTTGTTCTTTTTTGTTTTAGTTTTGGTTTTCTGTTTTTGTTTTTTTTTAATTTTCTTGAAGTATAGTTGATGTACTATATTATATAAGTTACAGGGGTACAATGTAGTGATTCAAAATTTTTTAAGGTTATACTTCACTTATAACTATTATTAAATATATTATAAAATATTTGCTATATTCCCCAAGTTGTACAAAAATAAATAAATAAATAAATTTTTAAAAAGAAGGGATTATATACTTTATCTATCTGTGATGGTTAATTTAATATATCAAGTTGACTGGCCATCTGGTGCCCAGATGAAACCTTATTTCTGGGTGTGTCAGTGAGGTTGTTTCCGGAGAGATTAGCATTTGAATTGATGGGCTCAGGAAAGTAGATTACCCTCCCAAATGTGGGTGGCGTCCTCATCCAGTCCACTGAGGGCATGAATAGAACAAAAGGAGGAGGAAGGAAGAATTCACCCCTTTTTTCCTGCTTCACTGTTTAAGCTGGGACATTTTTTCTCATGTTCTCCTACTCTCCCAACTGAGATTTACACCGGTGACTCCCCTGGTTCTCAAGGGAGACTTAGACTGAATTACACCACTAGCTGTCCTGGGTCTCCAGATTGCAGACAGCAGATCTTGGGACTTCTCAGCCTCCATAATCAATCACATTAGCCATTTTCTCATAATAAATCTCCTTTATATATATACATATATATATACACACACACACACACACATACACATATAAATGTTCTGTTTCCCTGGAGAGCACTAATACTTTATCTATCTACCTATGTATGTCTCTCTATATCTCTATCTAGCTAATCTATCTATCTATTTATCTATTATCTATCTATCTATCCCTCTGCCCCATATCATCTATCATCTACATATCTCTATATCCTATCATCTATCTATCTATCAATCAAAAGTATATTGCTATATTTTTTGAGTTTCTGCCTGTTTGAATGCTTGGTGAGCTGGATGACCATTCAGCCCAGATGATGGTGCAAATATAATATATTCATAGGATTTATTGAATCATCCTCCGGAGAGTCAGGAATGCTCAGAAGCAGGAACCAGGAACTGAGAAGCTTCAGCAGCCAAGGAATAGGAGAACATTACTCACTGAGCCTGAGCTGGTTTTGTTTGAATGGCTACAAGTGGTCAAGTTCCATGGGTCAGTAGTGCTCAGAGCTTTCTTGGAAGCAGAATATGTTTTACACAGTAGGATTGGGCTTGTGAATCTTCAACAGGCCCTGCACTTGGGTGGCTGGCAGTCTGTGTTGGCTCTGTGAGATGCACTCGATAATAGAGGTGGGGAGGTGAGGGGATGTCTGGAAGCATCAGTAGACCAGTGTGACTGGAACAGAGGTTTTGAAGAGAAGAGTGAGAGAAAGTATTAGGAATGCAGGTTAAATTGTGGAAGGCCTTAAACAGTGCTTTAAGCAAGTCTTTATGGATGAGTAAGCCTTAGTTACCTCATCTCTAAAATGGGAATAATAATACGCATCTCATGAGGTGAACATGAAATGACTTAATACATAGAAAATGTCTAGCATTAATTGGACACATATTAAGTGCTTAATAAAGAATAACTGCTGCTATGATCATGAAAATGGTATTTAAGGATGATTAATGTGGCAATAGTGTGTAGGGTTAGTTGGAGGAGGGAAGTAGTGGAATAGAGAGCCCAGTTACAAGGTTGTTCGAACAGTCTAGGCATAAATGTAGTACTAACGAGGCTGGGAAAGAAGAAACCAATGAGAAATAACGTGAAAGAAGAATTAAGAGGCTTTGGAGACTGCCCCTGAATATGCCATAGAGGAGATGGAGAACTTAAAGATAACTGGGATTTGGGCCTGAGTGATGGGCAATTCCAAGTATGGAACTGGTATTGACTAGGGTTGTTAAATGACAAAACCACCAAGCAGGGGTGGGCTGGGAGAGAGCTCATGCCAAGAACAGGTGTCACACTGGAGAAAGGAAGATGGAGAGGCCAAGTAAAAGCTGAAGGATGAAAACAGACCAACCCAGAGGAGAAATGTCCAATGGCAAGGCCTGATGATCAGGGAGAGAAGAACAGTGTCAAGGATGAACTGCCTAGTCAGCCATGGTAACTGGAGGAGAGAGTCCAGGAACTAAATCAGATTCCTTCCTCCTTCTATTCTTTCTTTCTTTCCTTCCTTCCTGTTTCCTGTTTTTCTGCCTTCCCTCCCTTCTACACTTTCTTCTTTGCCTCCCTTCTTCCTTTCTTCTCTCCCTCCCTCTTCCCCCCACCTCCTTTCCCTACTTCCTTCCCTGCTTCCTTCCTTCGTTCCTTCCTTCCTTCTTCCTTTCCTTCCTTCCTTCCTTTCCTCTTTTCTTTCTTCCTTCCTTCCTCAGTTACAGATTGGGCTACATCCTGTGCCTGCTACTGGGTGGATAACGTTAAATAAATGAGATCCTTGCTCTCAAGAAATTCACTATCCAAAGTGAGTTAGACAAAAAGGCTGAGTGAAAATGTGAGAAATAGTTCAGTAAATTAGATCTGGTTATACTGAATTGGGAGAAAAAGAATTAACCAACAAAGTAGAGATCTTTTCATTTCTTTCTGGAGATCCAGGAAATGTGAGATAAGGAGATTTAGGTGCAATTTATTTGTTTTATTTTTTTAGTTTATAGGTGATATGAGTGCATTTTCATCTGTAGGTAATATGAGTGGCTTTTCATCTGTATGTGATATGAGTGGATTTCTTTTCTAGCCCTTCTCTCTAAAGTGAAAATTATGTGAACTCTGATGAAGAAAGTCGATTTTGATGTTCATTTCAAGAATGTTGAGCTTACTAAGTTTGAAATAGATCCATCTCACCATCATGATATATGGCATCATGATATATACCTTTCTTTCTGAATTAAAAATGCACCTCCGGGGCTTCCCTGATGGCGCAGCGGTTGAGAGTCCGCCTGCCGATGCAGGGGACACGGGTTCGTGCCCCGGTCCAGGAAGATCCCACATGCCGCGGAGCGGCTGGGCCCGTGAGCCATGGCCGCTGAGCCTGCGCGTCTGGAGCCTGTGCTCCGCAACGGGAGAGGCCACGACAGTGAGAGGCCCGCGTACCACAAAAAAAAAAAAAAAAAAAAAAAAAAAATGCACCTCCGCTGATGATGAGCCATTAGGTCCATCATTCTCAAGTATGGTTCGTGGACCTGCATCAGCAGCAGCAACACCTGGGAACTGGTTAGGAATCATTATTCTCAGGTCCCAACCCAGACCTACTGAAACAGAAGTTCTGGAGATGGGACCCAGCCATCTGTGTTTTCACAAGACCTCCGAGTGATTCTGAGACCAGCTAAAGTTTGAGAACTGCTGCTTTAGAACCCAGTATACAGCCTTGCATTTAGTGGGTAAACAATAACATCTGTTGAATCAAATTAGTCATATCTGATGCTTTTTTCCACATCTACCCAAGAGGTGGTAACAAACTCTCGGGTGAAATGCTGTATAAAGTTCTCTTAGAAAGTGGAAGAAGCAGAGATTTCTTGTCCTTTTCTTGCCTGGCTCGATTTTCCTTTTGCACTTAACCTCGGCAGTTGTCATAGTAAGCTTTCTATTCTGCGTGAGACCCAGGTTCCATCTTGGGGACAGCTTCATCCTCTACTCATTACGCTACAGTGAGTGACCCAAGGAAAGAGAGTCACGGGTGGCCATTTTTAGTGCGTTCCTCAGTCTCTAGGCTTTATATGGAATCAGAGAAACAAGCACAGGTGCTGGGTTTAGCCTCACCTCCTGGCCATGTGACAGTACTCGATCCTGTTGATTAATGCTGCCTTTTTGGAATTTGCCCTCTCTTAGCTTCCACCCTGACCTCTGCTCTCTGTCCTTTGCGAGCTTCTTTTCCTGTTCTCTTTTCCTGCCCTTGACTGTTTCTCTGTTCTCTCTGTTTTGGTGATTTCAACCGCATCCAGGGCTCCAACTACTATATCTAAGGGAATTTCTCTCACGTGTATCTCTCAAGCACAGGTCTTCATCAGAGCACCCAGTCTCTATTTCTAACTGTCCTCTGGAATCTCCACCTGGACGTCCCACTTGTACCTTAAACTTAACCTGCTTGAAAAAAATTCCTCAATTTTTCCATCATTCGACCCTTCCTCCCAACTTCTCCATTTCTGTTCAGGGTGCCACACTTGAAATACCAGAATCATCTTTCATGCACGGGATCAAGGCGAAGGCAGGATTAAGGCAGTGCCATCACTGAGGATGCTTCCCCGCTGGTTCCCTGTCGGTTATGCCCCTGTGCTGGCTCACTCCCTCCTTTCTAGTTTAGCTCTTCACTGACTCTCACCTATGCTGCAGCAGTAGCTTCCTCCTGACTTACTTTCCTCTCTGTGTGAGACTCAAGGATACTGTGAGAAATCGCCCTTAACTTTCCTTTCTCATTTTCAAATTTCCAAGTCATTATTAAATATGTGGGGAAAATCATCTTGCTCTGCAGTTGTATAATAAAGCTCTTGGTGGTAGCTTGTTCAGCGTGGGCTTGAGATCGTAAACAAACGGAGGTCGTTTTGCCTCCTGGGGGCTTAGTTTTCATATCCAAGATTTTTCAGTTCCTGCTCATTTCCCCTGCTTCTTGCTTCAGAATTGCCTCACAGCTAAATCCATTGATGGCTTCCACAAAACATAAATCCCAGAAAAGAATGCATAATT
Organism: Globicephala melas; assembly: GCF_963455315.2. Taxonomy (NCBI): domain Eukaryota; kingdom Metazoa; phylum Chordata; class Mammalia; order Artiodactyla; family Delphinidae; genus Globicephala; species Globicephala melas. Next base: position 101,287,855 of record NC_083319.1, read on the forward strand.
TATTCATTGAGGAGACCCTCAGACCTTCAATCTAAACATAGGTGATAATGTATGAGACACATTCTCACGTGCGTTATTACCTGGCTTTGCACACCGCATGGAAACAGCAAATTAGATTTCTGAAAGGAGAGGGGATGGCGCATAATGCCAGGATTGGCTGACATTAGAAGTGACCTTTCAAAACAAGCAAGGGAAAGAAAGGAAATGAATCGATATTTTTTTAAGTATTTTCCTTCAATTGTTCAGTCAATCCTGATGACATCTCTTATTTAATAGATGAGGAAACTGAGACTCAGAAATGTTTAATAACTCACTCAAGGTCATATTTCTGCAAGAACTAGAGATTCTAACTTGAGTACCTTGGACCTCCAAAGCCAATTTTCTCTTTATCACACCAGTATCTTCCAAAATGATTCAGTGGAATATGCGTTTGTTGGAATGGTGACCTGTATTCTATGTAAAAGTTTGAGCAAGTTACAGAACAGTCTCAATACTGCTGTTTTATAGTCAACTTCTCTCCCTACCCAGCTCCTGGCAAACATTGATCTCTTCTCTGTCCCTATAGCTTTGGCTTTTCCAGATGTCATATAAAGGGAATCATGCAGTATGCAGGCTTTTGGTTTATCCCTGCTTCTTTCACTTAGAAAAATGCATATGAAACTTATCATGTTGTATCAACAGTTTGTTCCTTTTTATTGTTAAATAGTCTTCCATTGTTTGGGTGTTGAAAAACATCCCGGTTGTTTCTAGTTTTTGGCAATTGAGAATAAACTTGCTATAAACAATCTCATATAGATAGGGCGGTAAACATAAGTTTCTATTTCTTTTGGATGGGATTGCTGGACAGTGGAGAAGAGCTTGGAATTTAAAGTAAGTATTATATCTTCAGCCCCCACTGATTCTATATTTTCTTGATATCTCACACTTGACCTTAACATTGAAAACTTTGTCTGAATTTTTCTTAAATATGTCTGGCTACATCTGCCCTAGGTAAGTAGGGCTACAGTTCTGTGGCTCCCTGCAAATGCCTTTTAAGTGCTTGCCTTTCTTTAGATTTCTTGTTAATTGTTGTCCTAAAACCTTAGCTCTGTGATGGACTTATGAAAAGTTTGCTTGTTTTTTTTGTTTTTTGTTTTTTTTTGGTTGTCATTGTTGTAAGGGTGAAAGCAATTATATCTCAAGCTGAAACAAATCCCAAGCTAGAATTCTATTTGCTCATGTTTTAAAAAAAACCCAAATACAAGTAATTATTTTGAATAGATCCAAGAGATTCCAAAAACTGGTGCAGTTTACTTCCAGTATTGTTGATAGATGGCTTTATATGCATGGTGGAAAATTTCTTCGAATATAACATTCTCATTTGTAAATATGAAAGGTTAATTTCCATGGACTCCAAATTGTTATGTATTTCTAATATTATGTGCTTGTATGTCCTATAAAGAGGCTTGACATCTAGCAATAGGACTCTCTAGCTGATCCCATTCCAAAGTAAGGTTTCTTCGATCTATTAAGTCTTAAATCAATCTCATGTCTGTCTATGCATGTGTGCATGTGTGTCTTTGTGTGAGAGAGAGAGAAAGAGACAGAGAGAGAGATCCATATGTAGAGGTTAGCATTTTTCGGTCTATTCCAAGCTCATGAAAAGAAAATACAAATACTTTTGGATGCCCATTCCTTCTGCTATATATACTTTCCAGACTCCCTTGACTTTGCTGTCATCATCTACCAACTTCTGATCACTATAGCATGTCTACTGGGACCTTGGAGTGTACAATTTTCCTATAAATCCCAAATTTTACCATCATCTAAACCATCCAATACCCTAGCCCCTCAGAATTGCTGGAGATAAATTACCAAAATGGTGCTTCTACAAATACATGTTTCCAACCTGACTCCAGGTCTCAGACTTCACTTCAAAATCCTTTTAGGTGCCCCTAGCCTACTTATTCTACCATCTACTCAGAGGACATCCCAACATATTAACCCCTCTTTAAAAATTTCAGGCTACTGTCCAATTGCTTATTCAGCTGATGACCTCACTGCCTACAGCCATCATGTGGGATTCGTGACTAATTTTTTCCGTGCTCCACAGTTTATTTTTGTGCATTTGTCCTAATCTCCTCTTTTTGTTTTAGTTAATAACATTTTCTCTTCCAATCTAAGGTTAATATTTTCCTCAGAACCCAGAAATTTCCATCTAAAATTTTGAGCCAGCTGTCAATTTTGACAAAAAACCCATTGAGATTTTGGATGGGAATTAGTGAATCTATAGAGAGATTCACATTAGTCATTAAAATAATAATTTTTGACATACCTGGTAATATTTCCTGCTTTAAGTTTACTTTTTTGATATTAATGTAGTCATTGCAGTTTTTTTTAAGTTTTGTTTGTTTTTTTTAAAACGTGGACCATTGTTAAAGTCTTTATTGAATTTGTTACAATATTGCTTCTGTTTATGTTTTGGTTTTTTGGCCGTGAGGCATGTGGGTTCCTGGCCCGCCGACCAGGGATCAAACCTGCACACTCCGCATTGGACGGAGAAGTCTTAACCACTAGACCGCTAGAGAAGTCCCCAGCTTTCTTTTGATTAGTATTTGCGTCCCCTTTCTCTCCCTTTATTCGTAATCGATCTGTTTTTATATTTAAAGTGAGATGCTTCTAGACACGTATAGTTGGGTTTTCCTTTTTTCTCCGGTCTGAAAATCCCTGTATTTAAATTGGAGTGTTTAGGATATTTATATTAACATAATTACTGATATGGTTTGGTTTTTATTTAACATCTTACTATTTGTTTTCTATTTGTTTCATCTGCTCTCTGTCCCATTTTCCTTTTTTCCCCCCTTCTTTTGGACTAATTCAGTATTTGATAAAATTTCATTTTATCTCCACTCATTGTCTTTTAGTGATATGTCTTGTTTTATTTTTTGAGCATTTGTTCTAAAGTTTACAATGAATCTTTAACTTACCACAGACTACCATTTCATGGATGATTTAAGACTCTTACAACATAAATTTCCATTTCCTTTATTCTGTTCTTTGTCTTGTACAAAAGTTTAAATCAAAATTTGTTTCTAGGTTCAGGGTCATCGCCACTATACCATTTGGAAAGGCATACTGTGATGGATACCAGCAATACTAAGACATAGACCCCTTCCCTAAGACGTTTACTTGAGAATATGGAACATATTTAAATAAAAAGTAATTGTAAGAGGGCAAAGAAATATATGTGGTAAAAGTCTAATGGCCAGAACAGATACCAAGTATAAAATAAACTAAGAGGAAATCAGCATGGATTGGAGTGACCAAGAAAGGCTCCATGAAGAGGATGGAACTCAAAGGAAGGATTTACCAAAAGAATTGTATTAACTAAACAAGAATGAGCGAGATGGCAACTCTGGGATTTGGTAAAAGTAGTCTCGTGAAAATGAGCTTGACTAGAATGAGGAACTTGAGTTACAAATGTTACAATACAAATTTGGAGAGGTTGGCATAATACTTTTGTAAAATTAAGCACAATGTTTTTTGCAGAACACCGCCTCATTATTTTACAAATTGTATTTCTACAGCTTTGTCCTTTTATGCTATTCCATCCCATTCTTTTAGGTAACAGTGATTTGTTACACAGCGTTCCAAAAGCAACTCTGCTTTCATAAACCTTGCATCTAATAACTGTTAATGAATTACTGGAGTGAGGAAAGCAGAGCTGGGAGGCAGAGAATTTAATAAGTTATTGAGAAAGTAATAATGAGTCTAGTGGAGAATATCACTTTTAGACTTGAGAAAAATTTGCTTGAAAAAGAAGAACAAATATTTCCTTTTTTTGTTGTTAAAGTATAGTTGATTTACAGTGTTATGTTCATTTCTGCTGTACAGCAAAGTGATTCAGTTATACATATACATACATTCTTTATATATATTCTTTTCCATTATGATTTATCACAGGATATTGAATATAGTTCCCTGTGCTGTACAGTAGGACTTTGTTGTTTATCCATCCTATATATAATAGTTTACATCTGCTAATACCAAACTCCCACTCCCTTCCTCCCCCAAAACCCCTGCCCCTTGGCAACCACCTGTCTATTCTCTATGTCTGTGATTCTGTTTCCCTTTCATAGATGGGTTCATTTGTGTTATATTTTAGATTCCACATATGAGTGATATCATATGGTATTTGTCTTTCTCTTACTTCACTTAGTATGAGAATCTCTAGTTGCATCCATGTTGCTGTAAATGGCATTATTTCGAAGAATAAATATTTCTTAGTTTCATGCTCTCTTCTTTCATTCCCTCTACTGCACTGCATATCAGATTTCTCTCTCGTTTAAATATATCTCTAATTCATCCCTCATGTCACAACTTGTGCTGCTTCTTAAGCCTTAATTAATACTTACATGACCTGCTCAGTGACCTCACTCCATAGGGGTTGCTTGATAGAAATGGTCTTTCACCTCTTTGATGGAACCATCTGAGTGGCTGTGCAGGTTATTCTCCTCTTCCTTTACTATTTCATGGCATTTCTCAAGGAGAACATTTTATTGATAGGATGATTCTCATTGATATAGGGAGACTACTCTTCAGTCAATAGTTTATTACTTCTATATAGTCAATGATATGTAAACAGATGCTCTGTATGGTTGCTAACCTGGCATTATGACACTTGCACTGCCAGCACCTCTAGCAGTGCACAACCACTGCTACCAACCACTGCCACCAAGCACTGCCACCACCAACACTACTTCCGTTTCCATTACTGCTCTCACTCTTGGCTGTTATGATCAGTACTGTGCTGGACTTCGTCTCTACATCTTTTCCAATCATCCAAGACTCCTGCATTATTGTCCTCTTGCTGCACGAGTACACTGATCATCACGAAGATTAGAGAATGTGTCTAAAGTTAGTGATCAGTAAAGCCGGGGAGTAAGCCTAAGTTTGTCTGATTCTAAACCTAAAGTTCTTTCAACCATCACAAACAGCCTATCCCCAAACCTCCATTAGCTTTACAATTCACTTTCCGAAGCCTACACTGGATGCCTACAGTGCTTATGCGGATAAACCTATTGTTGATATGTTCCCAAATGTCGTTCCGATTATCTTAATGGTTTTATTTGTTTTTATTTTCTTTCTTGTTCTTTTTGCTTCTTTCTTTTTTGCTCCAAGTTAAATGTCTGATCCATGGTTTGGAGCCTCTGTGGCAGTTGGTGATCACTCTAGTAAATGTCAATTTTATTTAAAAAATGCTGTTTAAGTGCCATTTAGCACCGTTTTCAATGTAAAGGCATCTCATAATAATGAAAATTGGCACTAAGTATCATAATGTTCTTAGAAGTGGTGGCACATGGAAAATCTAGTTTGAGTCTTTTCTGAGGGAGTGGAGAGGGACGTGTGATGGTCCATGAAGGTGTATGTTGTTAACTTATTTAAACACAGTCGCATGGTAACATTTCCACACTAGTAAATTGCCAATAGTATCTGGTCTCAGGTTAGCCATATCTGTGTTTCCTATATAACCTTAAAAAACTGCTGCAGCTGCTGGCTTTAATTATTTCATGCTTTGCCATTTTAACTCCAGTTCCATATTTCACATCTTACCCATTTTCTGTGATTCCTAATCTCTTGGATTTTCATCTTGTTTTGCTCTTTGGAGTTTTTATCCTGCCTTCATCAAATGAGCAGATGCCATTGGTTGTTCTTTTCATTCCTTTGAACACAGGCAGGGTTGCAAGCTTGGCTTTATCGCAGCAAGGAAGGGATGTATTTTGATGGGTTTTAACCAATCATAGGTAATTTCATTGTCCTTGACTGTGACTGATGTAACCATTGACATTTAATGTAATTTTGGCAAATGAGATGTGAGAGGAAGTCTGTTGAAGGATTTTTTGCAAGCTTTTTCTCATTGGTAAATATTGACAGTGGAGGAACTATTTTTCTTCTATCGCTCAATATTTTTGTGACTCCTGTGATGCATGGAACTGCAGCAGCTAACTTGTGATGATGAGGAACAAGCATAAAGTTGAAAGAAAACAGATCAAAGATGCAATGCCAGAAGATGGGAAGAAGCTGTGTCCCTGGAAACATTTTTGAACCTAGTTAATAAATTCCGCTGAAATTTAATATTTATGTGAGAAAAAAAAAACATCAGGTGTGAAATTTGTTGGTGTTACTAAATATCTCAAACTTTGAGAAGAGGCCTTTTTTTTCTCTCTCTCTCTTTCCTTTTTTTCTTTTCCACAGCAGCACTTGTCAGAGACTGAAAACCAATGGATATGTGAGGAAGAAGCTCATCAAATGGGAGGAGGTAGAGAAATTATTTTATAATTATTAAGATATAAATATCAGCTATCATTCACACTATATTGAGTTTCTAATGCATGCATTACTATTAAATGTGATCTAATTATTCTGGCCTTTATTATTCTCAAGAGTATAGAAAGCTTTAGAAAAGAAACATGGTGATAAAGTTTTCTGCTGACCTCAAAGTCTTCCATGAAGTGCTTTAGACTTCCAGCCACATCAGCTCAGCTATATCTGCTTTTTCAAAGGAAAAAGGCACAGCTGAAGAGTTGGCTTATATGAACTTCTGTGACAGAATGCCACATTCAGACTTAAGTTTTTTAGGCGATAATAAACAGGAATGGCATATGTAAAGCTCATTGACTTACAGAATTTTAAGAAATAAACTGATTTGCCAAGTCCTACAATCGTGCAAGTGACTAATGTTCAATAATAATAATAGCTAAATAAATAACTAAAACAATTAGTAGATGTGTTTTATTCCTTCTGCATGGAACACGCTAGCTGATTTTCTTATTCTCCTTTATTATTGTCTTCAATAAGATCTAACTTTTCTGAGAACCCTAGATGTATTTCTTCTTCTTTCTTTGGAGCCATATCTATTTTATTTCTCATTCTGTCAAATGCTAGAGTTTTCTGACAAATTGAAAGTAATCTGATAAAAATACAAGATCATCTTAATGGAAGTCAGAAGACCTGGTTTCCTGATTCAGGGCCATCATTGACTAACTGCATAACTGTGGACCTGTTAAGTACATTTGCTTTATCCATTTTCTAAATGACATAATCCAAAGCCAAATTGAACTGATTTTTGGATAATCACAGCAGGCTCTTGTTGTCATGAATCATTGGAGTTGACTATAGACTCAAACTTGTCTTGCTTATCATATTATGCAAACCCAGTACTATTTTCTCACTGTAGATTATGAAGGCCCCTGACCTTCAATGCTAATAATACACAGGCATAGCTGGTCAAGATACGGTCTGGATCTCTGGGGCCAAGTAAAGCTCTTTGTCTCACATGGACACATTTCATGTACTTGTTATCCCTAAACCTCCACCAGCTGTGTTTATTGGCCTTGCTGCATTATCAACTTATTATGGATATCCATGCCAGAAACTGTTGAGATGGGTGCAAGATACTGAACAGATGCACAAATCCCATTAATGGAACTCTAATGATAGTGAGCTATAGAGCTGATTATGTGCTGCTTGTCATTCTAAGCTGAACGTTGACTTTGAAGATGGCATCAGATCCAAGCCTCTCCTCTGCTTCTCCATAGTTGATTTATAACCTATTGTCAAGTGATAATTTGATGAGATTAACTCATGTTTTCTAGGGAAATAAGCCTGCATTGCTCACACTTGAGAAAGTTTTAGGTCACACCTGTATTCTGGATACTTCACATAAAATTCAAACTTGCCTGTGCTGAGCTTTTATTATTTATTGACAAGACCTCTGTTGGTCCTCTTCAGACAGCTCACAAACAAGGGTTTTGTGTCAAGTTCAGACCAGCACAATAAGATGTGTGTTTTAAAGGATAATGCAGACCTGCTTATTTATCAAGAATGGAGGAACTTGGAAAACCAAGGAGGAGAGAGAAGAATGATGGATGGGGGAAGGGCAGAGCAAATATAACCACTAAGAAAATTCATCCTGCAGAAAGTGATAGGGAGGAATTTTCTTTTTAAGGGTTAGAAGATAATGGTGTTCTACCCTTTTTTTGGTGTGCTTCTTATTTATTCTGGTCCTACTATTAGGTTTGCAAGGCCAGATAAGTTCATGTGCTGAATTCAAGTATCTCAAGGTCAAGGAAACACTAAAATATTGAAGTTTTTGAGTCAGAATGCAGCATTTTTGTTTGTTTTTTTGTTAGTTTTGCACCTGTGTTTGAGGCTCTATTCCTAGAGATTCATTATTACTTAGAAATGCTGTAAAGATGAAGTGAGGTGATGGGCATGGAGAGAAGAGATTGTTCATCATATTGTTGTTCAAGCCAAATTGTGTGTGACAGTTTGAATGGGCAGAACTTTATAGAGAGGTTGTGATTAGAGGTATCTTCATTGAACCATAGAATGACAGAGCAAGAGTGTGGGCCTTGATGATCAGCCTGTCCTCCTCCTTTTATAGAGAGGACAACTGAGGATGAAAGAGATGAGACAATTGTTTCAAGACCACACAAAAAGTTAGTGTCAGAGCCAGTAGGATATTAGGGATACCAAATACCAAAGGGTATAGGTATGTGGATTTTGGAGCTGGACTCTTCGGTTCTACCACCCATTAGCTATATATCCTTGAATAATTTGCCTAATCTTCCTGGAACTCATCTTCCTCATGTACAACATGGAGGTATTACCTACTCTAAAGGTTTGCTTTTCTTACCGTATAAAGTGATTACATATGATAATATATGTAAATTATCAATAAATGTGAAGTAAATAAATATATTCTTGGACAATACCTACTAAGTGCTCAATAAATGTTAGCTACTATTAGTTATTGTTACATCAACTAGCATTTCTTTGGTGAATATTTTTGCACATATTTACTCAAATGTTGATAGCAATAAAGATGACTCAAGGTCATAAAGACATCATTCCTGACTGTAAGAAGCTTAGGGTCTGATTCAGGGGTCAAGAAATGATGCCTGAATAGTTAAATAGCAGGGAAAGGTAGTAATATAAGCTGGTTATCCATAACAGCTGGCTTGCAAGATTAGGCAAATGGGAGCATTTGGGGTGGTGCAGGCATAGAAGTGCAAGTGACCTCTCGAGGGATTTTCTTGCAAAGTTGGAGTCTTTAGCAAAAGGTCCTAGGAACAGCTAACTATTGAGGATAAGCATTGAGGGTATCACCAAAAAAAAACCCAAACAAACTTGGAAGCCTCATAGGAAAAAGACTCAGATTTAACTATTTTTTGGCCAGAAGGCAGCTTATGATTGATGCTAGTCAAGTAACATTGTTTTTGTTCACATTACTTCTTTTATCTTCCTTTCCTCCAACCTCAGAAGAGGGGATCAGAATTAGCAGCTGGTGTGTAAAGGATAGAGATGAGGGACAAAAAGTTACCTGCAATCCCTTTCCTAAAGGCAGATACCCTGATTTCAATAAGGCTTAGCTTGGGAAGGGTATGGGGATAAGTCCTACTTTTAATCAGTATAAAATATTAGGCTGGATAACTTTGATTACTGAATTGAGAGTGTCTGTGACTCAAACTGATGGTAAACCTTTTTATTACCATAAAGAATCTAGAGGAGCTAACTGAATTTTCATCCAAGGGCAGAAAAAAACCCATAACATTACTGAATACCATTAAAGAAACAGTGGAAGAAAAAATAAAGTTACTTTATGATTATCTCCATAAGTCTTTTATCTTTGAAAAATCATGTAGCATTTTGACCCAACTTTGCTGTCAGCTGCCAAATTATTCCAGCCAGTTTTGTCAGTGGAAGGCATCATGATAAAATAAATTGTATTCTTTTAAATCATTTTTTAGAACAAAGAAAGGAAAGCATACCTACCTATATATATATATGTGTGTGTGTATTTATGTACAAACTCAGCACAATTCTCTAGACTTTTTTATACTCACTTTTTCAGTGGTCCTTTACAATGTATAGCATTTGTCAGGCATGCACTATGGGTGAAAGAAATAGCACAGAGAGAAAATCTGCCTTAGTTGGTCAAACAGTACAACAAAACAAAAATTTTTAACAGTTGAAAGAAAAATGCACTAGTGAGTGAACTTCTGAAATGGCAGAGTAAAGATCTCAGTGAATTTTCTCTTCCTAGAAAACCACAGAATTATGGCAAAAACAACTAAAATCAATAATCCAAAATCAAGTGAAGAAATCTGGTAATAATCAAAGCCATAGGACAAACTGGAATTCATCTATCCAAGGGAAACTATTGAAAGTCAATGAGACAGTGGGGTCTGTGACATTTGAACTCGGAGCTATTTCTTTTCCCTCACCTTCCCCAGCTCAGCAGTATGGTAACAAAAAGTTGGTAGCATTGCAAGTAATGGAAAAATTTGACTGCTTTTTGAGATTTGCTAAAAGCACCATCCCCAGAGCACAGTCAATATTTTGTCCAAACATCAACCATGGGAAACCTCTGTTCTCAGAGTATAGTGGTTATTTGCTTTGACTAGAACTCAACTCAGTGTGTGTTTTTTTGTGTGTGTGTGTGTATGTGTGTGTGTGTGTAGATAGATGCCTACCTCAGGCCTTTATCGAAACAATAGCAAGCTGCTGGCAAAGTGTCAGTTGCCTAAGTTTGTGATTTCAGTTGGGCAAACAAGAGCCTGACTTGTTTTAAAAGCAAATCCTGTAGAACTTGACAATCACAACAAACATTGAAAAGCTCAGACATAGTCCTGGAAATCTAGAAGGCTGCACATGTGCAAATGCCCAGGAAAGACCTGGGAAAGGAGAAGGCACCAGTCACTCACTTCTGGATGACCTTGAAGCCCTAAGCAAGTAGGATGTAAAAGTAAGACTCTTTTGTAAACTGCCTCAAATTTTAAAGCTTGAAGTTTTACACAGATCCCCTTGAAAAAGGTTGGAGGTTTTATTCTTTTTTTTTTTTTTTTTTGTGGTACGCGGGCCTCTCACTGCTGTGGCCTCCCCCGTTGCGGAGCACAGGCTCCGAACGCGCAGGCCCAGCGGCCATGGCTCACGGGCCCAGCCGCTCCGCGGCACGTGGGATCCTCCCGGACCGGGGCACGAACCCATGCCCCCTGCAGCGGCAGGCGGACTCTCAACCACTGCGCCACCAGGGAAGCCCAGTTGGAGGTTTTAAATGCAAAAGAGTTAATAAAACTTTCTGACCAACTGTTTGTTGACCACAAAATTATACTGAAGCAGGTGTGACACCTAGGAAGTCAGACTTAAAAATAAAAACGAGCTTAAAAAAAAAAGAAAAACTAGCAGAGAACTCAGAGGCCACACACTTCAGGGAATACAGAATCTAGGAAAGTTGCTAAACAATAATCAGAAAAAAGAAAAATAAAAGAGTAACAACAAGAAAACTTGGGGCTGGGCGAGTGGAGGAAACTGATACCACAGTTGTTACAATATATTATTTAGGAAATCCAATTTAAACAAAAAATGAAGTCTTTGTCTAATAAGTCCCTGAGGAAACCAGATGTTGGACTTACTAGACAAAGACTTTAAATCAGCTATTTTTAATATGCTCAAAGAACTAAAGGAAACTATGTTTCAAAACTTAAAGGAAAAGATGACAGTAATGTCACATTAAATAGAAGATATTATTAAAGCGTTAAACATTATAAAAAATAGCCCAGTAGAAATCCTGGCATTGAAAATACAATAACAAGAAATTTTAAAAAATTACTGTAGGGGAATAGCAGGTCTGAGCTGGCAGAAGAAAGGAGCAATGAACTTCACAAACTTTCAATAGAGATTATCTAGTTTGAGGAACAGAAAGAAAAAAGAATAAGGAAAAATAAACAGTCTCAGAGATGTGAGAAACCATAAAGATACACATAAGGGGAATCGCAAAACAGTAAGAGAAAGAAATGGCAGAAAAATATTAAATAAATGAAGAAATAATGACCAAATATTTCTCAAACTTGATGAAAAATATTAATCTACACATTCAAGAAGCTCGATAAACTTAAAGATATCTATCTACACATAGACATGAAAGTCAAAGATTGTCAACAAAGAATCCTGAATCTGGATAATCTCTTCTTTTTTGTTTTTTCTAAAGAAAAATTAAGATATTTTTAAACCAGAAGAAATAGAGAGGGAGAGAGAGAGAAAAAATGTTGCTTACAGACCTGACCTACAGGGATACTAAAGAAAATCCTTCAGGCTGAAGTAAAAGTACACTAGACAGTAACTCAAATCCATATAAAGAAGTAAAGAGCACCAGTAAAGGTAAATGACAGATATCATAAAGGACAGTATAAATATATTTTTGATTGCAACTATTTATTCTTCCACATGTTTTCTGCATAAAGTAATAAGTATAGAAGTATTTTTTATAAGCCCATCAATGTATAAAGACATAATTTCTTTGACAATAATAGCACAACAAAGGGGATGGAGCTATAGAAGAGCAAAGGTTTTGTGTAATATTGAAATTTTGTTGGTATTAATTTGACTAAATTGTTGTAAGTTAAGATGTAAGTAGTTATCCCCAAGGCAATCACTAAGAAAACAATTTTTTAAAGTATGCAGTAAAAGAACTGACAAGGGAATTAAAATGATACATTAGACAATATCTATTTAACACAAAAATAGAATTGAGGAATAGAGAAAAAAGAAGTGACATATGCAGAAAAAAGCAAAATAACAGCCTTAAATTCTACTTTATCAGCAATTATATTAAATGTGAATGGATTACATACACCAGTCAAAAGATAGAGACTGGAAAATGGATTTAAGAAAGAAAACATGATGCAACTTTATGCTATCTACAAGCAACACACTTTAGATTCAGAAACATAAGTTATAAATAAAAGGATGGAAAAAGGCATAACATGCAGATAGTACCCCAAAAAAGAGGTGAAGTGGCTATAGTAATAGCACTCAAAATAAACTTTAAGACAAAAAGTGTTATTATAGACAAAAAATGGTATTTTATAAGAATGTCAGTCCTTCATGAAGATGTAATGATTATAAACATATACACCTAAAACATAGCCCCTGAATACAGGAAGAAAAAGCTGATGAAAATTTAACAATAATATTTAGATATTTCAATATGGGTAGAACAACTAAGCAGAAAGTCAACGTGGACATGAAAGATTTGAAGAACTAGACCTAACAGACATCTATAGAAAATGTCACCTTACAATGGCAGAATGCACATTCTTCTCAAGTATACATGGAACTTTCCCTGTGATAGATTCTATTCTGGTCAATAAAACAAGCCTGAATGTACTTAAAGGGTTTGGAATCATACAAAATATGTTTTCCAACCAAAATAGAACTAAATTAGAAATTAATTATAGAAAAACATTTGGGAAATTAAACAAAATATGTTGAAATTAAGTAATACTCTTCTAAATAAATAATGGGTCAAGAAGACATTGAAGTAGAAATTAGAAAATACTTTGAGACAAATGAAAACAAAAACACAACATACCAAAGCACATGGAGTGCAGCTAAAGCAGTGTTTAGAGGGAAGGTTATGGTTGTTAACAAACATATTAAAAAAGAAGTTCTTCAGACAATAAATGAACCATTTATCTTAAGAAACTAAAAAGGCAGACATAAAAACTAACTCAAAGGAAGGAGGAAGAAGGAAATAATAAATAGTACATCAGAAATAAATGAAATAGAGAATAGAAAAACGATAGAGAAAATCAATAAAATCAACAGTTGGTTTTTTGTAAAGGTCAACAAAATTGATAAACTTTTAAATAGACTGAATGAAAGAAGAAAAAAGACTGAAATTATTAAACCAGGAATGAAGGAGAGGGCATCACTACTGACCTTTTAAAAATAAAATGATTTATAAGGGAATACTGTAAGTAACAGTATGCCAACAAATTGAATAATTTAGAGAAATAGATAAATTCCTAAAATAACAGAAACTACTGAAACTGACTTAATAAATAAAAATCTGAATTGACCTATAACAAGCAAACTTGAATTAATAATTAATTGCCCTTCCAACAAAGAAAAGACCAGGCACAAGATGGCTTCACTTGTGAATTCTACCAAGCATTTAAAGAAGAATTAATACTAATCCCTTACAGACCCTTCCAAGAAAATATGAGGAGGTAATATTTCCCAACTATAAGGCCAGTATTACCCTTTTACCAAAACTAGACAAGGCTATCACAATAAAATCATATACCAATATTCATTATGAATGTCGATGCAAAAACTCTCAAAAAAATGCTAGCAAACCAAATCCAGCAACATATAAAAAAGATTATACACCATGACCATGTAGTATTTATCCTAGAAATGCAAGAGTGGTTCAACATTTGAAAATTAATCAATGCAATAAACTAAATCAATAGAATAAAAGACAAAACACATGGTCATCTTAATAGATGCAGAAAAAGCATTTAATAAAATCTAAAACTCTTTCATGATAAAAATATCTGACAAGTAAGAATCACTCAACTTGACAAGGGGCGTCTATGTAAGAACCACAGGTAACATCATACTTAATGGTGAAAGATGAAATACCTTTCTCCTAAGATCAAGAATAAGACAAGGATGCTGCTTTTGCCATTTCTATTAAAACTTGTACTAATAGTTCTAGCCAGGGCAATTAGTGAAGAAAAAGAAACAAAAGTCATTCAATTTGAAAAGGAGGAAGCACAAAGATCTCTATTTCCAAATGATTTTGTATATAATTTCATATATAGAAATTTATAAGGAACCACTAAAAATATTTGAACTAATAAACAAGTTCAGCAATGTAGCAGGATAGAGGATCAATATACAAGAAATTGTGTTTCTGTACACTGATGAGGAACAATTTAAAAATAAAATTTAAAAACAATTCCATTTACAATAGCATCAGAAAGGGAAATATTTAGAAATAAGTTCAACAAAATATGTACAAGACTTGTACAATGAAAAGTACATTGCTAGAAATAAGGAAGATCTAAATAAAAAAGCAAAAATAAATGAATAAAAGGGAAACATCTATGTTCATGAATTTGAAGACTTTAAATTGTTAGGATGACAACAGTCCCCAATCTGATCTACAGATTCAACACAATCTTATCAAAATCCAAGTTTTGTTTTGCTTTTGGGTTTTTTTTTTTTTTTTTTACAGATATTGGCAAGCTGATCCTAAATTTCATATGGAAATGAAAGGGACCAAGAATAGTCAAATCAGTCTTGAAAAAGAATGAAGTTGGAGAACTCACTCTTTGCTACTTCAAAACCTACCACAAAACTACAGTAATCATGTGCAACAATAAGAATTCTTGTTAGGTTGAGTTAGAGCTTCAAGTGTGGTGGAGCCAAAGGGTTCTGCCTTGGAGTCAGGAGACCTGAGTGCTGGCCCCAGCTCTGCCACCTAAGACAATCTCTCCAAGGTCCAAGTGCCTTCTCTATAAAATGAAGCTGACAGTCCTTTCCAACTTGTTCATACTATAGGGCTTTGAGTACACCCACATGGAACACCTCATAAAGTTTAAAAAGTTACCTTTACAACTCCAGATTGGGAACTGTTTGAAGGAAGGGATTCACTTTATACCCCTTGTGTTCAATGCCTGGCATACCATAGTATCTCAATTTTTGAGTGAATTTTTGTTTAGAGGTTAGAATGTGTCATTAGTTGTTAGAATTATTTCTGGAGAGCTGTCAACTGCACCTCTTTGCCTTTTTTAGAACTTAGGAAGCAGCGGGAGCCTTACCCCACAAATCCACATCTGCCCTATGACTTGGACAGATCATAGGAGACCTTAAAAGCCTAAAGGCTAAAGCAGATGGGAAGAGAGGAACCTAAGATCAAAGACCAACCCAGAGCAGAGTTCCTGATTACTGACAGTGACCATGACTCACTGAATCAAGATTTGTGGGGATGGGGAAGGAAACCCCAAGGAATAGTTCAAAATATCCTGCTTCCTCATCGACACATATACACTACCAAATGTAAACTAGATAGCTAGTGGGAAGCAGCCACAAAGCACAGGGAGATCAGCTTGGTGCTTTGTGACCACCTAGAGGGCTGGGATGGGGAGGGTGAGAGGGAGATGCAAGAGGGAGGGGATATAAGGATATATGTATACATATAGCTGATTCACTTTGTTATACAGCAGAAACTAACACACCACTGTAAAGCAATTCTACTACAATAAAGATGTTAAAAAAAACCCAAACCTAGAGTAATCAAGACAGTGTGGTACTGGCATAAGGATATATGTATTCACCAATGGAAGAGTATTGAAAGTCCAGAAATAAACCCTTACGTTTATGGTCAGTAGGTTTTTGACAAGGGTGTCTAGAAAATGAATGGGGAACAGAATATTCTTTTCAACAAATGGTGCTTGGATAACTGGATAGTCACATGCAAAAGAATGAATTTGGTTCCCTACATCATACTAGACACAAATATTATTCAAAATGTATCATAGATCTAAATGTAAGAGCTAAAACTATAAAACTCCTAGGAGAAAACATAGGTGTAAGTCTTTGTGACCTTCAGTTAGACAGTGATTTCATAGATATGAAACCATAAGCACAAGTGACAAAAGAAAAAATGATACATCTGACTTCATCAAAATTGAAATTTTGGGGCTTCAGCCCAATAGAAACTTGGGGCTTCTATTAACAAGAAAGTGAAATACCCAAAATAGGAAAAATATTCAGAAATCATATATCTAATAAGGAATTTATATCCAGAATATATAAAGAACTCTTATAACGCAACAATAGAAACACACATCACCAAATTGAAAAGTAGGTAAAGGATTTGAATAAACACTTAGCCAAAGAAGATATGCAAATTGCCGAAAGATACGTGCACTCTTAGTCATTAGGGAAATGCAAATCAAATCACAGTGAGATACCACTTCATACCCAATGATGATTGTTAAAATAAAAAGAGATGGAAAAGAATGTGTTGGCAAGAAGGTGGAGAAATTGGAACACTCATACACTGCTGGTGGGAATGTAAAATGGTGAAGCCACTTTGGAAAATAGTTTGACAGTTCTTCAAAATGCTAAATACAGAGTTTTTATATGATCCAGCAATTCCACTCCCAGGTATACATTCAAAAGGAATGAAAATGTATGTCCTTAAAAAGTTGTATATAAACATTCACAGCAGATTTATCCATGATAGCCAAAAAGTAGAAACACCTAAGCATCCATGCACTGATAAATGGATAAACAAAATTAGTATATTCATACAATGGAGTTTTTTCAGCAATAAAAAAAGAATATTGATATGTTACAACATAAATGAACCTTGACATCATCTTGCTAAGTGAAAGAAGTCAGTCACGAAAGATCCCTTAGTATATGATTCCATTAATGTGAAATGTGTAAAATAGGCAAATACATGGAGACAGGAAGTAGATTTAGGGTCGTCTTGGGTTGGAATGGGGCTGGGGAGCAGGAATACAGTGTGCATGAGGTTTCTTTTTGACCTGTTGAAAATATTCTGAAATTAGCATGTGGTTATAGTTGCATAACTCTGTTAATATAGCAAAAACTACTCAACTGTACATGTTAAGTGGGTGAATTTTACAATACGTGAAATATATCTCAGTAAAGTTACAAGAAAAGACCTAGGATTCCAGTTTCTACAAACACCTCTTTTCATTTGTATAGTGAGCCTTTGTGAAATTAAACGGCTTGTTTAGTGTTATATATGTAGGATGTGGCAGATTCAAGACAGAAACTAGCTTGGTCTAACATTGGGATTTGTGTTCTTAACCCTACCTAGCTCTTTACTAAGTAAACAGATCTTACCTGAGATAACCATTTCATGCAGGATTGCAAAACACTGGGTGATTTAGAAATAGCCTTTGATATTTATCACATTGTATGCTAATGAAATGAGAAACTGATATAATTATAAATCGTCTGCTTAAAGAAGAATATAAGTATGCATTTTTCCCACCTATATGATTTAGATTGTCTTAGTACAACATTCTTTTCTATGTGATAATGGGAGTTTGATTCAAAAATTTTGAAGAAGTCAAAAAGACTGTATAATAAAGATTCTCCAGTAGGTAGATGTTTGTGAGGATGTGTGCATACATGGGGTGTGAAACATAGGTTTATATCTGTTTAGACCCCTATAACATTCAGGAGAGTGTTATGTACATGAGGAACCATCAGCAACCCCTCTTGCTTATACAATCAAGACCACCTTTGATGGTCCAGTATTTCAGGCTTTCTATTCATCAGCCATTTCATCCATATCTCCTATAAACATCTCTCCATATAGCATATGTTATAGCCAAAGTACCCATAAGTGGTTCCTTGGTCACTGCTTGACCTTAAAAGGTTCTGACCAAGGACACAGTCTTGGGAATTGTTTCCACAAGGATGGGGATACAGTAAAGGAGACAGAGAAATAGCCTCAGAGGCAGGAGCCTTCTCATAGCCAGACTACGGGTACTTACTGAGTATTTACAATGTGCTCACCTTGGCAGTGTAATCAAAAAGAAAAATATCAGGAAAACAGGGGTAGGCAGGCATTTTAATATGGAAAGATACTTCAATTTGGCGATTAGTGGGGGACTTCCTCATCAGGAGAGGTGAGAAAAATAGACCGATTATGATGGATTGTGAACACAATGAATCTATGAATCTGACTGTGAAAGGAAATAAAATTCACAACTATAAGAGGGACAGAATATTTTGTGAAGGGCTTTATAGGCTAGAAATGCAAAGTGTGTTTAAGCCAAGTGGAGGGAAGAAATAAAAAGATAAGGATTGCAGATTTTGGTTGCAGCCCCTTTGAAGGATATTTTAACAAAGCCATGGTCAAGGGTTCAGGTGTCATTCGGTCCAGTTAGTCTTCCATAATAAATGCTTTGGTATTTATTTTTGGACACAGCTGCATCCCTGGCCTTGGACTACCACTTGACATTGCATAACTTTTGACACAAGGAAAGTCAGGCAAGCCAGAGCTGTGAATGTTTTGATACAGATTCATCTCAATACCTGAAAAGGAAACTTGGATCTATACAAAATGAGTAATGGTGAAGTGCAGTAAAAATCCCACTAGGCTTGGATTTAGAAAATCTGGATTGCAATCCCTCTCTGTATTGTTCCCTTAATACTCTCAGAACACTTCAGAATATTTCAGTGCTCTGGTTACCTGACATGACTGGAAGTAGCATAAAAGTCTTCATTAAGACAATTTACCTGTCTTTTAATAAAAATATAGTTACTTCATAATCGTGGCATGACAGGGAAGAAGTAGTATACTGGTTCAATCATTTGTTTATTCATTTAACAAATATTTATTGAGTATCTATCAATCTGTCAGTCACTGAACTAGGTAAGGGGACACAGAAGTTGAGAAGATAGACAAAGTCTCAGGGAAACAAGTAGAAAACAAGTAAACAAAAAACAGATAAGACTTTTAGAGATCGTGATAAGCTTTATGAAAGAAATAAAGTAGGTAATGAATTTGAGTAACTGAGGGTAACCTCTGTAGAGAGAGTGGCCATGAAAAGCCAGTTTGGTTATTCCAGAAACAGACTCTAATATAATGCCAAGTAATGCCAAGAATCACTGGAAAGACAGTGGGTGAGACAGAGGGAAAAGAGCCAATCAAGGATGATTTATCGATCATGTTATCACTTGGGCAACTGCAGCTGAATCTCCCCAGGAACTCTTGGAAATGATGTTGAACATGGTCTCTGAGTTATCCCATTCCAGGAGAGCGAGAGTTGGGATATTTACAAAATAATTGCTGTCAGTTATTGGTTGAGAATGGCTGGGGGTGGAGGACACTAACGAGGGCATTCCCTGGCATTTCCATCCTGCTACACATGTGGCCAGGGGAAAACCCTCAGCTAAAGAAATGCAAGTGCAAGCAGTTGGAAGTCAGGCCTGCAAGGTAGAGGTGAGAGGACATGGGTGGGAATGACAAAGTCTGTCACAGCTTCCGGAAGATGGGGTTTGAGTAGATATGTGAAGAATGAAAATGATACCACCATATGAAGAGCTATAAGAGGTGCATTCCTGACAGAGGAAACTGCAAGTGGAAATTCCAAGATGTAGGAAAGAATTGGTGTGTTTGGACTGAAAGACAGGCCAATGTAGCTATGTATTGAGAGTTAGGAGAACGCTGTATATGATGTTCATAGGTATGATAATCCAGATCAGGTAGAGACTCAAAGAACAGGGAGAGGGTTTGGCAGTTATTCTAAGAACAAAGGGGACTAATGAAAGAATTTTAAGCAAGAGAATGTTATTACAAAAAATCACTCTGGCTTCTATGGGCTGAATGAATTAGAAGAGGGGCAAGAGTGGACAAGGATGGTGGCAGTGGGGATGGAAATGAGTTTGATATTTGAAAAAAAAAGTCTAGAAATGGAACCCAAGGATCATGATTTGATAAGAAGGTGAAAGAAATGGAGGACAAAAGGCTGATTTAGATACTTGGTGTCAGCAGCCAGGCAGATGGTGGTGCCGTTTCCTGAGACAGTGAAGACTGGAGGAGAAAGAGTTTGGACAAACTGAGTTTGTTGGTGATGTCTGTTAGACATCCAGCTAGAGGTACTAAGTAGCATTTGGCGGATGAGTCTAGAATTCATGAGAGAACTAAATTTGACAAATGACTTTAGGAATTACCAACATGTAGTTGACCTTTAGAATTATGAAGCTAGATTAGCTCACCTAGGAAGAGGGTAGAGAAAAAAAGGAGGAGAGGTTTGTGCACTAATACTCAACAAACACAGGCATTTAATGATCAGTTTGAAAAGGAGGAATCAGCTATGGAGACAGAAAGAAGGGCTTGAGGGGTAGGAAAAAATTGGGGTGTGTTCTGTCGTGGAGACTATATTGATAAATGCATTTTGGAGGCAAGTGATGACTAAAATAAATCTTCGCTCGCTTAAGTAAAAGAAAGAATTTATTGAACTGTGAAATCGAAAGCTCTAAGATTAGCCAGTTTCAGGCATGGTTAGATCCAAGGGCTCAAATGATGTCATTTATTATTTTTTGGCTCTATTTTCCTCTTTTTTCACCTTATTCTTAGGCAGACTCATGCATGGTCACAATATGTTCCTCTGACTTACAAATTCCAATGGCAAGAGAGTTTCTCTTTCCCACTGCCCATCCTGAATCAAGGACTGTGGTCAAAGAATGTGAGAAACAGAATAGTACAGTGATTCAGAGTATCAGATTCAACTCAGCACCACCATTTATAAGCTGAGCGAACTTGGACTATTCAACTATTCTGTGGTTCAATTTTGTTATTGCTAGAATTGGCTAATGTATTTATCTCATTAAATGATTATAAATATTAAGTGAATTAATATTCCTAATATGTTTAGAACAATACATGTCTTGCACACAGTAAATACGATGCGCTATTATTATTTGATTGTCTGGGGCGGAGATGGAGGGTCATCCCTAGCTGATATGATATGACCAATGGAAAAAGAGGACAAAATAATGTTGTCACCAGGAGGGAAAGTAGGTCCCAGTGGAAGAAATTCAGTAGACATCCACTTCAGAAGAAGAAAACCGAAGAATGTTTCAAGAGGCAAGCATAGTAAACAGGATTATATACTGGCAAAGAAGAAGTCAGATGAGAACAGAAAAGTATTCATTGGATGTGGAAACATGAGGTCACCAGACAACAGAGGCCAGAATGAAATAGTGTAAAAGGAGACTTGAGGACGTGGGCAGAGATAATAAGACAACTGTTAACTTTGGCTATGAATTCATTGAAGAAACTGAGCAGCCAATGGTAGGAGATGTGAGGGTTAAGGGTTTTTTAATTGTTGCTGTGTTTTTTAGTGACAGATATTAAAACATATTGTATCCAATGGCAATGGCCCAATAGAGAGGGAGACACTGATTACACAGGGTGTGGAGAAGAGATAAAGGAAGAGGCTGAGGCTTTGAGAAAGCAAGAGATGATGGTTTCCAGATCTCAGGTGGAAAAAGATGCCTTCAATCAGAGCAGGACCTTTCTTCCAACGTACTAACAGAGAAGGAGGGGAAGAAGGGGCTGTGTGCATTCATGTTTATATTTTTGGTTAAGAGAACTGGGTGCAGTTTTCCTTCATTACCTTCTTCAACAGTGGAGTAAAAAGTGAGGTCAGGGCTTCCCTGGTGGCGCAGTGGTTGAGAGTCTGCCTGCCAATGCAGGGGAACACGGGTTCGAGCCCTGGTCTGGGAGGATCCCACATGCCGCGGAGCAACTAGGCCTGTGAGCCACAACTACTGAGCCTGCGCGTCTGGAGCCTGTGCTCCGCAACAGGAGAGGCCACGATAGTGAGAGGCCCGCGCATCGCGATGAAGAGTGGCCCCCGCTTGCCGCAACTAGAGAAAGCCCTCGCACAGAAACGAAGACCCAGCACAGCCAAAAATAAATAATAAAGAAATAAAAAAAAAAACAAACTGAGGTCATCATCTGAGAGTAAGTGTACGTTGTGGGGGAAGGATTCTGGAAAGTTTGAGGGGAGAGAGAAGTTCTGATATAACCTTAGTGGGACCATGTGAGAGAGTAGGTCATCATGATGAGATAGTAGACCTGTTAGTGGGGAGGGATGATGAAGCCCTTTCGAGGTTTGGTGCCCCACTGTGGAGGAGTCCTGGTATTCAGGGACTCTCATAACATGGAGCAAGTTAAGAATATTTCTGATCTCATTTTTCTAATTTCTACATTTATTTTCAATCACTCAAGTAACACGTCAGTATTTTAACTTCTGTCTCAACTCTGAGGAATCTTGCGCTGACAGTTCAGCACTGTCACCTCCCCACCACTGCCTCCTGTACCAAGTGAGACGTTTCTCCTTTACTCTGGAGGATGCTCAGTGTCTCATTCTCCATCTGTGGATTTACAGATGTTGAAAGGTGGGATTTTTCTTTATGTGGTCAGAGCATGAACCATTTGTATTAGTTAAGGTTCTTCAGAGAACTAGTACCAGTGGGAGAACCAGAAGAGCTGATGGTGTAATTCAGCCTGAGTCTGAAGGCCTGAGAATGAGAGTCTGATTGTACAAGTCCTGCTTGGCGTCCAAAGGCATGAGAACCAAGGGTGCCGATGTCCGAGGCAGGAGAAGGTGAATGTCTCAGAGTAAGCAGAAAGAGCAAATTCTCCCTTCCTCTGCCACTTTTGTTCTATTTGGGCATTTAATGGATTGGATGATGTCCACCTGCATTGATAAGAGCGATCTTTACTCAGTCCACTGATTTAAATGCTAATCTTTTCCAGAAACACTCCCACAAACACACCTCAAAATAATGTTTTACCAGCTATCTGGGCATCACTTAGCCCAGTCAGGCTGACACATAAAATTAATCAGCATACTGTTTCTGGGCTCTCTTGGTCAATTTCTGGATTTTTGTAGAAGGGAAAGCCTCACTGGGTTCCCATGGGAAAGGCTGGAGTAGCTTCTGGTCATGGAAGATGAGCCATCTTCATTCCCATCGTGACTGAGGTGATCCAGAACAGAAACTCAGCTGTTCAGCATAATTCATAAGTAATATACATGTACGATTGTCTTGACCATCTTTGAAAAATATATTCAAAGATAAAAATTTAAATAAAGTATGAGATAAAGACGAAAACATTAAAATTTATTTAACTATAATTTATTAATGATAGTGGAAGCATTTTTGCTCTCATTGAAGTATTACTAATAATTGTTATTAATAATGATATATTTAGTGAGACTAAGGTCATTGAAGATTGTGTTTGGAATTAGATGGAGTGATTTGGGTCCTGAGAATAGTTTTTTATGAGCCTAACTCTTCTCTTTTTTTTTTAGCCTTGAATAGCCCCAGGCTAGTCCTGGAACATGTTTAACTTGGCTTTAGCAAAACTTCACCTTGAAGCCATAATCAATTATTCCTGAAAGCACGAAGCAGATTGGTTCAAAACAGAAAATTGGCAAATTGGGCATGGGGCGTTTAATTCCAAGTTTCTGATTTTATTTGACCCATACTTTTGTTATTCCACCATTTTCTCATTGCCAAAGTTAATTATTTCCTTAGTTAAAGAATCCCCTCATTAACAAGCACCACACAGTATGTTGGGGCCATTTGAGGTAAAATGTGTTGCTTTTCCACTTTCCCACCTTTTATTGAGACTATAATTACAAAGGCAAAGGAAGAATAAAAAAAAAGTCCTTATGATCCCTTTCCTCTCCCCCCCTTTTTTTTAACTAGGTAGTAACAAAGCATTGATAAAAAGACATCAGAATAATTGGTGACTTTTTTCATTTTTTAATCATTGATCATGCTAGATTGACCTAATTAGCAGTCTGGAGAGAACATTCCAGGCTGTGGAACTGATCACCTACATTCTATCTGCATCTTTAGTTAAAGGGATACCATTAAGGCATGACTATGAATGAAGGGCCTTTGCTTTCTCACAATAAACGAATATGCTGTGTGAGTGCATGCAGTCTCTTTTAAGGGAGACCCCTTCAAATGCAATACAGTTATACCAGTAATACTGTCATTGCTCAGGACAATCTTTATAAATTCTACTTTTTAATTGTCCTTAGAATTCATCACTAGTTACCCAGTGAAACTAGTGCTAGCATATTAAAAGTCCACTTAATTTTTAACTGAGTTCGATTGCATAAAACATTAGAAAATTCAGCCTTGAATGGATTTAGACTGTTTCTGAACATCGCGATGATACAAGAACATATGACAAGTTCTGAGCATAGTTCCAAATGAAAGCTAAGTTTGGAAATGGAATTTGAGAGTTAGGGGGAAAGGGTCTGAGTTATTTTCAGGACTAAATAGTTAATACACATGAGAGCCATCCTAGCAGAGTCTGGCATTATTAGGTACATGGCAAATGCCATGTTGTTATGGTGACAAAGTAAGATCACATTTACTTCTTTTCCCTTTCCCATCCCTCCCCACTCTCGTGCAACTCCCTAAAGGCTTCTGTGTGCTTTTTGTACTGTTATTCACACTGCCCACTCTCCACTGGACTCTGGCCACTAGAGCTACTTAGCTTTCCTGCCACCCAGAGAGTCCAAAAGTACCTGGAATTTAATGTCCCACCCGAGGTGGCCATATGTAGGGATTATGAAAGCCCTGCTTCTTTTCCTCTTTCAGACCTAAGTCATGCTCAGTGGCGACTGGGCCTGAAACCATCCCTATCCTGCTTCCTTCCTTCTCTTCGTGGTTTCTCCATAGAGGCACGTCTTCAATGAATTACTTGCACGTGAACGCTCCCCCTCCAGGATCTGTTATTTTTGGTTTAAAAAATTATTTTTTATTTTCAGCCATGCTGTGGCTTGCGGGATCTTAGTTCCTTGACCAGGGATGGAACCCGGGGCCCCTGCAGTGGAAGCACGAAGTCCTAACCACTGGACAACCAGGGAATTCCCTAGGATCTCTTTTTGCACACACTGTTCTCCTGGTCTTGACATTTTTGTTTAAATCAGTGGCAGTGTTCAACTATTGCTACCATGTAAATATTCACTGCAGAGATAACTAGTAGGCCATAATTTTATTTCCTTTTTAGATTTTAATTTTTTCTTAGTTTTTTTTATTATGTCATATAGCGTCATCATAACCTGAACATTTTTCAAATACATCGTTTTGTTGATCATCCTATTGAAGCCTCTTTAAGATACTTCCTTCCCAGAGCCCTTCATCCTCCTTAATCTGGTATTCTGTAGGTTTTTGTACTCGTTCCCTCTGCTTAAATGTTCTTTGCCCAGATCATTACTTTTTATTTTTGAGATTTCAGCTAAATGCAAGTTCCTCAGAGAGGTCTTCCCTGACCATCATAGGTTAGTAGCTGACCCACCTCCAAAGCTCCTCCCTAATTTCTTGTCTATACTGTCATTTTGTTTTCTTTTCTTTAGGGCACTTATCCTAATTTGAAACTGCTTCATGTGATTAGTGTGTTTTGTTTGTTTGCTTGTATTCAGCCCCATACCTGCCAGTGGAATATAAGCTCTGTGAGTGATTGTTTTTGCTTTTTTGCCATTCTTTCTCAAATATGTAGAACAATGGCTAGTAGGGAGAATGTACTCAAAGCATATTGGTTAAGTGAATGAGTGAACTGAAAGTGTAATGAAAAGTGAAAAGGTCGGGCAGGAAATAGCTCCAAGCAGCATAAGGGCACTGGAAAAGAATGAACAAACCAAAATGAAAATACCCAATATTATTTCAAAACAATTTATATAACACAAATCGTTCTGTGCCTAATGCCCTTCACTGGCTTTTCTTTTTTTTTTCTTTTTTATAAATTTATTTATTTTGGCTGCGTTGGATCTTCATTGCTGCACGCAGGATTTCTCTAGTTGCAGCAAGCGGGGGCTACTCTTCTTTGCGGTGCGTGGGCTTCTCATTGCGGTGGTTTCTCTTGTTGCAGAGCATGGGCTCTAGGCACGGGGGCTTCAGTAGTTGTGGCACACGGACTCAGTAGTTGTTGCTCGCGGGCTCTAGAGCGCAGGCTCAGTAGTTGTGGCGCATGGGCTTTGTTGCTCCGCGGCATGTGGGATATTCCCAGACAAGGGCTCGAGCCCATGTCCCCTGCATTGGCAGGCGGATTCTTAACCACTGTGCCACCAGGGAAGTCCCCTACTGGCTTTTCTTACTCTGAAGTCCAAACGCCTTCATACAGCCTACAAGGCTCTCCAGGAGGTGATCCCTGCCCACTTCTCCTGACTGCACCAGCTCCCAAAACACTAGCATTTCCTTGGTCATCAGTAATTTAGTATCTCCTTTTCCTTCTGGTGTTTATTAAATAAACTCTTCTGAAGACAGCCCTGATCAAGATGATTTGTGATTTTTTACTAAAAAATAATTTAGATCCTCAAACTCCACCTTCAAAAGTACTGTACTGGGATCTGAAGATGAAATAGCATCTTTTTTTAATTTTTAGCTAGCTCCACAGGTGCTGCTTTTGCCCTGCATGTTGGAGAACCTCTGCCTTACTCTGTAACATCTAGGGTCTGTAAATATCTTCGTCCCTATGTATCACTGGCGTCCATTATATTGCCTGTAGATGCCAATAAGTATTGAAGAAGTAAGTTCCTTTGTCATCGTATCTAAGTCACAGAGAATATAAGACAGAGCCTAGGTCTAAATAGTGGTGGAGGAATAAGATCAGAATACATGAGAAGAGGTCAGAGTTCTTACTGGTGCTTGATAAAGGAACCAGACAGGGCTCTTCACTTCCAAATGACAGAAACTTACAGGCTACACCTGGAGAAGAATTTGTTGAATCATGCAGCTAAAAATTCAGGTGTATGCCTGTCTTTAGATATAAATGGATTCAAAGGTTCAAATGATGTCACCATTAGAACTCAGTCATTCACTTTTCTCACTGAGAACAAAGCTCTATTTCTTTTTTTAATTAATTAATTAATTAATTTTTACATCTTTATTGGAGTATAATTGCTTTACAATGGTGTGTTAGTTTCTGCTTTATAACAAAGTGAATCAGTTATACATATACATATGTTCCCATATCTCTTCCCTCTTGCGTCTCCCTCCCTCCCACCCTCCCTATCCCACCCCTCCAGGCAGTCAAAAAGCACGGAGCTGATCCCCCTGTGCTATGCAGCTGCTTCCCACTAGCTATCAACCTTAAGTTTGGTAGTGTATATATGTCCATGCCTCTCTCTCGCTTTCTCACAGCTTACCCTTCCCCCTCCCCATATCCTCAAGTCCATTCTCTAGTAGGTCTGTGTCTTTATTCCTGTCTTACCCCTAGGTTCTTCATGACATTTTTTTTTTCTTAAATTCCATATATATGTGTTAGCATATGGTATTTGTCTTTCTCTTCCTGACTTACTTCACTCTGTATGACAGACTCTGGGTCTATCCATCTCATTACAAATAGCTCAATTTCGTTTCTTTTTATGGCTGAGTAATATTCCATTGTATATACGAGCCACTCTGTATGACAGACTCTGGGTCTATCCATCTCATTACAAATAGCTCAATTTCGTTTCTTTTTATGGCTGAGTAATATTCCATTGTATATACGAGCCACATCTTCTTTATCCATTCATCCAATGATGGACACTTAGGTTGTTTCCATTTCTGGGCTATTGTAAATAGAGCTGCAATGAACATTTTGGTACATGACTCTTTTTGAATTATGGTTATCTCAGGGTATATGCCCAGTAGGGGAATTGCTGGGTCATATGGTAGTTCTATTTGTAGTTTTTTAAGGAACCTCCATACTGTTCTCCATAGTGGCTGTATCAATTTACATTCCCACCGGCAGCGCAAGAGTGTTCCCTTTTCTCCACACCCTCTCCAGCATTTATTGTTTCTACATTTTTTGATGATGGCCATTCTGACCAGTGTGAAATGATATCTCATTGTAGTTTTGATTTGCATTTCTATAATGATTAATGAAGTTGAGCATTCTTTCATGTGTTTGTTGGCAGTCTGCATATCTTCTTTGGAGAAATGTCTATTTAGGTCATCTGCCCATTTTTGGATTGGGTTGTTTGTTTTTTTGTTATTGAGCTGCATGAGCTGCTTATAAATTTTGGAGATTAATCCTTTGTCAGTTGCTTCATTTGCAAATATTTTCTCCCATTCTGAGGGTTTTCTTTTCATCTTGTTTATGGTTTCCTTTGCTGTGCAAAAGCTTTGAAGTTTCATTAGGTCCCATTTGTTTCTTTTTGTTTTTATTTCCATTTCTCTAGGAGGTGGGTCAAAAAGGATCTTGCTGTGATTTATGTCATAGAGTGTTCTGCCTATGTTTTCCTCTAAGAGTTTGATAGTTTCTGGCCTAACATTTAGGTCTTTAATCCACTTTGAGCTTATTTTTGTTTATGGTGTTAGAGAGTGATCTAATCTCATACTTTTACATGTACCTGTCCCCAGTTTTCCCAGCACCACTTATTGAAGAGGCTGTCCTTTCCCCACTGTACATTCCTGCCTCCTTTATCAAAGATAAAGTGACCATATGTGCGTGGGTTTATCTCTGAGCTTTCTATCTTGTTCCATTGACCTATTTTTCTGTTTTTGTGCCAGTACCATACTGTCTTGATTACTGTAGCTTTGTAGTATAGTCTGGAGTCAGCGAGCCTGATTCCTCCAGCTCCATTTTTCGTTCTGAAGATTGCTTTGGCTATTCGGGGTCTTTTGTGTTTCCATACAAATTGTGAAATTTTTTGTTCTAGTTCTGTGAAAAATACCAGTGGTAGTTTGATAGGGATTGCATTGAATCTGTAGATTGCTTTGGGTAGTAGAGTCATTTTCACAATGTTGATTCTTCCAATCCAAGAACATGGTATATCTCTCCATCTATTTGTATCATCTTTAATTTCTTTCATCAGTGTCTTATAATTTTCTGCATACAGGTCTTTTGTCTCCTTAGGTAGGTTTATTCCAGATATTTTACTCTTTTTGTTGCAATGGTAAATGGGAGTGTTTTCTTGATTTCACTTTCAGATTTTTCATCATTAGTGTATAGGAATGCAAGAGAGTTCTGTGCATTAATTTTGTATCCTGCTACTTTACCAAATTCATTGATTAGCTCTAGTAGTTTTCTGGTAGCATCTTTAGGATTCTCTATGTATAGTATCATGTCATCTGCAAACAGTGACAGCTTTACTTCTTCTTTTCCAATTTGGATTCCTTTTATTTCCTTTTCTTCTCTGATTGCTGTGGCTAAAACTTCCAACACTATGTTGAATAAGAGTGGTGAGAGTGGGCAACCTTGTCTTGTTCCTGATCTTAGTGGAAATGCTTTCAGTTTTTCACCATTGAGGACGATGTTGGCTGTGAGTTTGTCATATATGGCCTTTATTATGTTGAGGAAATTTCCCTCTATGCCTACTTTCTTCAGGGTTTTTATCATAAATGGGTGTTGAATTTTGTCGAAAGCTTTCTCTGCATCTATTGAGATCATATGGTTTTTCTCCTTCAATTTGTTAATATGGTTTATCACATTGATTGTTTTGCGTATACTGAAGAATCCTTGCATTCCTGGAATAAACCCCACTTGATCATGGTGTATGATCCTTTTAATGGGCTGTTGGATTCTGTTTGCTAGTATTTTGTTGAGGATTTTTGCACCTATGGTCATCAGTGATATTGGCCTGTAGTTTTCTTTCTTTGTGACATCCTTGTCTGGTTTTGGTATCAAGGTGATGGTGGCCTCATAGAATGAGTTTGGGAGTGTTCCTCCCTGTGCTATATTTTGGAAGAGTTTTAGAAGGATAGGTGTTAGCTCTTCTCTAAATGTTTGATAGAATTCGCCTGTGAAGCCATCTGGTCCTGGGCTTTTGTTTGTTGGAAGATTTTTAATCACAGTTTCAATTTCAGTGCTTGTGATTGTTCTGTTCATCTTTTCTATTTCTTCCTGATTCAGTCTGGGCAGGTTGTGCATTTCTAAGAATTTGTCCATTTCTTCCAGGTTGTCCATTTTATTGGCATAGAGTTGCTTGTAGTAATCTCTCATGATCTTTTGTAGTTCTGAAGTGTCAGTTGTTACTTCTCCTTTTTCATTTCTAATTCTATTGATTTGAGTCTTCTCCCTTTTTTTCTTGATGAGTCTGGCTAATGGTTTATCAATTTTGTTCATCTTCTCAAAGAACCAGCTTTTAGTGTTATTGATCTTTGCTATCGTTTCCTTCATTTCTTTTTCATTTATTTCTGATCTGATTTTTATGATTTCTTTCCTTCTGCTAACTTTGGGTTTTTTTGTTGTTGTTGTTGTTCTTCTTTCTCTAATTGCTTTAGGTGCAAGGTTAGGTTGTTTATTCGAGATGTTTCCTGTTTCTTATGGTAGGATTGTATTGCTATAAACTTCCCTCTTAGAACTGCTTTTGCTGCATCCCGTAGATTTTGGGTCGTTGTGTCTCCATTGTCATTTGTTTCTAGGTATTTTTTTATTTCCTCTTTGATTTCTTCAGTGATCACTTCGTTATTAAGTAGTGTATTGTTTAGCCTCCATGTGTTTGTATTTTTTACAGGTCTTTTCCTGTAATTGGAAAAGATACTTGAAACAATTCCAATTTTCTTAAATTTACCAAGGCTTGACTTGTGACCCAAGATATGATCTATCCTGGAGAATGTTCCTTGAGCACTTGAGAAAAATGTGTATTCTGTTGTTTTTGGATGGAATGTCCTATAAATATCAATTAAGTCCATCTTGTTTAATGTATCATATAAAGCGTGTGTTTCCTTATTTATTTTCATTTTGGATGATCTGTCCATTGGTGAAAGTGGGGTGTTAAAGTCCCCTACTATGAATGTGTTACTGTCGATTTCCCCTTTTATGGCTGTTAGTATTTGCCTTATGCACTTAGGTGCTCCTATGTTGGGTGCATAAATATTTACAATTCTTATATCTTCTTCTTGGATCAATCCCTTGATCATTATGTAGTGCCCTTCTTTGTCTCTTCTAATAGTCTTTATTTTAAAGTCTATTTTGTCTGATATGAGAATTGCTACTTCAGCTTTCTTTTGATTTCCATTTGCATGAAATATCTTTTTCCATCCCCTTACTTTCAGTCTGTATGTGTCTCTAGGTCTGAAGTGGGTCTCTTGTAGACAGCAAATATAGGGTCTTGTTTTTGTATCCATTCAGCCAATCTGTATCTTTTGGTGGGAGCATTTAGTCCATTTACATTTAAGGTAATTATCAATATGTATGTTCCTATTCCCATTTTCTTAATTGCTTTGGGTTCGTTATTGTAGGTCTTTTCCTTCTCTTGTGCTTCTTGCCTAGAGAAGTTCCTTTAGCAGTTGTTTTAAAGCTTGTTTGGTGGTGCTGAGCTCTCTCAGCTTTTCCTTGTTTGTAAAGGTTTTAATTTCTCCATCAAATCTGAATGAGATCCTTGCTGGGTAGAGTAATCTTGGTTGCAGGTTTTTCTCCTTCATCACTTTAAATATGTCCTGTCAGTCCCTTCTGGGTTGCAGAGTTTCTGCTGAAAGATCAGCTGTTAACCTTATGGGGATTCCCTTGTGTGTTGTTTTTCCCTTGCTGCTTTTAATATGTTTTCTTTGTATTTAATTTTTGACAGTTTGATTAATGTGTGTTTTGGCATATTTCTCCTTGGATTTATCCTGTATGGGACTCTCTGTGCTTCCTGGACTTAATTAACTATTTCCTTTCCCATATTAGGGAAGTTTTCAACTATAATCTCTTCAAATACCTTCTCAGTCCCTTTCTTTTTCTCTTCTTCTTCTGGAACCCCTATAATTCAAATGTTGGTGTGTTTAATGTTGTCCCAGAGGTCTCTGAGACTGTCCTCAGTTCTTTTCATTCTTTTTTCTTTATTCTGCTCTGCAGTAGTTATTTCCACTATATTATCTTCCAGGTCACTTACCCGTTCTTCTGCCTCAATTATTCTGCTATTGATCCCATCTAGAGTATTTTTAATTTCATTTATTGTGTTGTTCATCGTTGTTTGTTTCATCTTTAGTTCTTCTAGGTCCTTGTTAAATGTTTCTTGCATTTTGTCCATTCTATTTCCAAGATTTTGGATCATGTTTACCATCATTATTCTGAATTCTTTTTCAGGTAGACTGCCTATTTCCTCTTCATTTGTTAGGTCTGGTGGGTTTTTATCTTGCTCCTTCATCTGCTGTGTGTTTCTCTGTCTTCTCATTTTGCTTATCTTACTGTGTTTTGGGTCTCCCTTTTGCAGGCTGCAGGTTCATAGTTCCCCTTGTTTTTGGTGTCTGTCCCCAGTGGCTAAGGTTGGTTCAGTGGGCTGTGTAGGCTTCCTGGTGGAGGAGACTAGTGCCTGTGTTCTGGTGGATGAGGCTGGATCTTGTCTTTCTGCTGGGCAGCTCCATGTCTGGTGGTGTGTTTTGGGGTGTCTGTGGAGTTATTATGATTTTAGGTAGCCTCTCTGCTAATGGGTGGGGTCGTGTTCCTGTCTTGCTAGTTGTTTGGCATAGGATGTCCAGCACTGTATCTTGCTGGTTGAGTGAAGCTGGTTGCTGGTGTTGAGATGGAGATCTCTGGGAGATTTTCGCAGTTTGATATTATGTGGAGCTGGGAGGTCTCTTGAATGTATCTCTTCAGTGTCCTGAAGTTCGCTGTCCCACCTCAGGGGCACAGCACTGACTCCTGGCTGCAGCACCAAGAGCCTTTCATCCACATGGCTCAGTATAAAAGGGAGAAAAAGTAGAAAGAAAGAATTAGTAGAAGTAGAAAGAAAGAAAGAAAGAAAGAAAGAAAGGAGGGAGCGAGGGAGGGAAGAAGGAGAAAGGAAGGAGGGAAGGAAGGAAAAAAAGAAAGAAAGAAGATAAAGTAAAATAAATAAAGATTAAAATATAATAAAGTTATTAAAATAAAAGAATAAGTATTAAGAAAAGAAAATTAAAAAAAAAAAAAGGACGAATAGAACCCCCTAGGACAAATGGTGGAAGGAAAGCTATACAGCATAAATCTTGCTCTGAAAGTCCACCTCCTCAATTTGGGTTGATTCGTTGTGTATTCATGTATTCCACAGACATCAAGTTGATTGTGGAGCTTTATTCCGCTGCTTCTGCGGCTGCTGGGAGCGATTTCCCTTTCTCTTCTTTGTTCTCACAACTCCCAGGGGCTCAGCTTTGGATTTGGCCCCGCCTCTGCGTGTAGGTCGCCGGAGGGCGTCTGTTCTTCGCTCAGACAGGATGGGGTTAAAGGAGCCGCTGATTCGGGGGCTCTGGCTCACTCAGGCTGGGGGGTGGGGGTGGGGGGGGCGGGGCGGGCACTGCGTGCGGGGCGGGCCTGCGGCGGCAGAGGCCGGCGTGACGTTGCACCAGCCTGAGGCGCGCTGTGCGTTCTTCCGGGGGAGTTCTCCCTGGATCCTGGGACCCTGGCAGTGGCGGGCTGCACAGGCTCCCTGGAAGGGGGTTGTGGATAGTGACCTGTGCTCGCACACAGGCTTCTTGGTGGCGGCAGCAGCAGCCTTAGCGTCTCATGCCCGTCTCTGGGGTCCGCGCTTTTAGCCGCGGCTCGCGCCCGTCTCTGGAGCTCCTTTAAGCAGCGCTCTGAATCCCCTCTCCTCGCGTAGCAGGAAACAAAGAGGGAAGAAAAAGTCTCTTGCCACTTCGGCAGGTCCAGACTTTTCCCCGGACTCCCTCCCGGCTAGCCGTGGCGCACTAACCCCTGCAGGCTGTGTTCACGCCGCCAGCCCCAGTTCTCTCCCGGCGCTCCGACCGAAGCCCGAGCCTCGACTCCAGGCCCCGCCCGCCCCGGCGGGTGAGCAGAGAAGACTCTCAGACTGGTGAGTGTCGTTCGGCCCTGATACTCTGTGCGGGCATCTCTCCGCTTTGCCCTCCGCACCCCTGTTGCTGTGCTCTCCGCGGCTCCGAAGCTTTCCGTCTCTGCCACCCGCAGTCTCCGCCCGCGAAGGGGCTTCCTAGTGTTTGGAAACCTTTCCTCCTTCACAGCTCCCTCCCACTGGTGCAGGTCCCGTCCCTATCCTTTTGTTTCTGTTTATTCTTTTTTCTTTTGCCCTACCCAGGTACGTGAGGGGTTTGTTGACTTTTGGGAGGTCTGAGGTCTTCTGCCAGCGTTCACTAGGTGTTCTGTAGGAGTTGTTCCACGTGTAGATGTATTTCTGGTGTATCTGGGGGGAGGAAGGTGATCTCCACGTCTTACTCTTCCGCCATCTTCCCAGAAGCCCCTGCTCTATTTCTTATTTGGTGCAGATTCTACACTCTTGGTGGCAAAATAGTTGTCATCAGCTCCAGGATTACATCTTTCAGCTCAGCAATCTCAGCAGAAGAACATCTCTCAAGTATTAACTCAGAGGAAGTCCCGAGATTGAGTCCATTTGAGCCAATGTGGTTATTTGATCATTCCCACATTAATCAGGATGATGGAATTGATTGGCCACACCTGAAAATGTATGTGCTCCTTCAGTGGTGAGCAGTAGAGTCAGATATACCCGATCCATATGGATTGAGTGTAAGAGTGAGTTTTCAAAGCAAAATTGAGAATGCATCACATCTCTGTTAGTAGAAATTCATTTGACTAATCATTATTTTTTGATCCCCATGCTGTGTGCCACATTGCTTTATGCACTAAGCATACAGCACGGAACAAGACAAATCAAAGTTTTAAAGTTTGTGTTCATATGCAGCTTACTGTCTGTCCAGGCAGGTGGACAATTCCATTATAATTACAATAATATTAAGTAAGTGTTGCAATACAGGATTAACATGAAGTATTTACAGAGAGAGTTTATTTGGGCCAGAGAATGAAGGAAGGTGTCCTGGAAAGAGTGAACGTTGAGTTGAGCAGACTCCTGAAGATTGATTAGGAGTTAGCCAGAACTGTCAGAGGGTGGAAGAGTTCTAGGCAGAGAAACGGTTCCAGAGAATAGAGACCATAACACGTCTGAGGACTTGAAGTAAGTACAGCTTGAGGGAAGGAGTAGTCCTCTCCATCTCTGTGGTCTGAGCTATTACCAGGCAGTTTTCTTGTGATACCACTTTCCCAAGGCAGCCCCGGCTTATCGGTTATGGTAATACTATCTCTGCCCTGAGTCCCTCCGATCCTAAGGGTGGTTACAACGGTTGACTGGGTTACAATGTCTTCATTATGTCACCATCCCTCCTTTGGCTTTTCAACTCTTCCATCATTATGCAACCAATTTCGTGAATTAAATGCTCTCAGTTTGAGGTACCTAGAGTCGCTTTTATTTTCCCTTTTGGACTATGGTAGAACTTAAAGCCATGAATGGTTAGCTTGTTTCAGTGTTTGATTTTCAGAGTTCTGTTTCTGGTTTGCTTAGTTTTCATTTCTCATTTTTCAAAGTTGATGTACTAGAGTTCTTTACTTAATCTTGTGACCATTATTTATGTTGCAAATATTTTTTCAAGATGATGTTGAGTTTTCACTCCTCATTCACATTTTTGATGTCCTGAATTTTAAAAAAACTCAAAAAATCTAAACAAACATGTTATTTTATGTAATCAAATCAAAACCACTGAGTATATATTCACTTATATTTTTTCAATTCTTCTTTCTCTCTCTTGAAGTTTAATCTTTTATACATCTAGAATGTTTATGTTATATTGGGTGAAATAAAGAGCTAGCTTACCTTGTTTTCCCCTAAATGATGAGTTAGAATTATTTATTGTCACTCTATTCTCATTCTGCTGTCACACATTTGAATCATGTTTCTTTATCCAGGTACCATAAGGTTTGCACTGTAATGCATTTTTGTGTCATTGACATTTATTGAAGGACAGTATAAGAATATTTTATTGAATGGTTTGGATATATTTTGAAAAACTAGCTGAAGCTATTGTACATGACATAGGTACCAAGACATTCAGGGGATAAGTATTTTCTTGAATTTAATTTAAAAAGTTTATTATCTCATTATATTTTCTGCAGATTGGAAAGAATTCCTTTCTCAGGATATAAAAACTGTGTAGTGAAATATACCATTTAACCAAAAAGTGAACATATTTAGCTCTGTATTAACTAACATCTAACTATTTAAGCCTTTCCCTTTTGGAGTCTAAAAAAACACTCTTCCTTCTGTTTCCTTAAACACTTCATTCAGGTTACTCTTAGTTGTTATGATTGATCTGCAAACTTACCTCAAATGAAGTGAATTTGGAAGACACAAATAACAACAGTAACTAAGTTCTTCAGGATGCCAGTTTCTCTATAAGACTAGGTATGAAAGCGAAGGTTTTTTTTTTTTTTTTTAGATTTGTCCTTTATTTAAAGAATTCAATGCTGAGAAGCTCATATGGGAATAATCCATGAGCTCAATCTCATTCAAGTCAAATTAACAAGTCTAAACATCTAGAATGCATTAATTCATTCAATCAACAAATCAATCAAATTTTATGCTAAAAATATCAGTTAGGTGCTAGGGATTCACGGGTGAACAAGATACATGTTCCTTGCCTCCAAGTAATTTCCAGTCTGGTGGGCGAAATGGTATATTATCGATGTGACGTAGGTAGTTAGTAGTTGTTCTTTAGCACACATGGGGACCATGTTCAATCTAGTTTTTGTAGGTCAGGGAATACATCTCGGAGGAAGCTCACCTGGAAATCTAAAGAACACAGGAGTGGTGGATGAGATATGTATGACTTTAAGGCAAAGAAACAGCATATATAAGGGCCCCATAAGAAGTCCATGGGGTATTAAGAAAAGTTCAAGTAGTGAGTATGATTTAATGACAGAGGGTGATGACCATGAAGTCCTTTAAGTCAAATTAAGATATTTGTCCTGAGGGGAGTAGGGAGTCACCTCAGGACTGTAAGCACAGGGGAGGGCATAATCAGATCTGCTTTTTATAAGCCTCATTTAGCTTCAGCTGAAGCATGGACTGGGGAGAGAAGGCCAGAAGGGAGGCAGGATGACCAATTAGGGGTTGCAGCATGGCCAAATGAGGGGAAGTGGACAAATACGAGAAAGCTTAAAGAAGTAGAATCTACAGGAAGTGGTGATACATTGGAGATGGGGCAGAGAGAAGAATTCAGGATGACTTTAGGTTTCAGTGTTGGTACAGTGAGTGAATAATGGTACAGTTTATCGGCATGGTGACCCCAGGAGAAAGGACAGATCAGAAAAGAAGGTGCTGAGTTCAGTTTGGGGCAGGTTAAATTCAAGGTTCCTGTGGGACACCCAAGTGGAGGTGTCTAGTAAAGATTAGGGTACATGGGTGTAGAACTCAAGGATCCAGGTAGAGATTTAGAAATCACCAGTCTGTGAATGGAGAATGGCATCATGAAAATAATTGAGAAGATTGGTTGTTGCTCACCTGATTCCGTCCACTACTGTGGGCAGGAATGACTACCGAGCAAGTGGAAAGAAGCCTCCCTGCCATTTGCCTGGGTTATAAGCACAGGGAAGTTAGCGGTGTTCCCACCTGAACAATTCCATCTGTGATTTTTTAAGACAAGTACAAAGCTGCAATCTTGACACATTTGCAAAAATATAAATTGAAATATATTATTAAGGAAAGAAACAAAAACATTAAAAGTCTTTGTTGGTCAGTGATGTTCCCCAAAGCTTAGAAGATTCCTTGGCATGTAGTAGGCCCTTAATGAATATTTGATGACTATGTGAATAAATTACAAATTCTCTAAAAAGAAATATAGTATTGATCTAACAGCCCATAATGGTCTCCAGGCTTTTTATTAAAATTCAGTAAATGGCTCATTGAGTGTTTCTTTTATTATAGTTTTTAAATATCCAAAATTCATACCTAAAAGGTGAATTTTAAATAAAAACGTTCAGAGCCTAAGGCACAAAGCCCCAAATTGCAGAACCGATTCTGAACCAGGTCTTGCACTGGTCCCCAGTATTCCTTCTATTTCTGTGACTCTAAGATCAAGAGAAAGGGGGAAACAGATTACCTTGTTTTCCCACAAACTCATCCTGTGTTCCCAATCTGTATCTCCCCACGTAGCCAGCCCTCCAGTTCGATCCTTTGTAATCTCTGTTGCCACCTCTCTGTCCTCATGTGCGGAGAAAATAGTTATTTTTCATCTAAACCTTAGAATATGACCTGTACATGAGATATCCTAGTGAAAATGTTTTCCCAACCTGTTGTAGCTTCCTGCCCTTTGTTTGAAAAGAGTGAAACAACACGGACTTTACTTTTTGACCTTTGAGCATTCATGAGGGAGACAGAGGAGCGAGGCAGCAAGGAGGCCTGGGAGAACGCAGGCCCATAAACCGCTGTCATCATTTGAGCCTCTAAAAGGGCAAGCCTGTTGCTAAGGAAACTGCTGCTCTGGGAGGGCTAAACACACAGTGAAATCGCAGGGAAAGAAAGGCACAAACAAGTCAGATGCTTGGGGGAGGGGTAGCACGAAGCAGCCTGAGAACTTCTAAACCTTTATTGCTGGGAGCACATCAAAGGCTTGGGGGAAGGGAGGTTGACAGGATAGGAGGGGTTCAAGCATCCGTATGCCTTCCTAGAATATAACTAGCTGGAATTTAAAGGGATCCTAGACTCTTCTGTGAATTTAATTTTGCCCAGCGCACAAGCAGGAAGACAAAGTGGCTGTTAACTTTCCATTAACCTTCAGGAAGTTTATAGCAGTTTTTCAAGTTTAATCACCTTCATTTGTAATATGCCAGATCATTAGAACAGATTTACAGTGCTCAAAAGCATCTTGTGATTTATTTTGTGCTTGATGCTTACTATTAATGGGGTTAAACAACTATAGAGGCAGTCATTTTGGAAATTATGTGGTGTGCTTTTTAAAAAATTGCATAACTCTCTACCTTTCTTGAAATAAAAATTATGTTCTTAGTTAGAGAATATGTTTGACACTATTTTCTGTTACTCATTTGTAACCAAATGAGCCTTGAGTTGCTTAAGTGAAGAAATCAGCTAAATTAAGAATATTGGAAATATAATTTTTAACTTTCTACTTAAAAATTAAGGACTATAACTTCAAAGACATTTTCTCTTGTTATAAAATGTCTCCTTTTTACACCAACGAAAAGTTAAATTTTTTATATAGAATGAGTTGGCACAGCATCTAACATGGACAATCTTTGGTCTTTCCATTGCCCTGGCTTGTAAAAAGATCTGCTTGCATCAATAAACATTTCCTTCCCTTCCATACTCTCTTCCAGAATAAAATAAGTCATCAGTTCACAGCTATGCTATCTAGACTGGTACATTATTGAAGTTGGATTGTTGCTTAGAGATCATGTAATCCAAGCTTCTCATTTAGCATGTGATGATATCTACATGCAACTTTTGTTTCTTCTTTCTGGGGTCATTTCCAAACCCATTTATGAATAGGTATCCGTAAAACTCTAAGATTAAATTCATGTGGATATACCACCAACACACCTAAAATTTTGGCTTTGAAAATATCCACCTCCTTGTTAACATCAGCAGTATCCACAAAGATTTTTTTTATCTCAAGGGGTATTTTACCAAAATAAGGATGTGCAATAGAGCCATAGAAACTTTAAAATAAGGATAATTCTTTGTAAGTAACAGAAAGCTAAATTGAGCTGCACAGCATTAAATGAGAAGCCAGGGACTTCCCTGATGTCCCAGTGGTTAAGAGTCCGCCTGCCAGTGCAGGGGACACAGATTTGGGACCTGGTCTGGGAAGATCCCACATGCCACAGAACAGCCAAGCCTGTGTGCCACAACTACTGAACCTGTGCTCTAGAACCCGTGAGCCACAACTACTGAGCCTGTGTACCACAACTACTGAAGCCTGTACACCTAGAGCCCGTGCTTCGCAACAAGAGAAGCCACCACAATGAGAAGCCCTCACACGGCAATGAGGAGTAGCCCCCACTTGCCACAACTAGAGAAAGCCCACGTGTGGCCATGAAGACCCAACGCAGCCAAAAATAAATAAATAAAATAAGTAAACTTATTTTAAAAAAATGAGAGGGCAGCAGAAAAGTCAAGAAGCATTCACCCACCTTGTGCCCAGCATCATATGTATAGATACACAAAGTAGAGTATGTGTATCTGCAGGTGTGTGTGGGCATGTGGAGGAGAATGAAAGAGAAATCAAAGATGTAAGCCTAGTCTGTTGGAACCTGTAATCCAACCAGGTTACTTGAAGGAAGCCAGCTCATCACTAATAAGTGTTTTGGTTCAATAGGTGTTTACTTCAAGAGGTATTAAAGTGAATCTCAAGTGTGTACTTTGATGAACTCAACATACTATTACCAAATGCAAGGTCATGTGCCTGATGCACAGTCAGGCCAAACAAATCAAGATGTTGGAGTTTGGAGCAGAGAAAGGGTTATTGCAGGGCCATACAAGGAGATGGGTGGCTAGTGCCCCCAAACTCCCAGACTCCTCGAAGGGTTTCAGCAAGGCATTTTTAAAGGCAAGGTGAGGAAGGGATGTAGTTAGTTGTTGCAAACTTCTTGGTGTTGGAATCCTATGTTCTTACAGCTGCTTTTGTAGGTAAGGTCACGATGTTCCTGTAAACCTCCAACAAGACAAATATTATTCTCTGTTCTGCAACTTATCTCTATATGAATGGACTCTTAAACGTCAGAGCCCTGAGAATAGGCTATCCTCTATATTTCAGGCTACAGGCAGAATTCTTTTACAAAAGGTGCAGACCAGCCATGACTAGGCACAGGCAACAAAGTACAAAGGTTGAAGTAGAAGGAACAGATCCAATATGGAGTCAGATTCATTCTTCCTTATTATAATACCAGACCCTAAACCCTTACCCAGACTGGCCTTACCAGACTTCATTGTTCATAAGGTCAGTGTTTGACTTCATAACATAAACGAAGGATAATTTTATGGGAAAAAGCTAAGTTTGTTTTCTTTTAAATTGGTGCTGAATTTCTAACTCAGTATTTTTATGGAGATATTTTGAAAGAAGCTCTTGAAGTCTTAGTGATATTGCTAAGCAGTCTTAAGAAAAATTAAACAGACAAGCATCCTAAATGGTCCTAGCTGATTTAAGTTAATTGTGAAAATGAGAAGGGCAAGAGTGCCTTAAAGAAAAAGGAAGATAGAGTAAAAAGTAATTTGAAAAATAAAGGTGGAGTTAGAAAGATATCTGAGAACATGTAGATTAATTAAAAGTCAAAGGCAGATAGAAGTGGTTCATTCATTTTTACAAATTCTTTTATTCATCATCCAACAATTAACTGAGGTCTGATTGAATTCCAGGCACTGTGTTAGGTATTTTGGGAAATATAATATTAATAAAATACAGTTTCTTTCCTCAAATAGCTCACACTTTAATATGTGGACTAAAGACAGAATTTATGCCAGTAATAATATATGACTTTATATGGGGCTTATTTCCTGCTTTATAACATTTAAATATGGAGAAGTATTAGAAATCACCTGTTATAGTTCCTTTAAAGAAAGACTAAGATAACATTTCATGTTGAAAACCAGAATCTGTTTCACTGCTCTGCTTGTTTGGTCAGTGGTGAACTTCTGAAATGCATAAGCAACAACAAAAATATATGTTAATAAGGTTTTAGAATATACAAAACACTGCCATACCCATTATCCTGCCTGATTTGCACAATGTCAGTGCTAGATTTATTACCTCACTGCATAGGTATAGAAGTTAGGACAAAGAGAAGTGAGTGGCTTTCTCAAAGTCACTTGGCTGCTAAGAACTAATTCTGCAGTCCATATCTTTGGAACACAAATGTTCTTCTTTTTATAATCCTGGAGCTATGTGTGCAGTTTAATTTTCTAAGGAATATTTATTTTGATTTTAAGAGTATTATATGCATTTTAAAATGAAAATAATAATATTATTTCATTATTGATTATTCTTTTTATTAGTCTAAAATATACACAACATAGTGTATAAAATACACAAATCTTAAGTGTACAGATCAAGGAAAAAATTTTCATATATCCTGTAACCATCATCCAAATTAAAGTACAGAATACTTCCACAGTCCAGAAAGCTGCATCATATAGCTTTTGAGTTGATATCCCCTTTCCTTCTCCCACACTGACCCTCACAAAAGTAACCACTATTCTGACTTTTATCACCAGAGGTTAGTTTTGGATGTCCTTGAACTTTGTATAGAGTCTTACTATATATTGACATTTGTGCCTGGATTTCTTACTCAGCATTATATCTGTGAGATTTGTCCACATGGTTGCTTGAATTCATAGTTTTTTTTCCTATTTTATTGTTCCATAATATTTCATTATACTCTATAGTATGAATATATTATAATTTTAAAATGCTTGCTATTATTGATGAATATTTCAGTTGTTTCAAGTTTTTGGCTATTATAAACAAAACTTCTATGAACATGTCTTTTGGTGGACATACTAATTTCTCTTGTGTATATATGAGCAGAATTGCCAGGTCATAGGGTATACATGCTTCTGGCTTTAGTTGGTGCTGTCAAACAATTGTTCTAATTGTTCTACTTTCTCATCATCTTACGCGGTTGTCAGTCTTTTTAAATTTGGGGCACTCTGTTTGTAGAGGTATCTCATTGTGGTTTAAATTTGCACTTTCCTGATCAGTACCAATATTGAGTACCTTTTCATACACCCATTGGCCAGTTAGAAATTCTCTTTTGTGCTTATGTTTAAACATTTTTATGTTGAGTTATTTGTCTTTTCCTTGTTAATTCATGGGAGTTCTTTTATGTCGTGGCTATAAATACTGTGTTAGAATATGTATTACAGATATCTTCTCCCAGCCTGTGGCTTACCTGTTTTTCTCACTTAATCATATTTTTGATGAATGAACGTTCTTAAGTTTAATGAATCTCAATTTATCAATTTTTCTTATATGGTTAGTACTTTATCTTTGTTTCTCTCAGGTTCATGAAGATATTCTACAATGTTTCTTCTAGAAACTATGTTGTTTTATACTTAAAATTCGTGTCTATGATACATCTCATATTTATTTTCTATATATTGTGAAGGAAAGGTAATTGGATGGGAGAAAATACCTCATTTTTAAAACTTGTTTTTTCCCCTAGCTTACAAATAATGTGGACAATTCTTTCCACTGCTTCCATTTACTTCTCATTTTTTTAAACCATTATTAGTTGCCCATCCTGTGCTAACACCAGAAATACAGCAGTAAGCAAAACAGACAAACATATCTTGTCCACTTGTATTTCTCCTGTGAGTGTTCTTGGTCATATTCTTTTTCATTTTTTTACTTGGCTGTTTGCAATTGTTTTTTATTTGTATGAGTGCTTTTATATATTTTTAGGTTCTTAAGCTTGTGTTGGTTGTTGATTATTTTTTTTCTCAGACTTTTCACTCATCTTTTGACTTTATGGCGTCTTCTGATATTCAGAAAGTTTAAATTCTTTTGAGGGTACAATCCATCACTCTGACGTTTTACCTTTTAGGTTTTACCGGGCTCAGTGCATCACTTAGAAAGTTTTTCTGTGATAAGAGAAAATCTGACAAAGACTGACTTAAACAAGTAGACCCTTGCTCTGCTATATCACAGGATGTTTGGGGATAGATAGTCTGGGGCTGGTGGTGGAACTCCAGGGTCCTTTCCACTTTTTCTGTTCTATGATTTTTAACACAAGGGCTGTTGTTTTTATGCTAATTTATGGTTGCCAGATGACTGCTGTAGTTTCCTATCCTGGATTCATACTTCAGGCAGGAAAAAAAGGAAGCAGAAGAGGTAGGGCCAGCAGATGTCTGTGTACATCTCATTAGCCAGAATTGTGTCTCATGTACACAGAAAGGCTGGAAATGGAGTTTTCGTTTTTATAGTCTGTATAATAGAAGAAGACAGGAAATAAGCTAGAAATGAAAGATGGATAACTCAGTATACAGATGCTAAATTTAGGAAAAACTCTGTGGTGGATTG
Organism: Globicephala melas; assembly: GCF_963455315.2. Classification (NCBI taxonomy): domain Eukaryota; kingdom Metazoa; phylum Chordata; class Mammalia; order Artiodactyla; family Delphinidae; genus Globicephala; species Globicephala melas. The sequence goes on from NC_083319.1 coordinate 101,332,015, forward strand.
TCAAATCATTACTAGTTGCCTTTAATAATTAACTGTTAATTGTCCTATTATATCTGGAATTTTCTCCAACCTTGTATGGATACACCTGCTCCACACTTATTGCTCCCTCTTGTGGAGGAATTCTTAAATTTTTATGTCTTTGTTTCTTTCAACTCACCAGGCTAGCTGTTGGAAACCTTTCTTTTGTTTCCCAGAAAGTGAAGCTATAGCTTAAATCTGTGGTTCCTCTCTTGCCCACAGACCTGGTCTGTTTTTCTGAAAGCACTTTGTTACAGGTGCTGTCTCTCACTGCTGCACTAGGGAGTGTGCCCAAGTAGCCAGCTGCAGAGTGGGAGGAGGTGTAGGTTTGGCACTTTGTGTGTTGGGTGTGCCTGCAGACCTGGTGGGGAGGGGTCCTCGGGGGAGGTTCTCTCAGAGGCTTGTGGGTGTACTTCCTGCTGAAGTCCTGAGTGCAATCAGCAAGAACTGCATCTCTTTAATGCCTTTTGATCTTCTCATCTGCCTCTTTTCCAAAATGCCCCTGCCCCCAGCCATGGAGTTCCTACCTCAGTGTTCTGGGTGCTGCTGGAGAGAAACATGTTCCTCCAGCAGCATCCTGCACAGGTTGGTTAGCTGGGCACTCACTCACCACTTTCCTTTCCCTCTCAGGAGAGGTTGCTGCTGGCTAATTCAGCCATGTGCTTTGTCACCCTGCGGGAGGCTGTGCTGGCAAAGTTCCTCTTAACCTCTCCAAATGTGTCCAAACTCATGTATATATATATGGTTCCAGTGGCATGCTGGAATATTCCCTCTAGAAGGATGGACTTCTACAAAATCTCTCTCATCCGTAAGTATCTTCTTAAGTCAGCACTCTTCAAAATTTCCCTGACTGTGGGTGAGAAGGGTTGGGCTGGGTTTGCCAGTTCCTCCTCGTTCCATAACCTGAATGGAGGCCTATCTGTCTACTACTGGATGCACAGGTGGGCAAGATTCCTCCCTGGTCTGTCGGCTTATGGTGCTGGGTCCCACAGCTCCCACAGAAGCACTTCTGTTCGTGAACGGATGCCTAGTTAGTCGTTAAAAATGGGGACAAAGAGCATGTTGCTTCAAATAAAAGTTCTAATGACTTTTCTTGAACCCATTAGGGATTTAAAGTTGCAGAGGGGCTTCCTTGGTGGTGCAGTGGTTGAGAGTCTGCCTGCCGATGCAGGGGACATGGGTTCGTGCCCCGGTCCGGGAAGATCCCACATGCCGCAAAGCGGCTGGGCCTCTGGGCCATGGCCGCTGAGCCTGCGCGTCCGGAGCCTGTGCTCCGCAACAGGAGAGGCCACAACAGTGAGAGGCCCACTTACCACAAAAAATAAATAAATAAATAAAGTTTCAGAGAAAACCATCACCTAAAAATCTTATGCCACTGTGATGCTGACATCACTGAGAACCTAATCATTAATTAGATAATTACTTATCTTTTAGATTAATTAACAATAAGAGAAATAAAAATTTTATTTTACTCTCGTTTATTCTTTCTCCAATGCTTTTCTTTTCTTTACCTGGACCCAATATTTGACTTATATCATTTTCCTTCTGGCCTCAAAACTTGCTTTAACATTTTTTTGCAGAGCAGATGTGACAGCAATGAATTACCTCAGATTTTGTTTTTCTGAAAAAGTCTATATTTCTTTTGTTTTTGATAGGTAATTTTGCTGGATATAGAAGTTTAGGTTGGTTTTCTTTTAAAAATACTTTAAATAGGGGCTTCCCTGGTGGCGCAGTGGTTGGGAGTCCGCCTGCCGATGCAGGGGACACGGGTTCGTGCCCCGGTCCGGGAGGATCCCACATGCCGCGGAGCGGCTGGGCCTGTGAGCCATGGCCGCTGGGCCTGCGCGTCCGGAGCCTGTGCTCCGCAGCGGGAGAGGCCACAACAGTGAGAGGCCCGCGTAATGCAAAAAAAAAAAAAAAAAAAAAAAAAAAACTTTAAATAGTTCATCCCATTCACTTCTTGCTTGCATGTTTTTTGATGAGAAGTCCACTGTAGTTCCTGTCCCGTTTCCTCTAGAAGTAAGTTTCCCCTCCACCCTTGCCTTCTTTAAATATTTTATCTTTGTCTTCCTGTAGTTTGAATACAGTTTGCCTAAATATAGATATTTTTGGTGTTTATTCTGCTTAATGTTCCCTGAGCTTCCTGGATCTGTGGTTTGATGTCTGTCATTAATTTTGGGAAATTCCAAGACATTATTCTTCCCTTCCATGGCTGCAGAACTCCCAATCTAATTCCTGGAAGCCCTGAGGCACGTTAACTCTGTTTTTGCCACTTACGTGAGATAGGAAGGCTAAAGGGGGCTAGAGCAGGAGGAATGTCCAGTAGTCCGTCTGGGATAAGGCTCTGGAAAAGTTTCTTAACTGGAGAGTAGGGCTGTGTTATGGAGAGGGAACTGGGCACATTTTACAGTGATTATTCTTCCATTCTCCCATCAGAACCACAAGGAGGAGGTGTTCCTGGTAGTAAAACCCATGAAATTGTGTGTGTGTGTGTGTGTGTGTGTGTGTATGTATGTGGTGTGCGAGGGGTCTTCTAATACTGCATTCCCTAGTAGTTTTCTTACTCTCACACTAGCCCACATTCAGGCTCCAGCAGTTCATCCAGATTACCACTTAAGGGTTCCTACCAGGTTATGGTTCCAGCATCTTCTGCTGCAAGTAAACATATTTCAAATGTGGCTCTCTGGATATACTTCTCTTTTAGTATTTTGAGGTGATGGTTTTCCCTGCAACTTTAAATCCCTGATGTGTTCAAGAAAAGTTATTAGGATTTTTATTTTGTCCAACATGCTCTTATTGTAAGGACAGGAGTGATGACTTTTAAGGTCTTTATTTGCAAGTTAAACCATTGACACTTATTGTGAGTAAAGCTTCTGCTATTTAGCATAGCTGAGGAGGGAGAAGAGAAGCTCCTCTTTCTTGAGTGACTCATATCACTTTCATCTTTATCCTTTCCTATTATTTTTAAGAGAAACTCAAGTTTTTCTCTTTATTCATAAATACAATTTCTGTAATAATTAATCAGCTTTTAATTGTCCCAATTATACTTTCAAAATTAAGTATTCTTAATTTTTGTTAGATTTCCAAAAAACGTATTTCTTGGTCTAATGATTTTTCATTTAAGTCAGTGTTTCCATCTACTTAAGAATTTTAATACTTCCTTGAATTTCATTAAAAATAAAAAATTAAAGATGTTCTAACAAATTCTCTTTTTAAAGCAACTATTTAATGAAAGAAATACTACTTCTAATTTTTTAGATTGGTCCTTTAGTTAAAAATGCAACACTCTTTTCTTATGCTTGACTCATCCTGACAAAGGGGGTCTAAGCTGGTCTAATTGCGTATTGAGAGAGTTCTGTCAGCAATTAGGTGATTCATTATTGGAATCTGTCAGATAAAATTTGTCTTTACTTTGCTGGAATATAGGTACATATAAGTATATTGTATACAGCTATGAAATATAGCTACTGTTATAGAGTAAGGAGGAAGCTATAACTAGCAATATCTAAGTATAAATCTTTGTCTTTGGGGCAAATTATTTCTTTAACGGGTTTGTGGTGGCAACCTTCTTTAAATGGCAGAACTCTCTTGTTATGACATAGCCATGACACCCCCCTGTCATATTTAGCAAGCAACCCATCCACGCCTAGGGTAAGCTAGAAGTAATCCTTGGAATAGGAAGTTTGCTTTGTCAAAACTCTAGTTTCTCTGATATGTCTTTAAGACCTTAAAAATCCCAACACTTGCCCTAAACAGCTATCCCATGAACATATCACTCTAAATTTAGGGTAGCAAAGACTGGTGGTTTATTCCATCTATTTCCCAGTGGACGGTTAGCCCTCCTCTATGATTAATCTGAAATTGGCCAGCTCTCCATCTCTGCTTTTATTTGGTGTATAGTTCTCTCATTTTCTGTAATCATACAGATTTTCCTTTATTTCCTTTGTCTACGGTAGAAAAAATTGGAAGCGAACAGAGAGGAGGGTGGTTTTTAATCCTGTGCACTCAGATTTCCATCTAGATCCTTAAATCTGTTTATTGTTTCCCCAGTCTCCAGGTTAAATCCCAGGTTTGAAGCTTTTCAGATTATTTGATGAATATCATACTGTCAGTGTATTTTAAAATTTTAGAGAGTAACAAAGCAGCCCCATCAGTGTTAGAGATTACAACCCACAAAACAATGAATTTCAGTTTATCTACATCTAGCTGTCTCCTTACACTCCAAGTGACATGTATCTTACAAAAAGTTCTCTCTGTTCTGAGGCCATTTATATACACTGCGACATCTCTAAAGCAAACCCTGAATATTTGATAATTATCACTGGAAAGGCAAATGTTATGGACCCTTCACTATGTGTTAGTTTTTATAGTAGTTCTTTGCATGTGTCTCACCTTAAAATGAAATCTTTCATGAGATTTAGCTCTGAAATTTCTAATTTTGCTATTTCAAAAGCTCTTAAGGTTGGAGGATTTATCATAAGGCAATTTTGCTGAGCAATTGTCAGCCTGGAAAACTTGCTGTCAGAGAAAATTAGAAATAGCTTCACACAACCAAATTAAGAACGGAATTTGGCAATATATTTTGGTTGCCTGCCCAATATTTAATATTACTTCAGGGAATGTCTGCTTTTAATGAAAAATAGATTTGCAGAGTGAAAGAACATTTTTATTTTCTCCTTTATCAAAATTAACGATATAGATTAAGAATAAGGTTGTAGTTTTGCATATTTTTCTTGAATATTGCAGGTATTCTCTAAAGTTAACACATTCCACGTCTTGAAGAAGAATACCCTTATTTTATCCCTCTCCGATCTACCCAAGACTAGCCTTGAATAAAATTGTGAAGGAACTGAAGTTTATTTCCGACTATTCTAGAGTAACTAAGAACATATGATGCCCGTAAAGTCAGAGTGGCCTCTAAGTAAATCTTCCTGAGCCTTAGTTCCTCATCTGTTAAATAAAGATAATATTACCTATGTCCTAGGATTTTTGAGAGGATTAAATGAGATAATATATACAAAACATCCAGTATTGTGCCTCTTACTGAGTAGTAGCTCAATAAATGACAGGTTTTTTTATTGTTTTTAAAAATTATTATTTATTAATAAATGCAAGTTCCCGTAGCCAATTCCTTTTCCTTTGGTGCCTGAAAAAGTAAGTAAAAGAACGAAGTAAAGGGAAGCAGTTTAGGAATAACAAGAGACTAGCTGTTTTGACTTTGAACTGATAATTAGACAGAGTCCTGAATCTGTGTTTCTGTTCAGCAATTTTCTGTTTCTACACAAAACAAAGCAAATACCAACAACAAGCAAACAAATAGAAGCACACACAAAAGGCTTTGTACCATGGCAGAATACTTACTAATAATAATCAATAAGTGTGTATTGTAATCAATGTGACAAAATTATGTCTGTGATTCACAGTGGAAAGTGCTTCTCAATTTTAATTCCAACAATTTTAGAAATATTAATGACAAGATTTTTTTTGTCTTGTTTTTGTTGTGGTTGATCTGTATCTATCTGGATGCCTAAATGCATGGATCAGTTGCAGTATGGTCCTTTCAATGGAACTGAACCTTTGCCTGAGCATATGCCAGCATGAGGTGCAGACTGGAAAAAAAGAACAGCTTTTATGAAATGAGTGATTAAATTCAGTTCATTGCATTCCACCGATTTTCCCCATTTTTTGGATCAGAGCTGTGGTTTGGATTGAGTTCAGAGAGAGAGGTTTTTCAGAAGTTGAATTGTTTATATGATTTCAGGAATTTGTGTAAACCCATGAGTTGTTTGCTGTAGCCTCCTTTTCTTCGCACTTCTTTTAGAATAAAGTCCAAATCCTTTTAACATGGCCCATAAAGTCTCTCCTTTTCTAGCCACATCTCTCACCATCTTCCCCTCACCCTATGTGACTCGGCACTTCTCAGCTTTATTCAATTCTTTGAACCTGTCATATCTTCCCCTACATCTAGACCTTCACATGTGCTATTTCCTCCGCTGTGAAAACCCTTCTACACCTTCTTTGCTTTGCCTTCAGGTCTTCAGTTCTCAGCTTACAAGTGACTTCCTCCAGGAAGCTTTCTCTGATAACCAAGTCAGGGTCAGCTCCCCTCCTGGGTGCCTGTACATTTACATTATAGTAAAATAACATACTGGCTGTTTGTCTATAATACTCACTGTTCCTGTATTCCCATGTGGGTGGAAACCATGTTCATTTCTGTGTCAAATATAGTACCCAGCACGTAAGAAGAACTCAATGAATATTTGTTAAATTAATATACTCGATCTGTATCTTAAATAATAAACGGGGATTTTGTGAAGGTACTTCTGGCCCAAATATACATATGTTTTATTTACCCCTTAGCTATCTGTAGTCCTTTTTTTCCATATCTCTATCATCCTTTTCTGGAATGTGGGTTTTAAGTAGAATATTAAGAACCTTCACAGACAGGTATGTTTAATGGTATTGAGAGCTTAAGTTTATAATGTATATGATGACAAGGCAACATAGCTTAGATGTTAAATGCCAGATTTGGAGTTAGGAAAGCCTGTGTTTAAATCCACCCTTACAGGTGCTGATTCTCAACAGTTTACCTTATCTGTGCAAGACTTAGTTTTATCATCTACAGAATCAGAATAATGATGCATTCATTACTCATAGGATTTCACGACAGTTACATGAGGTATCATATATATTTGATTTATTGAGCATTAGGGACTCAATAGAATATGAGCAGAAGGCCACTTAATTCCTTCTTTGTTTCCATCGTTTCTTTAAAATTGCTCTGCTGACTCCTTCATTTCCCCTGACTGAAATCTCAAACAGATAAGCGTGTTTTCTGATCATTCTTAAGTGTTAGCATATAGTCTCATTTTTCAGGTGTTAAAAAGTCCAACCCATTTTAATTTCAAAACTTTCATTTCTCACTTAATTCTGATCTTTTTCCTGTGTCCAGCTTGATGTTGCCTCAGATTAGAAAAACCGTGGTTGGGAGAAGGTTCTGGGGAACTTGTTCAACATTGCCCCACATTGTTCTTTTCCTCTTCCTCCCCTCGTTCACCACACTGCCTCTGCTCTTGCAGGGTGAAGCCTGGAGAAGGGAAGACCACAAAAGACAGATAAGCTCGTTCTTGCTAGCATAGTTTTACCTGGTATTGGTGCCTTTCTAGTGTGGCAGAGGAAACTGCTGGCCTTTTCTCTCTTGTGCTCTTTTTTTGTTTCTCAGAGGATCTTGTTTCTGGGAATCTTCCTTCTGCTCTTCCCTATGTCTTCATGGCTGTTTGCTTAAGAGCTCCTTCAGCCCATTTCTATCTACTCCAAATAACTTTCTTGAAGGTGACTTATCCCTCCAAGCCTACCTTTTGGACAGGGTTCCTTTCGAGTTGACTCGTGTCTGGTTCCCCTCCCCAGTGCCTACGTCTCTTCTTGTCCTTGAAACTCTAGAAATTCTCAAGGTGAAAGATGTTCTTAATGGGACCCCATCTATTCTCTGTCATGCCAAGCTGCTCTAAACAGCTTCTTTCCTTTAGAAGTTTTTGTTGTTGTTGCCATTGTGGAGGTGGTTATAAGTCAGGTACCAGCCCACTCCCCCAAACTTTAGAGAACCTGTGTCAAGATTTCTGAAACTCATTTTATTTGGATGGGGATGGGGTGGGAGAAAGGAAAAATAGCATCTTGAAATGCTCTTGCTAAGGAAATGCTTACTCTCCAACACCTCTTCCCCAGTTGTCAAGCATTCCTGGTTGTGTGTGTCCTCTAGGTGTCCCAGTGTTTGCTAAGCCTGTTTGCCGGACTACCTGTTAGATGATCTGGTATCTCTCTTTAGAACTTTGGCTACTCATTACGTTTTGGTTTCAGGTTTGGGGAACCAACCAATATTAACATGATGAGAAAACATCTCATTTGATATCCTGTTGCACATGTCAAGTTTACATGTAATATAGGTAATTAGTAAGTGGTGTAGTAATTAGCTTGTTATTAAAGCAAAGCAGATGTGTCAGCGTCAATTCTGTCATATTGAGTCATTCTCCCTTTTAAGGATGGTAGGAAGATTTAAGTGCTGAATGTTATATAAAATGAAGGATGAAAGAGAACTATGTCTGTCTATGCCATAATCACCACCTAGTAGCTTTCCACTCCGGTTAGAGAAAGAGGTAGGGGGAAAGGATTTCTATTTCCTCACATATATTGGGATTTGATTCCAAATGCTGTTTCTTTGGCTTGGAATCTCCTCTCATCTACCCTTTGACCCATTTGCTTAGAAAATTCCTATTTATTCTTTAAGACATAGGAAATGTTTTATTGTATTTTGAAGCTTTTCCCATTCTGTCTCCAGAGTTGGTCTTCCTTCATGCTCTTATAACGCTCTATGTAGACCTTTATTTGGACACTTGGAAAATTGTATTTTACATTTTTGTATTCACAATATTCTAAGAGAGAGAACCACACCTTATCATTATTTCTCAGGTATCCAGCATACTTGAGGGGGCCCAAGTTGGCTTTCAATAAAAATCTATAGAATAGATATATCACAGTTAATTTGCTTATGTTGGCTCTCTAAAGTCAGAATGTTAAACACAAGTTGGAATATGCAATGGAGCTTTGACTAAAATGTAATATTGGTGGAAATTTTATGGTTAGAAATATATAATACTCTGAGAAATATTTATTTCATGTCCCAGGTATAGCTATCCTTTCTATTGTTCTTATCAAGAAACATTTAAGCCCACTATACATCTCATGTTTCTTCCACCTCAACCTTAAAAACCATTCCAGGTATGCCAACAGTACTTTTCAAGAAACAGAGTCAAAATATAAAGGCCTCATTTTATACAACAGATATATTGGGGGAGATATTTTCTACTTTTGATACAAGTTTTGTAGCATAGTTTATTTGTATTAAGACCTTCAATGGATCAGTGGAAATAATAAACTTAACATTTGCAAAGAATGCTCCTGTTTACACAAACACTATTATAGTTATTATCTCACTTATTTCTTAACACATTATGAGGTGGTGGGTTTATCATCCTCATTATAGGAAAATCGAAGCCCGGAGAGTTTAATAATTTGCCCAACAGCACGTAAGTAAGACGTAATATATAGGTTCATTATTCAAATCAATTCTCCTGACTCAAGGTTCCATATTCTTTTCATTATACCAAAGCTCATTTTGTAAGCTATACAATTAATAACAACAAAAGGTTGTAAATATGATTTATCCGGAACAGATCTAATGCATAATCTATTTATAGGTAGTGTTATCAGGCAGCCAATATTCAATACAAGAAATTATATTAAAATATTGTGTAAATGTATACTAAATTTTCATATTTTTATACACTTCATACTTTTAAAAATGCTTTAATTTCTCTGCTGCTTCTCACAATAATCCAACTCTGAGACTTTTCCTCCGTTACTATCTTAATAACTCATAAATATTCCAAAAATATATATAAATTCAAGCATTTTGTGACATTTCATAATACAGAAACTTGATTACAAGGTTCTGGGAAAATGAAACCATAAATTATAATGCCATGTATAGATTTGAAACAGAGACATACTCTCTTCTTTTAGTGGTAAAGCGATTGTTCACCCATTTATTCACTAACTAATTGTGCTGCTATCATCATTAAGGAACAGGCTTTAGACCTGCAGAAGACACTAAAATTAATAAAGTTTATCCTTTGCTATCAAGTGCCTTATATCAAGTACCTTCACATATTTGAGATTAAAATATATGACATAAACTTACACGATTCAAATATTTAGTAGGAAAGGATAAAAGCCTAAAGAAGCATTGATGTTCTGTGGAAAGAGACTAATACCACGTCAGGGAATCAAGAAACACTTTAGGGGAAAGAAGACATTTGAATGGGACCTTGAATGATATAGGCAAATGAAAACAACATGGAAGAATCTTCTAGTCTCAGCGAATAATAAAATCAAAGGCAAAATTTGAAAGCCCAGGCTGAGTTTTGGAAATGATTTGCCAGGTCATAGAATGTATGAAAAGGAGTACAGGAAGATAGATCTCAAAAGGTATTTGAGGCCAGGTAGTGAAAAGCCTTGATTATCAAACAAGGAGGTGGATTTTATTCAGTGCACCATGGGGAGCTACCAAAGGATTCTGATTAGGAAAGTGTCACAAATTGGGAACTATAATCTATAAACGTTTTGATATTTAAAAAAAAGTAGAAGAGGTATCAATCTGAATGACCGTAATTGTAGATCTGATTATGTCATCCTTCTTAAATATGCTTCAATGATTTTTTTGTCTTTAGGAAACAATGAAAATATAACATTTCTGAGAAGACCCCGTGTTCTTTCTCTTTTTTGCTTCTCCATATGCCTTCACTTATCCCAACATGCTGTGCTCGCTCACTCAAGATACCTTTACATATGCTATTTTCTCTGCCAGGAAAATACTTCCTCCGTCTTCTTTCTGGACTAACTTCAAGAATATGTGTAACCGTTATTACTTCCAGGAGATCTTGTAGTCTCTCTATAAAATAGTAAAATCTAAAAAATAAAAAAAATAGTAAAATCTCCCTAGCTATGTGTCTCCATAGTCCCATGAACTTCTGTTCTGATGCTTATTGCATTTTATTATAATTAGTTGTTTAATTTTGTGTCTTCCCAGTTATATTATAAGCTCTCTGGAAGCATAAACTGTGTCTGTCTTGTAGAATTATGTATCCCTAGCACAGTGCCTAGTTCATGGAGGTTTCTTTACAAATATCTCTGGAATATAAATGTGTGTATATATGGAAGAAATCCACATATGAAAGAAATCCTAGAGTAGCAGCAAAGATATACATACTATCTTATAGCTAAGAATGAAGATTATAATAGCAAATAAACACTTTAACAAGTTACCTTGTACGTCCTTCCTTATATAGATTAGAATGACCAAGCTTTTTGGTTGAGTGAAGTCAAATCATATATATTTCTGTCCACGGTGCTAAATATTAATATTTTGCCCTTGAGAATTGTTATTTCTCTGGGAGTCGGAGAGTGGGAAATGTGCTTCTTGTCTCTTGTGCATGAACTTACATGGATGTGCCTCCTATCACCATCATCATCATCATATCACCATCATCATTATCATCATTGTCATCATCACAGCAGCTCTCATTTTCTGATCGCCTACAATGTGCTAATCTTTGTGCTAAGAGTTTTATTCATCTTGTTTCACTTAATTTAAGCAACAGTATAAGGCAGTCTCTGTTTTGTTTAATGGGGAATTGATAGTGTTCCTTTAACCCATTAGCACCTCCCATCTATACCTTATCAACAGGTCACCTTTCTCTCCAGAAATGAAGCCTCTCATCTGTGGAATTCCCTTCCTCAATGGATTCCAGAGTGTCTTAAGCCATCTGTTCCCCTCTATCACCACTCCTATCCAGTCCCAAATCTACCCTCTTTTCTCGTTGGCCTCAGGCCTCAGTCACTAGGGGCAGATCAATGAGGCTGAAGAAGGGTATGAAGAGAAGTGCTCCTCCTTGGTCTGGGGCCAGCATCAAGCATCAGAACTCTTTAAGGTGGCTATTTCTCCTCTTTAATTTTTATAAAAACAATGTAAAATGGACCAAAGGAGAAGATGTAAGTCCATAGATAGCTAGGTCTTAGACATGAGGTTGGCATTGAGAGTGAGGTAGTACTCAAATTCACAAGGTGATAGGAGCAGATCCTTGTAGGGACATGAAATGAGCAAACTACTCAAATAGGAAAGGGATGAATAGAAAGGAATTGGAATAGAGACTTGCAATGGAGGCTAAGACTAAAGCCTAATTAGATGAACTGAGCCTGCAGTGATGGTGAACCAGGGGGAGCTTGAAGATACTCTAAGGACCAGGGAGAGGCTAAGATTTATGGTGGAAGGTCAGCAAACAGAGCACTGAGAAGCTGGGGCAACAGCAGCGAGTGAAATCAGGCAAGAATACTACATTCGTTGAAAGGAATCGTATCTAACTCCTAATTTGAAACAAAAGGGAGTTTACATTAGATGCAGTGGCAGAAATATTTATGTATATTTTACTTCATTTGATCCTCAGAACAACTATAGGTGATGCTGTTGCCCCATTTTTTCACGTTGAAAAGCACAATTTGCAACATGATTCTTGGTTTCATACAGAAAGTGCAATGTTAAAAACAGGAGAAACTGGGCTTCCCTGGTGGCGCAGTGGTTGAGAGTCCGCCTGCCGACGCAGGGGACACGGGTTCGTGCCCCCGTTCGGGAAGATCCCACATGCCGCGGAGCGGCTGGGCCCGTGAGCCATGGCTGCTGAGCCTGCGCGTCTGGAGCCTGTGCTCCGCAACGGGAGAGGCCACAACAGTGAGAGGCCCATGTACCGCCAAAAAAAAAAAAAAAAAAAACAACAACACGAGAAACTATGGTGAAACAGCAATTTCCTTTTTACTATGATCATTTTAGATATGAGCACTGTCACATCACTGTCTTTCTTAAGTAGCCAGAATTCTTAGAACTGGGGAAAAAAAAAAACGAAAGGAAAAAAGAAAGAAATCCTGCTTAACCACTATCTGATGGCTGGAAGTAGTTTTTCCTTAACACCATGCCAGAGAACATTTTTGCTCTGTGAGCTGTTGCTATGCTAGCCTTAGCCCTGGGATCAAACACTTTACATGCGTTGGCCCTGGGAGAGTGCCCATCTCCCTAAATGTTTGGTTTAGTAAAAGCTAGTGTTTGAACTCAATGATGAGGTCATCTGATTGACTATAGTTAATATTAACATAGGCTGGGGATGAGTTCAAGAATTTGGAGCTCTCCCTTATATTCTCTGTCCACCCCCCCAAAAAATTGAGTATGGAGAAGATGAATCTCGGTTGTCCTTAGAATAAATCTATGCAGCAAGTAAAGGTTTTGGTTAGTCTATGGCCAATATCTATGTGCCTGTTCCCTTATAGAATTGTCAAAACTTACAGAGCAGAATCACAACATTTGGAGGACAGAGAGACTACTGCAGTCTTGAAGTTTTTCCACCCATTTGCCTACTTCTTCATCATGCTGTCAGGGGACTGAGTGTCACAAATGTCAAAATATTTTTTTTTCCCTAGGTAGATTTTTTTTTTCTCCCTGTTGGTGATCAATCAGACAGTATTTCTTTGAGCAGAGAATCATTTTGGCAGGATGCCTAGCATTGTGCTGATGAATGAAAGTCCCTAGATTATAATATGCACCTCTGTGCAAAAAAACTATACTGCAATATGTAAAGTTACCCATATAATGAGAAAAGAACGCAATGGAAAATTTGGAACACTAGTGGCTCTGTTCTTAAGGTCTATCAGAAGTTTTTTGCCTTCAGGCAATAATTTGGGGTGTCTTATAGTGAGTGGCAAAGGAACTTAATCAGTACACTAATATGTCTTTATCATTGGACTGTACTTTCCCCCTGCTTAGGAAAATGGTTCCCTCAAGATTGGGATAATGAGCCAGACTTGTGTGGTGAAGTAAAGGGTCACACACAGTGTAGGTGAGATCTTTAGAAAGGGACTCCGAATTGCAAAACTTGGCTTTATAATTTCTAAACTGTGAAACCATTATATTCAACCTATTACAGTATCCAGAACCCTCTGTGAAAGAATTTTTTTTTTTTAAACCAGGAAGCTAAAGGACTACTTTAGAGCCAGAAAACATTTTTTCCATCACAGTCATACATATGAAACTACAATCAGGTTAGAAGGCAGTTGATGAACATCTGGGATCAGGGAAAGAAGAGTTTAATAGAGCTTTCCATGTGTAAATAATCTCAACCTCAAACTATTCTGTTTGCTTGATATTGACTAGTGGGAGGAAAAGAAAAGAGTGATGAGGTAGAGAAGCGGTGGAAACATTTATAAGGATACAGGACTTGTCTCCAGAGGTTATCTATCTTTGTCCAATATAGTCAACAAAGAATCATGACAAATGTGTGGTTTTATTCTGTCTTGAGTAGACATCTAAGGTGGCATCATCTAACATGGGATATAAGACAAAAAGACATTTATGGTACTAGTAATACTTTTAATTGGGTATGTGGCACCATTGGTTTCCAGGTACTTAGAATGCTTGCAGCGGCATCAGGGAAAAGCTAAAATGTTGGGAAGCAAGTACCAGCCTTCTAGAGAAAGGCATTGATGAGACAGCGTGGTAGGGAGTCCAAGCAATATTCAACCCAGCTGGAGATGCAGATAGATCTCCAGGCCCAGCAGGAACCTTCAGTGCCAGGTAAGAATTAGAAAGCAGAAATCTAATTAGATGCAATGAACCAACATGCATGGAGAAGAAAAATCTTCCACTGATTATGGAAACTATCCAGTATATTAGGAACACAACAAAGTCTTAAATTTCTCTTGCTGCTGAGGCTGAAGTTTTTAAAATACTCCTGGACCTGAAAGGCTTGTTTGTGAAAGGTTTGGGGACTTAAAGTTAGTGTTTTTCAAGCTTTCTTTTAAAAGATCTTGTACCACTCTCTCCCACCCACCTTCTCTGCCCACTTTCTAAAGGAATGAAGAATTGAGTGATAACCATGGAGTGGAAATCTCTAGGCAGGAGTTCCAAATATCTTCATGTGCAAGTGCCCAGTGGAGATTTTTTGTGTCATGCAGACTCATTGACAGAATATGGGTTTAGAGTTTTCAGTAAACTCTGTTAAAACTTCAATTCTATTTTATGAATTTCAGTTTTGGTCATTCTTTATTTGCCCAGTTTTATTGAGATGCAATTGACACATAACATGATGAAAGTTTAAGGTATACAATGTGATTATTTGATACACATGTATACTATGAAATGACTATGACGATTAGATTAGTTAATATATCCATCACCACACATAATTACCTTTGTGTGTGTGTGCGTGCACGTGTGTGTGTGTGCGTGTGTGTGTGGTGAGAAGACTTAAGATTTACCTTCTTAGCAGCTTACAAGTATACAAAACAATGTTTTTAACTATATTCACATGCAGTACCTAAGATCCCCAGAATTTATTCATCTTATAACTCGAATTTTGTACCCTTTGACTAGCATGCCTTTATTTTTCTGATGCCCCAGCCTTTGGCAACCACGAATCTACTCACTGTTTCCATGAGTTTGGCTTTTTTAGATTCTACATATAAGTGAACTCATTCAGTATTTGTATTTCTCTATTTGACTTATTTCACTTAACGTAATGTCCTCAAGATTCATGCATGTTGTTGCAAGTGGCAGGTTTCCTTCTTTCTCATGGCTGAGTAATATTCCATTGTGCATGTCACATTATCTTCATCCATTCTTCCATCCGTGGACACTTAGATTGCTTTCATGTCTTGGATATTTTGAATAATGCTACATCAAACGTGAGGGTTCAGATATCTCTTTGAGAGAGGGATTTCATTTCCTTCAGCTATATACCCGGAAGTGAGATAGCTAGATTATATGGTAGTTCTGTTTTTAGTTTTGAGAAACCTCCATACTGTTTTCGACAGAGGCTGTACCAATTTATATTCCCACCAACAGTGTACAAGGGTTCCCTTTTCTCCACATCCTCGCCAGCGTTTGTTATTTGTGTTCTTTTTGATGATAGCCATTCTCACAAGTGTGAGGTGATATCTCATTGTGGTTTTGATTTACATTTCCCTGATAATTAGCGATATTGAGCATCTTTTCATGTGCCTGTTGGCCATTTGCATGTTCTCTTTGGAAAAATGTCTATTCAGTTCTGCTGCCCCTTTTTTAATCGGGTGGTTTCGTTTATTTTGTTGTTGAGTTGTTTAAGCCGTTCATACACATTGGATATTAATCCCTTATAGGTCATATCATTTACAAGTATTTTCTCCCATTCAGTAGGTTGCCTTTTCATTTTGTCAGTGGTTTCCTTTGCTGTGCAAAAGCTTTTAAGTTTAATTATGTCCCATTTGTTTATTTTTGCTTTTATTTCCTTTACTTTAGGAGGCAGATCAAAAAAAATATTGTTGTGATTTATATCAAAGAGTGTTCTGCCTATGTTTTCCCCTAGGAATTTTATAGTATCTGGTCTTATATTTAGGTCTTTAATCCATTTTGAGTTTATTTTTGTATATAGTGTTAGCAAATGTTCTAATTTCATTCTTTTACGTGTAGCTGTCCAGTTCTCCCAGCACCAGTTATTGAAGAGAGTATCTTTTCTCCATTGTATATTCTTGCCTCCTTTAGCAAAGATTAATTGCCTAGGTCATTGATTTTAATCTATTCAGTTTTTCTAACATAAGCATTTAATGTCACCTATTCTCTCTAAACATTGCTTTACCTTGATCTGACAGATTTTGATGTATTGTGTTCCTTTTCATTAGTTCACAATATTTTCTAATTTCCCTTGTGGTAATTCCTTGACCCAATTTCCTTTAGAAATTGGGTGTTAGATTTCCAAATACATGAATATTTTTCAGATTTCTTTTTGTTGTGAATTCTGATTTAATTCTATTGTGTCCAATTATATTTGTAAAATTTTAATGATAAAATTTTGCATTTATTGAGACTTATTTACTTTATGGAGACTTGTAGACAAGAATATGTTTTATCTTAGAAAAATTCCATATTCCATAAAAGAATATGCATTCTTCTGGTCGTGGTGGTGTGGAATGGTCTCTAAACATCAAGTCAAGTTGCTTGATAGTATTATTCAACTTTTCTATAACTTTCCTGACTTTTCACTCACTTCCTTTCTATCAATTATTGACAGAGGAATTTGAAATCTCCAGCAATAATTGTGGATTAATTTTTTTCCTTTTAGTACTTACTGTTTTTATTTGATATATTTAAAGCCATGTTAATAAGTGAGTACATTTTTAGGGTGCTTATTTCTTCTTTATTAACTAAATGGTTCCTTTATCATTATGCAGTGACCATCTCTGTCACTGGTAATATTTTTTGGTTGTTCTGTACCTACTTAGTGTGATATTAATGTAGCTACTCCTATTTGTGTGTATGTATGTGTGAGTGTGAGTGTACATGCATGGTATAATTTTTATATTTTTAACCTACATATGCCTTTATATTTAATGTTAACTTCTCACAGATAGAATGCAGTTTGACTGTCCTTTTTCATCTAATCTGTATAACTCTGCCTTTCAATTGGTATATTTTTATAATTCGCATTTAATGTAATTTTTAAAAAATGTTTATTTATTTTCTTATTAGTCATCCATTTTATACACATCAGTGTATACATGTCAATACCAATTGCCCAATTAATCACACCCCCCCACCCTCCGCTGCTTTCTCCCCTTTGTGTCCATAAGTTTGTTCTCTACATTGTGTCTCAATTTCTGTCCTGCAAACTGGATCATCTGTACCATTTTCTAGGTTCCACATATATGTGTTAATATATGATATTTGTTTTTCTCTTTCTGACTTACTTCACTCTGTATCACAGTCTCTAGATCCATCCACGTCTCTACAAATGACCCAATTTCATTCCTTTCTGTGTCTGAGTAATATTCCATTGTATATATGTGCCACATCTTCTTTATCCATTCGTCTGTCAATGGGCATTTAGGTTGATTCCATGACCTGGCTATTGTAAATAGTGCTGCAATGAATATTGCAGTGCATGTGTCCTTTTGAATTATGTTTTTCTCAGGGTATATGCCCAGTAGTGGGATTGCTGGGTCATATGGTAGTTCTATTTTTAGTTTTTTAAGGAATCTCCATACTGTTCTCCATAGTGGCTGCATCAATTTACATTCCCACCAAGAGTGCAAGAGGGTTCCCTATTCTCCACTCTCTCTCCAGCATTTGTTGTTTGTAGATTTTCTGATGATGCCCATTCTAACTGGTGTGAGGTGATACCACATTGTAATTTCGATTTGCATTTCTGTAATAATTAGTGATGTTGAGCAGATTTTCATGTGCTTCTGTATGTCTTCTCTGGAGAAATGTCTATTTAGGTCTTCTGCCCACTTTTGGATTGGGTTGTTTGTTTTTTTAATATTGAGCTGCATGAGCTGTTTATATATTTTGGAAATTAATCCTTTGTCCAGTGATTCATTTGCAAATGTTTTCTCCTATTCTGAGGGTTGTATTTTCGTCTTGTTTATGGATTCCTTCGCTGTGCAAAAGCTTTTAAGTTTCATTAGGTCCCATTTGTTTATTTTTGGTTTTATTTCCATTACTCTAGGAGGTGGATCAAAAAAGATCTTGCTGTGATTTATGTCAAAGAGTGTTCTTCCTATGTTTTCCTCTAAGAGTTTTATAGTGTCTGGTCTTACATTTAGGTCTCTAATCCATTTTGGGTTTATTTTTGTGTGTGGTGTTAGGGAGTGTTCTAATTTCATTCTTTTACATGTAGCTGTCCAGTTTTCCCAGCACCACTTATTGAAGAGACTGCCTTTTCTGCATTGTATATCCTTGCCATAGATTAGTTGACCATAGGTGCGTGGGTTTACCTCTGGGCTTTCTATCCTGTTTCATTGATCTGTATTTCTGTTTTTGTGCCAGTACCATAATGTCTTGATTACTGTAGCTTTGTAGTATAGTTTGAAGCCAGGAAGTCTTATTCCTCCAGCTCCATTTCTTTCCCCTCAATACTACTTTGGCTATACAGGGTGTTTTGTGTCTCCATACAAATTTTAAGATCTTTTTGTTCTAGTCCTGTAAAAAATGCCATTGGTAATTTGATAGGGATTGCATTGAATCTGTAGATTGCTTGGAGTAGTATAGTCATTTTCACAATATTGATTCTTCCAATCCAAGAACATGGTATATCTCTCCATCTGTTGGTATCATCTTTAAATTCTTCCATCAGTGTCTTACAGTTTTCTGCATACAGGTCTTTTGTCTCCCTAGGTAGGTTTATTCCTAGGTATTTTATTCTTTTTGTTGCAATGCTAAGTGGGAGTGTTTCCTTAATTTCTCTTTCAGATTTGTCATTATTAGTGTATAGGAATGCAAGAGAGTTCTGTGCATTAATTTTGTATCCTGCAACTTTATCAAGTTCATTGATTAGCTCAAGTAATTTTCTGGTGGCATCTTTAGGATTCTCTATGTATAGTATCATATCATCTGCAAACAGTGACAATTTTACTTCTTCTTTTCCAATTTGGATTCCTTTTATTTCTTTTTCTTCTCTGATTGCCGTGGCTAGGACTTCCAAAACTATGTTGAATAATACTGTTGAGAGTGGGCATCCTTGTCTCGTTCCTGATTTTAGAGGAAATGGTTTCAGTTTTTCACCATTGAGAATGATGTTTCTGTGGGTTTGTCATATATGGCCTTTATTATGTTGAGGTAGGTTCCCTCTGTACCCACTTTCTGGAGAGTTTTTATCATAAATGGGTGTTGAATTTTGTCAAAAGCTTTTTCTGCATCTATTGAGATGGTCATATGGTTTTCATTCTTCAATTTGTTAATATGGTGTATCACATTGATTGATTTACATATATTGAAGAATCCTTTCATCCCTGGAATAAATCCCACTTGATCATGGTGTATAATCCTTTTAATGTGTTGTTGGATTCTATTTGCTAGCATTTTGTTGAGGATTTTTGCATCTATATTCGTCAGTGATATTAGTCTGTAATTTTCTGTTTTTGTAGTATCTTTGTGTGGTTTTGGTATCAGGGTGTTGGTGGCCTCATAGAACGAGTTTGGGTGTTTTCCTTCCTCTTTAGTTTTTTGGAAGAGTTTGAGAAGGATGGGTGTTAGCTCTTCTCTAAATGTTGGATAGAATTCAACTGTGAAGCCATCTGGTCCTGGACTTTTGTTTGTTGGAAGATTTTTAATCACAGTTTCAATTTCATTACTTGTGATTGGTCTGTTCATATTTTCTATTTCTTCCTGGTTCAGTCTTGGAAGGTTATACCTTTCTAAGAATTTGTCCATTTCTTCCAGGTTGTCCATTTTATTGGCATAGAGTTGCTTGTAGTAGTCTCTTAGGATACTTTGTGCTTCTGCGGTGTCTGTTGTAACTTCTCCTTTTTCATTTCTGATTTTATTAATTTGAGTCCTCTCCCTCTTTTTCTTGATGAGTGTAGCAAATGGTTTATCAATTTTGTTTATCTTCTCAAAGAACCAGCTTTTAGTTTTATTGATCTTTGCTATTGTTTTCTTTGTTTCTATTTCACTTATTTCTGCTCTGATCTTTATGATTTCTTTCCTTCTGCTAACTTTGGATTTTCTTTGTTCTTCTTTCTCTAGTTCCTTTAGGTGTAAGGTTAGATTGTTTATTTGAGATTTTTCTTGTTTCTTGAGGTAGGCTTCTATAGCTCTAAACTTCCCTCTTAGAACTGCTTCTGCTGCATCCCATGGGTTTTGGATCGTCGTGTTTTCATTGTCATTTGTGTCTAGGTATTTTTTGGTTTCCTCTTTGATTTCTTCAGTGATCTCTTGGTTATTTAGTAACGTATTGTTTAGCCTCCATGTGTTTGTGTTTTTTACGTTATTTTCCCTGTAATTCATTTCTAATCTCCTAGCAATGTGGTCAGAAAAGATGCTTGATATGATTTCAGTTTTCTTAAATTTACTGAGGCTTGATTTCTGACCCAAGATGTGATCTATCCTGGGGAATGTTCCCTGTGCACTTGAAAAGAAAGTGTAATCTGCTGTTTTTGGATGGAGTCCTATAAATATCAATTAAATCTATCTGGTCTGTTGTGTCTTCTATAGCTTGTGATTCCGTATTAATTTTCTGTTTGGGTGATCTGTCCATTGGTGTAAGTGAGGTGTTAAAGTCCCCCACTGTTATTGTGTTACTGTCGATTTCCTCTTTTATAGCTGTTATCAGTTGCCTTATGTATTGAGGTGCTCCTATGTTGGGTGTATATATATTTATAATTGTTATATCTTCTTCTTGGATTGATTGCTTGATCATTATGTAGTGTCCTTCCTTGTCTCTTGTAACATTCTTTATTTTTAAGTCTATTTTATCTGATATGAGTATTGTTGCTCCAGCTCTCTTTTGATTTCCATTTGCATGGAATATCTTTTTCCATCCCCTCACTTTCAGTCTGTATGTGTTCCTAGGTGTGAAGTGGGTCTCTTGTAGACAGCAAATATATGGGTCTCGTTTTTGTATCCATTCAGCAAGCTTGTGTCTTTTGGTTGGAGCATTTAATCCATTCACATTTAAGGTCATTATCGATATGTATGTTCATATTACCATTTTCTTAATTTGGGGGGTTTTGTTTCTGTAGGTCCTTTCCCTCTCTTGTGTTTCCCACTTAGAGAATTTTCTTTAGCATTTGTTGTAGAGCTGGTTTGGTGGTGCTGAATTCTCTTAGCTTTTGCTTATCTGTACAGCTTTTGATTTCTCCATCGAATCTGAATGAGATCCTTGCTGGGTAGAGTAATCTTGGTTGTAGGTTCTTCCCTTTCATCACTTTAAGTATATCATACCACTCCCTTCTGGCTTGTAGAGTTTCTGCTGAGAAATCAGCTGTTAACCTTATGGGAGTTCCCTTGTATGTTATTTGCCCCTTTTCCCTTGCTGCTTTCAATAATTTTTTTTGTCTTTAACTTTTGTTAATTTGATTACTATGTGTCTCGGCGTGTTTCTCCTTGGGTTTATCCTGTATGGGACTCTCTGTGCTTCCTGGACTTGGGTGGCTCTTTCCTTTCCCATGTTAGGGGAGTTTTCGACTATAATCTCTTCAAATATTTTCTCGAGTCTTTTCTCTCTCTCTTCTCCTTCTGGGACCCCTATAATGAGAATGTTGTTGAGTTTAATATTGCCCCAGAGGTGTCTTAGGCTGTCTTCATTTCTTTTCATTCTTTTTTCTTTATTCTGTTCTGCAGCAGTGAATTCCACCATTCTCTCTTCCAGGTCACTTATCAGTTCTTCTGCCTCAGTTATTCTGCTATTGATTCCTTCTAGTGTATTTTTCATTTCAGTTATTGTATTGTTCATCTCTGTTTGTTTGTTCTTTAATTCTTCTAGATCTTTGTTAAACAGTTTTTGCATCTTCTCGATCTTTGCCTCCTTTCTTTTTCCAAGGTCCTGTATCATCTTCACTATCAATATTCTGAATTCTTTTTCTGGAAGATTGCCTATCTCCATTTCTTTTAGTTGTTTTTCTGGGGTTTTATCTTGTTCCTTCATCTGGTACATAGCCCTCTGCCTTTTCATCTTGTCTATCTTTCTGTGAATGTTGTTTTCCACAGGCTGCAGGATTGTAGTTCTTCTTGCTTCTGCTGTCTGCCCTCTGGTGGTTGAGGCTGTCTAAGAGGCTTGTGGAAGTTTCCTGATGGGAGGGCATGGTGGTGGGTAGAGCTGGCTGTTGCTCTGGTGGGCAGAGCTCAGTAAAACTTTAATCCAATGTAATTGTTTATATGCATGGCTTTAAATCTACCATCTTGTTATTTATTTTTTCCCATATGTAAGTCCTTTGTTTTTCTCCTTTCTTTTAGATCAGTTAAATATTTTTCATAACTTGATTTTTATTTCCTTGTTGCCTTTTTTGTCTAGCATTTACATATACATATAATTTTTAATTTATAACAACCTTCATTTTAATAATAGTATACTGCTCCATGCATATCATAAGATAGTAAGAGATATTGCTGGCTATAGAACTACAGGTTGACTTTGTTTTCTAGTACTTCAACACTGTTGCTTCACTGCATTCTGGCTTGTGCTGTTTTTGCTTAGGAGTTTATCATCATTTTTACCTTTGTGGTTTTGTGTGTACTGTGTCTTTTTTCCATGGCTGTTTTTAACAATTTTACTTTATTGTTGTTTGGCAATAATTGGGTTATGATGTGTCTTCTTGTGATTTTCTTCATGTTTATTCTGCTGGGGTTTTTTGAGCTTCTTAGTTCTGTGGGATTATAGTTTCCTTCAAATTTTTGAGAATTTTAGCAATTATTTCTTCCAAAAATTTTTTGTCTCACTTCTTGCTCCTTTTCTTCTAAGATTCCAATCATGTATTTGTTACACTGCTTGATACTGCCCATAGCTCATTGTTACTCTGTTTATTTTTCAGTCTTTTTTCTCTGTGTTTTATTTTGGATAACTTCTCTTGCTATGTTTCTAAGTTCTAAGTTTTTTTTCTTCTTCATAATATCATGTCAGGGTGCTTTTATGTTAAACTTTATATTTTTATTCCCAGAAGTTAAATTCATGTCTTAAAATCTTCCATCAATCTTTTTATAATGCTCATGCTTTCCTCCATCTTCTTGAACATATTGAGTTATATTTACAGTAACTATTTTAACATCTTTATTCACTAATTTATCATTTGTGTTCTTTCTGAGTCTGTCCCTGTTGATTGACTTTTTCTACTTATTATTAGTTATATTTTTCTGCTGCTTTTCATGACTGATAAAGTATAACTGTATTTCAATTATTGTTACTTTTATGTTCTTGGGTTTTAGATTTTCTTTTACTTTTTAAATATATTTATTTGGTCTATATTCTGGGACATAGGTACATTACTTAGAAGTTTGTTTTTACCTTAGTTATGTGGATTAAGAGCAGCTTTTTGTGTAGGGTTAATTTGTCCCAACTAGTGAAACAATACACTTTTGCGGTCTCTACTCTAGAGTTGGCAAACATTTTCCTCTCAAGGGCCAGATAGTAAAACTCGCTCCAGGCAGTAATCTGGGGTAATCATAGGACTCTTAGTTTGGTTTAGTAGTTTGAGTCTTAGAAAATCATTGTCATGATTTTATCTGTTGTCCAATGTCTGAAAGCTGTTATTTATAGCAGTTTATATTTATATATTTTGACTTTTTTTAGACAGGTATGTAAATCTGGTCTCTATTACTCTGTCATAACTGGGAGCAGGAGTCACTTCCTTAAGTACTTTCTATTATACTTACAAAGTCTCAATGCTATTCATATTGTCTTTGTACCAGGATTCCAAGGGGATAAATTCTAACTTTAAAAAATATGTTTTACTCGTTTTAGTTCTTTATGTACATTTTACTTGTGAGTTGAGACTTTGAAAGTCATCATTCATTATGGCATTTATTAATATAAAGTTTCTGAATCTTTCAACATTATTTCCTCTGAACTTATAGAAACTTGTAAATGTAAGAGGAAAATCTTCTGCCTTGTTTTTACTTTTCATTTTTTCCCACAAGCACATATTTAAACTTATTCTGCTAAAACTGCTCTTGATACTTACCATTTCCTATTCATATTAATGGATTTTGATTAAGAGACATTTCCTGCTCTATTCTCCCTGGTTTTCTAAAGGAGTATTTTTCTGTCAAATCCTAGCTTAAGGCTGAGAAGGAGGGAGGCTGAGAGGGTTCTGGCACAGCTTAGACCTTATTATATTTCAAGATTAAAATAAAAGAGTGGCAGTGAGTAGAACACTAAGAGAGAGACAAGAAAACAAGGCATTTGACATTTTAATGTGGGGTTGCACCCAGGGATGGAAGCAATTAGAAAGTCTAGGCAGGTAAATATCAAGATGTCCTTAGCTAGATGACAGAACAAAGTTGTCACTGAGCTCTTGGTTTTAGTCTGATGCCATGTGTACTATATCTGGTAAGACTTCTCTGGTAGTTGTACATGTGGCCTATACTCTTCCGTTGTTCATAGTTCTGATGCTCTTGGCCCTCATTCCTGTACCTCCTAGGTTATTTTAGCCTAGATATGACTTAGAAGGAAAAGGAGGGGAAGGGTCTGCACCCCAAGTGGGAAATTAGAACAATTCCGAGCAAGTTCGAAAGCTTCTGTGGTTACCTATTATGAGACATTTCAGATGCTATATCAACTAAACACTTCATTTAGTCCATCAAGATGTGCTAGGTACTTGTTATTTGGTATACTGTGTGCTAAGTAATGAGACTATAAGGATGATTGTTAGTATGTGTTTTCAGCTTTTGTGAACGTTAGTTTCTGGTTGGGAATATAGACATGCAAATAATTAACTGTACTTTTTTTCTGTAGTATTAGGGGTATATGTGAAATGCTCAGAACCCTAATAGAGCAATTAGCAAGCCCTGTAATGACTTACTAGTAAATACATTCGTTTTAATATTCTAAGTCTTTATTACTCAGTGTAACAAGATACTCCTGTCTTGACCCTTTACGAATTATTTGCAATTTACTAACAGAGAAAAACATGGTGCTGTTTTCTTTCTTGAGCTACCAGTTTTCTTCTTTCTTTTTTGATACTGTGGAGTAAATCATTATTTTACTTTTCCTTGCATTTGATCTAAATATGTTTTGGAAGTAGCATTTTTTAAATATAAATTTTAATAACCTACTTTTGGGTAGTTGGAAAAAAATTTCCAATCCTTCTTAACTCTAGAGGACTGATTGTCATTTTTAGTACCTTTGTGGCATGAGATTTATTTAATTACTCATCATCTAAAACAGATGTTGACTAAGAAGAAAAGGATCACCATATAATTTTAGGATTGGTTTCAGGTGATTTGCGGTAGGCGGGCCTCTCACTATTGTGGCCCCTCCCGCCGCGGAGCACAGGCTCCTGACGCGCAGGCCCAGCGGCCACGGCTCATGGGCCCAGCCGCTCCGCGGCATGCGGGATCCTCCCGGGCCGGGGCACAAACCCGCGTCCCCAGCATCGGCAGGCGGACTCTCAACCACTGCGCCACCAGGGAAACCCTCAGGTGATTTTGCCTATTGTCAGACTATGAACTAGTTGCTCCTTTTTCCTTCCTCCCTCCCCTACTTCTTTTTCTTGTCTTGGGCATGTTAAATTAACCTAGTCTGTCTCTTCCTGAGGCACAATGAGAAAGCCAATTGCAATAGTCTTGTAATAGAATTCATGTGTGGGTATTAGGCTATTTGAAAATAGTTTCTCATGGATGATAGATCAAGATGATTATGTCTGCAGATGTCTTTGGAACCCAGGTACAGTATAAATTTGGTGGTAAAAGGATAAAGCCAGGTCTCTTCCAGAATGTTAGTTGTAGAGGTGAGAGTGTAAAGCAGCAACATCTGAATTGAAAATCACCTGAAGGGATGGCGCCTGTTTCACCAGAAGAACACGTAAATTGCTGTGGTGAATCTGAGTTATCATTCATTCACCCTGGCATTTATTGTTTAATAACCTCCTGAAATTCATCTGGTTGGTGTCATTTTTCACTTCATGTTCAGGTGGGATGCATGCTGGGGAGTGTATAATCAGACCAATGAGAGAAGAAACAGACCAAACCATGCAGCTGGCACCATGGGGGCAATCAGGAAATTCAAAGCTAAGTGGGCAAACTGCATAGTATCAGCAGACATCTGTATCTGAGAGTGCTTAATCCAGCAGGTTGGGACTAGCATTAAAGTCCAGGGGACAGACAGGGACATCTGAAGTGAGATGGTGAGCAACTGAAGATCTGGGGAGCAAGGCCAGGCCTACATGGAGGCTTTCAAGGGTGTCAAGACTAGGGAAGCTGGAGTCAGGGAGTCAAAAGCAAAATATCCAAGGTTGGACCAGCACAGTGGGGGCTAGGGTTAGGGGAAGGCTGTGTATATACAATGGGACTGGAGGAAGGGAAGAATTCACAAATATGATTCAAACTCCCCAGACATATTAGATACTGTTTTATGTGAGTGAGATTACTTTCCGTGTCTACTGCTGATATACTGTCCTTCTAGTTTTTAGATAAGCTTAGAAACTAACCAGGGCTGGGCCTGCCAATGAGGAGGTGAGGCAGTCAGAAGGTGACTTTTAGTGCTCGTGCCCCAAGAGCAAACGAAGTGTCCTACCTGAATATCTAATTTTCCTCATGTCTATTATCTATGCTCCCTTTCTGCTTTCTATTTTTTGCTTAGATTTCATTTTGCTGGTAATAATTTCCTGTGAAAAATAAAACTTCGTTTAATCTATCTTACAGAGGGGTTAAATTAATAAATATAAGTAGGGTCTCTTCTAGCTCTAAACATTTATGATTTGGAATCTCTTTCTATATATGTCTATATAGATATATAGAGAGAATTATACCATCTATCTATATCTATCTATTTATGTATCTATATAGAGAGATAAATGTATATGTGTGTACATATATATGTAGATATGTAGATATATGTGTGTGTGTGTATATATATAGAGAGAGAGAGAGAGAGAGAGAGAGATCTAGAGCTAGATGTCTAGAAATCTAGAGCTAGAAGAAATCTTACTGATACCTATTAGTTGTATAAACTTAAAAATTTTATACATATAAGAGTTATAAATATATCTTTATATGTAAAGATATGTGTATGGAAAAAATATATGTAGAGAGAGAATGATATCACATTATTTAAGAAACACATTTTAAGTCACCCTACTCAATAGCAGGTATTTATGACAACAGTCTTTAATATTGTCGATTCCTGCCTGTCCCTAGCCTGTCTGGTGAAAATCATTCATTTCTTTTTTCATTCAACAATATGACTAAGTACCTACTACATTGCTGGTGCAAAGAATGCAAAGATGAATAAGATATGGCCACTATTGAAGTCTTGCAACTAATAGGCACAAAAGGGTTTGATTCTTCTCCATGTCTAGACAAGACTGGCCTCCTTAATCTATAAATAAAGCATCTGCTGATGTTACCAATGTTGCCAGATGACCAGCAGCCTTTGTTGCCTAATCCTGGACCAGTCCTTCAATGAGCCCAATAGATGCTTATTCCAGATAAGGTTCATGTTTGGTTGATTTGGACTGATGTTCTTTTCCCGGATGGGGACAATCCTTTCTTCCTAGTAAATGTGTCCTGGTTTTACCTAAAACTAGTCCCAGCTTGCTCTCTCCTTTTGGCTGGAAACTTCCAGCATACCATGTGGTTTTAGCAAGAGCTGTATTAAGAAAAAACTGATTAAAATGTTATTTTTAGGCCATGAAAAAAATGTCATTTTACAATAGTAGTTAAATTCATGTTCATTCTATATATGATTTTTTTTCTTTTTTTGGTATTTGATTATTACCTTCCTCCTTTAAGACTGAAGAATAAGACATAATGTATCAGTTAGGGTTCATTCAGAGAAGTAGAACTACGAGTGATAAAGGGTAAGAGATTTAGTATAAGGTTTTGACCTTATTCAGTGGTGGGAGCTGGTGGAAGTGTCTGTACAATGCTGCTGTTCTGAGTCTGGGTTGATGTTGAAACCTTTATGAGCCAACCAGACTGAGAGGTAGGAAGAAGAGCTGGACATGTAGAGAAACAAGGAAAACTGGAACCAGAAAGGATGAACCCATAAGAACAAACTGAAACCTATGTCTGTCTCTCATCACCTGGAGCCGTTCCCATGGATGACCTGGAAAAGAAACTGAAACCTGTTGCCATGGGCTGTGCATGTTCTTGACGCAAGACTCAGAGCAACAGAAAGGGAAGATCTGGCAGGATCAAGGGTATTATTGGTCTATGGTGTTGGCAGCTTGGGCACTGTTATCAGATCAACCTTGGTGAATGTATTAGTCAGAGTTCTCCTGAGAAACAGAACCAATAGTATACCTATGTGGAAAGAGATTTATTATAAGGAAATGGTCGTGCAATTGTGGAGACAGAGAAGTTCCAGAATCTGCCATCTGCAAGCTGGAGATCCAGGAAAGCTGGTGGTATAATTCAGTCTGAGTCTGAAGGCCTGAAAACCGGGAGCAAAGAGGACAGGAGAAGACTGGTGTCTCAGCTCTTGCAATCAGGCAGGAAGGGCTAGAGTCTTCCTTCCTTCATCTTTTTTTGTTCTATTCATGCCCTTAAGGAATAGAATCATGCCCACCCACACTGGGGACAGCCATCTGCTTTACCCAGTTCACCATTTCAAATGCTAATTTCATCCAGAAGTACCCTCACAGACACACCCAGAAATGTCTGGCCAAATATCAGGGCACTGAATGAGCCAGTCAAATTGACACATAAAATAACTTTTCCAGTGAGTGGAAGTCCACATCGTTAAGCACATGCATGATGTACATCATGCTGCCATAACCACTTTATCAGTCCACTGGGCAATGAAAGTGGTAGTTGGGAAAAGAGGCTGCTTGATGTCCAGAAAAAAGGGTAGTTTCATCCACCAGATTATCAAGGTCCTCCTCTGCTGAGGGCATCCATTGATGGGCATTCATATGGGACACAAATATCTCTATACTACACCCATTTAGGGTCTTCTCTCCACATACCTCTTCCCAAGATCTCCTTATGGACAATTTTTCAATTTTGTTCCTTCCAAGCCCCTAAGGATCCAGTTAAACCATTAATCACTGTCCATGAACAAGCTATATCTGGCCACCTTTTTTATCTATGCCTTCAGAATCTGCTTAAATTTCCTCTTTTATATCACTTTCTGCTACTGTGCAGACTTTTTGGCTTTGTAGGTCAGACAACCCCAACAAATGATGGGCAGCTCAAGTCACATGGTAACTTATCGGCCCATGATTAAGCATTCAGGCTATACCAGGGTCCAGCCGTAAGCCAGAAGCTGTTCCTCAGAATACGAGTTATTGATAGAGGATGGCATAGCTTTGCTCCATAATCCTAGAAATCTGCGCTGTAATTCACCTAGAGATCCTGCCCAAGGCTCTTTGCTTCATGCCTATCTGCTTCAGATGTTTCAAGCACCATCGTATCTGCTGGATCATACAGCCTGACAGCAGTTTGCTTGAGAGCCTGGACTGGTTGCACAGCTTTTTCTTATTCTGTGCCCCACTCAGTGTACTGACAAATAGAAAATCTTCTAAGTTTAGACTGAAGGACAAGACTGAATTTAAAAAATTCAACAGGTTATGGATACCTATGAAGGCTTTGGCAAAATAGCTAGTCAGCTTTTTCTTTGTCAGTGACACACACATTGCTTTTTCTAATCACTTTTGAAAGTTGTTCTTTTATTATTTTCTTTTTTTTTTTTTTTTTAGTTTCTTATCAACTAAAAACCTTAGAGCATTTTTAAAGATGCAGATGAATAACAAAGAGAACCACTGTGTCTGTACAGTCCTTCTAAACCCTGAGCATGCAGTCACACGATAAATTGGTTGAATTAATACTTGAACAAAGAATGAACCAATAATTATAAATGGGACAAATGTTCACTTCTATGAATAGGTAGAAGATATAGATTAAATATATATGATAGTTTATATAAACCCTGATACCCTTATGTACCCAGATAAATTACTCAGTTTTTCTTTAAATTGAAAGTTGTATTTATTATAGGGAATGGATGTGATCAAATAAACTTTAGAATAGTTTTAGATTTACAGAAAAGATGTGAATATAGTTTAGAGATACCCCACATACAGTTTCTTCTATTATTAGTATCTCCCATTAGTATGGTATATTTGTCATAATTAGTGAACCAATGCTGATACATTATTATTAGCTAATGTCCATATTTTAAAATATTTCCTTAGATTTTTACCTAATGTCACTTTTCTGTTCTAGGATCCCATACAGGATCCAATATTACATTTAGTTGTCATTTCTCCTTAGTCTCCTCCTGGCTATGACAGTTTCTCAGTCTGTTTTTGATGACCTTGAACGTTTTGAGGCATATTGCTCAGGTATTTGCTCAGGTAGAATGCCCTTCAACAGGAATTTGTTCTGATATTTTTCTTATAGATATATTGGAGTTATGTGTTCTTGGGAGGAGGACCATAGAGGTAAAAAGTCATTCTCGTCACATCTTCTCAAGAAGATACACATACATCAACATGATTTATCACTGTCGACATTAACCTTCATCATCTGACTGAAGGAATGTCTGTCAGGTTTACCCCCTATAAAGTTAGTCCTTTACCACCTTTCCATACTGTACTCTTGCGAAGGAAGTCTCCATGCAGAGCCCACATTTAAGATGTACAGAGTTACGCTCCTCACTTGTGGGTGAAATGATAAATTATTTGGAATTCTCCTGCATGGGAGATTTATCTCTCCCCCCCATTTATTTATTTATTCAGTTTTTATTGAACTATGTATGGGGTCATGATTATTTATTTTGTACTTTGTGTTATAATCCAATACTATATTTTGTTGTTCAAATTGTTTCCTCTTTGGTCCTTAGGAGCTCTTTGAGTTTGTCTCTGTCTTTGTTTGACATACCATCATCACTGTGAATTTTTTTGAATACTTTCTCATTTTCTGTCACTACAAGAGGCTCCAGGCTCATCTAGTATATTTCTCGCCTCAGGCCTAGAATCAGACATTTCCCCAAGGCCTTGGTTTCTTTTATTGGAGAATGGTATTAGAAACCAAGATCTGGGTACTAGGTGCACTCAATCAATGCTTCTATAGTGTCATTGTTTCTAGGCTCTCAGGTGACAGAGCAAAATATATATGTGTGTGTACCAAACTGTGTATATACGCATATTCATAAATATTTCTATATGTAACCATCTGCTTCTATATTAAGCTGAGTTCATACTAACGAATTTCAATCTATTATCACATGGATCATTTTTAGCTTTCTTCCCTTGCTTTTCTGTAAACTCCCACTCCAAATATGAGAAACCTTACTTCTACCATTTGTCCTGTGTTTACCCAATTATTCTATCCTAGCATGTAAGTGTTGTAGACTGAATGTTTTTGCCCCCTCATCAAAAAAATTCATATGTTGAAACTCTAATCGCCAGTGTGACTGTATTTGGAGATTGAGACTTTAAGTTGATAATTAAATGTTAAACGAAGTCATAAGGATGAGGCCCTAATTTAATAGGATTGGTGTCCTTATCAGAAGATGAAGAGATGCCAGAGATCTCAGACCCCCATCTCCCCTCAACCCCCATCCCCACCCCATGCACACACACACAGAGAAGAAATCATGTGAGCATACAGTGAGCTGCTGGCCAGAGAGGCCTCAACAGAAATCAACCCTGCTGGCACCTTGATCTTAGACTTATAGCTTCTAGAACTAATAAACTAATAATAATCAAAAACTAATAACCTATTAGTAAAATATTAATAATATTCTAGAAAAAATATCATTCTGTTGTTTAAGCCACTCAGATATTTTGTTATAAAAGCCTGAGCAGACTAAAACATGTAGTGGTTTCAGAATTGCTAACCCATATTTCCATGGGAGATAAATTTATCAACTAAAGTACAACGCTTATATACACTTTCTTTTGCTTTAGTCTTACAGTTACTTAGGTCAGCACCACCCCACCCCTGCGACTCCCTTCAATGAAGGAAGGAATTATTTCATACATTTGTAATACATTTAGATTCTTTTGTCACAGTCTGCATTCCATCCTGAAGTTCCCCAACATCCTAAATGATTTTTAAATGTTTACACACATCAGGATTTACTCTTTGTGTTATAAAGGTCAATGGATTTTGACAAATGCATAGTGTTGTGTATTCACAATTCTGGTATCAGACCATCAGACAAAACAAATAGTTTCACTGCCAGGGCAAAAATCCCCTGTGCCTCACCTATTCAGAAACTTCTGCCAACCACTGACTGATCTGTTAACTGTCTCTATAGTTTGCCTTTTCCAAAATGTCATATAAATTGAATTGTACAGCCTTTTCAGACTGATTCATTTCACTTAGTAACATGCATTTAAGAATCATCCATGACTTTGCAGGACTTCATAGTGTGATGACCAGGTTTCCTAGTTTCTCTACTTGATGCTTTGACACCTTGGGGCCTTGCTGACCCTGGAGGGATTGCCCCTCCCAGGATTAGCTAGTTCCTAGAGAGAGCAAACAAATCACCTTTGAACATACCTTTCATATGTAAACTAACCAATCCAAAACCCACACCCCCAACTGTCTTCTTTGTTGGGCTGTCACATTTTAGGCCACTGTCTCCTTGCCCTAATCACACAGGGCCAGGTACCAGAAAATTAGGGACAGCCTTCCAGCCCAGAGGCTGCTGACATTATTCAAACTAATCCTAAACCTGCTTAGTCTGCTTACCCTGCCTACTGATTCCTTCCTGTGAAAATCACAATAACGGCTCTTGTCCACATTTGCCCCTTGCTCCTTGGCCTCCTAACTGATCTATGTGGCCCCCCACGATGTGTATAACAGACTATCTTTTATATGGCAATCATTTCCAGCTCTGTTGGCCTTGCCATACCTGAATAATAATAAAGCCTACATTTTAAAACACGCAGGTCATTCCTTTTTGTTACTGAGTATAATTCCATTGTAGAGATACACTACAGTTTGTTTATCCTTTCACCTACTGAAGAGCATATATTAGTTGCTTCTAGTTTGGGGCAATTACACATAAAACTGCTATAAACATTCATGCGGAGGTTTTTGCGTGGGCACATGTTTTAAAATCAGTTGGGTAAGTAAATACCTTTGAGTTCAATTGCTGGATTATATGGTAAGACTATGTTTTGCTTTGTAAGAAACTA
The DNA here is from genome assembly GCF_963455315.2 of Globicephala melas. NCBI lineage: Eukaryota > Metazoa > Chordata > Mammalia > Artiodactyla > Delphinidae > Globicephala > Globicephala melas. The sequence goes on from NC_083319.1 coordinate 101,365,246, forward strand.
CCAAACTGACTTCCAACTTGGCTGTACCATTTTGCATTCGCAAAAACAATGAATGACAGTCTCTATTGCTCCACATTTTGCCAGAAATTGGTATTTTCATTATTTTAAAATTTAGCCATTCTAATAGGTGTGTTGTTTTATTTTGCATTTCCTAATGAAAAATAACGTTCAGCATCTTTAATATACTTTTTTGCCATCTGTATATTTTTTTTGGTGAGATGCCTGTTCAGATCTTTGGTCCATTTTTTAATTGGGTTGTTTATTTTCTTATTGTTGATTTTAACAGTTCTATGCATATTTTGGCTACGAGTACTTTATCAGATATGTGTTTTGAAAATATTTTTTCTCCCAGTTGGTGGTTTGTATTTTCATTCTCTTAACATTGTATTACACAGAGCAGATGATTCTAATTTTAATAAAGTCCAACTTATCAATTTTTTCTTTCATGGACCACACTTTATTTTGTACCTAAAAATCTCTAAAGTCAGGACCACTTATACTTTCTTCTATGTTTTCTTCTAGACATTTTGTAGTTTTGAATTTTACATTTAGATCTATGATCCATCTGAGTTAATTTTTGTGAGAAGGTGTAAGGTTTTTTTGTGTTTCTTTTTTTTTTAATTTTTGCATATGGATGTTCAGTTGTTCCAGCAACCTTCATTGAAAGAGCATCTTTTCTCCATTGAACTGCCTTTGTACCTTCATCAAAGATTAATTATATTTGTGTGGCCTATCTCTGCTCTCTTTATTCTGTTTCAGTGATCTGTCTGTCTTTTTTCAGCAGATACCACATTATCTTTATTATTGTAGCTTTATAGTAACTTTTGAAATAGAGTCATGTGTGTCCTTCAAGTTCTTTTTTTTTTAAGAATTGTGTTGGTTATTTTATGCCTTTTGCCTTTCCGTATAAACTTTAAAATCAGTTTGTTGATAGCTAAAAGATACTTTTCTGGGATTGGGACTGTGTTGAATCTATTGATGATGTTGAGAAGAACTGACATTTTAATACTATTCAGTCTATCAGTCCATGAACATGAAATATCTCTCCATTTATTTAGATCTTCTTCGATATTCTATTTTTTCTTTCTTTGTTTTTTTTTTTTTTCTTTACATTTCAGTTTGGGAAGTTTCTATTGACCTATCTTTAAGCTCAGTGATTCTATCCTCTGCTGTGTCTAGTCTACCAATCAGTCCATGAAAGATATTCTTCATTTAGGTAGAGTTTTTGTGATGTGTAGTATTCCCTTTGATTCTTTTTTAGAGTTTCCATCTCTCTGTTACCTATCCATTCCTACATGTTGTCTACTTTTATCATAGTTATTTTAAATTCCCTATGTAATAATTCCAAAATCTAAGTCATGTCTGAATCTAATTCTAATGCATGCATTTTCTCTTCTGACTCTGTCTCTTCTTACCTTTTAGCATGCTTTCTAATATTTTGTTGAAAGCCAGAAATTTGTCTAGTAATCAAAACTGAGGTAACTAGGCCTCTAGTGTGAGCTTTTATGTTAATCTGGGTATGCATTGGGTTGTGTTTAATATTTTCTTTAACCGTTGGTGTCAGAGGATTCAAAGTCCTTGTTTTGTGTCTCCCTTGTTTTCTCTGGGTTTCCCTAAGAACTCTATCTTAGATAAAGTCTATGTCTTAGTGCCCTTTGAGTTGTATTATACTATGTCACTGCCATTATACTAGAGACTTATTGGTATTGTGTAAGGTATAGGGGAAGGGAAGCACTCTATAATCTTATGATTAAATCTCAGTCTTTTCGTTGGCCTGTCTCCTTGGGCTGTGACCTTCACACGTGTTCCTTAGCTTCTCCCTCTTTAGTTTAGAGAGTAAGTCTAGAGGAGGCTTGAATCAGAGAGATGACCTTACTCTACAGGGGATAAGGCTCTGGTAAAGTTTTTCCTTCTGGAGAATAGGCCTTGTTATGGAGAAGGTCCTGGGTGCATTTCACAATGTTTATTCTCTCTTGACCTCTGATATAACCATCTTTCTTGGATTTTCACGTTGAGAACCTTATGTGTGTCTTGAAAGTAAAGCCCAGGAAAGTGTGGCATCCCCTAAGACTGGCTTCCAGGAGTTTTGCTCTTTCATGCTAGTCTACACTTAGCTTCCAGAGGCTTCTGCTCGGGGCAAGCAGGTGTCAGATGTAATTATCTGCAGTCACCTGTTTCTCCAGCTTTTGTGGTGGCAGTTTGCCATGAAACTTGTCTTATGCATCCAAGAAAAGACATTGGTTTTCAGTCTGTTTACCTTTTAATTGTTGTAAGGATGGGAGGGACAGCTTCCAAGCTCTTTATGTGCTATAGGTAAAACTGGTAGTTGTGGTCATACAGGTTTAATTGCTCATCTTTTATTGTTTTTGGTATAACATTGTAATGATGAGTAGTGTGTTTTTTTTTCCCTGAGATATTATTTACCCTAAGGAATTAGAGTCACTGTGTAATATAATTTTTTTTACTAGATGTTTTATTTGGTTTTATGATTTTTAGTAAAGAAGACACTGCTTTCTTTCCCAAATGGTATACTTAGGCATTGCTTTTCTTTGAACTGAAGTACTTATATGCAAGATGTTTTCCAAGTTGTTAAAAATCTTTACCCGTCAATGGATATGATTCCCTGGCTTGGATTATAGCTTTGGGAGGTGGTTGCAAATTTGGGTAACTAAGTAAAGTGACTTTTCCATAAAGATTATTTTTTTTATCCTAAAAAAGTTTAATTTGCTAGAGGAATAAATGAAAAATAGGCCAGAAGAACTAAAATCTAAAAACCAACCAAAGTTATGATGAGAACACTTGAAAACTTTTTTCTGTGTGGCAGAGCATACATCTGCATCTTTATTAAATGGAATTACTGCCCAGCAGATCATAAAATTACTTGATATAGTTTCCCTGAACTACAGAACTTCCTGTGACTCACAGATATGAACTACCTTGTGTTTAGTACTTTTTCTCTAATACAAACCAGGAGCCAAATTAGTTATAATGCTTCCAGGAAAAGGAACAAGATTGTCTTCACTCTTATTCTCTCTCTTTAAAACCACAGATTTACTTGATGCTAAGTCTTTTTTCTTTTCAAATAAGAATCCTTGCCAATTTTAATAAAAATCCAGAGCAACTGGCAGGCATTGATATTTCCTCTCTCCTCTGCATGTGTTATGAAAATGACCCTCCAATATGGCTCTGTGTAATTTACTTCTCCATTTCTGAAAACACCGTTATTAACATTAACACTGTTTTGAGAAATAGGAGTTTAATCTGCTTATTGGCTAGCTTAACAGTCGACCTAAACAATATTCAATATTCTCTCTGGTTACAGGAATTTCACTTCTATTATATCCTTGCTTGTAGAATATCAGACTTTTATGTGTTCTTTTAACAGGACAGTACGATGACACTAATCTATTAAACAACTCTACTTTTCTAGAAATTTTAATATACAATTCTTTCATTTAATTATCACTGTAATTTTTTTTTTTTTTTTGCGGTACGCGGGCCTCTCACTGTCGTGGCCTCTCCCGTTGCGGAGCACAGGCTCCGGACGCGCAGGCTCAGCGGCCATGGCTCACGGGCCCAGCCCCTCCACGGCATGTGGGATCTTCCCGGACCGGGGCACGAACCCGTGTCCCCTGCATCGGCAGGCGGACTCCCAACCACTGTGCCACCGGGGAAGCCCTGTAATTTTTTGTTTTTAACTAGAGAATTAACAGGGCTGAGATCCAGCTGGTTCACCCTAGTATGGTTACATGGATTGTTTTGAGGATCACTATCCTATTTCTGACATGAGAACTGTCTAGAGATTAATGACCTTACTCAAGATAGTTCAGCTAGTGGTCAGCTGAACTAACATCTGAACCAACCTGTCACACCATGCCAAGTTATCTCAGATTACTTCACTTTGCAGGAGGTCAGTGGCTTTCAATGGGCAGTGAGTGTTTCAGTGGGAATAGCAAATATAAGTGCAATTTTTTGATACAAAGACTGGAAAAGAGCAGTAGATTAAATTCGTCTCCCAGAGTATCAACTGGTGCAACTAGTTGTGCAACTAGTGATCAAAACCAGGACATGTTCCCATGACCAAGAGAAGAAATGTGAGTAACTTTCTTGCTCTCTGGAGTATTTTCCCACCTTCCCTCTCTTTCCCTTAGTTTCCTTCCTTTCCCTTCTCTTCTTTTTTCTCTACTTTTCCTTCCTTCCTTCCTTCCTTCCATCCTTCCTCCCTCCCTTCCTTCCTTCCTTCTGCCTTTTTCTTCTTCTTCTCCTCCTCTCTCTCTCTATACATATATATATACATATATGTGTGTGTATATATAGATCCTTCTCCTTTTTTTTCCTACTTATACTGAAAAAAAATACAAGGAGAAATTGCATTTGGCTAAGTGGAATGGCAGTTGTTAATGTGGTAAATTTTGAGTTCTCGTCAGCATATTATGGTCCATGGGCCACATCTTTCTTGCCATCTGTTTTTATATGACCACATGAGTTAAGAAGGATTTTTACATTATAAAATGGTTAAAAAAGAAGAAGAATCATTCATGACACATAAATACTATATGAAATTTAAATTCAGTGTCCATAAATAAAGTTTATTGGAACACAGCCATGCTCACTTATTTACACATTGTTTCTGGTTTCTATCCCATTACAGTGCAGAGCAGAGTAATTGCAATAGAGACCACATGGCCCAGAAAACCTAATTATTTACTATCTGGCCCATTATAGAAAAGTGTGCTTTCTTAGAGGACTAATCTTTTTTTTATATATATATAAATATTTATTTTTGATGTTAATAAAAATGTATTGAAATCCTACTAATTGTATAACCTACTTTTGGTGATGTGGAGATATATATATATATATATATATATATTTTTTAAACATCTTTATTGGAGTATAATTGCTTTACACTGGTGTGTTAGTTTCTGCTTTATAACAAAGTGAATCAGTTACACATATACATATGTCCCCATATCTCTTCCCTCTTGCGTCTCCCTCCCTCCCACCCTCCCTATCCCACCCCTCTAGGTGGTCACAAAGCACCGAGTTGATCTCCCTGTGCTATGCGGCTGCTTCCCACTAGCTATCTGTTTTACGTTTGATAGTGTATATATGTCCATGCCACTCTCTCACTTTGCCTCAGCTTACCCTTCCCCCTCCCTGTATCTTCAAGTCCATTCTCTAGTAGGTCTGTGTCTTTATTCCCATCTTGCCCCTGGGTTCTTCATGACCATTTTTCTTTCTTTTTTTTCTTTTTGTAGATTGCATATATGTGTTTTAGCATACGGTATTTGTTTTTCTCTTACTGACTTACTTCACTCTGTATGACAGGCTCTAGGTCCATCTACCTCACTACAAATAACTCAATTTTGTTTCTTTTTATGGCTGAGTAATATTCCATTGTATATATGTGCTATATCTTCTTTATCCATCCATCTGTTGATGGACACTTAGGTTGCTTCCATGTCCTGGCTATTGTAAATAGAGCTGCAATGAACATTTTGGTACATGACTCTTTTTGAATTATGGTTTCCTCAGGGTATATGCCCAGTAGTGGGATTGCTGGGTTGTATGGTAGTTCTGTTTTTAGTTTTTTAAGGAACCTCCATACTGTTCTCCATAGTGGCTGTATCAATTTACATTCCCACCAACAGTGCAAGAGGGTTCCCTTTTTAGAGGACTAATCTTCATCCTCAAAATCTTCACCAGTGCTTGGAATTCAACCATTAGACCTTCCTATTTTGAATGGAGGGATCATTGTTTATTAAAATACAGGTTTTTCTGCAAGGCAAGTACAGTTGACTCTTGAACAATGCGGTGGGTAGGGTGCCAACCCTCTGAGATGTAGTAAAAACTCTGCCTATAATTTATAGTAGTCCCTCCATATCTGTGATTCTTTGGTGTCTGTGGTTCCGCATCTGCTGATTCAACTAACCACGGATCATGTAGTACTTTAGTAGTTACTACTGAACAAGATATACATACAAGTGGACCTGTGCAGTTCAAACACATGCTGTTCAAGGGTCAACTGTATTCCTATTATTCATCTAGAATTAGTAAGACTAATAGGAATACAGTCCTAAAATGCATCTAATGAATAGCTAGGACTAATAGTTGAAAGATTTGAGAGGGCATAGTTTTCTCTGGGCCATTATGGAAAGATGGGGTAGATAGGCTCTGACTGGGGTGCTGATCATAGGCTGAAAAATACAAGACACAGACATTAGCTGCAGACTTAGGATTCAACCCAGGGCTATCAATTCCCCCATAGCCATGATCACACTTAATTTTCTTTTCTTTTTACACAATTTTGTTTAGGATTGGCTCCAATTACATTATTGTAATATTAGCCTAACTCCTATATTATCAAATTCCTGCTTACAATAATGAACTCCCTATCAGATTAGTTGGTTGAGTTCTTTTGTTTTGTTTTTTTGCAGGCGGTAGTTGGGTGTTGACCCAGCCCAAACAGTTTTAATGTACTATATGGTTCCCTGGGGGATGGCTATGGGAAGTGATGACCCCAAAAATCGTACTGTGTTCCACCTTTCAATTCCTCTTCCCCAGTCTACCAGGTTAAATCTTATGGAATTGTCATTTAAAAATCAAAAACATTTGAAGTTCCAAAACAATTTCATGAGATGCAACCTAATATATTCATTCTGAAAAGGTCTTTTAGAATAGGAAGGGGCTGAGTAATTCTCTATCTCAGCATGTTGTTAGAGGAATGGGTTGCAAATCAGACACTGATCTTTCTTACTGCCAGTAGCTGGAAACACTTTCTTTACTACTTTCTATTTTTATCTTGAGCCACAAGTCCCTGCAACATGTATCATGTACACCTATTCTCCAAAAACCCAGTGGACCAGAAAAAATGTTTTTATTAATTTAGCTCTGATCTTCTATTACAATGACAGCCATATGATCAGATGTGTGTGTGGGTGTCCATATCTTTAATTATTTCCTAGGTTAAGGATGGAATGTGTCCAGATTCATTGGCCTTAACTCTCACACAATTTTCTGACCAAAATGCCATGAATCTCATATTGACTTCTTATATAAAATTAGAGGCAATTGAAATGAATTATAAGGTGTTTCATAAGATTCTTTTAAAAATAGTTCTTACCTCTGTTTGTAATTCTTCATAACATCCTTTTCCCTTCACCGCTACCCTGTGTGGGGCTATTTGTCACTGCAGATTTTCTCATATCCTCGATTTTTTTCTCCTTTAGTTTTTCATTAATTCTGGGCTGCTGCTGCTGGTTTAAATTGTGGTTTTACTTTTTCCCGGTTAAAAAAATGAAACAACATGTAAGGAAAATTATCCATACAAATGACTCAATGTTTACAGATCTTCTGATGGAGAAAGAAAATGCCTGGCCTGATGGAGAGAGTTAGGGTCAGTGTGGACATTGAGAGAGAAAAAAAGAATTTCTAAATTATTTCATCTGTGGGCTTCTGGGGAGAATCACTATGGTGAAACTTACACAAAACCTGTCTCTGAACCTTTGCTGCTCACAATGTAGATTCATGGCTTAAAAGGACCAGATCTCTCAGTCAAGGCAGAGAAACAAGCAGCGCTGAGCTTAGGTTAACCTACTGGTGATTTTACCTTTCCGTCTTAAACTCAAGTGACAGTTAGCCGCCTTTTCTATGTTCAAGGTTAGATAGCAACCACAGGTATTAATGTTATGATTAAACTTCACAGACTAGATCGTTGATTGTTTTACCCAAAATGCACTATTTAACTGGAAAGCCAATTTACTGACCCCTGTTGATTCTTTGTTTTCCTAACGCCATTGTTTAAAACTTAATGGACATTCAGGATATGCATTTTAGAACTGTGTATTATATATTAAACAGATGCTACTGAATAGGACAGTGACTTACCAAGGTGTGAAACCCTCAGTAAATCTCAATATTTTCTTTTTTCACCCCACATATTGTAGATATGAAACATTAGATTAAAAAAAATGTTAAGGACAGTCTTAAGGAAGAAAGAGGTCAGAGAGAGTGGGATCTGTCAAAGGACAGGGTGGTGAGGGGTTCCAGCTCCATTTTAAAAAATCTCAGTGGTGTATAAATGTATCAAGAAGCAGAAGTGCACAGTGTATAAGCTGCCTAGACCCTGAGAACTGGCTTGGCAGTTTTGTCAATCAACCTATCCTCCGACTGTTGCTCTGAGAAGGAGACCCAGCCATTACACAAGCAGACAAGGAAAATAACTTTAATTTATAGAAGAGATTGAAAATATTTCAGAAGGGTGTTGAATCCTGAAGATTTTATGATTTTTATTTCAAAACATTAAGGAAAACCCAATGTCCATGCTACTTAATCTGTTTATTTTATCAAATCATTATAATATACAGACTACATTTTGGCAGAGGGAAGACAGATGATGAGAAAGACAGATGAAATTCACTAATGAATGTACAGTTAATTTTGCATAGTAAACAACAAAATTAACTGATGCACAGATTACTGAGAGTAAGAGGTGGAAAGGGCCTGGGGTCCATTCACCTCCTCAGTAGTGCTTGGTAATCAGCAGCAGCTAGAGAAAGGGGATTTTTTGGTAGGGGGAACAACCAGTGTAAATGCTGAAGTTGCAGAAGTGTGTGTGTGTGTGTGTGTGTGTGTGTGTGTGTGTGTGTGTGTGTGTGTGTGTGTGTGTGTGTGTGTGTGTGTGTGTGTGTGTGTGTGTGTGTGTGTGTGTGTGTGTGTGTGTGTGTGTGTGTGTGTAGCAGTAGAGGACATGAGACAAAGAGCAGGGAACCAGAACACAGGAGGCCTTAGGCCACACAAGTCTGATGTCAGGACCTGCAGCTTCAGCCCTCACTGAATGCATGTTAGAAATGCAAAATCTAACCTTGACCCATTGAATCACAGTCTGCATTTTAACAAGGTCCTCAGGCATTTCTCAGACATATTAAAATTTAAGAAGCACCGTGGATGTAAGACTCTGGCTTTTACTTGGGGCCAATTGTTGCCTGCCCATTGGTAGAATGTGGGGACTTTAAAAAATAATGATACCCTACTGCCACGCCCAGATGCTCTGGCTTAGTGGGTTCAGGGTAAGGTCTGAGCATTAGTATTTTAAATGCTCCTGCTGATTCTAATGGACAATAAGTTATTTGGCTGCTCCAAATAACATGATTTGATTTTCCTTTACAAAGGATCAGTCTTGCTGCTAGCAGAGGTAAGATGGCATGAGGACAGGAGTAGAAATAGGAATAAAATGGGCAAAAATCCAATTCATGCCGAGAAAAAATTTTAAAATTGGTTTGGCATTATGTGAAGAAAAATATGTAACTTTATTGAGTATACATTAATAAGGATTTAGAAAAAAATAAAGTGGAAATTCATACTGTCATCTTAGGAAGATCCAGAGGGTAAAGGTGTCCACCCTGTTTTTAATGATATATTTATTGAATTCATTTATCATCAGAATTCCATAAGATTTTGTTGAAACTTTATAAAATCCTTCTAATCCTCATCTAGATGCATTGGAAGTATGAAGAGAGGGACCTACATTTTGATAAAGAAGAATGAATTATAGAAAATAGTGCCGGAAAGTGTTAAAACCTAACAACCTATAGTAACTATTTCAGTAGATGTATCAGTGGAGATACAATAAAAAGTCAAGAAATAGACATAAATATATGTAAGAATTTAATATTTTCAAAAGGTGATATTTCAAATTGATGCTAGATTACTCATTTGGGATGTTCCTATCTCATACATTTAGATAAGCTCCAGATGGAAGTATTAAAGACATATATGTTAAAGAATTCCCACAAAACACAACTAGAAAAATACTGTGTCTATGCATATATATATGTGTAAATATATTTTTGAAGTGGATGAGAATTTTTTAAAGCATGATAAAGGCAGAAAGCATAAAGGAAAAAATGAGTTTGCTTAGATAAAAACAACTTATACATGAATAAAATACAAATAATACCCTATAGGAAATATTTGTCACATATGTGTTAGTCAAAGGATCACATATGTGTGTGTGTGTGTGTATATATATATGTATATAAATCTTACAAATCAGTAATCAAATTGATAAATACTCTGGTATACAATGTGAAAAGGTTACCCAGAAAACACAGAAGAAAAAGTACTAATGGAGGGTAAACATACTAACATATGTCCAACCTCAGTGTATTTTCAAGAAATTTAAGTTAAAAGCATAATATAACATTTTTTCCTGTTGAATTGAAAAGTATTTTAAAATTATTTCATATTAAAATGATGATACTTAATCTGTAAAGAATATAGCAAAATGAGCATTTTCATATACTTCTTTTCAAACTTGGCATATCTGTTAATCCAAATAATAATTTTATGGGAACTTTTATTAAGACAATAATTATTACTGTAAATAAAAATTTGGCCCCAATATATTTTCACAGCATGTTTTTAAAGAATAAAAAGATAATAACATAAAAATTTTATAGTTGTTCAATATTTCAGTAATTTAAGATAGATCTGAACAGTGTAACACCGTATAGACATACTGTAGGAAACAGTCAATATGATTGAATGTTGAAAGAATGCATGTTCTAAATTAATATTTGACAAATAGATATACTTACACATACTATTAAGTAAAAACTGTATTTGAAGATAATACATGCAGTTTGAATTAAAGATATTTTTTCATAGAAAAAAATCTGGAAGTGCCAAAATTTTGGCAAGTCATCTTTGAGCTATGATTTCTTCATATTTCTGCTTATCTGTATTTTCTAAATTTTCTGTAATAAATATATATTTTTTTGAAAAAATAAATTTTTTAACTTGGAGTAATTTTAGATTTACAGAAAAGTTGCAAAGAAAGTGGAGGTCCTATGTAACCTTCAACCAGTTTCTCTTAATATATTATAAAACTGTGATATATTTGTTAAAACTAAAATGTTAACATTTGTACATTACTGTTAACTAAACTACAGATTCTTTTTGTACTGCACCAGTTGATCAACTAATATTCTTACTCTATTCCAGAATCTAAGCTAGGATACCACATTGCACTTAGTGTATTACTTTTCTAAAAAGATAAAGCCTCCAAAACTCACTGAAAAATAATAACAACAACAATATAAAACCTCCTAATTGAGGAAAACTGTAACATTCGAGCATAAAATGGGCTTTTTCTGGGCTCTATTGGTCAAGAAAAAGAGGGAAAGATGAGAGGAAACGTAGCAATTCATCGGCTGGCACTATTTCCCCTACATACTTGAGGCAGGTAATTGATGGCAATAGGGAAATTGGGGGGAGATATTTACATATTTTTTCAAGGAACCTGATAGAAAAACATATATTTCTCTGCATGACAGCTATCTATAGCAACAGATCATTAGTCTGGTTAAAACTATATTGACCAAGTATACTTCTCTAATCCTGCTCAGAAACGGTCATTAGCTGTCATACCTTATAAGGAATTGAAAACTGGTTTATTAAATGCAATTTGGTACACTTTTGTGTTCTGTTGGGGGAAAACAAGAAGAGATATTTGGTGTTTAGGAATACCTGTGGCTTAAAGAAGTATTTATTGCCAACTCTTATTTAAAAGGAGTCAGATTGTGTTGGTTGATTCCATTTCTCTTGCTTTGCTCCATTAGAGACAAGAAGCTTATCTTTCTTAAATTCCATATATATGTGTTAGCATACGGTGTTTGTCTTTCGCTTTCTGAGTTACTTCACTCTTTATGACAGACTCTAGGTCCATCCACCTCATTACAAATAGCTCAATTTCGTTTCCAGCTCGGTGCTTTGTGACCACCTAGAGGGGTGGGATAGGGAGGGTGGGAGGGAGGCAGATGCAAGAGGGAAGAGATATGGGAACATATGTATATGTATAACTGATTCAATTTGTTATAAAGCAGAAACTAGCACACCACTGTAAAGCAATTATACTCCAATAAAGATTAAAAAAAAAAAAAGAAGCGTATCTTTGTAAGGCAGCCAACGCAAGACTTTAAGACAGAGTAAAGTTTTAAGGGCCGGTCAGGTTTTGCATATCTGAGAACTATCTTATTAATGCATATGACACCCAAGGAACTTACTCATTTCATGTCCTGAAGCCTGAATTTATTCAGTGGAAATATAAGAAGTATTAGGTGATCTCTTTTTTTCCCAACTGTAGTGCTCCTTGCTCTGAGATAGGACCAGTATCTCAGGATTTATCTGGCCTCATGAAATAGAGAGGATTCGACTGGAAAAATCCAAAAACTTAACCTCATTGACTTAGAAAGCCTTCTTTCTACCAGTGTCCTTTCATTTAGTGGGATGATAGGGAATTGCCATTGTGGAATGAAGCTATATAGCTGAATGTCAGATATGTTTATTGAGTTCTTTGATGCCTAAAACAGATTGTTGGCTGACATCTGGTATAAATCCACTATGTTGATTTCCCTGGTACCCCATCCTTTGCAGTTGTATCTAAGCTGTTTTATACCTAGGCAGTCTAATTCTGGATAGAGCATAGGTAGTGAACCATAGACTCCCAAACCTGTGCAAGAATAAGCATTGCTGAAGCACAGGCACACTTGTAAAACCAATCTTGCTTAGGAAGCCTTGCTGTGTGATGGACCCACACAGACTTCGGAGTAAGGTGGAGCTGGGTGTAATTCTGTCTTTGTCATTTACGTGCTGTGGGATTTCAGGTTTGTTCCTTACCCTCACTGATCTTCCATTTCCTTATTTATTAAGAGGAGATCCTATATCCTTTGCAGAATTATGAGGATTAAATGAAATAATGTCTATAAAATATTTGATACATAATAGTCGTTCAATTAATTATTCTCTTTTTGGTCCTGCTTCTTCCCTGAAAATCATGCCATCTTGATCCCAAAAACATAATTCTTATGCAATCATATTGTTTTGAAGCAAGGAAAGGGCAAAATGAAAATAACAACACCTCTGTATTTCCCAGTAAAGTCAAGTGACTTGAGAGTTTGGGATGTGAACATAAAGATATGCCCTTTTGGATCATGGGTTCTCAGAAAGGTGGGGTGAAATTATTCTGTGATTTAAGGCTCCCATCAGTCTGAATTTCCAGAACTAGTTACTCTGTAGAGGCTTTGTGCTGATAACTCAGTTTCTAGATTCATTTGATCAGTTCTCCCACTAAGCCAGAAATAAATGAATCCCAAATGACTTCAAGCTATTCTAGGACGAGTGTCATTTTCCTTAAAGCCAGTCATTACACCTCTTCCCCTGAAGTGTATCTCACATTTTTCCTGCCGAGCAATTTCTGTAATAAAAATTACAAAAAAATGAAAAAAAAGTGTTTATTTTCAAAATATTCCTAGCTACTCTAATTGAAAGAAGATGAAATGTAAAAACATCAGCTCTAGCACTAATATGATGTAGTTATGAAGCTCTAAAAGAATGTAAGAATGAAAAAAGAGAGAATTTAATTGTATTTTATTAGAAGAGAAGAATTTTGTGCTATAAATGCACTTTTTAAAAACGAATGCACCAGTTCTTAAGCCTTTGTACATCTAAAAACTAGATGGATTGTTTAATTTGAAATGTGAATTCTTAGGTTTCACTAACAAAGATCCTGAATCAGCGGGCTGGGCTGGTACCTCTGTAATATTCCTTTTAAGAAGGCATATGGTGGATCTCATGTAGATTTCCTTTACACTATATTTTGTGAAACAATTGGAGAATGGAACTTTTTGGTGTGCAGGTCTTCGAGTAATTCAGCTCTCCTTCTTTTCACAAAATCGCCCTATCGGCCTACAGTTCTGAATTGTTTAAATCATCATTATTTCAGCCTTCCACAATTCCAGTATTCCAAGGAGTTCAAGGTACTCTGAACTTAAGCATTAAGCCAAGGTAGTTTAAAAATTGTAGAAATAGCAAACACCCTTATTTAGGGTATACAGAAATGTCTCCATTATTCAAAGGAGACCATGGAGACTGCTCAGAGCTAGCACAATGAGTTAATGAGAAACACACTTGACTGAAGTTACCTAGAAATGTAACTGAGATTAGAGAATTGCATCTTGCATATTGGATCTAGCAGTAAGTTTACTTAAAATTTTAACCTAGAGACTGGTAGTACAGACCAGAGCTTCTCAACGTGTGTTCTGTGGACTGATGTCCATCCTTGAACTGTTTGTTACCAATTGGTGACAGAATAAGTACAGAAATTAAGATTAATTTTTCAGAAACTTTAATAGCCTTTTGAAAGAGTAATTTTATGTTTGTTGTATTTAGTAAGTAAAATAAATTAGGCTTGCATTTCGTACATCTTTTCTTACTTACACTTTTCCAGTAATTCATTTTCATTGAAATTACAAGGTTATTGGACCATGATGTATTGGAGATTTTAAATAAAATTGTTCTCTCACCACCAATAGTTTGAGAAGCGCTGGTTCTAGATCACCTTATTTGCAGTTATCCTTGAGATGGTTATTTAAAATTACTCAGAAGTTGATCATTTCTTCTACTTCCTGACTCACACCATTGTTGTTGCCAACCCTGTTTATAACTAGACAGTGAAGATAAAGGGAACTATTAATTATATTTATTACAGTATATCCAGTTTGTTCCAGAAAGGACTTAAGGAGCCTGGCTCGGGGGCTAAGAATGCAGAGATAGAGTGAGGCTCTCTAAATTTGGAAGACATTTTCTGTTTTCAAAGGAAGGTTTTAATGGCCTTTGGATGGGGGACCTCCTTCTTTTTCTCCCACCTTCTGACAGATGATTAGCAGATGGGAGCTGGCTTTGTCTCATATTTGGATTTATGTGGGTCTCAACTCTGGTTCATGTTTTGACTATGTGTAAGGCTACTTATCAGGTGGAACACAGAAAAAGCTACTCTGAAAATTAAGTATGAATCATGTCCTGTATTATTTACTAGTTGACCTGGCCTATGCATAACTTAGAACTCCCTGAAATTAAATTTGGGGAGAAGAGAAGCTTTACCTATTAATACTGATGACAAAGTACACCTTTATTACATTTCTGAGTCTCATTCCCCACCTGGCAACTGTCCCATGTAATGAAGTAGATGGTGGTAGGGAGTCCCCAGGCCCAAGGTCAGCATTTTCAGAGTCCATTAGATTCTACCTATTAACCTGTAATCACTAGGCAGGTCTAACTCCTAATTCTCCAATAGATGCTTCCACATAATACTGCAAATACCATAATTTTCTATGACCCTGTGTTAGTTTCTTATTTCTATTGAAGCCAATTAGCACAAATTTACTGGCTTAAAACAAATATATTTATTCTTACAGTTTTGGAGACCCAGAGTCTGAAATGAGTCTTACAGGGCTAAAATCAAGGTGTCAGCAAGGCTGGTTCCTTCCCAAGGCTCCAGGAGAGAATCTTTTCTTTGCTTCTTCCAGCTTCTGGTGGCTGCCATCATTCCTTGCCTTGTGGCTGCATCATTCCAATCTCGGCTTCTATCATCACCTCGTCTTCTCCTATTCTGTGTTAGCATCCCCCTCTGCCACTCTCTTTTGAGGACACGTGTGTTTACATTTAAAGCCCACCTAGATAATCTAGGTGGGCTTTAAATTATGTTTAAATGTAAACATAATTTCCCCATCTCAACATTTTTAACTTAATCACACCTGCAGAGTCCCTTTTGCCATATAATGTAACACATTCACAGATTCCAGGGATTCAGACATGGACATTTAAGGGGGCCATTATTTAGCCTCCCACAGGCCCCAGTAAAAATCCCTTGTCCCCTTTTCCTCTTCCCATCACATTTTTGAAGTGTCGAAGCAGAGACTACAGAAAAGTGGTTAAGACTATGGACTCTGTAGGCTTAAACTGTGTAGGTTAAAGCTAGACTATTTGGTTCAAATTTTAACTCTGCCACTTATAGTCTCTGTGAAATTGACCTGTTTGTGCCTTATTTACCTCATGTATAAAATGGATAATAGTACTTCCTAAGCTTATTATGAGGATTAGATGAGTTAGTTTATGCAAAGAACTTAGAAGAGTATCTGGAAATGTAGTAAGTGCTCAATAAATGTTAGCTGTAGCCAGTATTACTAAGCAAATATATATTGGCTCACCCTGGGCCAGGCAGTGTGTGAGAGCCCTGGGATTTTTTTCATATGTATTATACCATTTCATACTCATAATAAAAGCTGTGGTGAATATTGAGAGTTGACTCACTCAACCTTTATTCCATCTACTTCTAACATGTCTGTCTTAGGTGAGTTCCGCAGGAAACAGATTCTAAGGTGAATATTCATATTCAGGAAGTTGGTATTGGAGTGACCATGAGATCAATAGTTCTGGAGAATAAAGGGCATAGGATTGGGCAGAGAAAGGAATTGAACTGTGAGGCTGTCACAACGAAGGACTCAGTCAATTACATGAGGACCTCTGGAGCTGGGATGACCTTCAGAGATATCCTGCCTTGAGGCAAAGGGTCTGGCTCTTTATACCCTCATGGGGATCAGTAATTACGGGGATGCCCCAAATGGCCCTGCCAACAGTGCCCTCCTAAACTAGATGTGCTGTGAGTCCAGCATCTCAGGGTCTTACACTGCCTTCCAGCTAGAGGGCTGCATATGAGAGTACTACTGGGAGGGAGGTTTTGATTCAGAGCTGAGTTAAGGAGGGGAGAGAGCAGATGGTAGACATTCCTCTTGCTGAGTGGGGCTGTGTCACAGGCATGGTGGTTTTTGGTTGGCAGCTTCATTATATTTCATTGGTGGTGACAGCTCTGCTGCCATCATGGCAGAGGCAGTGTGGAAAATGTTTCAGGAAGTCAGCCAAGAGCTGGCTCTTTCAGCTTTCCTGTGATTTTGTAAGCCACTTAATAGTACCTGTTAATAAATTATCTCTGCTTAATTTAGTCAGAGGCTAAGTATTTTGCAACTCTACCCTAACCAATTATAATAATCTTCCCGTATTTTGTTTCATAGATAAAGAAACTGAAGTCAGAGAGGTGCAGTGATGTGCATAGGATCAGAGCTTGTAAGTGACGAAGCCCAGATTCAAATCTAGACACTCTGGCTCCACGCTTTAATAGCAAGGTTACAAAATACACGTTATGGGTACCATCACTCCAACTCTCTTCCCTTGTCCAGAAATGGACTCACAATCTTTAGCACAAAGCTCTATTAATTGATAGAAGTTAGCATATAGATAAAATCTGTTTTTAATTTAGCTCAATATCACACAATATATAGCTTCACTAAAGTAGGCGGTCTTGTTTCTTGGTTCTCTTCCTACCTTTCTTTCTTTCCTCTTCTCTTTTAATATGTTTCATGAGCTCTTCCCAGTCTACGCTCTCAGAGGTCAGCCGTTCTCTTCTGGAAAGATGTTGTCAATCGAATGTCTTATCCTCATACCAGGGATTTTGACACTTAAAGGAAGATCTTCAAAAGAAAGAAGACAATGCTTAACCCTAAAGAAGAAACTAATAATAAAGGGAGTTTATAACACTTTAAGAGAGACGTTTCAATAATTTCTGGGGACTGGCACTTCCCCTAGTACAGCACTTTGCACAATTTTGCTCAATACATATTTTTTGATTGAATGCTTTTCTAATTTGTCTGCTAATGGCTGTGTGGGCAATGGCAGAAGACTTGGTTTCAAAACAAAGAGCAGTATTAGGGTTAAAATGGTTTCTTCCAGGGACAGCTCCCAGGGTAATATTCTGGAGCATAAATTTAGCTTGGCTGATCTTTTGTGAAGGAAGTAGAGGAGTCTTTATTTATTTTGAAATGCAATAGCCAAGGATTCAGCCTTTGATTTCTCTCCAGATATGGTTGGAAGTCCTGAATAGGTCTCTGGGTGCCTTGATCTTGCTACCCCAGTGCGAATCTTCTTGGTGTCTCTCCTGGGTAGCTATAATCTGCCTTTGATCTCTCTATTTCTGGGTGTGTGTGTGTGGATATTTATAGTTGTACATTTGTTTGCTTCCTTCTCTTTGCCCAACTGATCCATTTTTCAGCTGGGGGTCAATAACCAAAAGCTATGACATTTGGTGGCACTGCCACCCACCCCATTCTTAAAGTGAACACATCTGTGTATTATATAAACAGGATGGCGTTACTCTCGCTGGGGAATTTATACCAAAGCTCTGTGTTTTTTCAGATGTATTAAATAAAATTTTCCTTGACTACATTGGTGGTTTAACAATGGATTTAACCTAAAAGCGACCATATGTAGACCTCACCCAGTAGGACGCAGATAAAGGAGCTAACATTCCTTGAACCTTAATTATGTTAGTCACTGTGATAGGCATTTGGAATACACAAATTTTATTTAATCCTCACCATGTTTTGTGACATAGGCATTATTACTCTGAGACATAAAATAAGCCAAAAAAGGGCACAGAGATTTGAATCTCCTTGTAATTGACTTCTCAGAACATCATTTCGCCTCCTGGTGGTCTGGGTAGGATGTCATGAATTCAACAAGTCAGTAATACAGACTTTCAGAGACCTTTATATATTGGTCCAAAGTAGACAATTATTTTTGCCCACCTTAGACTGAGACACATTCAGAAAAAAATATATATTTATAAAAATAAAATGGCAAGCCTAATCTCACCAATTAATTGACAATCTTAACATCCTATACTTGTTTATTTGAAAATTTTCTGCATAATAAGAATAGCTGAGTGATTTTTCCCTGTCCTACCTCCATATCATATGAAGCAATGATAAAAATATTTAAATTACTTTTTGCAAAATCAAAACCAAAAAAGCCTGCTGGAGGTTAACTATGGAGATTTGCTGACCAGGTGTGGTCTTAGGTTTTACCTTCACTCTATTCTTTCATTTATGTCCATGAAAGTGGAGGAAAAAGTGGACTTGGAGTGAGAAACCATGAATTCCTATGCCAGCGTTGCATTAACTTGCTGTATAATCGGCAAAATATTTTACTTGTTTGGGCCTCTTTTTCCTCATCTGTAAAAGGGGTGAATTGGGCTAAATGATTACCATTTCTCTCATACAGCTCTCCCAGCTGCCTGGAAGTGGGTAGAGAATGTTTCATAAAGGATATTTCACTTGATCTGAGTCTGGAAGAATGCACAAGAGTTTACCAGTGACGGAGAATTATGGCTGAGAGAGAGAATAATAATACTGAGAAAGAAGAATACTGAGAGAGAAAACAGAATGTTCACCTCTACATGTATGGTGTCTTGGAGAATGGTGAGAAGCTAAGACTTTGGATAGAACACACACTGAGATGAGAAGAAATATGAAGCTGCAGAGGTAAGTTGGGGTGAATTGTAAAGTGCCTTGGATTATCATTTAAGGAGTTTGGATTTAATCCTGTATGTAGGAAATCAATGAAAATCTTTAATCCGTGCAAGTTATTGTCAGAGCTGTGCTTTAGGAAGATTTGTCTAGCAGCAATACTGAGAATGGACTGGAGAGAGGAGAACTAAGAGGGTAAAACAATAGGTTTTGCATGTCAATTGTCCAGGCAAAAAACGATGAAGGCTGAAATGAAGATTTTAGCAAAAGGAACATAAAAAAGATACAAATTTCTAAAGAGAGATCTGGGGAACAAACATTTTCCTGTCATAATGATTTAAATTCTCTTGTATATTTCATAGATTCTAAATGCACAGAGTTTTAAAAAACATTTTTGAAAATGGGATTCATCTTATCTTTGGTTTATCCTGATTTAATTGGCACAGTATTCTTTTTTCTTTCTAAATGAATACAAATAATGGTGACTGAAGCAATCTACGGTGTCTTATAGATAATGAAAATCAATAGTCGTCCAATTATTCCCTGTACAAAAGCCTTCTAAAATCTTCTAGTCCAGTTGAGATTAAAAAAAAAAAAAGTTACCTTTCTTTTGTTGAGTGGAGCAAAGTAAAAAACTAAAAATCAACTTGGATCTCCTTAGTACATAAAGGATCTAATTGTTTGTTTAACATATAAACCCATTCTCTGTTAAAACTGTTTGTATATAAAGATGAAGTCAATTCTCTTCTCTAAATGAAACAGCCAAGTAATGATTCCTGCTGAAGAGAAGCACCAAGGGATAATTTTAAAAAATAATAATTTTTCAGAAGCTCTAATTTTGAGTTCTGTGTTTGGGGCACCAGGTGTGTGACCTTAGGCAAGTCTTTTAAGTCTTTCCAAGTTGCTCAGTCATCTCACCAGTAAAATAGTTATAAGATCAGTCTCATAAAATTATTGGGGGACTTCCCTGGTGGCGCACTGGTTAAGAATCTGCCTGCGAATGCAGGGGACACGGGTTTGAGCCCCTGTCCGGGAAGATGCCACATGCCGCGGAGCAACTGAGCCTGTGCGCCACAAGTACTGAGCCCGTGTGCCTAGAGCCTGTGCTCCGCAACAAGAGAAGCCACTGCAATGAGAAGCCCGCGCACAGCAACGAAGAGTAGCCCTTGCTCGCCACAACTAGAGAAAGCCTGCGTGCAGCAACGAAGACCCAACTCAGCCAAAAATACATAAATAAAATAAATAAATTAAAAAAATTATTGGGAGGCTCAAATCAGATAACATATTCACATGGGTGACACAAAAGGAATTTCCCAGTTAATCCATTATTTGTGTGAGTACTTCGTAAGCTTCAAGTTACCATGCAAAACCTAGGTATTAATTGCTGGCTATATCTGAATGCCCTCATGGTGTGTTCATAGCCTATCTATGGCCCAGTATCTCAGACCTCCAGAGAGTCGTCCTGTCTAACCTGTTTTGTGATTTGGCTCAGAAAGCACGTTTTGGTGGCGGATGTGGTATTACAAATGTTCTAGAGGGGAGAGTGGTTTGCCAGGAAGTTTTGCCAATTGAAAGCAAAGTGAAAATTCAGAATTACGGAGGTTTAATTTCCTGCTGAATAATTCTCCACAAGCTGTGTAAACTTCACTGAACAAATACTCCGGATAAAATACCTTAGATGCTCTTTTCCTTTTTAATAAGAAATGTTCATATTATTTGAGAGTGGAGCCAAAGGAAGAAGAAGGTCCGGCGCTCCTGAGCTGAGTTTGTGTAAGTCATCAAGAATCCTGCTGTGCCTTCGACCTGTGGAGTTTGGAAGGTTGGGTGAGAAGAGTCGTTTTCCAAGGACTTTTTTTCCAGCCAGAGCCCCACAGATTGTCCATGGGCAAGTTCTCTGCAGTCTGACTTTATGGTTCTTTAATGAATTAACCTTTTACAGAAGATGCTTTAAAATAGCACTTGAGCACCTACAAGGTGCCATCCTTGAATAGCAAAATAGGAGTAGTTCTTGACTTCCTAGAACGCAATTTAGAAGAGGATTCAACCAACAAATATTCACATAAATAAATACAAGGGTGAAGACTTTGATGGGTGTTAGTTTATATCAGTGCATCAGAGAAAGGTGCTTTCAAGAAAGGACATTTGAACTGGAACCTAAATGGTAAATGGGAGTTGGCTAGCTGTCAAACACTTAGATGAATCTTTTAGTCAATGGTGGTCTTGTGTGCAAAGTCCCCAAAGTGGGGCAACAGCTTGGTGCATTTGAGAAGCTGGAATGAGGTCGGTATGGCAGACAGGACATAGTGAACATGATGGAGAATGGTACAAGTTGAAGAGAAAGCATCGGTTTCAAGATAGAAGCTCCCAGTGACCTGCAAGGACAGTGAGAACCCACTGAATAGTGTAATCAAGGGAATAACTTGATCAGATGATGTTTATGAAATCACTTTGCCTGCATGTGGAAACCCAGTGAAGAAGAGCAAACCATACAAGCAAGAAAGCCCTTATAATTGAGGTGGACTGACTTGGTGACAAAGGTGATGAAGAGCAGTATACCACTCTCAGATGTGTTTGAAGTCAGGATCCACATGACTTGGTTCTGAATTGGATGTGAGAAGTGATGGAGAGGGAGTGATCAAGGTGGAGTCTCAAGTGTCCTGCTTGAACATGAGCTAGGTTTATGGTGGCGCCGTTTACTGACTCAGTTACACTGAAGGAGGCAGGTTTGAGGGAAGAGACCCAGCTCAGCTTCAGTCATATTGAGTCTGAGCTTCCAAGACTCCCAAGTGAAGTCATAGAGTGCATGTTACATGCATGTGGAGCTTTCAGCAGAGTTCAAGGTTGGAGTTACAAATTAGGCAATTCATCAGCAGGTGAACAGTCTTGAAAACCATGAAATGATGGGATTCCAGAACATTGTCACTAAGAGAATTTGGGGCAAGCTCTTCCTCTGGAGCTAATGTGTTAAGATTAGTTGATGGAGTCAGGTTATTGGGACACAGGCCACGATCGAGAAGGTCAAATCGATCATTATAAAATGAGAGCAATTAGGAGTCAAGCTTCTGTTTTGTTTTGTTTTTTAAGCAGCACTGTCTCTCATTTGAAACATACATTTTTGATTAAACACAAACCGTGTAACAGGCACTGTGCAAGCCATTTTACAAACATTTTTTCCAAGTTAAAAGTTTTTAAAAGTTTGTATTTTTATAAAATTTATATATGCATATAGGTTAAGGAGTCAAATCATTCTACACAGATTATTATAAAAGTAAGTTTCCTCTGCCCTACCCTGTCCCATTGCCCATTACTCATAGGCAATAGCTTTTCATTCTTTTAGCTTTTACACTTGGTATTAACAAGTCTTGAATAACATGTTTATAATGTTAATTCTTGATTTTTATTGTTGTTTAGTTATAGGCATTGTATTTTGGCTTTTCTCTATAAAAGATGAGAATTTAGCCCTTTTTCATCGAGCTCCTCCCCTCAAACACAAAGGCACTGAGAACGTGTCCCCTGAAGTTATGGACAGCGTATAGTAGAATGCATTTTAAAAGCCTCTCTAGTGGTGTTTGAATTGTCAGCGGGGTCTTGAAGTGAGAGATATATCTTGATGGGATGTGAGGGCATGGCAGAAACAGCTCACCTGGAGAAGAAACATCTCCCTGGAGAGGAGTGTAAGATACAGACACCTTGGAGATGACCATAGCACCTTGCATTCCAAACGGTTTCTCTCTTCACAGTGTTTTTCACACTGACTCTCTAAAGGGTTCCTGATATTTCAGTGAAAAGGTTGGGTGGATATTATTATTCAGACTTTTTTTTCCTCAAGGAAGTAATTGAAGTTTAGAAAGCATGGCCCATTAAACCAAAATGAGTGGCAATCGTGGTCACAGGAATGAGAGAAATAACTGATAGCTGAATAGCCATATATCAAATTCCAAATGAACATATGGGTAATGTTCATGTTTCCAATAATCAAGAAATATACAATATACATTATATATTACATTGTATATTGCAATGTAATATACATTATTACATGTATATACATGTGTATATGTATATTACATGTGCATATAAATTATATAGGTGTATAACAGTGTATGATTTCATTCACTGTGAAAATATCCTGTGTGTGTGTGTGTGCATGCATATGACATAAATTGGTGCAAACATGGTAGGAAATATGAAAAGGTAAAATAATTTAGTTGGGAACATCAGATTGTGAATGATGGATAAAAACTGATTTTCCCCTGCTATTTATACAGTTACATTATATTTTCAAAACAAATTAAAAAGTGGTGGGACTTAGTAGGTATTGAAACCAAATTTTAAGAGTTTTGGATTTTACACTGGAAATGCTACAGGCTCTTGTTTAGAGAGCCACACAAATAGAAAATTTTAGAAGAAGTTACCAAGTGAGCATAATTATAGTTTAAGAGAGAGAATAAGGATACAGTCTCTCCCCACTTTCTAATACTCCCTTCCCAATTCCTACTTCTTTACATATTTCAAAATTGCAATTTGGGGGATTATGTTATTCAGTGAGTCACGATTATCCTCGAATCAGCCATGTAAACTCATGAAGAGATTTACCACTGCCTCTCTTCAGCATACAGCCACACACCCATGATTTTGTCATGGTGCCCCTCTTCAGGGCAGTCATGATAATGCTTGCTGGGAAAAAGAAAAACTAGATCAGAGAGGGATTTATTGCTGTGAGTTAATCACGAGAGAGATAACTACCCAGATGAAGGTAAGGGTAAGGTAAGAATTTGAAGACATATTTTCCCTGAAGTTTGGTTGGAAAAAAAAATCAATATTCTGAAAACTGCTTAATATGTGATGATTTCTAAAACTTCAAGGCAGTGTAGCAGGCATGTCATTGAAAAATAATTAACTTAGCAATCGGAAGTAGGGTTGAGAATGTCAACCCCCTTCTGTGCGTCTGTGAAAAATGCAAGGTGCCTTTAATGGATTTAAACATGAACTGTTTAGTGTAACATCCCTTGTGAGAACATAATGCCTGTAAATGTAATGAAAAGTCATGAGAGGCTAAATTGCAACTTATTAGCATAACTACTAGAAGAGTGAATTGAAGAAGAAATGTAACCTCCCTGGCCTGATTCCATAATGGATATGACACACATTCAGATGGCAGCCCACACTCTGGGTCACACAGGTATAACCGATGCTCTGAATGATCACAAGTAAATAGCGAGCTCTACTTTGTTCCCTGTGATATGCTTATCTCTTGCTGATGAATGCATTACTTATTTTGTAATGCTAAGTGACTACTTAAAATGAATTTTTCTCCCTAATTAGGAATACTTCCCTATGTGCTGTATTCTCTCCCCAAGTGAAAATTTGATTTAGTGGGAAACTTGCTTTAAGAATGTCTGCATGGACATATATACACTACCAAATGTAAAATAGATAGCTAGTGGGAAGCAGCCGCATAGCACAGGGAGATCAGCTCGGTGCTTTGTGACCACCTAGAGGGGTGGGCTAGGGAGGGTGGTGGGGAGACGCAAGAGAGAGGGGATATGGGGATATATGTATATATATAGCTCATTCACTCTGTTATAAAGCAGAAACTAACACACCATTGTAAAGCAATTATACTCCAATAAAGATGTTAAAAAAAAAAAAGAATGTCTGCATGAAAAAAGAACAGGAGTACAGCTTAGAGTGATCCAGGAATTTTGCATTTTATTAATCTCTCACTCTCTATTGTTGTAGAGATGAGTTTTCATCCACTTTGAAATAAACCCTTTATGTCTTGATAAGCGCTTTACACCCACATGTAGAGCTGATTTAAATTGTGCATCTCCTTCCTCCTTACATTAGGGATTTTTGATAATGCTTGTCAGGAACCATCTGGTCCAGGTTACCCTCTGTGGGGCTTGGGACCCAACTTCTCTGTCCCTTTTCTAGTTGAATCCATGCCTTTTCAAGGTTCCTGTGTCTCAAGTAATGAGCCTGCAGAACAGCTGGTAGAGGGAAAAATCCCAGCACTGTGCTGAATAAAATGGGCACAGAGAACTGTTAAAAGGAGGATCAGTCATCAGACTCCTTGGACCAGACCTCATGACCTCCTACACCAGAATCGAAGGATGATTTAAGTTTCTATGTCGCTGGATTAGTGAGCAGAGCTTTATTGCCCCCAGGATAGGAGATAGGGGCATCAGTTTGCGTTCACAAGTGAACAATCCAGGGGCTGTTTCTCTTAAAAAAATCTTGAGCTGTAGAATGAGGTGGCAGGGTACCTCATTTGGCTTATGGAAAAATAATAGTTGAAGGCCATTGTACGTTTGGTAGTGCATCTTTCATTGGGGGTGACCTTCTTCACTCATCCTCCCTCACAGTGAGTAAACCTGTCTCCCTTTGTTGTGGTTTTTACAGTCGTGGCAGAAGTCAAATGGTTGAGGAGAATTAAAACGTTCTCAGTGATTTCTTTCTCAACAGGCTCTTCTAGTCCATCATTTGTCCAGCCAGTACTATTTTCAGGGTGACATGTGTTTGTGCTTTTTTTGGGTTGAATATCCACAGTCTGGCCTGTTTCCCTGGATATTAGCCCCTTCCTTCTTCACTCTTCCAGCAGAAACAGAGCTGCTTTTCACCTCTTTGTGACTTCCTAGGGACAAGTGCCCAACCACAATCTCATAGACTATGTATCTCCACCATAGGAAAATTCAAATTTAATACACATACTCGCATGCATACACACACACACACACACACCCTAGGTCCTTGCTGCCTGTGGCTGCAGATCAGGATTCAACCCAATTTTTTCATTTTTTTTTAAGCAACTCTCTTTGAAGGGATAATCACCTATTATTCAAAGCCTCCATTTTTTTGATCAGTCACATACATCAGGGTGTGTGTGTGTGTGTGTGTGTGTGTATTTAAATCTGATGAGCGTGAATCTAGTCTTCCTACCAAGGATGTTGTGTGCCCTCCTTTCTATAATGCTAACTCCTCCCCACTTATCCCCAAGGA
Organism: Globicephala melas; assembly: GCF_963455315.2. Classification (NCBI taxonomy): domain Eukaryota; kingdom Metazoa; phylum Chordata; class Mammalia; order Artiodactyla; family Delphinidae; genus Globicephala; species Globicephala melas. Next base: position 101,391,447 of record NC_083319.1, read on the forward strand.
TACACCTTCCTGCCCCCTTGCCCCACCCAGACTTGTGCATATAGAGTTTGAATCACTTTATGCTTATTGGGTACCTACTTTTCTTGTGAGCATTGTGTTTACGTACATTGCCCATTGTTCTACTGGAGGTATCTTTCCTTAGTGTTTTGTTTATTTATGATCTATTTTAATTTCCATTTCGGATGCTCCTTCTGTGACTTAGCTCAGATATTTTGCCAGAATGTGTTACGCAGTCAACCTCTTCTTTGATTTCACCTGGGATGTGATGAGCTTTCTCAGTTTCATAGAGTAAGGTTTTGCTTGAAAAAGTTTCGCTCTTTTATATCTTTGATTGTTATTTGGGTTCCATACATTCTCATATGGTCAATCCTAATGATTCATGGATGCTGTATTTGTGAATTTGCCTACTCAATGAAGTTTATTTGTAACCTTGAAATCAACGCTTGTGGCACTTTTATAGTCATTTGTGGACATTCACATGCACAGAGCAGCAAAAAATTTCAGTTCCTCATGATGTGTAAGTTCTCAGCTGAGATAGATAAAGCAACACTGCCTTTTTGTTTCAGCTCTCATACTGGAAAAGAGCGTCCTTTTCATGGTGTATTTAATGCCACATTTCTTTACATTTTGCTTTTTTTGTTGGTGATTTCTCTGTTTACAATGGCGCTCAAGCATAGTGCTGTTTAGTGTTCCAACATGCAAGAAGACTGTCACGTTCCTTATAGAGAAAATGAGAGTTTCCAGGCAGGAATTATAGTTCTATTGGCTGTGAGTTCAATGTTAATTAATCAACAATATATATTAAATAAGGTATCTTTAAACAGAAATACACATAAAAAGGTTATGTATTAATCAGTTGACTAATGTGTCCAGAAGCTCACAGGAACCTAACTCTGTATTTCCCCTGGAAGCAATTGTCCAGGATTCACTAGTTCAGTGTTCAGAATGACTTTATAGAAAATAACTACCACAAATAATGAGAATTGACTGTATATCTTTCAGAGGCATTGATATTTTGAGCCTGTCCTCTCTTTCTACTATTTCCCTTGTTTGTTAACCTTTTGATCTCTTAGATTTCTTTGTGAACTTTGCTAGCTTGACTCCACTCAATTGATTCAGTTTTCTTTTTAACAGGATTAAATATGCTTTTTTACCACCTCCAGTAAGGACTATCAGCCTTCTGTTTTGTTGTTGTTGCTGTGATTTTTCATCTGTTTGTATCTTTCTGGCTATTAGCGTGAAAAATCTGAAGTCTTACCAGAGCTTACTGAAGAGATGTCATTTTGAACTAGAAGTCTGCTGATTATTCTGGTTTTGCTTTCAGTTGTTTTATGTGTCATGAGACTTAGTATATCATAATGACATGCAGAAACAAAGATATTATCTTCATTCAATTTCTTCAGTGATAAAAAGGGCTACCCTAGAATATGTCAACCAGTAAAAAAAAAAGGTTCATTTTCCCTTAAAATTGACTGAATTATCCACCCACCCCCCACTGTGGTTCTACTTTTAGAAAATTAAAGCCAATGATTATCCTTAAAATGAATGAATCCACAGTAACATCACTCCTTTTTTAGTATGAGGTGAAGTGGGGATGGAGCAGAAAAGACAGCCGTGAGATTCTTTTACCACAAGAAACTCACCTTTATTGATCCTTGTCAGGCATTTAAAACACTATCTTAATAATTACAAAACCAAATAGTATAGGCATTTATACACTCAGTATAAGAGTAAGTTAAGAGTTGGGGTTTGGAGGAGACTTCTTACATTTTAACCCTGGCTCTGTTACTTATAAGAAAAATAATGAGCTCTACCTTACAAGGTTATTATGAACATTGCATGAATTAATTCATGCAAAGCACCTAAAAGAACTCCTGGCACTTAATGTTCAGATATAAGTGCTATTTTTTGGTAAAGAAAACATTTTTAATCTTATAATACAGTACCTTAAAAGTACAGTAGTACAGTACAACAGCTGGTGCTTCTTAGAAGTACCAGCTACCTCACCGCTGCTTTTACGCTTGCTTCCAGACATCCTGGGCTTGAAACAAAGATACTGTACTACTGTACTCTATACAGTACTGTGAAGTATACAAAATCACAACCATAAGTGCTATTTTTGGAACTATAACAATCTTTCAAATGAACTCAAACTCAGAGATCAAGTAGTTTTTTTGAAGTCACAAAGAAAATAAATGGGAGCACCAAGACTCAGACCAGACTTTTCTGAATTTAGATTCCTTATCCTTCTCGTGCCATCTACTGTCCCTTAAGATAAATATTACAACCTGTATTTGTGTTATAACTGTATGTGCGGCAGGGTTTCAAGGAGGCAATGATCAATGTGTTCTTCAAAATGGTCACTTCTCAATAATGATAAAAATGATAATTGACTATGCATTTAAAAATATTACTGGTATTACATAAATATTTACATACTTCCTCTGAAAATATGTGCTTTTCACTAATTTTTCCCTTTACTGTTTTGCACGTCACCTGTTGACCCTGCCATGTTGCAAAGATCTACCTTTCCTTCTGGCAGTTGGGTTCTCCTTGACCTTTTTAGCTGGACGGATGCACTGAGGCCTAATCTCAGTAGATAGAGTCTTCTGTGCCATGACCCTGTGTTCCCTTCAATGAGTAATTCAAGAAACCCATTTTGAAATCTGTTGTGTCCCAAACACAGAGCTTACTGTCTGTCACCCCTTGCAAATATTGTAAAACAAATCTGGTTGTTGTGGAGATGTTGAAAATTGGTTCCCAGATCCTAAAAGCTGTCTCAGTGGCTCCAGCCCTCATGACTAAATGGGCAGAGGTATAAGATAGCCAAAAGACTACAGTCTCTGGAATAATTAAAACCCTGGTCTGGCCATTCAATAACAATGTGACCTCAGGCAAATTAGTTAATCTCTATGACTCACAAACTTTTCATTTAAAAAATACCATAATGATGCGTATGATAGAGAATAGTTGCAAATATTTAATGGGAAATATATATAAAGCATCCACCTATGTGTCTGTACATTAAATGTATTCTTCTATTTATCCTCCCATGATAACTCCCACTTTCACATGTGTGTGAAGAGCGTGCCTCACTTCTTAGAAGGTTAAGATGACATTGCAGCTTTCAAAAGGATTTAATAAAGAAAATAGGATCAAGGAAAGAATTAACAGGAGATGTCATTTCAGGATAAAAGGCTCTAGGGTAAGTGATGAGATTAAGAAATTTTCCCTGAATATTACCATCAGTTTTTGACCCTGGTTTCCTAATTTAGGGGAGTTCTTCCCTGTTGTTCTGGAAGCATTGCTTTCATGGGGAAAGTATGTAGATGTGCTACTTCTACCATCATGTGTTTTAGACTGATATAGATCTGTGTGTATATACAGTATAACACTTCAATAATCAATGTAGCCACCGCAGTGAAAATAAGTCAGAGCTTTTAGCATCATAGAAACACTTTATCTTAGAAAAAAGAATTCTTATAGCTTATTTTGGAAATAGAGATATGATCCCAGAATAACCAGATGAAAGGTGAAAACAAGCATCCTTCAAAGTAGTGTCCTATTGGGGGTATAGGAAAGAATCACCTGTAGAAACTTTAAAATATACTCATGCCTGACATCAGGTCTCAGAGGTTCTTATTTGATTGGTGTGGGTGGGGCCTCAGTATCTGTATTTTGTTTTATAGCAGCTGTATTAATATAGCTCACAAACTAAGTAAGGTATCAAGTGGATTCAAGCATGCATGCATGGCTACAGCTTTTGGCCATGGTTTTATAATTTTCATTGTTTCCCCTATTTTAAAGATAATGCTATACTAGTTATTTTTCTTTTGCTCATCCATGTTCAATGTCCACTCTTTTCTATCCTGATCTATGATAGGATAAGCTAATCTTCAGGGTATTCTTTCCATTGCTTCCCCCCTGGCAAAGGAATCAGTCCTTGGGCAACCTCTGAACTCTCTGGGATGTGCCAAGGATGCCCTCCTCCAGACCTAAGGGGTTGTAATACCTCTTGGCTCTTGTTAACCCAGAATATGGATTCTGTTTCTAGCCCCAGCTACTTGGTTTTCTTAAACCTAGTCAATACCATGTGTGATGGTTAATTTTATGTGTCAACTTGACTAGACTATGGAGTGCCCAGACATTTGGTCAAACATTATCCTGGGTGTGCCTTTGAGGGTATTTGAGGCTAACACTTGAATCAACAGACTGAGTAAAGCAGAGTGCCCTCTTGCTGTGTGGGTGGGCCTCATCCAATCAATTGGAAACCTGAATAGACCAAAATGGTTGAGTAAGTGGCAACTCCTCCTCCCTGACTACTGAGCTGGAAAATCAGTCCTTTTTGGCCTTCAGACTGGCACTGAAACATTAGCTTTTCTTGGATTCTTTCTGGATTTCAGTCTGGAAATATGATCATTGATACTCCTGGTTCTCAAGACTTTGGACTAGGACCGTAACTACCCATTGGCTATTCCGGGTCTCCAGCTTCCTGGCTCCAGATCTTGAGACTTCTCAGCCTCCATAATTGCATGAGCCAATTCCTTATAATAAATCTCTTTATCTCTCTCTCTGTCTCTCTCTCTGTGTCTCTCTCTCTCTCTCTCTCTCTCTATATATATATATATATATATATACACACACACACACACACACACACACACATTCTATTGGTTCTGTTTCCCAGGATAACCCTAACTAAATATAAGTTGTAAGTAACCACTTTATCAAACTCAACTCAATCAACCATTTCTGATGAGCCATAACCCTGCCTCCTGATGCATATACCTAATTCAGTGGCCTACGATGACTAATCAGTTATTCCACAGCTGTCTTTTTCTTTTAAATTAATTTTTATTGGAGTATAGTTGCTTTACAATGTTGTGTTAGTTTCTACTGTACAGAAAAATGAATCAGCTATATGTATACATATATCCCCTCTTTTTTGGATTTCCTTCCCATTTAGGTCACCACAGAGCACTGAGTAGAGTTCCCTGTGCTACACAGTAGGTTCTCATTAGTTATCTATTTTATACATAGTATCAATAGTGTATATATGTCAACCCCAATCTCCCAATTCCTCCCATCCCCCCCTTTCCCTCTTGGTATCCATACATTTTTTCTCTATGGCTGTGTCTCTATTTCTGCTTTGCAAATAAGATCATCTATACCATTTTTCTAGATTCCAAATATATGCGTTAATATATGATATTTGTTTTTCTCCTTCTGACTTACTTCGCTCTTTACGATAGTCTGTAGGTCCATCCACATCTCTACAAATGACCCAATTTCATTCCTTTTTATGGCTGAGTAATATTCCATTGTATATATGTACCACATCTTCTTTATCCATTCCTTTGTCAGTGGACATTTAGGTTGATTCCATGTCCTGGCTATTGTAAATAGTGCTTCAATGAACATTGGGTTGCAAGTGTCTTTTTTTTTTTTTTGGCAGTACGCGGGCCTCTCACTGTTGTGGCCTCTCCCATTGCGGGGCACAGGCTCTGGATGCACAGGCTCAGCGGCCATGGCTCACGGGCCCAGCCGCTCCGCGGCATGTGGGATCTTCCCAGACTGGGGCACGAACCCGTGTCCCCTGCATTGGCAGGCGGACTCTCAACCACTGCGCCACCAGGGAAGCCCGCAAGTGTCTTTTTGAATTATGGTTGTGTTTGGGTATATTCCCAGTAGTGGTATTGCTGGGTCATATGGTAGTCCTATTTTTAGTTTTTTAAGGAACCTCCATACTGCTCTCCATAATGGCTCTATCAATATACATTCCCACCAACAATGCATGAAGGTTCCCTTTTCTCCACACCCTCTCCAGCATTTATTATTTGTAGATTTTTTGATGATGGCCATTCTGACTGGTGTGAGGTGATACCTCATTGTGGTTTTCATTTGCATTTCTCTAATAATTACTGATGCTGAGCACCTTATCATGTGTTTGTTGGCCATCTGTATGTCTTCTTTGGTGAAATGTCTATTTAGGTCTTCTGCCCATTTTTTGATTGGGCTGTTTGTTCTTTTGATATTGAGCTCCATGTGCTGTCTGTACATTTTGGAGATTAATCCTTCGTCAGTTGCTTCATTTGCAGATATTTTCTCCCATTCTGAGGGTTGTCTTTTCATCTTATTTATAGTTTCCTTTGCTGTGCAAAAGCTTTTAAATTTAATCAGGTTCCATTTGTTTATTTTTGTTTTTATTCTCATTACTCTAGAAGGTGGATCTAAAAAGATCTTGTTGCAATTTATATCACAGAGTGTTCTGCCTATGTTTTCCTCTAAGAGTTTTATGGTGCCTGGCCTTACATTTAGGTCTTTAATCCATTTTGAGTTTATTTTTGTGTATGGTGTTAGGGAGTGTTCTAATCTCATTCTTTTACATGTAGCTGTCCAGTTTTCCCAGCACCACTTATTGAAGAGGCTGTCTTTTCTCCATTGTATATTCTTGCCTCCTTTGTTATAGATTAGGTGACCATAGGTGTGTGTGGGTTTATCTCTGGGCTTTCTATCCTGTTCCATTGATCTATATTTCTGTTTTTGTGCCAGTACCATTCTGTCTTGATTACCGTAGCTTTGTAGTGTAGTATGAAGTCAAGGAGCCTGGTTTTTCCAGCTCTGTTTTTCTTTCTCAAGATTGGTTTGGCTATTCAGGGTCTTTTGTGTTTCTGTGAACATTTTAAGATTTTTTGCTCTAGTTCTGTGAAAAATGCCATTGGTAATTTGATAGGAATTGCGCTGAATCTGTAGATTGCTTTGGGTAGTATAGTCATTTCCACAATATTGATTCTTCCAATCCAGGAACGTGGTATATCTCTCCAACTGTTTGTGTCTTTGATTTCTTTCTTCAGTATCTTACAATTTTCTGTGCACAGGTCTTTTGCCTCCTTAGGTAGGTTTATTCCTAGGTATTTAATTCTTTTTGTTGCAATGGTAAATGGGTTTGTTTCCTTAATTTACCTCTGTGATCTTTCATTGTTAGTGTACAGGAATGCAAGAGATTCAAAATTCAACACCCATTTATGATAAAAACTCTCCAGAAAGTGGGCATAGAAGGAGCCTACCTCAACATAATAAAGGCCATATATGACAAACCCACAGCAAACTTTATTCTCAGTGGTGAAAAACTGAAAGCATTTCCTCTAAGATAGGAACAAGACAATGGTGTCCACTCTCGCCACTATTATTCAACATAGTTTTGGAAGTCCTAGCCACGGCAATCAGAGAAGAAAAAGAAATAAAAGGAATCCAAATTGGAAAGGAAGATGTAAAACTGTCACTGTTTGCAGATGACATGATACTCTACATAGAAAATCCTAATGAGGCCACCAGAAAACATTAGAGCTAATCAGTGAATTTAGTAAAGTCACAGGACACAACTGTCCTTTTGATTTTTGACTATATTTTATAAAAGAATTTCCAGTAAATCTATATAAATTGACATTATTGACTTTATAAAATTATTGTGTTTTTATGCCAAAAGTAATCTACTGAGGAGTTTTATAGACATTTTAGAGCATTTTAGAAAATTAGCTTCTTTCTGCAAGTATTTTGCTTTTTTTTATAAGTTCCAAATGTAGGAGTGGATTTGCTTTGTCATCATTCATTTCAGTTTGTTTGTTGTCAACTCTACCAGGGCACTGGTATGTGTGGGTCTTAGTGAAAATAGTTTAGTTCCCAGTGGAAAGAGTGTCCAATTGTTTTAATTTCTTTTATCACAGCTGTTAAGGAGCTCTTTCATCTTTGTAGTGGATCAACTTTTGTTGCATTTGAAATCCTTCAGAATGAAATTTGGTCAATTCATGAGGAGAATATTGACCTTGGAATCTGTGGGCACTGATTAAATGTGCAGGGTCATGTAGGGAGAAAAGCTGAGTACTCTAGTGAGGGCTCCAGTGACTGGGGTTGTTGATCTACTTGTAAAAAACATTGACGCTCATCTGGAACTTACTGAATAATCAATTCATTACACTCTTTGGCTGAATCCTCACTAGCTAGGTAAAATTTATCTAATATGAATCCCCACTGAATTTCTTCATTCTTGTCCGGAAGTGGATCCGTCATTTCAAGCAGTGAAGGTGAACACAATTCTTTAATAAGCTTAAGAGATATCTACCACTAGGAATGGTTCTCCCCTGATCATCTGTGTGATTGAGCAGAGTTATGCTGCTGTATGTGTTTCTTCTCTCCAATATAAAACATAATTTCTCTACTACAAAAACATTTATGCAAAGACAGTTATAGGCTCCAGATATTAGGAAGGAACTTAGTTATTATCTAATGTATAGGTTCTCATTCTGGGAGCCATGGGTTGGACATTAAGGGTTTGTGAACCCATGAAATGTAAAATTTTGTAAATGTATACCACCTGGGGGAGGAGATGAAAAGCCATAAAATGCAACTGGTTGGTTGGTTTGTCTCATGAGAAGCTCTCTTTGAATCTTCATCATCCATACAAAAATCTAGGGATCTCTCGAGCAGAAGGGCGAGTTCAGGTCACAAGCGCGCGCGTGTGCGCGCGCGCGCACACACACACACACACACACACACACAGAGTCCCTTAAAGACTAAGTCTTTCATTCATGTTCAAATGATGCAGCCCAACCCATACAGAGTCCAAAGAGGGAGGAGAAATGAGTGAGTTTGTTCCCTATTCAGAAAGGAAAGACCTCTCTCAGAGACAATTGGGGCATCCCATGAGGATGCATCTCTGGTGATCTCCTTACTTGTGTTCTAGCTCCCCTTTAGCACAGTTATTTGGTCCTTTAACCTCTTCTTTTTCTCCAGAGTTCTTGCCTCCTTGTGTATTTCACTTGCTGGAGAGGACAAGGGGAAACTTCAGGTCCTGTGTGTAGAGGAATGCGAAAGGAAAGACAACAGGAGTCCTTGCTTTTGGATAAAGTCTCTAAAAACAATCAGACATCAAGTTTACATATCAGCCAGGGGATCAAATTATTAAAAATACCTCTTGTTGTTAGCTTGCTCTTGGAAGGTACCAAAGTGGAAAATAGAAAATGTGAGAGGAGAGGCATTTGTCCAGCTTTGTACATCCCTTCTGTTGAGAAAATTTATCTATCACTTTTGTGAAATTGTCAAAGGAGTATATGACATAGAAGGATTTAAGAGCCACTGCTTAAATGGAAATTTCTCATTTCATAGATAAGAAAGCTGATGTTCAGGAAAATGGGGGGAATTGCCCAGGCTCACACAGGTAGAGACAGCGGGGTGGAACACAGCTAAAATGCACTTTTGCAGACTTTGTTTCTCATTTCAGCACTACTTCAGAGATACACTGCTGACTCTAAAATCACATATAAAAGGAGGTTTTACAAAATTTTTCTCAAGGAAGATGACATATAAGTTCAAGTTAGGGTTCTGATTAACAGAAGAGCTACTTTTGAAAAGGCCTAAATCAAACCCCCCAGTTAGGAATGCAGTTTTGGAACTGGTTTGTTTCTTAGGGGTGATGACTATGAATGACAGCTGCAAATGACCAGCATCTCAGTATTTACTCTGACCCATAATGGGAAAGCAGGAGTGCTTTATGCTGGGGCCAGATAATGCTCTGTGAGTGGGAGAGAGAAGAGAATTTCACTTTCCTTTTCTGGCTTTAATCACCATGGATACAAATTGAACATGATAAAATATTCATTCATTTTGCCTCCTTGACCCATATCTGCATGTTTTTAATCCATATATATTAAAATTCAAGCATTTAATCATAACCATAGACTTATATAGAACCTGCAATTGTTAAGGCTCTTTAATAGTATCTCGTAACTCATCGATCTCTGATAGAGCCTGTGTCTGTAATGCTTCCTAAGGTTAGCTTAAGGTACTTGTAACTACTTCTGTTGCCATTCTATTGTGCAACAAAGAACATTTTTTCCTAGTCTGTGGCTTCCATTGTACGCTCTCTTTGTGTGCATAAGAATCCCTAAACTGAAAACTGTGTCTACTTGCTTCCCTGGTCCTTTCTATCTGGGAACCAGTTGGCTGAAGCACATTTGAAATTTACCGTAATACACACACAAGGCATATGCACACAAAGCATATGTACAGAATGTGACTAGATCTTGTTCCTATGAATGTGATTGACTAAGGTTGGTTACTAGCCAAGACGTACGAACTGGTCCCAGTAAGCAAACTGATTCTGGGTAGACCTGAGTGGTCCACATATACCACTGTAGCCGTGTCTAAACCACTTTGATTCCTCCGATTGCCTCCAGAAATTACCTGCCCACCACAGCGTAACACAGTTACTCGGATCACATAAAGCCATCAGAACATAAGCAAGGTATCACTTACACAATGACTGAAATAAGATAGTTACTTACATGCTTCCTATGTCTCTGCCTCTTTACATATACACACCTTTCTCTGTAGTCTCTCTAACATGGGGAGAAAGGCTTAGGCTATGTCCTTCTACTTTGTTAGGAGGGTCCAGACTTAGTAGCTTGGGAGGACAACATTGCTGTTCAGAGCATTGCTGGTAGGTTCCAGGGTGACTTTTTGATTTCTCTAATCAGAAAAGGACTTACAGACTTTTTTTTTTAGTATTTTCTCTAGAGATTATAATATACATCTAATTTATCACTGTCTACCTTGAATTAATATAACGTCATTTCACTTACAATGTAAGAGTTTTACAGCAGTGTGTTTCTATGTATATCCCTATCATCTCCTGTGCTATAATTGCCATATATTTTACTGCTGTTATAAACCCTATAATATATTGTTATTATTTTTTTGCTTCACTGAGTCAATGGACTTTTAAAGGATTTTGAAAAAGAAAGAAAACTAGTCATTTTTGTTTTTTCACATAGTTACCATCTTTACTGCTTTTTATTTCTCCCTATAGATTTAAATTTCCATCTGACATCATTTCACGTTTATCTGAAAAACTCCCTTTAGCATTTTTTGTAGTACAGATTTGTAGAAGACAAATTTAAGAAGATTTTATCTGAAAATGACTTTTCTTTTGCCTCCATTTTAAAGATATTTTTCACCTAGATGTAAAATTCTAGGCTGACAGTCCTTTCTTTCAGCATTTAAAAAATATTGTTCCACTGTTTTATGGCTTCCATAGTTTCTGAGAAGTCAGCTTATTGCTATCCTTGTTTCTCTATAGGTAATGGGCCTCCTTCCGTGGACTTCTTTTAAGATTTTCTCTTTATTTTTGTTTTGTAGCAGTTTGATTGTGATACACCTCCGTATGGATTTGCGTGTGTATTTATCCTGCTAGAATTTCCTGTATTTGTGTGATGCCATTTTTGATCAGTTTTGGAAAAATTTCAGCCAACATTTCTGCAAGTATTTTTATTCACAATTACCTTTCCTCTCTCCTTCTGAGATTACAATTACACACGCATTAGACAACTTAACTCTGTTCCCCTTGTCATTGACACACTCTTCATTCTTTTCTAAAAAATTTTTATTGTGCTTTAATTTTTAAACATTTTTTTGACTTTTTTTTTTAACATTTACTGGTTTTCTGTTGTGTCCAGTTTGCTGTTATTACCATCCAACAATTATTTATTTTCAGTTATCATATTTTTTAGTTTTAAGATTTCCTTTTGTTCTTATTTATAACTTCAATATATGAAATATGGCTTCAGTACAGGAAAAAAATATATATCTCCCTTGAAATTCCCCACCCTTTTGCCATTTAATCCATTTTTGTTTCCTGTAGCTTCTTTAACATAATATGTATCATGGTAACTTAAAAGTCCTACTTTGTTAATTAAATTTGGGATGTCAGGGACATTCGTAGTTTTGTTTCTATTAACCATTTTTTTCTTCACTTATAGGTCATATTTTTAAACTTCTTTGTGAATCTAAAACTGCTTTATTTTATCTAAAGATTATAGAATATATTAGATTCAACGTTGCAGAACATTGTAGAGAATTTGGATTCTGGTATCACCCTCTGAGGGGTGCTGAGACTTGTTCTAAGCTCCCTGGAGTCTTACACATGTATTGTTCAGGGATCAGCAAAGAATTTGAGAGAAGTTTATACACTAATTTTGTAGCTCCCCTTCTGTGACTTCTTCCATTAATTTCTAGCCACTCTGGCAGCTCCAAATTCTGTCCCATGACTCCTAAGGCCAACAATGGTATGAGTTTGAGTTCTATCCTTTGAGTGCAGTGCAGAGAAGGGAATAACTTCAGCAGAGTTAGGACAAAGGTAAGGCAATAGAAGCATCTAGGATACAACATTAGAGGAGGTTTTCACTATTAGCATCATGCAAATGCACGGTCATTACTTGGGATCAAGTGCCTCCTTACATGGACCCCAGGCACCTCTCTTCCTCATCCCCCTCCCAGTCTGGCCTGACCTTCAGGAGAAAAGCTATATACATTAGGAAGGAGAAAAAAAATGGAAGGAGAAAAATAATACTACCTTTATCACTACACAATAAGAAAAGAAAGGGAAAGAAACACCTCTATTCTCTAATGAAAACCTACTTTAAAAACCCATTATATACATATACACATACATATGAATATATGTATACTCTCCAAAAGGAAAAATAGAACTGAGGGGAGACTGTGGACCAGAGATGTCATCAGATTTAGAACAAAGGAAACAGCTGGCTGAGTGGGATTTGTTCAGCATAAAGGAGAAAGCTGAAACCTAAGGGCTTGGAGAAGAAATGTGAATGAGAAGCAAGGTCATCTGAATCACAGAACTCTGGAAAGGCAATAGGTTACCTAGTTTACTAGGGCATAACTAAAATCAGGGAGTTGGAAATCTGCGTAAAGATTAGTTAAACCCTAGTACCTCTCCTCCTGTCCCAAACAGGACACCTTGCCCAGCTTCACCAGCACTTCAGAGGACGGGAGGTTATTTCTAATGGAAATAACCATGTCTTAGGCCAGCGGTTAAGCACTGTATAAAAAGCAGTTGAGAAGCGTGTATTTCAAGAGAAAATACATGTCTGGTAGGGATATTCTTGGCTGTCTTTTGATACTCTTCAGCTAGCATGTTGGCAGCCAGCCTTCTATCTCTCTTGGCAAAGGATTGGAAGATTATTCTCTGGAAAAACTGACCCAAGAGAAACGCCTACAGATACTAACATTTGGGAGTCCACCAATGAAACGTTCATGACCTGGCCAGAATTATAACAACAGTGTGAGATTTAAATCCACTTATCTCAGAAGCTAATAAGCCAAAAGAAAGAAAAAGTCTTTAATTATGTTAGAAAAATCTTTGATACATAAAATGTATCTAATAAACCAGAGATGAGAAAAAAATGGACTATTAATAAAATTTGACTGTGTATTAAGCCCCAAAGAAAAAATGTCCATAAGTTTCCATAAAGCAGAATTTTTATGAATATTTTCTAGGTCTAAAGTAGGAAATTATAAATTACCAATAAAAGTATTTTTGGTTGCAAGCAACAGAACTTACTATGACTATTTTCAGCAGCAAAGAAATTTATTGGAAAGATAGTAGAGAGCTTACAGAACTGACTGTAGGTGGGAGAACCAGGTAAGATACAAGAAGGACAGGTCAGACAGAACTCATGGTGAAGGTCCAGTTTGGATGTCATCTTGTGCATGATCATTTGATACTCGCTGCCACTGGAATCTTGCTGCTACCCTCATCTCTGGAGTCTCCACCAAGACTCATCCCGCAGAGGCTGACCTCCAAATTGGAGGGGTGGCTGAATGCTAGGTAGCACAGAACAGCAAATATCAACTACTGGAAATAACAACAACAAAAGAAAATGAAAAGAAATACCCTCTGCTATTCACATGAATATTTTCTTAAAAATTCTTTTAAATAATTCAAGTTAAAGAAGAAATCAATGTTGAAATGACAGTCTATTTGGGAACGAATGAAAATGTGAGCAAAATCAAAACTGCCAAGGCAATACTTAGAGTAAATTTTTTAACAAAATTATATATTAGAAAATTACATATAAAAATTATATATTAAAAAATTGAAGATAAAGCACATCACTGAATAAACTAAAAAATAACCACTGTTTCAATGACAGAATACCTGAAGATACGAATAATCAAGGGAAAAACAGAACAGTTGCAAATCTGTCACTTCAGTGAAGCTACTGGCCTACATTACTGAAAGGAGTTCTACCTAATCTTGAAGGGATAGGTAATTCTATTTGAACTGTTCAAACAGAAAAAGACAAGAAGTCCACTAATCTATTCTGTGTGGTTACAGAGTGCTCATGAAAATTACTGGACAACGATAGCATAAAGAAAACTGTAGATCAATTTTACTTGAGAGCATTAATGCAAAAAAATATGAGAATGGTATTTTCAAATTAAGTACAGTAATGGATTGACAGAATAATCATATTCTAAGCATTGTTTATTCCAGGATTGCAAGAATGATTCAACAATTGGAATCTATTACTCTGAATCAACATATTAATTGAAAAAACAAACACATATTATCTTCTCAATAGATGTCACAGGAGTTTTGATAACATTTAATATTCTTTCCTGATTTTAAAAGACCTCATCAAGCTAAGACTAGAACCGAGCTTCCTCAGGCTGATAAAACTCTCTATCAGAAAATTACAGTACCCAGCCTAATAATTTCTTTTTTTAAATTGAAGTATAGTTATTTCAATGTTGTGTTTATTTCTGCTGCACAGCAAGGTGATTCGGTTATACATATATATATGCACATTCTTTTTAAAATTTTCTTTTCTATTATGGTTTATCATAGGATATTGAATATAGTTCTCTGTGCTATACAGTAGGACCTTGTTGTTTATCCATTCTATATATGACACAAATGTTTCTGAAACATTAGACACAGTCTAATGTAAGTCACAGTAAGTCAGGGTGGCAGGCACTCTTGGTTGTCTACCCATTATACCTTCTTCCTTTCTTCCTTTCTAATAAAACGTCACTGTCCTTTTGGGGGACGAAGATGCTCAGTTAAGTACTCATTTTCTCAGCTACTTTTGCTGTAAGAGGTGGTTATAGGATTGAGTTCTGTCCACTCAGTTGTACATGGAAGTCCCCTGTGCATTCTGAGAAAGCTTGTTTTTCTTTCTTGATAGAAGGAGGTACCAGACTGTCCCGAATTTCTCCTCATTCTTTTGCCTTGATTGTGAGAAGGACCCGTTTTTCAACCCACAAATAGTGAGTCTAAGGAAAACCCAACATACTAAGGAAGATGCAGAGAAAGATATAAAGAGCTCGACTCACTGTTGGCACTTTTCTTGAACAGTTGTACCACACCAACAACCTATGAACTTCTAAGTACTGAGGAGAGAAGGAAACTTTAGTTGAATTATTCAGGACTGAACACATCTAACTGAAACAGCCAGAAATAAGACAATAATACCCACCATAACCAATATTATTCAGTGGTGTATTAGAGCTTAAGGCCAATGTAGTAAGATGAAACAATTAAACAAAAACTTCAGGAAGGCAATAGGACAAATTTTCACTATTGACAGACAATATGCCTGCCTATAAAATTCAAGAAAGTCAAACTGAAAGATATTAGAATAAAGTAGAACAGTAAAGTGGCTGGTTACAATACCTATGTTCAATGATCATCAGCTTTCCTAATCAGTATTTACAACCAATTAGAAAATATGATGGAGTAAACAGCCCCATTCACAAGAGTAACAAAATCATAAAGTATTTAACAGGAAAAGTACATGATCTGTATATGATAGGAACACAACTGAAGGACAAATAGAGACAGGAAGACATACCATGTTCTTGGATAGAATGACTCAATGTTGTAAAGATGCCAATTATTGCAAAATTATTTTTAAAATTCAATGGACCATGAAGTTAAGCCCCTGATAGGATATTTTATTAAGCTTAACAAGCAGGTTTTAAAGTTTCACAAAAGATAAAATGGACAAAAAAGGCAAGTATGTTTGAAAACACCATCAAAATATAAATGAATCTGCCCTATCATATGTCAGCGTATTACAAAGCTATAACAGTGAAAGCAATGTGGAATTGTCACAGTAATAAATCAGTCACAGAACTGGATAGAGTCATGTTTATCATCAGTGTGTCTATGTGTATACATATGTAGGTCAGCCTCTTATATGTCTGGAGTTAAGGGCAACACCATGCTTTGGAGATTTTTTTTATTAAAAGAAGCATCATTTAGGTGGGCTACATTAGTTATGTAAGTGTAAGTGACCCGTTGTCCTAGTAGAAGGGTACTCAAAGGTGCTAGTGAGAATATTGTTCAATTAATATATGGGAGGAAAAGCCATACCTCTAACCCCTTCTTTTTTATAGTCCAGTGTTGTTATAACTCTCTTGATGGCTTGAGATTGTCCCACTCAGATCTATTAGAATCAAAAGACATTAAGAACCTAAGAGGGTGCCCACTGGAAAGGCGGTGTCTTGTAGGGTTCAGGTGGGGTCCTCTGGATTGGTAACCAGAGGTCCACAGCAGATCTTGGATTGCAAGAAAGAGTAGGGGGCTCTTTCTCACACCAACTGTAGTGAGTCTTGAACCACCTTCAAGCTTTGCCACTCTGGCAAAGTGTTGTGATTTGGGGATGAGAGCTGAGCATGTGTGTGTGGGCTAACAGATTGGCCACTTTGGAAGAGAAGGCAACTGCAACTGCAGGCTTGGAGACATCTGAACCAGCAGGGGCACAAACACAGCAGTGGAAAAGTGATCATCATACTGTGTCAGGGTCAATGTATAAGAGCAAGGCCCTGTGGCGGGACAAAAGTGACGGTACTAGTGAATAATTCAGCCTTTTCAGTGCTATTAGTTTGTCTGGTATATGGAAGCAGTCTTGAAGAGGACGCCCCTCCCCCCACCCCCAGATTTTGTACAGAATTTAAAGTTAGGAAGGTGAGAAGCCTTCCAGAAAGATAGCAGATTTCCTACTGGTAAAATATTTGAGGTTTGATGATTAGAAAAATAAATCAGATATGACTACATATATTTCCCTAATTGATGAAGATATTCACAATGGT
Organism: Globicephala melas; assembly: GCF_963455315.2. Taxonomy (NCBI): domain Eukaryota; kingdom Metazoa; phylum Chordata; class Mammalia; order Artiodactyla; family Delphinidae; genus Globicephala; species Globicephala melas. The sequence goes on from NC_083319.1 coordinate 101,408,403, forward strand.
GCAATAGATGAAGTCTGTCTTTTCTTCTTAAAATTGCAGATGGAATTACAGTATAAATGTATTGAAATAAAATTTAACTGTTTTTACTTCATATATATTTTAGACTTTTTCTATGTCAGTACACACAGATATAATCCATTCTTTTAAAGTGTTTTCTAAGATCTTATTGTAGGGATGTACAAAAATGTATTTATTTTGCCCCCTCTTGATGATTATTAATTCTTTCTGCTGTTATAAAAATGCAACGAAGAATATCCTTGCAATGATATCTTTGTGACATTGTGTAATTTGTCTATAGAACGAATTCCTAAAAGTAAAACTGCTGGATCAAAGTGTATGTATAAAATATTTTGAAGCTACTGCCAAATTGAAAATTATGTTTCAGTTTATAGTCACCAAAACAATATTTGAGTGGGCCTGTTTTCTTATTAGCAAATATTGAATATTCTCAAACACACCTTTGCCAATCTGATATATGGAAAATTGCATCCCTTTATTACTTTCTTTTGAATTTCTTAAAATATGAGAGGCTGAGAATGTTTCTGAATTTGTTGCAATTTATATATGGGTTTGTAGTTCTTTGTATATGGTTACCTGAATTATTCTTTGAACTGAATATTTAGTAAGTATTAATATTACCATTTTTAATTTTTTCATTTTACTGATATATTTTTCCAGGTTTTGTTTTTAACCTTTCTGTGTCATTCTGTTTTATATATTTCCTTGGGAAATAATAATGAGCTATTTTGAAACTAATATAATATTCTTGATTTTAAATAGATAAGTTGAACTTATTCATATTCATTATAAATTCTGATCTGCTTGGTTCACTTTAGGGCATATTATTTTATTTTATTTCACCTCTGTATACTGTGTTTTTTAAGTTAAATGTCCTCTCCCACTTCCCATTTCCTTAACAGTAAGATAAATACATTTTCTGTTTCATCTTAATTCCTTAAGTGGTTTGGGCATGATAGATCTCAAGTATGTTCTAATAATATTTATGCTTAAATTTTTAACAGACTTATTTGAATTATCTATCAAAATGAAAAATCTATACACTAATAACATACTATCAGAAAGAGAAATTAAGAAAACAATGCCATTTAAAATTGCATCAAAAGAATAAAATACCCATGGATAAATCTAACTAAGGAGGTAAAAAACCTGTACTTGGAAAACTGGAAGATACTGATGAAAGAAATTGATGATGATGCAATCAAATGGAAAGATATACTTACTGTGTTCATGGATTAGAAGAATTAATATTGTTAAAATGACCATACTATCCAAGGCAATTTACAGAGTCAATACAATTCTTATTAAAATACCAATGGCATTTTTCACAGAACTAGAACAAATAATTTTAAAATTTGTATGGAAGCACAAAAGACCCCAAATAACCAAAACAATATTGAGAAAGAAGAACAAACTAGAAGTATTATGATTCCTGATTTCAAATGATACCACAAAGCTACAGTAATCAAAACAGTATGGTACTGGCACAAAACAGACACACAGATCAACGGAACACAATGGGGAGCCCAGAAATGAACGGACATTTACATGGTCAATTAATCTATGACAAAGGAAGCAGGAATGTACAATGTGGGGAAGACAGCCTCTTCACTAAATGGTGTTGGGAAAACTGGAAAGCTACATGCAAAAGAATCAATGGACTGCTTTCTCATACCATGTACAAAATAATCTCAAAATGGATTAATGACTTAAACATGACACCTGAAACCATAAAACTCCTAGAAGAAAACACAGGCAGTACACCCTTTGGCATCAATCTTAGCAATATATATTTTTTTAAATGTCACCTCAGGCAAGTGAAACAAAAGCAAAAATAAACATATGGGACTGTATCAAACTAAAAAGCTTTTACACTGCAAAGGAAACTATCAATGAAATGAAAAGGCTACCTACTGAGTTGGATAACATATTTACAAATGATATATCTGATAAGGGGTTAATATCCAAAATATACAAAACTCATACAACTCAACACCAAAAAAATCAAACAATCCAATTAAAAAATGGATGGAGAAACTGAATAGACACTTTTCTAAAGAAAACATATAGATGGCCAACAGACAGATGAAAAGATTTTCAACATCACTAATCATCAGGGAAATGCAAATCAAAACCACAATGAGATATTACCTCATACCTGTCAGAATGGCTATTATCAAAAGGACAGCAAATAACCAATATTAGTGAGGGTGTGGAGAAAAGGGAACCCCATGCATTGTTGGTGGGAATGTAAATTGGCGCAGGCACTGTGGAAAACAAAATAGAGATTCCTCAAAAAATTAAAAATAGAACCACCATATGATCCAGCAATTCCATTTCTGGGTATTTTTCCAAAGAAAATAAAAACGCTAACTTGAAAAGATGTATGAACTCCAATGTTCACTGCAGCATTATTTGCAATAGTCAAGATATGGAAGGAGCCTAAGTGTCCATCGATAGATGGATGAATAAAAAGAGATGTGGTATATATTATATATACAATGGAATTTTACTAAGCCGTAAAAAAAGAATGAAATCTTGCCACTTGTGACAACATGGTTGGACCTAGAAGGTATTATGCTAAGTGAAATAAGTCAGACAGAGAAAGACAAATACCATATAATTCCACTTGTATGTGGAATCTAAAAACCAAAACAAATGAAGGAACATAGCCAAACAGAAGCAGAGTCACAGTTACAGGAACAAACGTGGTTACCAGAGGGGAGAAGGGTGAGTGAAATAGATGAGGGAAATTAAGAGGTACAAACTTTCAGTTACAAGATAAATGAGTTACAAGAATGAAATGTAAAGCATGGGGAATATAGTCAATAATAATATATCTTTGTATGGTGACAAGGGTAGTCAAAAGGTACAAACGTCCAGTTATAAGGTAAGTAATTACTAGGGCTGTAATGTACAACATGATTAATGTAACTATATGTTATTTACGAAGGTTATTAAGAGAGTAAATCCTAAGAGCTTTCAACACAAGGAAAAATTTATTTCTTTTCTTTTGTATCTATATGAGATAATGGATGTTCACTAGACTTACTGTGATGATCATTTCATGATGTATATAAGTCAAATCATGGTGCTGCACAGTTTAAACTTATACAGTACTGTACATCAATTATCTATCAATAAAACTGGGAAAAAAACCCAAAAAATTTAAATGAAGAATTATATTATTAATAGTCTTCCTTTTTTAAGCAAGATAAGATCTCAGCCTTTTTTAACTTTCCTCCTTTCCTCCCAGTCTGTTGTCAAAAATATTTGTTTTGCTAAAATAATCTGGAATTTTAGCTTTAGGTTGCTATTATTATTACCAACTTTATTTTATATTTCCCACTTGTATTTAAATAATTTTTTTTCCCTAATAAGAGCAGTCAATTTCACAGACATTATGAACAGTGGCTTAGATTTACTCTTAAGTTTTCCTGTTTGGAGCTTATCACTATTTCTGCTATAGCATGTCTTCTCCCTTCCTGAAGTATTGCTCAGATTCAATTTTGCTTATTTGGTACACTTCATCAGGGATTTTTCTCCAAAATTTATTTAGGAGAAAAATAAATAGTAATTTTTTGTTTTTATATATTTAAAAATGTCTTTATTTTTCCCTCACATGGAAAAATAATCAAATTTTCCTGTTTATACCTTTTAAATGTCACAGTCTTTGAACTGAGAGTGAAGGAATGAGTTTGAATTCTAATCTCTAAGTTAACTGAGGCAGACGGGAACATTCCAGACACAAGGAAAGGTATTTGGAGAAATTTTAAGGCACTGATTTTCATTAGATTTATCTTTGGATATAAGGAATGATGAAAAGGAATATATTGAAAATAAGGAGATAGTTAAGGAAGAAAACAGATGGAGTGGCTTGGGAAGTAGAAGAAAAAACATAAACACAATGCTTTATGACATCATTTTCCAGTTGAGAAAACTGGTAGACGTGGTAAGACCATACAATATAAATGAGAAGCCAAGATCAAAGAGAAGCATAAAGAGAGGTTCAAGAGTTAAAAAAGGTGAAAGATTCAGACTTAGAAAGATAGATAGATAGACATAGATGATAGATGATAGTAACTAGATAGATAGATCGATGGATGATAGAAAGAATTGGGTTTGGCTAGCAAGAATTAATTGGTGCCTCAAAGAAGACAGTGGGCATGAAAACTATAGAATGTTTATTTGAGAAACTTGGTTTAAAGGAAAAGAGAGGTCTAGTCTAGTAGTTGAAAATTAGCCTTCATACAGAAATGGTGAAATGGCTGTAATTGTCCTGTTTCCCTCAATGTGTAGAACATGCATCTGGAAATATAAGGAGGTCTGACATTGAACTCTATCTGCTTTTCCAAACAATTGTTCCCTCTCTTGACCTTAACTTAAAATATGATTTTATTTTTTATTTAGCTGATGATTTCCCATGTTTCCCAGGAAGAGTTATAAATTCTATTTGGGAAATATTCCTGACAGGGGCACCAATTATGTTTATATCATAGCACTGACTACTGGCACAGGGCAAGCCTCCTTTGCTATCTCTGACTGCGTGCATTTATTTCTAGGTGAAATGATTACTGCAAATGGAAGACTCTTCTCAATAAATTTCCTGTGACAGTCTTTGAGCGACCTCGGTTTACCTTCAAATGAGGAATGTTCAGGTAAGAATTCTGCAGAGACTGGTTTAACATAGCTAAGATTATCTGTTCTTGGTAGTGGAAAATGTTTGCTCTCTGTTTGGATGCTTGGATTCAGCCCCATGGGCTTTCTCTTAGATGAAGCAAGGACATCAGTCCTAGTTACAGCTGGGGTCTGCCCAGCTGCTGGCTTAGCTTATCTAAAATTGCTCAGAGATGGAGTAAATATCGTAGAGATGGTAAAAGCCGAGAGGTCCATCACTAGCACTGGGAGTGTTCTATTTGGTTTTATGTATCAGGCATTAAAAACAATTAAGCTATCTTAAGTAAACTTTTTTTTCCTGCATTTGCAAAGAAAAACCAAGTAAAGAGAATGATTGGATATTAATTCTGGGCACAGGTATTCCAACTTTGAGGTTTACTCTAGGAGATAGAGTTTGTTGTAACCTCTTCATACCCCTTCCTCCTAGTCTCCTGGCACACATAGCCTGCCACTGGCCCAACAGGGAGGTGATTTTGGAAACATTTTCTCTTCTGTCCTAGGGTAACATTTCTCATTGGGTAAATATCCCTCCCTTCTTCCCATCGCCACCCCCCTTTAAAAAGCAGTATAAATGTAAATGGGTTGAGTGATTTACAGCTGCTCTCACTCATAAAGCTGGAGAAAATTGCTTTTATACAGAGCTGATTCTTGCTTAGTGCTCTTAGGTATTTTCCGATTTTTCCATAAGCAAGCTGTGCTGACCAGGGAGAGGGGGCGTGAGTAATCTTTCATTAACTTGACAGCAGAAAAGCACTTGACAATGTCACAGCATCCCAACTCCTGGCAGTGTGGAAAGGTGACCTGTCTCTTTATACGGGAACAGGGAATGGCAGAAGGTATCTTTTTCCCTGAATGAAAGCTGGAAAGAAAGGAAACACTTATTATATATTTCTTACTCTGTATTGAGAACTGTATTAAATGCTTTTGTTTGCTAGTAGTTATTACTTTGACACTCTATGAAGTAGATAATAGTGTTCCCAATTCTACAGATGAAGAAACTGAGACTCAGGAAGTTTAAGATACTTGCTAAGGCCATGTGGCAATACTCTTTGGCCAATAGCAACTGTCCAGTCCTGCCGAATAGTGAACCTGATCATCAAATTCTTTGGCTCCTTTGGAGGGAAGAAGTGCTGAACTAATTCAGACCACATGATGATCAAGTTCGCTTGCTCCCAAAAAGATTCAGGAAAAGTTTAAAAAGCCTCTTACACCTTCTAGTGCACACAGTAAACATGCTTCTAGGTCGGTGGGCATGTAGCATTTTCTAGAAACACATTTTATATTGTGACCCATAACCAAACATGCATACTGTTTTTTACAGATGTCTATTTCATTAGAAAAATGCTCATTGGTGCACCACGAAATTGATTTCATGATCACTTATATAGTGGCCTGCCATCCTAAACCACAGAAACGAAAGGAAAAAAAAAGTTCAATCCCTAGCCTCACCCAATCTTTTAAAATATTTCTCCAAGTTTCTCTGACCTTCTACTAACACTCCTCATTTCAAGATCTAACTGCTAGATCCACTTTTTCCTTCAAACTACTGTGTTTATTGAAGACCTTTGACTATCATGGGTATATTTGGTAGAAGTTAAAATTTGGACTTTTTAAGATTTGGACTTGACCACTCAGAACCATATATTAAATTTTAATAAAAGGTAGAGGCATGGTGTTTGTTTTAATTTTGTGAATTCTTCATGTTAGGAATGGTCTTAAACCACATAGCATACTGTGATCCCTTGCTTTAAGATGTCATGGTATCAATATTTAAACTTGAAGATGCCTGATGAATGTTCCGCATTGGTGGGAAGGCCAGAAAGTGGAACAGAAACTAGTAACTTGCATGGCTTGAGTGATGGCCTCTTGGAGCTATTTCATTATAGCCACAGGGGTACCCAGAACTCCTGGGTACAAAACTTAGAATTCATCAGTTATACCATGAGACTTATCATGAGTCAGAAGACTCAATATGTCCTCTCATCTCCTTTTTTAAAAAATGATTTATGAGCAGTCTGACACTGACCTTACCGTTCTATTTCTTTAGTTTGCAAAGTTGAATATAGTAATTAACTATAGAGGTGAACTGTAAAGGCAGAAATCATCCTGCATAAATGTTAGTATAAATATGTGACATTCTTTGCTCAACTTGTGTCCCAGTCCAAGTTCCAGAACCAAAAGAGATTTAAAGGCTTGTTGTTGCTGGTGGCTCCAGGGGTTTCTGGGGCTACTGATTTGTAGCATCTCTGTGGGAAGTCAGCAAACAGAAGCAGAGGTGTCATATGCTTCAGTGGTGAGGCATATAATCAGGTTCCAGATGAATCCTTTTCAGTTCTCCTCATGGAATTCCATGCATCTTACGAGCTCAACAAATAAATATGTATTTTATAGGAAAAACATGGGGAAAGGAGGACCCAGCAAAGCCTCCCAGGACTGTTGGTATCTTTGCGGGGACAGAACTTCAGCAGAGCTTTCAAGCAAGTAACATTTATCTGCCTGCATATTTTCTAGGCTTTCAGAGTACAAGAAGGGGACAAATCCAGGTTGTCATTAGTCTTTCAAGACTGAGGCTATTGGAGAAGTGATTAAATGCTCTCACTGAAGCTAATCAGCGAGAATTCAGGGTAAATAGCCCTGTGCTTTCAAATGTAGTGCAGACCCAAACTAAATGTCTGAATGACTTTTGTTATTAACACCATCAGGGCAGGCTATTTCAAAAGCTGTCTGTTGTCTTGTTGCCGAAGACTTCCTCCTAAAACAGGGCAAGTCATAGTACAGATATTTATTTAATATTTCTTTTTTTTAAACTTTTAATTTTATGTTGGAGTATAGCCGATTAACAATTTGTGACAGTTTCAGGTGCATAGCAAAGGGACTCAGCCACGCATATACATGTATCCATTCTCCCTCAAACTCCCCTCCCATCCAGGCTGCCACATAACATTGAGCAGAGTTCCCTGTGCTATACAGTAGGTCCTTGTAGGTTATCCATTTTAAATCTAGCAGTGTGTGCATGTCGACCCCAAACTCCCTAACTATCTCTTGCCCCCATGCTTCCCCTCGGTAACCATAAGTTTGTTCTCTAAGTCTGTGAGTCTGTTTCTGTTTTATAAATAAGTTTATTTGTACTATTTCTTTTTAGATTCTGCATATAAGGGATATTATATGATATTTCTCTTTCTCAATCTTCCATCTCCATTTTTACCTGGACTAGAGAAATATACCCAGGCTTGGATGTCTTCCTCATATTTGTTTCTTACACATCATAAATTTTAATTTCTTAAACAACAGTCTGCAAAAAGACTGCTTACTACTGCAATCTATTTTGCTTCGTTGCCTTGGAAATAGATTAATTTCTAATGTAGATAAAAACTCTCTTAAAATTCATTTCTATTTTTCAGTCAAGAAAGAGAAATAGGTTGGAAAAATATAATGCCATATGTAGAGGCACTCCAGTTCAAGAATTTCTTGCCCTTTCCTCAAAACTTGATTGAATGTGAGTCCCCCAAGGATAGGTATCTTTGCTTTCTTTATTGGTGTATCTCAAGCCTCTAGAACCTTGTCTGACATATAATAGTTGCTCAAAATATTTTGTTAAATCATTTGCTAAACTCTTGGATCTTCAGAAGTCTGGTTTTTCATCTTCCTCAGGGACATGACAAGATGCAATCTGGACTTACAATTGAAATCAATCATACAGTGGGAATTTATGGAGCACCTCATATGTGTGCGTTCCAACCATTTTTTAAATTACGTTTGTTGCAAGGAAAGGCATTGAGATTGCCTTTGGGTAAAATATGAAATAGGAAAATTTTCATATTGCTTAGATTCCTTTCTTCTGCTCCCATATAAATGCCCTGTTGCTCATTACCTTTTCTCCAGCCCACAGCACCTATTTATCCTTGTTTAAGGAAGATATAGCCCAATTATTTACACCGTAGTTTGAAATTAGGTGAAAAAGATAATGAATGGGAATGCCTAACTAAGTAGGGGTAAATAACTACATGTTCCTTTAGGGCAAAATTTCTCAACTTGGCACTACGGCATTTTTGGACCAGAAGATTCTGTTACAGGGTCTGTCCTGTGTATAGTAAGATGGTTAGCAGCATCTCTGAACTTTATTAGACGCTAATAACACCCCTCTTCTCCCCACTCCCTCTTACCCTGTTGTGACCCTTTAAAATGTCTTCAGACGTTGCAGATATCTCCTGGGGGAGTGGCAGCAAAATATCCTGCTGGTTGAAGACCACTGCTTTAGAGAAATATATGATTTCTCCAAGTATATTCAAGCTGAGTTTCTTGCTAGAGGACTTTCAAGAACCTGCAGTTGGTATAATAGGGAGGTATTTGTTGGGAGGTCTTTTGAAGCGCTTTTAAAGGGACTGCTTATTTCATTTGCCTTTTAGAACAGTCCCAGTTCAGATTCTTATGACCTTGCGCCTGGGTAGAGGTTGAGTAAATGAAGCATCTATGGGTTATCCGAGGACTCTTTTTTTTTTTTTTTCTTGCGGTACGCGGGCCTCTCACTGCTGTGGCCTCTCCCCTTGCGGAGCACAGGCTCCGGACGCGCAGGCTCAGCGGCCATGGCTCACGGGCCCAGCCACTCCGCGGCATGTGGGATCCTCCCGGACCGGGGCACGAACCCATGTGCCCTGCATCGGCAGGCGGATTCTCAACCACTGCGCCACCAAGGAAGCCCCGAGGACTCTTTTTGATTGTATATATCGGGTTGGACCTTGCCCCAACCTCATCCCCACTGACCTTGCCCCAGTTTTCAGGATTGTTGGGATATAATTTTTCTATGCTTAATGATAACATTATAGTGATGATATGATTATGTTATTATAGTGATGAACTGGTTTTGGTATTATCATGATAATTATAATAAAAATGCTAGTGAGTGCTTTGTATGTGCAGGCACTGTGTTAACTGCCTTATGTAAAATAACTCACTTAAGCCTTTCAGCAGCCCTGTGTAATGGATGACGGTGACAATTGTTTAGCAGGCAGAGCAGATTTTATGCTAATAGCCATCATTATTAAAACCTGATTTTAGAAAAAAAAAATCTTCCTGAATAGTTGATATGGGCAAAGTACTCTGGGAAATAAAAGGAATTATATCCCACACTAGCTGTCTTTAAATAGTTGTTAAATAGTTTATTGTGTCATCCATCCTGCCTCGCAACTATTTGTATACATGTCTGTCTCTCTCCACTAGACTCTTTAACTATTTGTGAGGGTCTCACTTATTGCTTTTGGTATCCTCAGTGCTCACCTCATAACAAGTACTTCAATGTACTAACAGACAGAATTCCCTGGCGGTCCAGTGGTTAGGAGTCTGCACTTTCACTGCCGAAGGTCTGGTTGGGGAACTAAGATCCCACAAGCTGTGGGTAGAGTGGCCAAAAAGAAAAAATACAAACAAAAAGTTGAATGTGTAACAGAATGGGTAAGCAAATAGAGGGTATGCCGTGTTAAAGAGAACAACACAAGTTCTGCTGGCTTGCTGTTTCCAGATTATTTGGTTGAAACATCAAGACTTTTTTTTTAATTTATTTTTTTATTTTCTTGGTCCCTTTTAGTTTCTTTTTCTTTCATATCTACTATGGAATTCTTATATGTTGTCTTATAAATGCAGTTATATAGAACAAGTGTTATTATTTTGACTGAAAATTATCATCACAACTGAAAATTTTTGGAATTTGCCTTTGTTTTCTTTTTAATTTTATTGAAGTATAGTTGATTTACAATGTTGTGTTAATTTTTTCTGTACAGCAAAGTGACTCAGTTTTATATATATATTCTTTTTCATTTTCTTTTCCATTATGGTATGTCACAGGATATTGAATATAGTTCCCTGTGCTATACATTAGGACCTTGTTATTTATCCATCCTACATACAGTCATTTGCCTCTGCTAATCCCAATCCCAAGGAAAGGATTGAGGGTTTGGGATCAGACATCAAGACTTTTAAAAAGTATCCTCTCCCATACCTCTTGCTCTGGGAGTAGAAAGTTCTTAAGTCTTATTTTATAATGCCATCCTTGAGGGTCAGAATGAAAGAGAGAGTGGCATTTCCGTGTCACCCATTATGTGTTAAGCACATTCTCAGATGTTATTTCATTTTATCCTTGCATGGACCCTTATAGGTGGGCATTATTTCCATCAGCTTGACGATTAAACAACTAAGGTTTAAAGAAGCTGTTACGGGGCTTCCCTGGTGGCGCAGTGGTTGAGAGTCCGCCTGCTGATGCAGGGGACACGGGTTTGTGCCCCGGTCCGGGAAGATCCCACATGCCGTGGAGCGGCTGGGCCCGTGATCCATGGCCGCTGAGCCTGGGCATCCGGAGCCCGTGCTCTGCAATGGGAGAGGCCACAACAGTGAGAGGCCCTCGTACCACAAAAAATAAAAATAAAAAAGCTGTTACATTCCTTTTGTTTCAGATTGATAATTATCTTTACAGGGCATTTTGAAAGCAGGTCTTTTGCTCCTTTCCTGTTTGCCCATTTCTGTTCTCCTCTAACCTTAAAAGAACCTAATTATAGGAATTGTGATCTGAATTCACACCATGCCTTGTCTACTCTATTGATTATTTTCCTAGATAAAAAGAAGTACCCCCAACAGCCCCCCTTAGCAATCCTTCAGGCAGGTCACACAGGCAAGAAAACATCTCAAGAAAGAGTCAGCCAGTCTGCATTCAATGGAGAATGATGCAGAACCCAACCTCCTGCCTTGATGATTCACTGAGATTCTTTCACCCCATTTTTCCCTTTAAAAACTATCATGGTGGCTGAGCAGAATCTTTGGAGTTGGTCTCTGGACATGAGTCCACCATCTCCCCATTGTTGGCTTTTCTGATTAAAGCAACTTTCCTTTCTACTGACACTTGCCTCTCGAGTTATTGGCTTATGAGTGGCGAGTGGCTGAACCTGGGTTCGGTTACAATTTCACTTGTACTGAATTTTTAATTTATAGTTCAAGGTGCACATTGGTCTGACCTTCCTCCCCCCCGCCCCGAAAGCTCTATCATATAAAATGACTGTGCATTCCAATGTAGGGACCAAATTTTATTATTGCCTTTCCTTTAACTTACTGTGGGATTCTGATGTCTCATCTTTCTCATCCTTAAAATATGAGCATTGTTCATTTCTGCCATCAGACCATGTCAGTGAGTACTTTAAAAACCTTAAATGAAAGACCCTACATAAACAACAAATATGGCATTCCAGTGGCAGTAAACAAGAGAAAGAAAGTAACTTGGGGTTAAAGTGTCAAGTTTAATCCTTTGAAATCTTTTATCTCCAAGCAAAGCCAGGGTGGGTACATCTTTCCCTAAACTTCCCAAGAACCACACGCTAAAGAGTTGGGAATTCTCTTTAGTTCTGCAAAAGATAAAGAGTTAAGTAAATCATACCAGGGCTTCAGCCCATGGCTCCAAGGAGTCTAGGTACATCAAACCAGATGTTCAGACCACTGAGCCATGCCCTCCAGCTGTCCCAGGAAAACATTTTTTAGACTAAGAATGAACATCTTACATGTCATTGTCGAGCTGCACGTAGCTTCCAGCAAAGTGAAGGCTGGTATACTTTTAATTTGTTTTGCTATTCTTAAACTTTGTTCATTCTTGTGGTCTACTTTATTTGTGTGTGAGAAAGAAAGGCTTAAAAAAAACCACACATATTTGTTCTCTGTTTCTTTTGGTATTTTCTTGGGGACAGTCTTAATTGAGGACAATTGGGGATTTGCCCATTGGCCAGTAGAGTCGTGCAGACTGTTGTCTTGTTTTCCAGTAGGAGGCTAAAGGCCAGCAACTGTTTCCTTCTGAAAACTGTCAATATGCAGAGATGTCTGGCCCCAGTTTTTGGGTGTTATCTTCAATTTTGTAGAAAATATTATTTTGGCGCTTTAGTGTTCCAGAACACCTCTACCTTCTGCTATTTCATCCTTTATGCTAATTGAGACTTTACCAGTATAAAAAATGGAACAGCTGGAGCACAGCATTAATAAAAAGCAGGAAAAACATCTGGATTCACTTATCTTTTGGACATCTGCCTCTTCCCTTGCGTTTAATCTACCATGCACGAGTTCTGGGTACCAGGTTAGAGAATAGAATGTCCTAGGACATTGGTGTCTAAGATATTTTCCTTCTTCATGATATCAGAAAAGATGAAATCACTTGAAAAGCATTTTCCCCTCTTTCAAGTAGTAGAAATTAGGTTAAGTTCCAAACCAGTGCTTCGGTAAAGCTGACGCCTAACAAAATAAACGGGACAGGTAGCATTCCCCCCACCTCTCTTTGATGGCGGTTTTGACAGTGCAAACCTTGTTACCTTAGAAATATGCACCATTGCGTAAAAAGCTTTTTATCTTGGGACCAAAATAAATGCTTTTGCAGTTTTAAACGCACTAAAAGAAACCTCAAGAAAACCTGGAGCAAATTAGTCAATTGATGTCAAAATGACAGAGGCTGGTATATTTGCCTTCTTACTGTCACAGACCGGCTGCTACAACCTTCTGAGTTTCTAATAGCTTCCCTCTAATTAATTTACAATATTCAATGTATTTTTGTTTTGGTTGTTAGGTACTGTTTACTTTCATCCTTTGGCAGACTAGCGAGTTACTTGGACAGAGACAATTTTTTTCTCCAAAGTGATGTAAAAGGAGGAAGTATACCATTTCATTTTAAATCCTGGGGTTTCTCAGAAAGTGAAACAGAGCTTCAGTAATATGCACTTAAAAGAAGTCAACCAGACAAAACTAGAATTCAAAAAGATACATGCATCCCTATGTTCATAGCAGCACTATTTACAGTAGCCAAGACATGGAAACAACCAAAATATCCATCAACAGATGAATGGATAAAGAAGATGTGGTACATATATATATACATTGGAGTACTGATGTAACTAGAGATGATCATACTAAGTGAAGTAAGTCAGAAAGAGAAAGACAAATACCATATGATATCACTCATATGTGGAATCTAAAATATGACATAAATGAACCTATCTACAAAACAGAAACAGACTCACGGACATAGAGGACAGATTTGTGGTTGCCAAGGAGGAGGGGGTTGGGAGAGAGGTGTACTGGAAGGTTAGGGTTAGCAGATGTAAGCTACTATGTATAGACTGGATAAACAACAAAGTCCTACTGTGTAGCACAGGGAACTATATTCAATATACTATGATAAACAATAATGGAAAAGAATATGAAGAAAAGAATGTATATATGTATAACTGAATCACTTTGTTGTGTAGCAGAAATGAACACAAACATTGTAAATCAACTATACTTCAATTAAAGAAAAATTTTTAAAAAGAAGTCAAAACCTCTGCTTATAAAATCTGTGTTTTGCAGCACCTTGAATCTTTTGCTATACCTTGCCTGATACCAGTTCATGAAAGGCACACTCGTGCTTGTAGTCAAGATTCAGGAAACCACCTTCCATTTTGAAACTGGGTGACGTTGAAATACTTTCCTCTTGCTTACTCATCTGAAATTAAAGCTTTAGACATTACTGATGGCCTGACAGTGCCAATGTGGAGCAATTAATAACTGAAGACAAATATGTCCAAGGAATGCTTTCTCAAAACAACAACTTAAGCCAAACTTTTTGAGAGACAGCATGGGTCCTGTGCCACACGAATTCCGCATCACATTTTCCTGTTGTTTTGCCCTCCCACATGTCTCACTCTGTCTCCCACTCTTCTTATATCCTTTATTCAGATCATACAGAAATGTATTGCCTTTCAGTCGGCCTTATGACTTGGACGTGGTACAAACACCAGAAACCTTCAAAGTAATCAATTATGGGAAATGGTAAATTTCAATAAAATAAACACGGAAGTATAAGAAACACATTTTATTGCTGAAACTTGACTTCCCAACTTCCTTCCTTTTCCTCTTCTCTCCCTTTTTAAACCTTTATTGGTTCTACGTCTTATTTGGGGAGAGGGGAGGTTCTGGATGCTCACAAGAATCTGAGATATGCCATTATTTCAGTATAGTTTTCCAGAGTAAAAGGATTAGGATAAGTATAGTTGTTGGAGGTATATGATTTTTCTCCATCTTGTCATTGATTGGCATTAAGATTCATTAGGACATTAGCAACAAGCTTACCCCTTAGGTTTCTTGGTTAGTATTAATAAAATGTTTAATGAAATTCTATCTGAGGCATTACGGTATGTAAAGCACAGAGCACAAAGCAATTTTTCAAGACCCATCATTGCTATATGAACTTATGCTCACAGATACTCTTCAACATGATCTGGTGGGGATAAAGTTTGAATTAGGAATTACAGCCCAATTCTTTCTGCGTATTCAAGAACTATTTAATGAAAAGATAGCTCTATGTGGCAGTACCGTAGAACAAGTTACTGGGTATACAGAAAAGTCATGTAGAAACTGTCAAGTCTCTTAAATTAGACCCATGGGATATGCAAAAAAATGCAGACAAACAAAACTTCAAGATAATAATATGAGATTCAAAATATCAACAACCTTTCTGTCAGGTGTTTATGCGTGAATTTTGGGAGGTACAAAAGATGAATTTAACCAAACAGGAACTACAAGAAGAAAAATTCCAGGATTCTTTTTATGTCACGAAATTACATTGTTTATCAAGAGTAATTAAGATCATGTAACTGGGTTCCAAGTTACTTTGGGATACATGTTTTTATATGTATCATCTGACTGAAGACTCACCCAAAAACATAAATAAATAAAAGAGTAATTGAGATCATAGTTATACGTCTGATGATTCACATGCCACTGAAAGGCAGAAAGTTTCAAAAGGCTTGAATCTCTGAATATGAAGAAGGTTTAGAAATAAGCATTTGGACATGGAAAAACAGTAGTTATGTTCATTTGTATAAATGAATGTTTTTGCTGGACTTAAATATATGTCTATACTTAATATAGTGTTTCTTATTTCCGAAAATCTTGTTATTTAAATGGAGAGTATATTAAAAATATTAAAAATATATATTTTATCTAAACTCTGAGGGTATAACAGTGACAAAAGTCCCTGTTCTCATGGAGTTAATCTTCTCATCAGAAAAGATAAGAAAAAATTTAAAAAAAAAACAAAAAACAGAAATGAAATGATTCAATTTAGTAACACATATTGTGGACTAAATAAACTAGGCTGTGAAGTAAGTTCTTTTTTCTCCTTGAAACTGTCTCCTCATCTGTAAAAATGAGGTGTTGATTTACCTGTTCTTGAAGCTCACCTCTGGCTTTAACAGTCTAAGAATCTATTGACTATGTATTAATGAAATATATGAGCTCATATAAATTTTACAAAAGATGTATAAAATCATCATTATTACACTTGGTGCAGTCAAAGGGGCAGAAGGTCACTGGCAAGTTTTGATGGGGATTGACGGTCAGCACCACTTTCGCCTTCTAGCTTTAAGGAGAAGCTGAGGACTCAGAGATGGTTAGAACAGTGACCGAGAGCTGACAAGTTGATATAGAGAGAGCAGGTGCTATGGACTGAATGTTTGTCATCCCCCTCCCCACCCCCACCCCTGCCATTCATATATTGAAGCCCTAACCTCAGATGTGATGGTATTTGGAGGTGAGGCCTTTGAGAAGTGATTAGGTTTAGATGAGGTCATGAGAGTGTGATTTTCATGACGGGATTAGTGTCCTTATGAGAAGAGGAAGAAAGAAAGTTCCCTCTCTCCATTCACAAGCACTGAGGAAAGGCCATGTGAAGACGCAGAGAGAAGGCAGCTGTCTACAAGCAGGAAGCAGGACCTTACCAAGAACTGAATCCGTCAGCACCTTGATCTTGGACTTCTCAGGCTCCAGAATTGTGAGAAATAAATGTCTGTCATTTAAGCCCCCAGTGTATGGTATTTTGTTACAGAAGCCCCAGTTAAGTAAGACAACAGATAACGGTGTTGACTAGGCCAAACAACTAAATCGGAAGAGTTAGAGACAGCAGGCATGCAGAGGAGGGAGGACCAGACTCAGAATGGCTTGAACCCCGCCCTGCACTTTCCTGTTGTGTAACTTTAGCCAGTAGCTAAAGTTGACTTCTTCAAGCCACCGTCTCCTCATTCATTAAGAGAAGATAATATCTAATTTACAACATTGTGAGGATTCAAGATATGTGTATAAATAGACTGAAACATGACAGACACATATTATTTTTTTCTTTCTTAGGCAAGAATTTTTGAAAGGCAACAATCTCTAAGGCGCATCAACAGATTATGCAATTCTGCCCTAAAGATTCTCTGTGCCCTGCCTATTCATCCCTTGCTCCAACTTGGAAACCACTGATTTTTTATTGTCTCCAGAATTTTGCCTTTTCCAGAATGTCCAACAAGTTGAAATCGTACTGTATGTAGCATTTTTAGATTGGCATTTGAGGGCTAGTAATATGCATTTAAGTTTCTTCCATGTCTTTTCATGACTCGTTAGCTCTTTTTTTTTTTTTAAGTGCTGAACAATATTCCATTGTCTGGATGTACCACGATTTATTTATCCGTTCACCTACTGAAGGGCATTTTGGTTGCTTCCAAGTTTTGGCAGAGATGAGTAAAGCTGCTATAAACATATGTGTGCAATTTTCTGTGTAGCCGTAAGTTTTTAACTTCTTTGGGTAAATACCAAGGACCATGATTGCCAGGTCAGAGTACTTCTTTTTCAACTAGAATTTGAATTATTGTTACAAATCCCCACAACTAATAGACATTTAAACATTTAGATTTAACATAAATCTTATTTTGCTATTTATTTTATCTGCTATTACTATTTTCATTGTGGTTAAATAACACATAACGTAATCTACTCTCAAAATGTTCGTAAGTGTGTATTACAGACAGTACTGTTAGCTATATGCACATGGTTATACAGCAGATCTCTAAAACTTTTTCATCTTGCATGACTGAAACTCTGTACTCACTGAGCAGTGCCCCATTTCCCCCTCCCCCAGCCCCTGGCAACCACCATTCTACTTTCTGCTTCCATGAGTATGGCTACTTTAGTTACCTCCTGCAAGTGGAATCATGGAGTATTTGTCCTCCTGTGACTGCCTTATTTCACTTAGCGTAATGCCCACAAAGTTCATACATGTTGTAGCATATGACAAGGTTTCCTTCTTTTTCAAGGCTGATTAATATTCTAAGTATGTATATAATAACTACATTACCTTTATCCATTCATTCATCAATGGACATTTAGGTTGTTTCCACCTTTTGGCGATTGTGAATAATGCTGCAACGAACATGAGAGTACAAATACCTCTTCAAGATCCAATTTTTAATACTTTTGGGTAAATCCACAGAAGTGGGATTGCTGGATCATATGGTAGTTGTATTTTTAATGTTTTTAGAAAACTCCATGTTTTTCAGTTATGGCACCGTTTTACATGCTCACCAACAAGACACAGGAATTCCAATTACTCCACATCCTCATCAACACCTCTTATTTTCTTTTATTCTCCTTTTTCTCTTTCACTCCTATACCCCCTCCCTCCCTTTCTCTCTCTCCCTTCCTCCCTTTCTTCCCTCCCTCCCTTCCCCTTTTCTTCTTTCCATCCTCCCTCCTTCCTTCCTTCCTTCTTTCTTTCTCTTCCTTCCTTCCTTCCTTCCTTCCTTCCTTCCTTCCTTCCTTCCTCCTTTCCTTTCCTTTCCTTTCCTTTCCTTTCCTTTCCTTTCCTTTCCTTTCCTTTCCTCTTTCGGCCATCTCAGTAGGTGAGAGGTGATATCTCATTATGGCTTTGACTTGCACTTTCCTGGTGATTAGTGATGTTGAACATCTTTTCATATACCTGTTGACCATTTGTATATCCTTTTTTGGAGAAATGTCTGTGCAAGTCCTTTGCACATTTTTAAATAAGGTCATTTTTTTTTTTTTTTGCTTTTGAGCTGTATGTGTTTCTCATATTTTTTGGTTATTAACTCCTAATCAGGGATATGGTTTGCAAATATTTTATTTCATTCTGTAGGTTGCCTTTTCACTCTGATTTGATGGTTTCCTTTGCTGTGCAGGAGTTAGTTTAATATAGTCCTACTTGTCTGTTTCTGCTCTTGTTGCCTGTGTTTTGGGGGTCATATGCAAGAAATCTTTGCCAAGACCAGTGTTATAAAAATTTTCTCATATGTCTTCCTATTGGAGTTTTATGGTTTTAGATCTTGTTTGGAGGTCTTTAATCAATTTTGAGTTGTTTTTTGTGTATTGAGTTGTTTTTTGTGTGTGGTATAAATTAAGGGTACAATTTCATTCTTTTGCATGTGGATATCCAGTTTCCCAAGTACTATTTGTTGAAGAGAGTATTCGTTTCCCTTCATGTAGTCTTGGCACCCTTATAGAACGTGAGTTGACTCTGTATGTGCACGTTTATTTCTGAGCTCTCTATTCTATTCCATTGATCTATTTGACTGTCATTATGCCCGTATTATACTGTTTTGATTATTATAGCTTCATAATATAGTTTGAAGTTAGAGGAAGTGTGATGCTTCTAGGTTTGTTCTTCTTTCTCAAGATAGCTTTGACTATTCAAAGTTCTTTGTGGATTCATAAGAATTTTATAATTGTTTTCTTCTCTTCTTCAAAAATGCCATTGGGATTTCAATAGAAATTGCATTGAATCTTTAAAATGCTTTGGTTAGTATAGGCATTTTAACAATATTAATTCTTCCAACCCATGAACATGTATGTCTTTCCATTTGTTTGTTTGTTCTTTAATTTCTTTCATCAGTGTTTTGCAGTTTTCAGTGTATAAGTCTTTCACCTCCTTAGTTAAGTTTTATCCTAAGTGTTTTATTTTTGGGGGGCTATTGTAAATGTCTTTTTTATTCTTAATTTTATTTTTAGCTAGTATATTGTTAGTGTATAGAAATGCAACTGATTTTGGCATGCTGATGTTTTAGTCCTACTTGTCATGGCTCATTATGGCTTTGACTTGCACTTTCCTGGTGATTAGTGATGTTGAACATCTTTTCATATACCTGTTGACCATTTGTATATCCTTTTTTGGAGAAATGTCTCCAAAAATCCACTTTATGGATTTTTTTATTAGTTCTAACAGTTCTTTTGGAATCTTTGGGGTTATATAATATCATGTAATCTGCAAACAGATAATTTTACTTCTCTCTTTCCAATTTAGATGCTTTTTTTTTTCTTGCCTAATTGCTCTGGCTAGGACTTCCAGTACTATGTTGAACAGAAGTGGTGAGAGTAGGCATCCTTGCCTTGTTCCTGATCTTGGAGGAAAAGCTTTCAGTTTTCCCTGTTTGAATATGATGTTAGCTGTGAGCTTTTCAGATATGGTTTTTATTATATTGAGGTAATTTCCTTCTATTCCTAGTTTGTTGGAATTTTTATCATGAAAGTGTGTTAAATTTTGTCAGGTGTTTTTCTGGTATCTATTGAGATAATCATGTGATTTTAATCCTTTGATATGTTAATGTTTTTCATATGTTGAATCATACTTGCATCCTAGATATATCCACTTGGTCATGGTGTAAGATCATTTTAGTATGCTGTTGAGTTCTATTTGTGAGTTTTTGTTGAGAATTTTTGTATTTGTACTCATCGGGGATGTTGGGCCATAGTTTTCTTTTCTTGTATTGTCTTTGCCTGGCTGTGGTATCAATGTAATGCTAGCCTCATAAAATGAGTTAAGAAGTATCAATATTCCCTCCTCTTCAGGCTTTTGGATAATTTTCAGGATTAGTACTAATTCTTTAGTACTAATTCTTTATTAAGTGTTTAGTAGAATTCTCTAGTGAAGACATCTGGTCCTGGACTTTTCTTTGTTGGGAGCTTTTCACATCCTGGTTCAATACATTTATTAGTTATAAGTCTGTTCAGATTTTCTATTTCTCCATGACTCAGTTTTTGTAGGTGGTGTGTTTCTAGGAATTTATCCATTTCTTCTATATTATCCAATTTTTGGCATATAATTTTTCATATAATTGCCATTTTGTTAAGTGTTTTATGTTTGGTTTGTAACATTTTTATCCCTCTTTCCCTCTCTTGCTGTTTTCTTTGTGTTTTGTTGATTTTTAAGTGATATTCTTTAATATCTTTTTCTTTTTCTTTTTGTCTTCTATGGGTATTTTCTTTGTGGTTACCATTGTGCTTACATGAAACATCTTATTCATGACAGTTTAGTTTCAACCGATAATAGCTTCAATTACTTAAAAAAAGTACTACTTTACTTCTTCCCTCTCTCACCACACTTTATATTATTGATATCACAATTTATATCTTTTATACTGTGTATCTATTAACATGTTTTTATTAGTTATTTTTTATACTTTTTCCTTTTAACTTCTACACCAGAATTAAAAGTGATTTATCCACCACCATTGTTGTAATACTGTGTTCTGTATTTGTTTATATATTTACCTTTACCAGCAAGCTTTATACTTCCATACGCCTTTGTTACTATTTAGTATCCTTTCATTTCACCTGGAAGTACTCACTTTAACATATTTTTTAAGGCAGGTTAGAAGTGAGATACTTTCTCAGCTTTGGCTTATCTATAGAAATCCGTATTTCTCTGTCATTTTAAAGAACAGTTTTGCCAGAATCTGCATTTTTGGACAGCAGTTTTTTTCTTTTAGTACTTTGAATGTATCATCCTATTCCCTTTCTACCTACAAGGTTTCTGTTGAGAAATCTGCTGATAATTTTATGGAGACACCCCTGTATGTGATGAGTTGCTTTTCTCTTGCTGCTTTCAAAATTCTCTTTTTGTCTTTGACTTTTGACAATTTGATTATAATGTGTCTGGATGTTCACTCTTGGTTCATCCTTATTGGAATCCACTGGCATTCTTGAAACCAAATGTACTTTTTCTTTGCCAGCTTTGAGACATTTTTGGCCACTATTTCTTTAAATAAACTTTTGCGTTTTTTCTCTCTTCTACTGGGACTCTCATAATGCATGTATTCTTCTTTTTGATGGTGCCCCATAAATCTTCCAGGCTTTCTATATCGTTTTTCATCCTTTATTCTTTTTACTTCTCTGACTGGATAATTTCCAATGATCTGGCTTCAAGTCCACTGATTCTTTCTTCTGTTTGATCAAGGCTGATGTTGAAAACCCCTCCTCCACCCCCAGTAAGTCTTTCAAATTCGTTATTATATTGTTTAGCTCCAAATTTCTCTTTGGTTCTTTTTAATATTTTTTTAATCTCTTAGTTTATATTCTCATTTTGTTCATGCATTGTTTTCCTGAGCTTTTTGAGCATCTTTATAAAGGTTATTTTGAATTATTTGTCAGATAATTCATATACCTCCATTTGTTTAGAGTTAGGTTTTGGACTTTTATTTTTCTCCTTTGAATGGCCCATGTTTTCCTATTTCTTCATGTGTCTTGTAACTTTATGTTAGGATCTGCATATTTGAAAAAAACCAGCACTTTTCACAATCTGTATGAACTGGCCTCACAAGAACTTCACCAGTCAGGTCGGCTAGAGATTATGTGGACCTCTCAAACTTTTCCTGCGGATGGATCTTCTCTAGATTTGTGGGTAAATTCTCAATTTGAGAAATTTGCTGGTGTCTTCTTTCAGGAATCTGTAATCTCTTCCTCCCTCTCATGTCCATCTGTGGTACTACAGGTGCTCCAGAGCTGCTGCAAGCCTCCCAGCTCTCTTTTTTACCCTCAGCAAGCCCCCAGGCTTCTAGAGTATGCCAGGTATCATCCATGCTCCAAATCTGTGAAACAGAACTTGGTCCCTCAGGTAGCCCCCTGAAAGTCTAGAATGTTGTACACATGTTCCAACTCTTTCCCAGCTCAAGGAGAAGCTGGAAGTTAGGGGTTTTCTCCTGCTTATTCCAAGTTGAGCCAGGAGGAGGGATTATGGTCAGTAAGTGCATGCTAGCCCAGAATGTCACCTTTGTCCTCAGTGGTTCCCAACCTGGAACACTTTCCTTCCAGCACTGAGATTCAAGCAAGACAGAAGCCAGTCCCACAGGCAGACCCTCAAAATGTCTGAATATTGGATGTACAGTCCAGTGTTCTTTTTCCCTCCTCAGGAACTAACCTGGAGCTGAGAGTTTCCTCCTAACTCCACTGCACTATGCTGGTGGGAGGGACTGTGATGAGTGAATGCCATGAATTTTCCCACCAGCTTTGATGAAACTGGTTTCATGCTCACTTGATGTAGAAATGCCTCTTAACTGTTTTTCTGTTTTGTTTTGTTTTGTTTTCAATTCCTCACAGAGGGAATTGGTCCATATTTTGTTGTTCAGTTGATCCTCCGTGGGAAGAGGAGGATCCTATTCCATTTCCTAACTGGCATCATCTCTTATTTTGCTCTTTATAAGTGTAACAAATTTTAGTAATCATTTTTTAAGAAGCATTTGATTAATATTTGGTAACACATATAAACGTAGTATTTAAAAAATATTTTAAAATGCATTTATCATTTTAATATATCTTAAGTACTTTGATTGTCTGATAAACCTTCCCAAATTCTTAAGTAGATTTTATAATCTAATAAATTAATTTTCTCTAAAAATCTCTTAATTTGTAATTGTATATTAAGTTTATAAGATTTTGAAACTTTTGAATATCAGTTATTCAATTATATGTTGTAAATTTGGAATCCTAAGACTGATCAGTCAGATTCTCTTTATATTGCACCTAAATGCCAAATACCTATCTTTTAGAAGCATAAATCAATAATTCTACTGACAATTAAGAATTGGAAACGGATTATGTCCACTTCTCTCAAGCCATTGTTATCAGAAACTTTCTCAGGTGTCTTGTCCTCCCTCCACCCAAACTGAACCTATTGTTTTATGGAGCTGAGCATAACCTAGCATGACTTGGACTTAGGGGAAATTTTATTCTTTTGACTGGCAGCATATTGATATCAAGAGCTCTCCCTGACTTGATCTCTTTCATCTGATGTCAGGGGGATGGTTTTTGTGGTTTTGAGATTTTCAAGGGCAGTGTTTGTCATCTTCTTGAATCTTTCTAGCATAAACGAAACCTTAAAAAATAGCCTCACTCTCCTTTTGCCTTTCCAGTGGCAGGTGGATCTGTACTACTTCTCCAGATTAAGGTAGACAGAAAAATATCTCCAGCATACTTTTCATCTTCCTCCTGTATCCTTTTGAAAGTCTCAGTTTACCATTAGTGTCTCCACATTGCTTCACTGTTTTCGTTTATTTATTTATTTGCTTGTTCCACATGGATGCTCTTTATTATATTACTGCAAGGAGGTTTTTTTGCATTTAATTTATTTTTTAAATTTTAATTTTCTTCCAGTTATTGAGATATAATTGAAATGCAGCACCGTATAAGTTTAAGGTGTACAGTGTAATGATTTGACTTACATACATCGTGAAATGATTACCACAATAGTGAACATCCACTGTCTCACCTAGATAAAAATATCAAGGGAGTAGAAAAATTTCCTTGTGATGAGAACTCTTAGGACTTACTTTCTTAACAATCTTCACATAAAACATACAGCAGCAGCAATTATGTTTATCATGTCGTGCGTTACATTCCTACTACTTATTTATCTTATAGCTAGAAGTTTGTACCTTTTGACTGTCTTCATCCAGTTCCTCTTCCACCAACCCCCACCTCCGGTAACCACAAGTCTGATCTCTTTTACTATGAGTTTGTTTGTTTTTGAAGTATAATTGAACTCCAAGTCTATGTTAGTTCCTGTTACACAACAAAATGATTCAGTATTTCTGTACATTTCAAAATGATCACCACGGTAAGTCTAGTTACCATCTGTCACCATACGAAGATACTACATAGTTATTGACTATATTCCCCACACTGTACATTTCATACATGTGACTCATTTATTTCACAACTGGAAGTTGGTGCCTCTCGATCTCCCTCACCAATTTCTCTCCTCCCCACAACCGTCTTCCCTCTGGCAACCACCTGTTTGTTCTCTGTATCTATGACTCTGTTTCTGTTTTGTTGTGTTTGTTCATTTGTTTTCTTTTTTAGATTGCACATGTAAGTAAAATCACACAATATTTGTCTTTCTCTCTCTGACTTTTATTTCACTTAGTATAATACCCTTTTAGGTCCATCCATATTGTTGCAAATGACAATATTTCATTTTTTTTATGGCTGAGTAGAATAATATTCCATTGTATACACATACCACAGCTTCTTCATCCATTCATCTATTGATGGACACTTAGTTGCACACTCAACTTTATGGTTCGGTGGGTCTGATAGCACCAAGTTCATGAAGGACAGCTCAGGTCCATGGGCATTTGGTGGACCATGCTCAAGCATTCTGTCTATAGTAAGGACCAGTAGCAGGCCAAAAGCTGTTTCTCAAAAGAAGGGTAATTATCTGCAGATGATGTCAAGGCCTTTCTCCAAACTCTGAAAGGCCTGTGTTGCAGTTCGAAATAGCATCCCTTTGTATCACTGACACTTCAGTGTCATTGAATCTGCTGGATCATACGACCCAACTGGTGAAGCAGTTCACACAGCAGCTTGGACCTACTGTAAAGCTTTCCCTTATTCTGGGCTCCACTCAAAACTAGCAGCTTTTCTGGTCACTCGATTAACAGGCTGCGATAAGACAGCCAGATTAGGAAGATATTGCCTCTAAAATCCAAAGAGAGCCACCGGGTGTTGTGCTTCTTTCTTGACTGTAGGATGGACCAAATGCAACACCTCATCCTTCACCTTAGAAGGGAGATATCCCAACATGCCCTACACCACTGTACCCTTAGAAATTCCACTGAAGTAAAAGGCCCCTGAATTTTAATCCAATTTATTTCCCACCCTCTGACAAACAAATGCCTTACCAATAAGTCTTCTATGTCTGATTCTTTCCCTTTCCCCAATGTATGGTGTACCTTGGTAAAAAATAATAGGTCATTGAACAAGATTGGAAAATTGGTGACAACGAAATTTGGTAAGTGGTATAGGGATAGACCTCTCTGAATTGGCAAAATACATGAAGATATTTGTGTTCCGCCAAAGGGTGACCTTAGCAGAGGATGATTTTAATAATCGAGTCTACCCTTCTGTAGATTCCTGTCATTGCCCAATGGGCTCATGAACATATTGGCCAGGGTGGCAGGGACGCAGGTTATGCATGGACTCAGAATCATTGACTTCCACTGACCAACGCTGACCTGGTGATGGCCACGGCTATGTGCCCAACCTTACAGCAGCAGAGACCCCCTGATGCAGCACCATTCCCTGGGTGATCAGCCAGCTAGCTATCTGGTGGCAAGTTGATTACGTTGGACCACTTCCAACATAGAAGGGACAGTTTTGTTTTTGTTGTAATAGACACTCTGGATATGGATTTGCCTTCCCTGTACACAATGCTTCTGCCCAAACTACCATCTGTGGACCTAAGGCTGTCTTATAGTATTCCACACAGCATTGCTTCTGATTAAGAAACTTACTTCACAGCAAAATAAGTGTGGCAAAGAGCCCATGATGATGGAATTCGCTGATCTTACTATGTTTCCCACTATCCTGAAGCAGCTGGCCTGATAGAATGATGAAACAGCCCTTTGAAGACTCAGTTACTTTGGCAGCTAGGTGACAGTAATTTGCAGGGCTGAGACCTCCAGGAGGCTATAAATATCCTGAGTCAGTATCCAATATGTTTCTCCCATGACAAGGATTCATGGGTCTGAGGATCAAGGGGTAGAAATAAGAGTGGCATCACTCAGTAGTACCTCTAGTTACCCACTAGCAAAAAGTTTACTTCCTGTTTCCATGACTTTATTCTCTACTGGCGCACAGGTCTTATTTCCCGAGGGAGGGTTACTTTCACCAGGAGATACAACAGTGGTTTCATTGAACTGGAAGTCATGTCAGCCACCAGGCCACTTCGGGTTTTTCATTCCTCCGAATCAACGAACAAAGCAGGGAGTTATGGTGCTGGCTGGGATTATGTGTGGGTCATAGGAGATCCTTTCGAGTGTTTCTTAGTGTTACCGTGCCCATGATTAAGGCCAGTGGAAAACTACAACTCAATCCAGGCACAAAGAGTAGTGTCCCAGACCCTTCAGGAGTGAAGGTTTTGTTCACTCCAGCAGCTAAAGAACCATGAACAGCTAAGGTGCTTCTGAAGACAAAGGGAATACAGAATGGTAGTAAAAAACGGTAGTTATAGGGACTTTCCTGGGGGCGCAGTGCTTAAGACTCCATGCTCCCAACGCAGGGGGCCCGGATTCGATCCCTGGTCAGGAAACTAGACCCCACATGCATGCCGCAACTAAGAGTTCGCATGCCACAACTAAGACCCAACACAACCAAATAAATAAATAAATATTTAAAAAAAAAAAAAAAACGGTAGTTACAAATGCCGGTCATGACCATATGACCACCTACACAAATGAGTAGTGTAGTTGTCATGAGTGTTTCCTCTTTATTTTGTTATGAGTATGTTGTATGTATATATACATATATTAAGCAAATTGCTTTGTTTTCCTTCCTCTCTTATTCCCTTATCACATAGCATCAGATGTTAAACACTTTACATCAGTGTTTAAGGATTGCTAATTTCACATCTAGTATTTAAGTTACAGGATATCAGAAGAATAAACGTTATTTAAGGACTTTGCCTCCTCTTCTGGGGAAGGGATTAGTGAATTTTTGGTTGTAAGCAGGATAGTTGTATCATGTTAAGTTGGATTAGGACCTTGTTAATATTTTTATTTGGAGATTAAGTTTTGTTTAAGGAGATGCATATGAATGCCAAGTTGACAAGGGATGGACTTGTGATTACAATTACCTCACTGGTTTTCCTGCTTGCAGATGACAGATGGCGGACTTCTCAGCCTCCATAATCACATGAGTTAATTCCTCTAATAAATCTCTATTGGTTCTGTGTTTCTCTGGAGAACCCTGATAACACACTCCCATATCATTAACCAGTCATTCTTCATTGATCTGAATTAAAGTGAAAAGAGTATTTTACTTTTTGTTTTCTTTTCTCTCTGATAATTACAATTGACTTTAAGGCAACTCAGGAATAAACCTGATATATCTGATTCTAGCAGAATTAGACCTCGAGTTGATCCCTTCTTAAGTTTTGTCCCCCTAGAAATTGTTATATCATCGTCATCTTATCGCTTTCATAATTACAAAACTAGAGTCACACATACATTAAAATATCTTTCTATATTTCTTATCACATATAGGATTCTCTAAGTGCCATCAGTTTTATCTCAAGTTGCTCCCTAGTGCAGCTAGGTAGCTGCTAGATGTGGAAGCAACACAATATTTGAAAGTTTCATCTTTTTATTGCGTATTTGATGACAGTAAAAGGGGTGTTACAAAGGTGTACATGTATCCTAAAAATAAGTGTTATAGGCATTCTGAAGGAGACAAGATGACATCAGCCTGAGGTTGACAAGTATGGCCTTAACGAGGAGGCAAGATTCAAGCAGGAAGTATGGTGAGATTCAGAGAGGCAGAAGAACTTGGGATGATGGGAGCAAAGACTTGATCTGAAAGCATAAGATGAGATTTGGAGAAAGCTGATCTGTTTGGCTACACTGAAGCATTAGAGGAAGATTGATGTGAGATTTAAACCTGTATGAGTTTAGGTAGAAGAGGAACAGAATCCTAGAGATGGTTGAAATGTTAATGCCTGGAGCCTTGAAGAGGTAGTGGCCTTGGCCTCTGAAGAGGAAAGTTTGGTACATGGGGGGAGCATGTGAATTAAAGAACGGCCTGGACTCTCCGCTACTTAATATCCCCTGGTATTGAGCCATTCTGTTTGAGATAGCTTACAAAAAGGAAAGAAAGGAGATTGTTCAGAGGTTTATCAATGGGTGTGCTGTCTGTAAGCATTTTTATAAAGTCACTGTGTCTTGCTAGTGTACACTTTAAAAACTTCTGTTGGTCTTCCTTTTCATGTTCATACTGCTTTGCGGCTCACCTGGAATCTTATAGTGCTTGTACCAAAAGGCTCAAGTCATGCTGGGCATCTCAAGAGCCAGAGATTAATCTGATATTAAATCTGAGTTTGGCTTGCATGTCTAGATGAAGAGATGGACTTTTTGTCCAAGTTTGGCAGTCGCTTAGATGTTGAAGTCTCAATGTTTCAAACTCAGCTCAAAATCCTTTGGTGTGTTTTGAGTTTGGCTCTTGGCAAGGCACGATTTCCTGTTTCTAAGAAAAAAGACTCATGAGAGAGCCTCAATAAAGCTTCTTGGACATCAAAACAACATTTTGATGAATTAATTGTAAATGAATCAGAAACATATGGATTCATTCTCTTGAGACACACATGTGTTTAAAAAAAGAGGGGGGCGGTTATTGCTCAGGGCTAAATGTGTTTTGGGTTTTATCAAATGCAAAATGCTTAGGGGGCAAAAAGAGCAAAAAGGATGTATTGGAACTTCTTCCTTGTCTTTAAATAGACAGGCCTATTAACTATCTTATTTACTGCCACCTATTTTTGTTCCAGAAGAAATTCAGCAGTCATGACTAATCACTACCAGTCACGCCTGGTGATTTACACCATTACATAGTTTTCAGTCTTAGTGGCTTGAGACCTTAGGCAAGGCCTTTGAGGCTTAGGAAAGAATAGGTCTTGTTTTCGTATTATGAACAGAGTTAAGGTTGGTGAGGATTGTTGTCTCTTATGAATAACTTGTAAATCTACTCATCTTTTATCGAACACTCTTTTGTCCTCTTAAATGTAGTGGCTGAAATGAAGAGCAATTTTCTGAAAATCCTGTTTCAAAAACAGAACAACCATGAGATACCATTTCACACACGTTAAGATGGCTACTTCACAAAAACAGAAAATAATCAGGGTTGATGAGGATGTAGAGAAATTGGAATACTTGTGCGCTGTTTGCAGGAATACAAAATGGTGCAGCTGCTATGAAAAATGGTATGGCAGCTCCTCAAACAATTTAAAATAAAATTACCATATGATTCAGCCATTCCATTTCTGGATATTCCCCAAATAATTGAAAGCAAGGCCTCTAAGAAATTTTTATATACTTATGTTCATAATAGCATTATTCACAATAGGCTTTACATGAGGTATCTCAGGTAGTCAAATTCCTAAAGAAAGAAAGTAGAATAGTGGTTTCCAGTGGCTGCAGGGAGAGGGGAATGGGAAGTTGTACTTTAATGGGTATAAAGTGTCAGTTTTGCAAGATGTCAAGTGTTCTGGAAGTGGACAGTAGTGATGGTTGCACAACAATGTGAATATACTTAACACCATTGAAATGTACACTTAAAAATGGTTAAGATGGTCAATTTTATGTTATGTATATTTTACTACCATTTAGAAAAACAACAAACTAAGGGACCTTTATTTGAATACTGTCAACCAGAGTCGTCTCAAGTATATATGACATCTGCAGCCCAAAGGATTTTGTTCTTTGCATTGATGGAGTCCGATTTCTGGAATAGAAGGATTTTGTTATACCCATGAGAAGGTGACTTGACCCCCCCACACACACACACACATACACACACAGAGATCTGCCCCAGCCCCACCTCAAACTAAAAGTTCTATGACATTTTCCAACATACTCCCCTGGCCCAAAGGCTGTGCTTGGTGTTCATTTTAAGTAACTATCACCTGGAAATCAATTTTGTGCTTGGAGAAGGGAGCATAATTGAGTTTCCAAGTTCTGCTTCCTTGAGGATGGTCCTGTTTATTTCTGCATATTATCATGCAATTTACATCAAGTTCTAATAGGGTTATTTACATATAGGAAATAAAGGAGAGTGTTTTTTCTTGGTTAAGTTTCATACATGACATTTTTACTACTATATAAAATACATTTTACCCTGGGTGTTTTTTTCCAGCTTATGCCTGTAAACACTTTATCTTTTTTTGAGAAATGAGAGAAAATATGTAATTTATGGATTATATGATTGATTTTTACTATAGCTCATTCCAAAAAGGATGTGAAGTAACTTACAAATAAGATAAAAATAAATTGGTGGTAGAATTAGGATTAGTATACAAAATATATGCAATAGGAATGTTATCGTTGCTACAGAGAGGTTAAAAATTTAACTCTGGGCTTCCTAACCAATAAAGCAAGGAGGAAAATATACATTATAAGACTCACAGAAATGGATCTTTCTCCACCTGACAAAGGGCCTCTGGAAATAAATACACTAGATATCTTAGTCTGATTTTATTTTATTCTCCATATTTGCTTAATTCAATTCACCAAAAAATTTGTTTGGTGCTGTAGAGTGGCCGAGAGACCCATGGTTTACTAACTTTAATAGACAATACTGGAATTGATTATCTATGAATTACCTGTTTTCTGAGTCATCAAGATCTTTGCTTATCCCTTCCTCCTTCAAACTCTTCTAATTCTCTATTCTTATTAATATCTCCCGGAAAAGAAATAAGGATTAGATGAGAGGAAATAAAATTCAAGTTTGTCCAGTGTTTCACTGTGTTTGCTTAGTTGATTCCTTTAGAAAATCTCAAGTTCAGTCACTATTTGGTTCTTCCTATTTAAAATATTTACCTGGAGGTCTAAACAACCACGTGACTTTAGGAACCTTCTCTAATCCTTATTCTGTGCTATGTTAACAACTGGGTAGATTGGCAGAGTGGAAAAGGCAGTCTATTAAGAGTTAGCTAGAAGAGTTAGCTAGCACGTGGTGTGAGAAGATACTGGCTTGTCTGTGCCTCTGTCCTGGTCTCTAATAACACAAGGAGGGTGATATGGACAGTCTCCTAGGTCCTCCTCAGCTCTACATCATACGAGTTCTTCAATCTTCTTGCTCAGAGAAGACTCAAGTACATGAAAGTATCCTGTCGTGTAGTGTTGTCTTTCAATCATCTCTATTCAACAACCTCTAGCTAGGAGATGTTGATAATAAAAAGACTGCTTAAAAGTGCCTCTGAGTTTTTGGGGGCAGGAGTCCAAGAAGAATGCTTTCTGTAATTAAAAAGACAGGGACATGAGTGAGAGGCAAGGGAAAAGAGGTTGGGATATTACCCTAGGACGAAAATGACTACTCTGTACACAATGGAATTTGGCAGCCTAGATTGTTTTGCCTTTATTTCCATTCTCTTAAAACAAGCGTGTGCGGGAAGAAGTGTGTGGGAGATGGGGACGGAGGAGATATAAGTTATTTTGGGTATCGTGCATTAGTCATTTTTCATCTGCGAAGTCACCACCTGAAAGAAACATCACATGGCAACAGATGTCATTCATAAGCAAAACGTTTTGTTTTGAGAGAGACATTTATGGATGTGATTAATCCCTGTTAAACATCCTATGCCACTGGGACTGGAAGCCATTCTCATTGTGTATTCTCACTTGTGAAATGTCACGAGTCAGGAAATACATGAACTTTAAAAACTCTTCTGGCTGGATCTATACATACTTTGGGAACTGGGGAAGGGAGATACAATAATCTGACTACTCAAGCCTTGAAGATTTGGAAATTTAGTCATAAATCACCCAGATGATTCCCTTAATTTTCTGTGTCCTTTTTTTGGAAGTAGATACTGTTGATTTTGCATCCAAAAGCAACTTATTTTTTTTTCATTTAACTATAATACTTCAATTTATGTCCATGGTAATTTACTGGTACAACTTGGAACAATAATTATATGCACATTTACAGTAATTCTCTACAATGTTGCTTGTGATGGTCTTAATCTAAAACTGGTGGGCAGGATTTTATTTTTAATGTAACCTCAGTATTTTGCTAGAAGGAATGAAAAAGTCTTTACAAAAGGAAAGGACAAATAGCTTTTGTATTAAGGTAAAGCCCTGGGTTAGTATATATGTCCAGACAACTCATTGACTAAACAGACACATCGGTGAACAATCTGAAAGGGTGTAGCCACGAGGTGGACCTGTAATGTGGGTTTTTCCTTTCCCAAATTTGGCCGTAATTGGAAAATATTCCAGAATTTATTGACAACTCAAATGATCAAATCCACATTTGATGTGAATTAAAATACATTTAAAAATATTTTGAGAAAGAGCCCATAGTAAGTAATGCCATTTTTATAAATTTGAGTTAGTAGTGAGTTGTAATTTTATTTGGGTACATAAATCACTCTAGCAGTATGATGTTAATTCCTAATACTACATTGCTGGTATTTTAAAACTGGCTCCATCCACAGTTTAATTGATTAATTAAATGTAAAATACCGAAATGTTTAATTTGCCCTACCACTCCCTGGTTTGACAAAGACTGCCATGACGCAAAAATACAAAACCAAAGACAATAGCAAAACCCAATGAATAGAAGTTAGTTGATATGTGTATCCAAAAGTCAAAAGAAGCTACTTGGCATATTTTAACAGTTTAATTCTATTATAAACTTCCTATTGATTCAAATAGAAGCTCACATATAATAAATTCATTTGGAGGATCTAAGTTTGGTCACAAGAACATGTCTTCAGGGTAGTCTTTGATATGTGTAAGATGTAAAATTGGTGAGTGAGTTTGTGGAAGTTCAGACAACAGGTGCTCCTGGAAGGCTTTTATCCTTAAGCTTTGTGAATTGACATTTACCTCTGAATTTTGAAGTTTCCTGTTACTTTCTGCTTGGAACCTAGGAGCAATCCATCATTGTAGTTCCGAGGTATAAAACATCTTCAAAAGGTTCATATCTTGAGAATTGTTCAACTCTCTAAAGAGTGAGCCTTGATCCTCAACAATTTATTTTATCATCTATTTAGAAAGAATCTTACTTAGTTAGATTATAGTCCATCTCATTTTTAAAAAATTTTAATTGGGTTAAAATACCCGTAACATTTACTGTCTTAACCATTTTTAAGTGTACAGTTAGCATTAAGTACATTCAGTAGCATTAAGTACATCAGTAGCATTAAGTACGTCAATAGCATTAAGTGCATTCACATTGTTGTGCAACCAATCTCCAGAATACTTTTCACAAAACTGAAACTGTATACCCATCAAACAAAAACTCCCTATTTCCCTCTTCCTCCAGCCCCTGGCAACCACCATTCTACTTTCTGTCTATGAATTTGACTATTCTAAGTACCTCATACAAATGGAATCAAAAGTATTGTCTTTTTATGTCTGTCTCATTTCACTTAGCATCATGACCCCAAGGTTCACCCATGTTGTAGCATGAGTCAGAAGTTCCTTCC
Organism: Globicephala melas; assembly: GCF_963455315.2. Taxonomy (NCBI): domain Eukaryota; kingdom Metazoa; phylum Chordata; class Mammalia; order Artiodactyla; family Delphinidae; genus Globicephala; species Globicephala melas. Next base: position 101,442,172 of record NC_083319.1, read on the forward strand.
TTTTTAGGGCTGAATAATATGCTATTATGTCGGTCACCTATTTATCTGTCGATTGACACTTGAGTTGCTTCCACCTTTTCGCTATTGTGAATAATGTTGCTATGAACATGCTTGCACAAATACATCTTTCATAGTATTTCTTTTTTTTTTTTCTTTTTTTTTTTTTTTTGCGGTATGTGGGCCTCTCACTGTTGTGGCCTCTCCCGTTGCGGAGCACAGGCTCTGGACACGCAGGCTCAGTGGCCATGGCTCACGGGCCCAGCCGCTCCGCGGCATGTGGGATCTTCCCGGACCGGGGCACGAAGCTGTGTCCCCTGCATCGGCAGGCGGACTCTCAACCACTGCGCCACCAGGGAAGCCCTGTGTCTCTTGTTTTTAATTAATCTCTTGCCAGATCATATGCTCTGCTTTAGTTTTTTTCCTTTTCTTAGTGATTCATTAGAACTTTTAATATATTAAGGATATTAAACATTTGGGTGTTGTGTGATGAGAATGTTTTTTTTCACTTTTTATCTTCACTTTAATCTTCTTAACAGTGAATTCAGTATTCACATATTTTAAATTTTCAGAGTCAAATATAAGTACATCATTGTGAACTCTTCAGTTCTTTCTTAGAAACAGTAACTATCACATAAAGGAGATTAAATATACTTACACATACATCCTTCTATCATAAATGGTTTATTTGGTTTTTTATGATATTATGGACATGTTGTACATATAGATAAAAAGTAAATACATCATCATTAATCAAAGGCAATAGCTGTCATTATTTCGGTATTTATGATTCCAGATTCTTTTTAACATTAAAATATACATTGTTTTTTAACTTGCTCTTTTCACTAAATAATATATAGTACATTTTTTATCATTTCATAATCTAAAAATTATTTTTATAACTCTATGACTTGTATTTCTTTATTAAGAAAATCTTTTTTTCTTGAACATTTTCAGTCTTCTGCTATTGTAAAAAAAAAATGTTGCTGGGATACCATGGTAATTAAATCCTTGTGGACATTCATGATTATTTCCTTAAGATCTGTTTCTTGCACAAGTTAGTATGTCATGGATATGTCTACTTTAAAGTCTCCCATCAGGGCAACAGACTACTAATTTTGAAGTGGGACGATGAGGTCAGGCTGCTTCAGTTAGAATGCTGGTTTTGCCCCTCACTAACCATGTCACAAATTCTCTGTGTCATTTTTCTCATTTGTATATCATCTGTAGTAGTATCTACCTCAGAATTGGTATGAGATTATGTGAGCTAATATATACACTAGCAAGAGTGTTTGGTACATAGCAAGCAATCAATAAATGCTTTTTATGGTTGTGTACAGCCAAATTGTTCCTGTAAATATTGTGACTATTTACAATTTTACCATTACATTAAAAATTCCCACTTCTACAGGTTATTTTATTTAAAAATCTTATAATTAATTGTATATTTAAATTTGCATCTATTTAGCTTTCTAGCAAGACTAAACTTTTTAATTCATATATTTGTAGCTGATATATGTATATATATTTCTGAATTACTTGCTTAAACATTTTCCAAAATTTGTAATGAGATGCTTGTTTCTTATTTATTAATAAGATTTTTTAAATGCATTGATATTAACTCATAACTTAAATACTACAATTATTTCCTGTCAGTTGTTTGCCTTTTAATTTGTATACATATTATGACTAATTTTTATGTAATCGAATATACACGTTTCAGGGGGAGATAGAAGAAGTGGTACGATACTTTTTTTATAAAGAAACTTCTTTCTGTGATTACTAACCTGTTCCCTAAAGTACTAGAAATTTATAGACATTATAGGAATTAAATATAAAGTTTACAAATCCAAGGTAATAATAAAGCAAAAGCTTGGATTTAGAAATTTTTTTTTAATGAAAGAATATTTAGTAATATATTTTGATTAGAATGTGTGTGTGACAAAGAGTGAGAGAGAGAGAGAGAGAGAGATGAGTCCCCTCAGTAATTCTTGAGATGATTTGGGACTATCCCATTTGGCCCTATGAATAAAGACCTGGAGTAGTTTTACGAAACAATATAGGCACTTCACCAAAGCCAATATTGTTTCACCTGTAAAAATCTGCAAGTGGAACTCCAGTTTCTTCCCTAGGAAGACAAAGCCCAATTTTACTGGAGACAGAGAAGAAAGTTCAATCCCCTCTTCATTAGGGTGTACCAACTCAGCCTGGAGTTATGAAAATCTCTATATTTCCCTTACTACCTTCAAGTACCACCACCCTCCATTTTATTATACTACCCACAGGATGAGTGTTGAAGGGGAAATTAAAACTTACTTTGTTTCATATCTTGTTTCTGGTGTAAAATTCCACTCATTTGGAGGAAAAATTATCTCCTAAATCCACCTGTGGAACTTAGAAAACTTGTCTTTATTGCACTCAAACAAAAGCCAAGATAAAAGATTTACAACTGTATTTATATTAAAAATTAATGTTCCATTATTTACATGTTTGTCTTAATCTGGTGTGTATTAGTGCTCATGGAAAAATAAGATTCTCACTTAATTTACTATTAAATGATTGACTAATTTCTCCGGTTCCATGAATTTAAAATTTACCATTTCAGCATACCTTTAGAATATAATACGTATAAAATTTAAATTCATGCATAAATGGATCTGTATCCTACTATGCCAATAGAAATACTGTTTTTATTATCATGGGTTTATAGTATGTTTTACTCTCTGAGAGGATATTAAATCCTTTCTGACTCTTGTTCTTTAACATTTTCTGGCTGAACTTTCCTCTTTATTTTTCCCAAAGAAGTATAGGATTTCTTAAGAGAAAAAAAATTAAAACTATTCCAGAGGGTTTTTTTCCTAATTTTTGAAAATTTATGTATACATTTGGTGAGTATTGCTATGTTTATAGCATCTTCCCATCTGGGAACGTTATTTATGTGTAATTAATATTTTATTCTATGTCCCTAAAAGTAGTCATACTGTATACTCTACCTATGTATGTATGTATGAATGTATCTGTCTATCTAGACATACATATATATACATACTTTGTGCATATTTAGACAGTTTATAAGTATAAAATGGTTATGTACTCTTGCATATTTAATATTTTAAAATTTGAATTGCCAATGCAAGATTTCACTCATATATTCTTTCAGAGAATTGCTGATAAACAGCAATACTACTAGTTGTCAGACATTTATCTTCATCTGGATATCTTAGTAAATTATTTTTGTTTAAGTAGTGCATCATTCTCTGTAGATTTCTAGATAGGTAATCGTGTCATCTACAGATGCTATTCTTTAATTTCCCAGTAGAAATTAGTTTTTTTTCCAGTTTCACTCACTTATCGGGCACTGATAAGATAGTGCAAATAACTGTAGTAAAAATTATTTCACCTTAAGTTTTGCTGTTCTCTTTACTTTCAAACATTTCTCAAAGAAGTGGTCGAATAGATGTTTTCTACAATCTAGTCTCCAAAGAACACCAGTTTTGACAATCACCCAGAGGCAAGAGTGCCTTTGTGGAAGTCCGGGAATCCAGCAGAGAAGTTCCTGCATGTCACTTGAGTGAAAAAATACAAAATTGATGCATCGAAAGAGCATAAAAAAAAGTTTCACTTTACCTACATCACCCCTCACTCGTGGCAGAACAGGAAGTTCCAAGAGAGATGTTCTCAGCCAGAATTTCTCCCACAGGGGAAAGTGAGGGTATGTGAGTGAAAAGCTGGTGTTCCCAGAAGTGCACGCCACTGCCAAAGGGCTCAGTTTGGTCTTGCCCCATCCAGGATAGAGGAGTTCTGCATAACTAGAGGGCAGGGAGAAGCTGGGGGAACATCACACAGGGTTTTCAGAGAGGACTAACTAACCACTGTGGGGTCCATCAGGAAGTCTGCCCATGAGTCACTGGGGGTGCCTTGACTGAAGATTCTCTCAGCAGTCAGTTGGAGGAATCTGGAGGTGGTGATTGCTTCTTCAGATTTGAAGATAGCAATGCAAGACTTCAGGGAACATGAAAGATCAAGGAAACATGACACCACCAAAGGAAAACTAAAATTTTCCAGTAGCTGACCCCAAAGGAAAAGAGGTCTGTGATTTGCCCAATAAAGAATTGAAAATGGTTATTTTAAGGACGCCCAGTGAGCCTCTGGAAAACAATACATGAACAAAACAAGTTTAACAGCTTTAAGGACACATATAGGTGCAAAGCGATGGGCTAGAAAAAGGTATTTCATGCAAATGGAAACAAAAAGAGAGCAGGGGTAGCTATACTTATATTAGACAAAATAGACTTTAACTCAAAAGCTGTAACAAGAGACAAAGAAGATCCTTATTTAACGATAAAGGGACCAATTCATGAAGAGGATATAAAAGTTGTAAATTACATGTACCTAACATTGGGGCACCTAAATATGTTGAGTGAATATTAACAAATCTGAAGCAAAGAAATAGACAGCAATACAGTAATAATGGGGGATTTCAGTACCTCACTTTCAATGATGGACAGATCTTCCAAACAAAATTGATAAGAAACCATTGGGCTTGAACTACACTTAATACCATATAAACCCAACACATATGCAGAACATTCCATCCAGCAGCAGCAGAATACATGTTCTTCTCGAGTGCACGCATAACATTCTCTAGGATAGATCACTGTTAGGCAAGAAGACAAGTGAAATTAGAGGGAGCAAGACAAATACTGTATGATCTCACTTATATGTAAAATCTAAAAATGAAAAATTAAAGTTGAACTCATATAAACAGAGAGTAGAATGGTGGATACCAAGGGCTGGGGGATGGAGGAGATGGGGAGATCCTGGTCAGTAAAAGAGTCCAAGCCTTCAGTTATAAGATGAATAAGCTCTGGGGATCTAATGTGCTGTCTAGTGACTATGGGTAATACTATATTCTTAAAAGCATATTTTTTATAAGTATTCTTTAACACTTCTCTATGTGTATTAACAGTTACATTCATTCACTGATATAACACCTTTCTCAAATGTAGCAAGCAAGTAGCATTTTTAGAAATATCCTTTTTTTAACAACTGTTCTTAAAATATTTCTCTAAATGCATACAGAATGTACTTGAAATTTTCTGAGTAGACCGTAAGTGTTCTCGCCATACACACACAAAGGTCACAATGCGAAGCAATGGATGTGTTAATTAAAATGATTGTGGTAGTGATTTCACATAGTATGACAAATCATCTATTTGTATACTTTAAATATGCACAATTTTCTTTGTCAATTATACCTCAATAAACCTAAAAATTTCTTTGTTTTGCTAAAGAAAACAGTATTTTCTAAAAATCAGGAATAGGAATTCACTCATCAAATTATAATTGAAAACGTATTAGTCAGTACTTCCTATGAACACAGTATTAAGTATATCACATGTCCGATTGCATTGAATCCCCAGACTCTATAAATCAGGTATTATAATCTCAGTTATACAGATTAGGAAATCATATTTTGGAATGTTAAAAAAAAACTTTTCAAGTATTATATTTGAAAGTGGTTCCTGAGTTTCAAATTCGTGATCTTAAATAATATTCTATGTTCTTTTTTTTAGGGTTTTATAAACACAATTATATTCTTTGTCTCCTCTGACTTATTATAATGAATTAAAGTAACTAATTTTTCTTTAAATTATTTTCTTTCAATTCCTACAACTGGCCACACCGGTTACTTATCATGTAGTGTTGGATTCAAGTAGGTAGCACTTATTTATGATACATTAAATTATATACATACAGCTTCTCTGCATTTGTTTTTGTTTTGTTCAATTTAGAAACAAGAATTAAAGTATATCATACTTATGATCTCAATTTCTCTATTTTCATTTCTCTGGCCACACTCCAATCTCACATTTCTACCACATTATTCAAATTCAACTGAATTTGTCACTTCCATGCTACCTGTCAAATTTAATGGTCAATTCTCTGTCCCTGTTCACTATCTTCAGCAAACTTTGAGACAGCAAACCCATGCCACTATCTTGAAATGCTTTCATCACTTAGCTTCTGAAACAAATCACTGCCAGATTTTCTTTCTCCTTCACAGTTTTCCTCTTTCAATTGCCTTTTCTCGGTCATTTTCCTCTTCCCCAGCTCCAAATGTTACATTTCTCTAAGACTTAGTGCTTGGACTCTTATTTTCTCAAATTACACACTCTCTCTCTAGGTGATCTTAGCCAGTCCTGTGGCTTTAAATGTCATCTATATGCTAATGATATTTGTGTAGGAAAAACCCAGTTCTCTTCCTGTTTCTCCTTTATTCTCACACTACTACCACAGTCACATTTCTGACACCAGATAGATGGGTTTTTTTCCACACCAAGTAATTCTGCAACACCAGCTGTGTGTCCTACAATTTAACTCAATTCTGAAACTATCTACCCAGAGATAATGTCAGGACCCACGTTAAAGGGCCCCCTTGCCAACATCAAATGCCATTAAGGGCTCAGTTTACAAGACTGCTCCCCCTCCAATTCAAATGCCAATTGCATATCCAGTTTTTTACCTGTGCTGACCAATTGGCTATGAATTGGAGGTTCCGATGACCCTCCCTCTTCAGTTTTGATTAATTTGTTAGAGCAACTGACAGAACTCAGGAAAAAAGTTTGCTTAATTTTTTACTTAATTACTGTTTTATTAAGTAATTAAGTAATTTTAAAGTTAATTTAAAGTAAAATTAATTTAAAATAAAATTAAAGTAAAATAAAATTAAGTAATTTTACTTAATTACTGTTTATCAGTTTATTGTAAAAGGATACAGATGAAGATCCAGAAGGAAGAGATGCATAGGGAAAAATATGTAGGAATGGACATGGAACTCCCATGCCTTCTCCACTCTCCCCACCTCCACCTGCTCACCAACTCAGAAGCTCTCCAAACCCCATATTAATTCTATTTTCATCCCTCGTCCCTCTCTGGAGAATCAAGGATGAGGCTGTCAATTCCAAGCTTCTAATCATGGCTTGGTGTCTCTGGTGATTGGCCCCCATTCAGGAGCCCACCAAGATTCACCTCATTAGAACAAAAGACACTGCTGTCAGCAAATTCCAAGGGATTTAAGAACTGTGTCAGGAACTGGGGTAAGGAACAAATATTAGAACAGAAGGGGCTCCTAGTGCTTCAAGGACATTACACTTAGGAAATTATAAGAGTTTGGGGAGCCCTGTGCTGGGAATCCGGGACAGAGACCAATATCAATATTTTCTATTATCTCACAATATTCAAATGTTTTTCCAGTCTCGGTTTATCCAGTGAAATCCAGACTTTTCTTTTTCCAACTAACTTTTTGATTCCTCCATTTGGATATCTAGCAGAATTCAAAATTGGCATAATCAAAATGAAACTTAGGACAATTATCAATTTTAGTGGTTAAAAATAAGAAAAATGTGTTTTATATTTACTTCATTTCTGTTGTTTCCAGCCCTCTTCCACATTTCTGTCTGGTATCATACTCCTTCAGCCTGAACATTTTCCTTTAACATCTTGTATATTTCAAATATTCTGAAGAGGTTTTATATTTTATCTTCATTTTTTAAGGGTATTGATATTTTACAGAATTCTAGATTGCCATTTTTTCAGTACTGTAAAAATGTCACTCCATTGTCTTTTGAATTGCCTAATTTCTGCTATCGTTCTTATCTTTGTTGCTTTGAATATAATTTGTTCCCCCCCCCCCCCCCCCCCCCCCCCGCCTCTGGCTGCTTTGTGGATCTTGTATTTATCTTTGAGTGTTAGCATTTTACTATTTGTCTGTCTGTTTGATATTTATCCTGCTTGGGTTTCTTCGAGCTTCTTGGATTTAGGGTTTGATGTATCTCATTATTTGGGGAAAATTCTTGGTCATTTTCTCTTTAAATATTTCTTCTACCCATTCTACCTTTTCCTCCTAGGGTTTCAATTACCTGTAATTAGATTGTTAAATACTATCCAGCAGCTCTTGAATGTTCTGTTTTGTTTTCACTCCTTTTCCCTTTGTGTTTCAATTTGAATATTTAAAAAATAATGTGTATTAGCTTATTTTCTAGGTCACTGATTCTTTTATCACCTGCAATAAATCTACTGATGAGCTCACCTAAAGAATTCTTTATGTCTGCTATTGTGTGTGTATTTATTTATAACATTTCCATTTGACTCTTTATCAGTTATCAGCTTAAATTTCCCGTATGTTTATCCATGTTTTCCATCTTTTCCACTAAGCCTCTGGCATATTAATCATAGTAATTTTTAAATTCTCTGATTGATAATCCCAGATCTGATTCATCCCTGAGTCCAGTTATAGTCATTGCTTTAGTTCTTGACAGAGGGTTGTTTTCTCCATGCTCTGTTCATGTCTTACAACTTTGTGTTGAATCCTGAACCTGATTTAGTGGATATTGAGGTAAATTATATCCATGGCCGGAAATGGACATGCGTCTTTATCTGCCCTGCTGTTTGTGTGGAGGTTTCACTTCTTTTAGCCAGGGGTTGAACTATCTTTCGGTTTTTTTGCTGCTATCATTACCTCTAATGCTCCACCGAATTCAGAGTTCTCTAATAGTGCTCTTCTGTTGTCTTGTGGTTAGGGTCGGGACTGAAATATCAGAGGGTTTTTGTCAGTATTTCTTCTCTGCCCTCAGTTTTCAACCATCCCTTCATGCCTGAACCACATATGGGGCTCTTCCCACGTTCCTTCCCTTCTCCCAGCAGCTGACATATCTTGTTTGTTACTCAGGGCCAGGTTCATGGCTGGGACAGATGGGTCTTCGTCCAATCTCAGTCTTAACTTAACCTCAGTCTTGCTGTGCTTGAATCTCAAGTTTAAGATTTCTCAGTGTTCTTGCCTGTCCTCTCCTTGGAAGGAAATCTCTGTCTTCACAGTTGATTTTGAGAGGGAGAGATTTTTTTACTCCCCCAGTGGTAGCGGACCTCTGCTTAGTCTGCTGATGATTTCTTGCCCTTCCTCCAGAGAGAGATAATTTATCTCATCTTTTTTCAAGCTGCAGTGCTTTTTCTAAGCATCCCTCTCCAAGGAGACCAATGTGTCCTACAGTTGGAAAGGTCTCCAATGTCTCCCCAAGAGGTAGACAGACTGTGCTTCTCTTCAACTCCCTAGAAGCAATCAGTCTTTATTTGTGCTGAGTCAGGAAGTTTGCTATTCTCTTACAGAAGTCCATGGGTGTTCTTCTGATGAGAGTGTTACACAAACTATCCAAAGATGCCCTCTCTCTATTGGTTCTACGTTATTTATTTCTTTACAGCAGGCTGGCACCTTTAGCTCAAAAGCCTGCTGGGGCCAAACTAAAATTTTTACATATGCATTTGCTCAAAAATATAGTCCAAATCAGCATATTTTTAGTGACTTAGAGAATGCCTGCTTTGCATCCTCCCCAACATTGCACTCAAAACCTGTTAGCCATAGATAAGACAAACACTGGGATTAGAAAAGACCCAAAACCATGGTGCCTTTTGGAATTCTTTTACCCAGAGACTCCCCATTGAACTGCTGAGTGACATTATCCAGAAACAAAGGCTCCCTCACAAATTTCTCCCTCTCTCAGGAGTTCCCGAGTCCTTTTCCCCTCCTAGAGGGTAAGCCTGTACCATTGTCTCTGGAAGCTCTCATGCTATGAGGTACTCCCTCCACCATCCCACATGCAAATCTATCAAAATGCCACCCAAATAAAGCTTACTGTTTGTTAGTCACCTTGTGGTCATATATTTTTCCTTAATCAGCTCCAAGTACATGAAATCACCACAAGTGGCCGTGAGGACCAGGTGATTTTTGGTGATGATCAAGGAATTCTATGGTGTCTAACCAGTTCATAAAACAATCTATTGGAAATTCATCCTGGACATCCTTGAGTGGTTGAGACGCCAGAATTTGGAATGCCTATGTGTTAGTTTGGTATGGCATTGCTGAGTGCTGTATTAGGCTCTGTATTTTTCATGATCTCCTCATGTGCTTCATTAGCCTGGCAGTACCACCAGTATTTGAGCGAACCCATACCATTAGAACTAACTTTGGGGGTCAGAAGCACCGAGCTGCCCAGGGAAAGTGGTCAGCCCACCTGCCTGGGTTCCCCACTAGGCAGGTGCTGATCTTTGTAATACCTGGGGACACAGTAGAAAAAGGGGAGAATTGCATGCCTCTCGACTAAAGATGGGCCACTGATAACCCCATAACTGGCTAAAGTGGCAGGAATTCCCCGTAGCTGGGCCAGTGATTTGGGGTACTCTGAGACTAGAGGATTTCCTCACCTCTGGGGATTTGTGTAGTTGGTAAACAAGCCAATAAGGCACAAACATGAGGCTGCGGCCAGTCTCCAAAGTACAGTTGGACGAATAGCCTTTGCAAGCAGCTAGCATGCCTCTGTGGTACTTAGTTATGCTGCTGTGATGTCATCATTGCAGTTTCCCCTCAGAGGAATATTCAGACCCCATCTCTTGGCCTGAGCTAGGTAGATTGTAATTTTAAGTGAATAAAGGCAAGGGGATTTAAATCCTTGTCCATCCCAGGACTCGAAAGAGATAGCTGTGCTGCTGAACAGAGGTTCCAAACCATAAGTTACGTGCTGGGCCTTGCTTGTGGTAGCTTCTCACCAGGAGGTCACACAGAGAGGAGGAGAAGTCCAAGGTCTTGAGGGAGATGATACAGAGTGGAAAGACCCTAGGAAGGTGGACTGGTGCTCTCTAGATGAAAAGGCAGCACAGTGTCTCCATTACTGTGACTGGGATAATTTGCCCTCTGCTTTGACAGTAGCCATTCACAAAGTAATAAGAAATACAAAAGTAAAGGGCCAAATTCTTTTTCCATTTAGGTTATTACAGGATATTGAGCAGAGTTCTGTATTATACAGTAGGTCCTTGTTGATTGTCTATTTTATCTTATTTATTTATTTTTTGAATTTTATTTTATTTATTCTTTTATATAGCAGGTTCTTATTAGTTATCTATTTTATACATATTAGTGTATGTATGTCAATCCCAACCTCCCAATTCATCACACCACCACCACCACCACACTCCCGTCACTTCCCCCCTGCGGTGTCCATACATTTGTTCTCTACTTCTGTGTCTATTTCTGCCTTGCAAACCAGTTCATCTGTACATTTTCTAGATTCCGCATATATGCGTTAATATACAATATTTGTTTTTCTCTTTCTGACTTACTTCACTCTGTATGACATTCTCTAGGTCCATCCATGTCTCTACAAATGACCCAATCCCATTCCTTTTTATGGCTGAGTAATATTCCGTTGTATATATGTACCACATCTTTATCCATTTATCTGTCGATGGGCATTTAGGTTGCTTTCATGACCTGGCTATTGTAAATAGTGCTACAGCGAACATTGTTGTGCATGTGTCTTTTTGAATTATGATTTTCTCAGGGTACAACCCAGTAGTGGAAATGCTGGGTCATATGGTAATTCTACTTTTAGTTTTTTAAGGAACCTCCATACTGTTCTCCATAGTGGCTGTATCAATTTACATTCCCACCAACAGTGCAAGAGGGTTCCCTTTTCTCCACACCCTCTCCTGGTTATCTGTTTTAAATATAGTAGTGTGTCAGATACAGTAGTTAAATATGTCAGGTAAATGTATGTGTAACTGAATCACTTTGCTGTACACTTGAAACTAACACAGCATTGTTAATCAACTATGTTCTAATATAAAATAAAAATTAAAAAAAAAAGTAATGGGCCAAGAAGGAGGAGAAGGGTCTCAATTGGAGGTGGAAACACAGCTTCTTTCTTACCCTGGGGACAAATCTCTCCTCAAGGAGCTAACCCAGGAAACAAATTAAAAAGGGGCTACTTTGTTATGTAGAATGTATCTGATGCGGAGTGAGCTCCAGCTAACGGGCTGAATTTAAACAATTGGCTACTGTAGTTTTGGATGCAAAAATTGGATTTGGATCCTACTAAAGGATCTTGCACAATTAGCTCAGAAGGTGGGAAAAATCCACAGAGGACGCTTTGGACCCCGGTACACATATACCTTGCTTATGTGGATTTTCAAGTCCTGGAAAGCTATTCAGCCTACATGAGGTCTCATAATGGCCTGGGCAGACTGTCAATGGAAAACGTTAGCTGAGACCAAAGATCTCTTCCACCAGTTAGGGATTTTGGACTAAGTTTATCAGGCAACAGATGGTGTTGTAGCATGATGACTTGGCAGGTCCAGAGGGCGCTGATGAGTATTGAATCCATCTAGATGTTTCTCAGAGTGGCTTCTGAAAAATATAAGTTCTCTTTACTGGCAACGACGGCCAATAAATAATTGAAGAGACCAGAGATATCCTGGATTTATTAGAAGTTCTGATAATCATGTCCCAGGAGTTATCCACACGCGTTAAACAAATGGCCTAAGAACTGGAACTCAAGGCTGAATCTCATCATACTTTAGGGCCCATAGTGTTAAATGACCACATGATGCATTACTTATTGGCTGATGAGGGGAGGGGGTGGTCTGTGCACTTGCTGAGACATCTTCCTGTAGATAACATTCATCAAGTTTTACTGATAATCAGAGACATGTACCAAAGGGCCATAATGTTACTCTATTATAAATAATTAAACAAATCAAAGTCTTCTTTTCATCTATCCTCCTGAATTTCCCCAACAAACTGGACAGACTGGCTGCAAATGGACTATGAAATCCTAGTTTGTGGCCATATAGGATTTTGGGTCTTAGACTGCTTTATCGCCTACTCCAAACTCAGGCTTTATGAAATAACTTACCCTTAGATTGTATAACAACATGGGCCACGGGATATATTGTAATACAAATGAGCCAAAAATTACCTCTATATATTGGTCCTATGTTTAATTCTTCACATCAGGCTTTTGAGAGTGGGACCACTCATCCAATTGCTTTAAGTATAGCCCATGAAATTTTGAGAGAGTCTAGAAATTAAAAGAGGCTTTGAACTAAAATAAAATGGAAATACAGGGACTTCTCTGGTGGTCCAGTGGTTAAGACTCTGCACTCCCAATGCAGGGGGCCGGGGTTTGATCCCTGGCCAGAAAACTAGATCCTGCTTGCCACAACTAAGAGCCCGCATGCTGCAATTAAAGATCCCACACACAGCAGTGAAGATCCTGTGAGCCACAACTAAGACCTGGTGCAGCCAAATAAATAAATAAATAAATATTTTTTAAAAATGGAACTATAACATCAAAAATTGTGGGATACAGTGAAGCAGTGCATAGAGAACATTTTGTAGCATTGAATGCATATATTATTAAAGAAGAAAGATTAAAATCAATAATTTAAGTTTCCATCTTTGGAAATTAGAAAAAAAGAACAAATTAAATTCAAAGTAAGCAGGACAAAAGAAATATGCTATTAGAGTGTAAATCAATGAAATTAAGAATAGGAAATCAATAGAGAAAAATCAGTGAAGCCAAAAGCTGCTTATTTGGGGCTTCCCTGGTGGCGCAGTGATTAAGAGACCTCCTGCCAATGCAGGGGACATGGGTTTGTGCCCCAGTCCGGGAGAATCCCACATGCCGCGGAGCGGCTGGGCCCGTGAGCCACAGCCGCTGAGCCTGCACGTCCGGAGCCTGTGCTCCACAATGGGAGAGACCACAACAGTGAGAGGCCTACGTACGGGAAAAAAATAAATAAATAAATAAAGGTTATTTGAAAAGATCAATAAAATTGATGTAACTTTAGCCAGATTAACTAAGAAAAAAAAAGGAGAGGATACAAATTAGAAATGAAAGAGGGGACATCACTACATATCACATGGACATTAAAAGGATAATAAAGGAATATTATAAACAACTGAATGTCTCTTAGATAGCATCATCCATCAGAGGGCAGACAGCAGAAGCAAGAAGAACTATAATCCTGCAGCCTGTGGAACAAAAACCACATTCACAGAAAGAAAGACAAGATGAAAGGGCAGAGGACTATGTAACAGATGAAGGAACAAGATAAAACCCCAGAAAAACAACTAAATGAAGAGGAAATAGGCAATGTTCCAGAAAAAGAATTCTGAATAATGATAGTGAAGATGATCCAGGACCTCAAAAAAAGAATGGAGGCAAAGATCGAGAAGATGGAAGAAATGTTTAACAAAGGTCTAGAAGAATTAAAGAACAAACAAACAGAGATGAACAATAAAATAACTGAAATGGGGCTTCCCTGGTGGTGCAATGGTTGAGAGTCTGCCTGCCGATGCAGGAGACGCGGGTTCATGCCCCGGTCCGGGAAAGTCCCACATGCCGCGGATCGGCTAGACCTGTGAGCCATGGCCACTGAGCCTGCACGTCCGGAGCCTGTGTTCCACAATGGGGGAGGCCACAGCAGTGAGAGGCCCTCGTACCACAAAAAAAAAAAAAAAAAAAAAACTGAAATGAAAAATACAGTAGAAGGAATCAATGGCAGAATAACTGAGGCAGAAGAACGGATAAGTCACTTGGAAGACAGAATGGTGGAATTCACTGCTGTGGAACAGAATAAAGAAAAAAAAAACACAAAGAGAAACACACCGAGACACACAGTAATCAAACTGGCAAAAATTAAAGACAAAGAAAATTTCTTGAAAGCAACAAGGGAAAAACGACAAATAACATACAAGGGAACTCCCATAAGGTTAACAGCTGATTTCTCAGCAGAAACTCTACAAGCCAGAAGGGAGTGGCATGATATACTTAAAGTGATGAAAGGGAAGAACCTACAACCAAGATTACTCTACCCAGCAAGGATCTCATTCAGATTCGATGGAGAAATCAAAAGCTTTACAGACAAGCAAAAGCTAACAGAATTCAGCACCACCAAACCAGCTCTACAACAAATGCTAAAGGAACTTCTCTAAGTGGGAAACACAAAAGAAGAAAATTACCTATGAAAACAAACCCAAAACAATTAAGAAAATGGTCATAGGAAAACACATATCAATAATTACCTTAAATGTGAATGGATTCAATGCTCTAACCAAAAGACACAGGCTTGCTGAATGGATATAAAAACAAGTCCCATATATATGCTGTCTATAAGAGACCCACTTCACACCTAGGAACACATACAGACTGAAAGTGAGGGGATGGAAAAAGATATTCCATGCAAATGGAAATCAAAAGAAAGCTGGAGTATCAATACTCATATCAGATAAAATAGACTTTAAAATAAAGAATGTTACAAGAGACAAGGAAGGACACTACATAATGATCAAGGGATCAATCCAAGAAGAAGATATAACAATCATAAATATATATGCACCCAACATAGGAGCACCAAAATACATAAGGCAACTACTAACAGCTATAAAAGAGGAAATCGACAGTAACACAATAATAGTGGGGGACTTTAACACCTCACTTACACCAACGGACAGATCATCTGAAATGAAACTAAATAAGGAAACAGAAGCTTTAAATGACACAATAGACCAGAAAGATTTAATTGATATTTATAGAACGTTCCATCGAAAAACAGCAGATTACACTTTCTTCTCAAGTGTGCATGGAACATTCTCCAGGATAGATCACATCTTGGGTCAGAAATCAAGCCACAGTAATTTAAGAAAGTTGAAATCATATGAAGCATCTTTTCTGACCACAACCCTATGAGATTAGAAATGAATTACAGGGAAAAAAACGTAAAAAACACAAACACATGGAGGCTAAACAATACGTTACTAAATAACCAAGACATCACTGAAGAAATCAAAGAGGAAATCAAAAAATACCTAGAGACAAATGACAAAACACGACGATCCAAAACCTATGGGATGCAGCAAAAGCAGTTCTAAGAGGGAAGTTTATAGCTATAGAAGCCTACCTCAAGAAACAAGAAAAATCTCAAATAAATAATATAACGTTACATCTAAAGGAACCAGAGAAAGAAGAAAAAAGGAAACTCAAAGTTAGCAGAAAGAAAGAAATCATAAAGATCAGAGAAGAAAGAAATGAAAGAGAAACAAAGAAAACAATGCAAAGATCAATAAAACTAAAAGCTGCTTCTTTGAGAAGATAAACAAAATTAATAAACCATTAGACTCATCAAGAAAAAGAGGGAAAGGACTCAAATTGATAAAATTAGAAATGAAAAAGGAGACGTTACAACGGACACCGCAGAAATACAAAGCATCCTAAGAGACTACTACAAGCAACCCTATGCCAATAAAATGGACAACCTGGAAGAAATGGACAAATTCTTAGAAAGGTATAACCTTCCAAGACTGAACCAGGAAGAAATAGAAAATATGGACAGACCAATCTCAAGTAATGAAATTGAAACTGTGGTTACAAACCTTCCAACAAACAAAAGTCCAGGACCAGATGGCTTCACAGTTGAATTCTATCAAAGATTTAGAGAAGCGCTAACACCCATCCTTCTCAAACTCTTCCAAAAAATTGCAGAGGAAGGAAAACTCCCAAACTCATTGTATGAGGCCACCATCACCCTGAAATCAAAACCAGACAAAGTTACTACAAGAACAGAAAATTACAGACCAATATCACTGATGAATATAGATGCAAAAATCCTCAACAAAATACTAGCATACAGAATCCAACAACACATTAAAAGGATCATACACCGTGATCAAGTGGGATTTATCCCAGGGATGCAAGGATTCTTCAATATACACAAATCAATCAATGTGATACACCATATTAACAAATGGAAGAATAAAAACCATATGATCATCTCAGTAGATGCAGAAAAAGCTTTTGACAAAATTCAACACAAATTGATGACAAAAACTTTCCAGAAAGTGGGCATAGAGGGAACCTACCTCAACATAATAAAGGCCATATGTGACAAACCCACAGAAACATCTTTCACAATGGTGAAAAACTGGAAGCATTTTCTCTAAGATCAGGAACAAGACAAGGATGCCCACTCTCACCACTATTATTCACATAGTTTTGGAAGTCCTAACCATGGCAATCAGAGAAGAAAAAGAAATAAAAGAAATCCAAATTGGAAAAGAAGTAATAAAACTGTCACTGTTTGCAGATGACTTGATACTATGCATAGAGAATCCTAAAGATGCCACCAGAAAACTACTAGAGGTAATCAATGAATTTGGTAAAGTTGCAGGATACAAAATTAATGCACAGAAATCTCTTGCATTCCTATACACTAATAATGACAAATCTGAAAGAGGAATTAAGGAAACACTCCCATTTACCATTACAACAAAAAGAATAAAATACCTAGGAATAAATCTGTCTAGGGAGAGTAAAGACCTGTATGCAGAGAACTATAAGACACTGATGAAAGAAATTAAAGATGATACCAACAGATGGAAAGATATGCCATGTTCTTGGATTGGAAGAATCAATATTGTGAAAATGACTATACTACTCCAAGCAATCTACAGATTCAATGCAATCCCTATGAAATTAGCAATGGCAGTTTTTACAGAACTAGAACAAAAAATCTTAAAATTTGTATGGAGACACAAAAGACCCTGAATAGCCAAAGTAGTCTTGAGGGGAAAAAACAGAGCTGGAGGAATCAGACTTCCTGACTTCAGACTATACTACAAAGCAACAGTAATCAAGATAATATGGCACTGGCACAAAAACAGAAACATAGATCAATGGAATAAGATAGAAAGCCCAGAGATAAACCCATGCACCTATGGTCAACTAATCTATGACAAAGGAGGCAAGGATATGCAACAGAGAAAAGATAGTCTCTTCAATAAGTGGTGCTGGGAAAACTGGACAGCTACATGTAAAAGAATGAAATTAGAGCACTCCCTAACACCATACACAAAAATACACTCAAAATGGATTAGAGACCTAAATGTAAGACCAGACACTATAAAACTCTTAGAGGAAAACATAGGAAGAACACTCTGACATAAATCACAGCAAGATCTTTTTTGATCCACCTCCTAGAGTAATGGAAATAAAACCAAAAATAAACAAATGGGACCTAATGAAACTTAAAAGCTTTTGCACAGCAAAGGAAACCATAAACAAGATGAAAAGACAACCTTCAGAATGGGAGAAAATATTTGCAAAAGAATCAACAGACAAAGGATTAATCTCCAAAATATATAAACAGCTCATGCAGCTCAATATTAAAAAAACAAACAACCCAATCCAAAAATGAGTGGAAGACCTAAATACACATTTCTCCAAAGAAGACATACAGATGGCCAAGAAGCACATAAAAAGCTACTCAACATCACTAATTATTGGAGAAATGCAAATCAAAACCACAATGAGGTATCACCTCACACCAGTTAGAATGGGCATCGTCAGAAAATCTACAAACAGCAAATGCTGGAGAGGGTGTGGAGAAAAGGGAACCTTCTTGCCCTGTTGGTGGGAATGTAAATTGAGACAGCCACTATGAAGAACAGTATGAGGTTCCTTAAAATAGTAAAAATAGAATTACCATATGGTCCAGCAATCCCACTACTGGGCATATACCCAGAGAAAACCATAATTCAAAAAGACACATGCACCCCAATGTTCATTGCAGCACTATTTACAATAGCCAGGTCATGGAAGCAACCTAAATGCCCATCGACAGACGAATAGATACAGCAGAAGTGGTACATGTATACAATGGAATATTACTCAGCCATAAAAAGGAACGAAATTGGGTCATTTGTAGAGACGTGGTTGGATCTAGAGACTGTCATACAGAGTGAAGTAAGTCAG
This sequence comes from Globicephala melas, assembly GCF_963455315.2. NCBI lineage: Eukaryota > Metazoa > Chordata > Mammalia > Artiodactyla > Delphinidae > Globicephala > Globicephala melas. Next base: position 101,460,810 of record NC_083319.1, read on the forward strand.
AAAGAGAAAAACAAATATTGTATATTAACACATATATGTGGAACCTGGAAAAATGGTACAGATGAACCAGTTTGCAGGGCAGAAATTGAAACACAGATGTAGAAGACAAATGTATGGACACCAAGTGGTGAAAGCAGCAGGGGGTGGGGGTGATGGTGTGATGAATTGGGCAATTGGGATTTAAATGTATGCACTGGTGTGTATAAAATTGATGACTAATAAGGACCTGCTGTATAAAAAAATTAAATTAAAAAAAGACTTGTTCATCATTAGGAAATCTATTGAATAAAAAGGTAAAAACAAATAAAATAAAAAATAAACAACACTATGTTCACGAAGTTGATAACCTAGATGAGATGGACCAATTCTTTTAAAGACACAGTCTCTCAAATCTCACACAAGAAGATGTAGATTACCTGCTTAGGCCTATATCTGTTAAGGAAATTAAGTCAATAATTAATAGGAAAATTAAAACAGGAAACACCAGGCCCAGGTGGGTTTATTGGTAAATTCCACCAAATATTTAAGAAAGATATTATGCCATTTCTCTAGAATATTTTCCAAAAGATAGAAGCAGAGGTAATAAATCCCAACTCATTCTAAGCCAGCATTAACCTAATACCAAAACCAGACAATGACATTATGAGAAAAGAAAACTGCAGAGCAATACCTCTCATGAGCATAGACACAAAAATCCTCCAGAAAATATAAGCATATCAAACCTAACAATATATAAAAAGAATTATACACAGTGACCAAGTGGAACTCATCTCATGTATACAAGGCAGATTTAACATTCAAATATCAAGTAAACTGATCCGTCACATCAGCAAGCTAAAGAAGAAAAATTACATGATCATATCAATAAATGCAGAAAATGCATTTGACAAACTCCAACACGTATTCATGATAAAAACACTCATCAAACTAGAACAAGGGGGTACTTCTTCAACTTGAAAAGAACATTTGCCAAAAAATCCACAACTGATATTATATTTAATGATATTAAATATGAAACTCCAACTTATTCACCAAAATTAGGAGCAAGGCAAGGATGTCCTATCTTACCATTCCTTTTCTCCATCAAACTGGAAGTCCTAGCTAATGCAGTAAGACAAGAAAAGGAAACAAAACCTATGTAGATAAGAAGGAAGAAATAAAACTATATTTGTTCACTTATGACATGATTGTCTATAAAGAAAATCCAAAAGAATTGACAAAAAGCCTCCTGGAACTAATAAGCAATTACAGCCAGGTTGCAAGACATAAGGTTAATACACAGAAGTCAGTCACTTTCCCGTATGCCAGCAATGAACAAATGGAATTTGAAATTAAAAACACATTATCATTTATATTAGTACCTCTCAAAAATGAAATACTTAGATAGAAATCTAATAAAATATATTTAAGTTCTATATGAGGAAAACTTACAAGCTTTGATGAAAAAGACCAAAGAAGAACTAAATAAGTAGAGAAAGATTCAATATTCATGCATTGTGAGTCTCAATATTGTCAAGATGTCAGGTATTCTCAACTTGATCTATAAACTCGGTACAGTTCCATTCAAAATATCAGCACATTATTTCTTGTATATCAACAAACTGATTCTAAATTTTATATGGAGAGACAAAAAAAAGTCAGAATAGTCAACTCAATATTGAAGGAGAAGAACAAAGTTGGAGGACTGACATTACCCAACTTCAAGACTTACTATAAAGCTACAGTAATCAAGACAGCGTGTTATTGGCAAAGGAATAGACAAGTAGATCAGTGGAACAGACCAGAGAGCCCAGAAATAGACCTCCATAAATATAGTTAACTGGTCTTTGAAAAAGGAGCAAAGGCAGTATAATGGAGCAAAGATTTTTTTTTTCAACAAATGATACTAGTACAACTGGACCACCACATGCAAAAAAAGAAAAAAAAAGTAAAAGAAGAAAAAAGATGCATCTAGACACAGACCATACATCCTTAACTCAAAATATATAATATGTATAATGGACCTAAACGTAAAATACCAAACTATACAATTCATAGAAGATAACATAGTAGAAAATCTCCATGATGCTGTGCATGGCAATGACTCTTTGTTACAATAGTAAAGTCACAATCCATGACAGAAATAACTGATAAGCTAGACTTCATTAAAATTAAAACTTCTCTTTTATGAAAGACAACATCAAGAGAATGAGAAGATAAGCCACAGACTGGGAGTAAATATTTGTAAAAGCACATCTGATAATAGACTGTTATCCAAAATATACTAAGAACACTTAAAAGTCAAATATAAGAAAATGTACTACCTGATTTAAAAATGGGCAAAATTGCCAACCAAAGAAGATATACAGATGGTAAATAAATATACGAAAAAGTGTTCATTATCATATGTCTTTATGGTATTGCAAATTAAAACAACAATGAAATAAACCACCCACCTATTAGAATGAACAAAATCTAAAACACTGACAACACCAAATGCTGGTGAGAATGTGGAGCAATAGGAACTCTCATTCATTACTGGTGGGAATAAAAAATAGCACAGCCACTTTGCAAGACAAGTTGGCAGTTCCTTACAAAATTAAACATACTCTTAACCATATGGTCCAACAATTGCATTCCTGGGCATTTACCCAAATTAATTAAAAAGGTATGTCCCAAAATAAATGGGCATGAGGATATTTATAGCAGTTTTATCCATAATTGCCAAAACTTCGTAGCAACCAAGATGTCCTTCAGTAGGAAAATGCATAAATAAACTGTGGTACATCCAGACAATGGAATATATTACAGCACTAAATGAAAATAAGCTATCAGGTCATAAATACACATGGAGGAAACCTAAATGCATATTACATAGTGAAAGAAGCCACTGAGAAGGCTACATGTTTTATGATTCTAACTACACGACACTATGTGACACTTTTTCTTACGGAAAAACCCGAAAGAACTTTTTGGCCAACCCAATATATTAGTGGATACACGTCGTTACCCATTATTAAAACCCAGAGAATGTGCACCTCCAAGAGTGAACCCTAATATAAACTGTAGACTTTGGGTGATAATGATGAGTCAGTGTAGGTTCATCAGTTGTAATAAATGCATCACGGTGGTGCAGGACATTGTGAGGTATGAGTGCAGGGTGTAAATGGGAACTCCATATCTTCCACTTAATTTTGCTGGGAACCTAAAACTGCTCTAAAAAATAAAGTCTATTAAAAAAATCTGTACAGTTAATTCTCAAAGTAATTTCTCAAAACACTTTTTTTGTTGTTGTTGTTTATTTGTTTTTAGGTTGTTTCCTATCCAGCTGCTGAAAATAGTCTAAAGTAGAAAAAAATACCATTGAGTTTTTGGTAAAGGATTTTTTACTTCTCTTCCTCTTCGTCTTCCTCTGTTTTTTTTTAACCTGAACATTTTTTTACTGGTAGACTATAGAATGTAGTGTTTTAGAGTGCCCTAGTGGTATCAGACTGACTTCATTCAAATCCAGGCTCCACCCCATACTTGTTGTATGGCTTTAGGAAATTTACTTACCTACTCTAATCCTCGAGCTTATCAGATATACAATGACAGGGGAAAACACACACCTCCTTTGTTTGTCATGAAGCATTCTGTTAATTTTAAATTCACAGAAGCTATTGTTAATATGCTTGTTGCCACTGAGGAGGGAAATGGGATGGTCCTGGGGAAATGGGTCTATTGTACAGACAGGTCTACTCAAATCCCTGATCTCTGTCCATTGCTTGGTTGTACTTAGTCATCCTAAAGAGTAATTTCTGCCTTTTAGGTTATGCCCATTACCTGTCATTAAAGATTTAGTTTTTGCACAAAATTTATACTTCTCTGTGAACCCAAAGATGGAAGAAGGAAATTTTTCTTCACAATAAGGAAGAACTCCATGAGAATAAGTCTCACTAAGAAATACAGATTGCCAGCAAACACATGAAAGAATTCTCAACATCACTAATCATTAGAGAAATGCAAATCAAAACCACAATGAGGTATCACCTCACAGCGGTCAGAATGGCCATCCTCAAAAAATCTAGAAACAATAAATGCTGGAGAGGGTGTGGAGAAAAGGGAACCCTCTTGCACTGTTCGTGGGAATGTAAATTGATACAGCCACTGTGGAGAACAGTATGGAGGTTCCTTAAAAAACTACAAATAGAACTACCATATGACCCAGCAATCCCACTACTGGGCATATACCCTGAGAAAACCATAATTCAAAAAGAGTCATGTACCAAAATGCTCATTGCAGCTCTATTTACAATAGCCAGGACATGGAAGCAACCTAAGTGTCCATCAACAGATGAATGGATAAAGAAGATGTGGCACATATATACAATGGAATATTACTCAGCCATAAAAAGAAACGAAATTGAGTCATTTGTAATGAGGTGGATGGACCTAGAGGATGTCATACAGAGTGAAGTAAGTCAGAAAGAGAAAGACAAATACCGTATGCTAACACATATATATGGAATTTAAAAAAAAATGCTTATGAAGAACCTAGGGGCAGGACAGGAATAAAGACACAGATGTAGAAAATGGACTTGAGGACACGTGGTTGGGGGAAGGGTAAGCTGGGATGAAGTGAGAGAGTGGCATAGGCTTATATACACTACCAAATGTAAAATAGATAGCCAGTGGGAAGCATCTTCATAGCATAGGGAGATCAGCTCGGTGCTTTGTGGCCACCTAGAGGGGTGGGATAGGGAGCGTGGGAGGGAGGAACAAGAAGGAGGGGATTTGGGGATATATGTATATGTATAGCTGATTCACTTTGTTATACAGCAGAAACTAGCACAACATTGTAAAGCAATTATACTCCAATAAAGATGTTTAAAAAAAAAAAAAACAAGAAAAGTCTTACTAGTTTAGGGGTCGTTAACTAGTTTAGGGGTCATTAACTAGTTTAGGGGTCATTAGCAGTCCTTGCAAGCTTTTTTCAATTTTTCATTTATAAAATGGAAATGATGATATTTATATTAGAGCATGGTTGCAAAGATTAAATGAGATTCAGGGTGCCATGCTCTGAAAATATTAGCTCCTTTTGCAAATCCCTGTGATTTTCATCCTTTTATCTTATCTGAAAGGAACAAGTCTTAATTTCCCACTTTTTTTAAACATCCATAGTTGTCAAGGTGCCACACATTATACACAGAAAGGCCCTATTTTCACCTTCTGCTTTAACGTAGCACTTATTCTACTGTAGCTAGGGCAAATATAAATATCAGTGCACATACTTGAGGACAGAAACTTGCTAGAAAGCTAAAAATGTTCCAGCATCCCCTACTATACTTTTGTTCCTAACTTTTCACGTGTGTGTGTGTGTGTGTGTCTCCTATCAAGGAGGGAGGCAAGTATTACCCTTGTGCATGCACACTTCAAGTAAGCATTCATGAGGGTAAACGGCAAAGCAGTCAGTGAGTGGAGACCCAGGTAGAAAGCAGAATTCCTGGGCAGGCTCCCTGAGTCCATCTCAAAATGAAAGTATTTCCCTCTTGTTAATGTCAATATGTATGTGTGTGTGTATATATATATATATATATATATATATATATACACACACATTTTAAACTTTTTATTTTATATTGGACTATAGCTGATTAACAATGTTGTGATAGTTTCAGGTGCACAGAAAAGTGACTCGGCTATACATATACATCAATGTGTACATTTGATATAGTCATCAGGAAACCATATATAGCAGACTGCAGTCATTAAACTTGAATTCGAATTATTACACTGTCACTCACAAACTCTGGGGCCATAGCAAATTTACATCTGTGAACATGAATTTCTTCATCTGTGAAGATAGGAATTATACCTGCTTTGGGGTGAGGTAATGAATATGCACAGAAAAGATAAATGTTTGTGTGACTCTAGTCAGAAAGATCTGTGTAAACTTAGCAGAATACATTAGTGTCCAAGTGGAAGAACATTTCCTCAATCCCTCACTGCTCTAGCCTCCTGCAATGGAAAACCCAACTTTAAAATCCTCACCAATTAAGACACAATTAATTTACTTTTTATGAGTAAGTAATTGCAGAATATCAAGTGCTTTGTGTTTGTAATTTCCATGTCAAGAAGAGTACTTATAAGGGAAGATTTATGTGCATTTCTAAGTAGGATCTTAATGAGAAAGTGAATATTACAAAGTCCATTCAACCCTTTGTTCCCAGTGAATATTAGAAGTGTCCATTTAGCCCCATAGCATGTGATTATCTTCTTGATATCTAGTTTATGAATGTAGGGAGTTCTGTGTCCTCAGTTTTAAGTCCCCTTAATAAATATATGCATTGCTTTCATTGATTTATTTATCCATATCCCTTACAATCTTCTTTTCTCAAGAAAGGCAGAATAGTAAAAGATAGGGAGGCACATTTGTGTCATATTTATCATGGCTCCCCTTTCTTGTGCCCACAGCAGACATCACGAATCAATAACAGAACTCATGGTCTCAGAATCATTCACAACACAGGGTTTCAAGTAGTCACTACCAATCTGTAATGTCTGACTAATAAAATAAAATCCATATGCCATCCAGTCTATAGGGAAAGGAAGAATGCACAGGAAGTTAACAGGATTGCTTTACTCTCAACTCTCTCAGAGGTCTTGGATATATCACACAACTTGTCTAAGACTTACTTTTCACATTTGTAAAACAAGACAATTGTGGTAGTTTTGTGATGTGTCAACACAGCTGGGCTGAATTACATACCCATAATTTCCTTTCCTGTGTGTTTCCAGCTAGCGCTGGCCAGAAGAGAGATTCTTACAGGAGACTTGGAGGACAGAAGTGAAGCAGCAGCCATTCTGTAGACCATACACATTGTCACTCATCTGCTGATTCACCTTGCTTGTGTGAGGCAGCAGTTGAGCCTGTGATAGCTTCACCTTGCCAAGGATCCTCTTTCTATTTCTCCAAGTCCTGGGCCATGTATGTTTGTATCCCTGGCTCCTGCAGGATATCCTCATCACTAAGTACAGAGGTGACAAGTCTGTTGCAGGTTTCACACCATCCTTTAGCTTGTGCTTGTGGGTTCCCACTTGATCTTACTCTTTCTCATCCCTCACCCATCTTCCCTTCCCAACTTCTGTCCTGTGAACTTTAGACTCCAGAACTGGACACAAAAAACACAACCTTAGACCTGAGGCCCACAGCTGCATAGGATCAAGTCACTGTAACAAATCCATGTATAACCTAGGGATTCTACTTCTGTGATTGAACCCTGACTGATACAGGAATTAAAATCACATGTCAGATAATTTCTAAAATTTCTTCTATTTCCTTCTTCTTACATATGGGAAGCTCAAACGGCAGAATGGTTAGGCGCCCACACTTTGTGGTCTAGGCTAACTCACGTTCAAATCTTAGTTCTGACACTAGCTGCTCATGTGTCTTTAGACAGTTTTTAACCTCTCTATCAGATTTCTTGCCTGTAATAGAGTGGTATTGTTTATCCCTATCATAAGACCATCATGAGGATTAAAGAAAATTATAGAACGCTTAGCATAGTGCCTGACACTCAACAAATAGTAGCTTTTAAAAAAATGTAACTATAGATCTTTAATCTTACTACATTTTGGATTGACAGGATACTAAAATAGAAACTCTAAAAATCTTCTTTGATTAACTTAGCTGTGAATAAGCCATGTATGAGAAGGAGAAAAATAAAAATATCTATTTTATTGACAAAAAAGTATATTGCTTATACTTCCATTTTATTTTTCCTTAAGCTATAATTTGATTTATAATTCATTATTTTAAATCAGTGGCTTTACATTTTGAAACAAAATACTTATCCGTCAATTAATTCTTTTTTATGCTGTCCTAAGTCTGTGTATGTCAGTGTCGTACAGTGGAAAGTACACCCAGACAACTCCAAAGTCCTGGATTCAAGCTTGACTTCCCCGCTTCTGACAGGGAACAATTAACATAGCATTACTAAAAATTGCTTCCTTATCCATGAAATGAGGGTACTACCTCATAGGAGAACTTGACTTTAAAGGGTTGTCATGAAGGTTAAAGGTGAAAGAATGTTGGTAACTTCAGAGTGCTATAGAAATGTGTGATAGTGTCATCATTATTAGATATATTCTTATTAAATGCCAGTCTGAATTGTCTTCTTGCCTCTGCTTAGCCAAATAGTAGTACTATTTAATTTCCACTTTAGGAAGATAACTTGGGAAGCATGAAGTCCAAAGGGAATCAAGGTTTGCTCTTACTCCTCAAATGAGAATAATGCAACACATTGTGTTTATTAATTATTTAACCATTTGGAAATGTGGGAGGAAACAAAACAGAACTCCTAACTTTCTCCATTATACTTTTTTTTTGCATGGTAGGTGTTTATTTTGAATAAATGAATAATTAAATGCTAGCTCTAAAAAATAAAGTTAGCACACATTTATTCATTGCTTAGAATGGTCAGGATACTTGGCCAGGTGTGATAAGCGTACCAAAAATGAAATTGATAGAATCTCTGTCTTTAAAGAGAAAGAGACCTAATAGGGAGAATAGATCATGTCACATGTACAAATTAAATATAATTCACAATAGAAGATGAGTGTCAGCATCTGGAGGAAACCCCAGCTTAGGTAATCAGATAATTTCCTTCTCATTCAGGGCATTTTTGTATGACCTTATACTTTTTACCACCAAGTTTACTGAAATTGAACTAGCATGATCCAAGTGAACTCCAAGTTAGGCAATTAGGCCAAGGCTTGTTATCTTGATCAAAAATAATAAAAATAGAGAAATAAAGAAAAGATGGCTCCATTGCATGTATTTGTTAGTGAGGCTGTTGAGAACGCTGAGAGGAGATGATATATTTAAACAAATCTATTTCTTGATCTTATTTGTGTAGAGAAGAATGTCGTTTTTGATGAAATATGATTTATTTAGACAATGACACTCGGTAATGAAAGGAAAGGAAATTTTCTTTGCATGGTCAGGAATATTTTGGAGAGGAAGTCTAAACTTGGTCATGGGAAATAAATTTTGGTGGAAAAAATTGCTCAGATAATTTCTCGTATTCATAGTTAAAACATGGGTAGATAGGATTTCCAACTATTAGATCAATATCTACTTTGTCTCTACTAAACCCAGATGCTATACGGGTCTTGATTTACTGTCTGCACACATAAGGAGTTATTCATTCTAGATTTCTCTAGCACACTCTTCCCAATCCCTGGAATACTTTCTTATAAATTAAGATTCACTTGATTTCTTTTAATTACCTATCTTGATTCACCATTGCTGCTATTTAGGATCATTATTAATTTTAATTTATTGACTTTTTTGCAACATCTTATTTCCAATAGGTCATCAATTCACATAGATTTTTAAATTTTGTTTTCAAATTTGTGAATGCAACACACATTCAAAAAGAAAATAAAGAATAAATGTCCAGTACAATGAATAGTAAAATAAATATCTATACAACTATTGTACAAGTTAAAAAAAGAATACTGACAAAATCCCAGAAGTGCTTCTTATGTGATTCTCCTGGGTTTTCTATATAGAAAATAAAATTGTCTTTTTATAACAAAAATTTTGTGTCTTCATTTCTCATTATCTTATCATTCTTGTTTTGTTGAGCTGCATAGAATCTAGAGTATTATAATTACTATTTCTTATGCGAGATCGTATTTAAATGACATAAAACCCAAATAGAAATTTTGAGGTACTAGATTTTCCCAAACAGGAACTGGCAAGTGGCATCTCTCTCATGGTGACTATAGATCCCTTTTAGTATCTTGGATAATTAATGACCTTTTTTCTAATTTCCTGTCATATTGGTACTTTTTATTTATTAATTATATAATTTTTTTCATGTTTTTGTTTAAGAAATGTGACTTAGCAATTCATAAATGGACTCACCAAAAAGCTTATGATATAGCTGGAGAGCTAAAACATACACACATAAAACTTAAAAATTTTTACTGAATATTTAACAATGATGTAGTAATTAAAAAATGATGTAGGCAATAAATGCTTTAAGATTTCTCGTGAGATGATATGTATAGAGAGCTGATTTACAGCTGGACTGGAAATGCTGGATCTTTATCTCTGGGGACCCCTGGATGTCTGGTTTTACTTTTAGCCAAGATAATTGCAGTGGTATTTATGATGCGCTGAAACTCCCCTAGTGACCTCTAGGTCAGTTTCTTTACTGAAGGTCTGTAACTGGCCTAACCGGTTTGATAACCTGACTTGATTATTTAAAGGGCCACTGAGAGCTTTTGGGAGGATTTCTTCCTAAGATTCTTGGCACAGATTTTCTGGTTCAAGCAAGAGGCTCAGTCCATTGCCTGGTGCTTAGAGAAAGGGTCCTGGGGAATTTGGGCCAAGTGACATCTCTTGGACCTCTGATGCTCCCCTGCATTCTCTTTTTCCTGCTGTCCTGTACCCTTTACCTTGAAATAAAAGCCTCACGTGAGTACACTCTGTAGAGTCCAGTGGTGGCATACCCAAACTGGAGAACACCTTGAACTTAGTTGAACACCAGACAGCCACCCAGATGGGACGACAGAAATGACACTCCCCAATGCTGTAATTTAGATAAGAAAGGCTAAGGCGTTGTCTAGGAAAAGGAAAAATGAGGTAAGTGGTTAGGAATGAAAACATCGTTTCCACGTGGTTTCTCCCTGTCCACACCTAAGCTGAGGTCCCAAAAATATTCCTTCTACTCATGAGCAGAAAAGCATTTGTAGACCCAGGGCCTAGGGAGGTAGCTAAATGGATAACAGAAGGGATTCAAACAGAGGGGAAGTCAGTCAAGAAGGTGTGTCTTTCTAGTGACTATAACAAAAAAGATTGGGATTGACATATACACACTACTATATATAAAATAGGTAACTAATAAGAACCTACTGTATAGCACAGGGAATTCTACTCAGTAATGACCTATATGGTGGACATATGTATATGTATAACTGATTCACTTTGCTGTACAGCAGAAACTAACACAACATTGTAAATCAACTATACTCCAACAAAAATTAATTTAAAAGCAAAGAAACAGGCTCACAGATACAGAGAACAAGCTAGTGATTACCAGTGTGGGGGAGGGGCAATATAGGGGAGGGAGGGTGGGAGGTACAAACTATTGGGTATAAGATAGGCTCAAGGATCTATTGTACAACACAGGGAATATAGCCAATATTTTATAATAACTGTAAATGGAAGGTAACCTTTGAAAATTGTATAAAAATAATTTTTTTTTGTAAAAAAGTAAGAGGTGGCTTTTTGCTCCTGTCTGTTCTAACTAAAGTGACTGAAAGCAGAGTGAAGCTACCAGAGTCACTGTGTTAGGGCCTGTGACTGTCTGTCTGTAAGGGGGAGGAATGGAGTGTCCAGGAGGAATTTGCTTTGACTGGAATTTGGTAAAGAGTTAAGTTACCTTTTCCATACATTTTGCAGCTCTTTTTGGAATTGCTTTTGAAATGGAAATTGGATTTGGAAGGTTAGAGGTGACAGCCTGTGCAGTCTTACTCAGGATCCTACACTGGTTTGCAGCCTTCCTAGAAATGGGTGTAGAGGGACAAACTCTCACTCTGTTAAATTGCATAAAGACAAGAGTATGTGGTGTGTGCCCTGAAAAGGGATATTGCCTACCTCCTCTCTTAGATATTAAATGGAATCCCCTGAGGCTGCTGAAATGCTGGAAATGCTAGTAGCTTTAGATTGGTTGCATGACGATGCATAACCCAACACTAAGACTCTGACTCAGGTGATGACTGACGCTGAGATAAAAGGGAGCTACAACTTCGTGGAATCCTCAATACCTACATCGTTGGGGGGATAAGAGCATGTGAGGGAAGCTGCCCCAGATCTCCTTGCTCAGCTCCCCTGAATGAGATTTAATGATAGGAAAAAAGAATTAGGAAGACTCAGAAGAAATGGAATGATAAGAATACGAGAGATGGGGGGGAAAAAAACCTTGGACAACTGAGCCAGGCAGAAATGTCTTATAGTTGATTCAAAATGGCATGAAAAAGGAAGAGATCAATGAAGTAGTCAGTAACTGTTAATGAATCACTATAAAGGATTACAAAAGCTCCAACATCAACTCCTCAGATTATAAAATGACAGTCACTCAATTTATCCTAGCTTTGATGGATTAAAAATCTGAGTATTACACATAAGCAAAGTCTAAAATCTCTTCGGAGCCTAGGCCAATGGAAAAAGTGCAGAGCAAAGAGAGGCTTATGACTTCGATGGGAGAACCCAAGTCCCAGAAAAACTCCAGCCAGGGACCCAAGGCCATTTACACTGGTCTGGTACCAGCAGCCTATGGGTGGTGAAAAAACTATTGGGATTGCTGGACATTGGTACCTAAACCTGCTCATGAAGGGTTTAAGGGCAATATAATTACATTTGGAGAATATGGTGAGGTAAGTGTAGAAGGCTTGCAAGTGAAAGTATGGTTCAAAGTGGGGATTTATGAATACAAATTGTGCATAGTTATTGCCTCGCTCTTACAAAGAATGTATCGTTGCAATGGATATGATGTCTGAATGGGGACCCTTCCCTTATCCGAATCATTGAGAAAGGGATGTTGTGCAAGTCTGCTCCTTTCCCCACTTCAATTAGACATGCTAGATAGGAAAACTTTAGAATTGCCTGAGTCCACTCAAGTGGTTAATTTAAAACAATATAGGATGCCCTGGAGAGCAATTTTGGCTTTAAGTATGGATCTGTGATATGCAGTGATATCAGTGACCACAAATCCCTTGTTTCATAGTTCAGTAAATTCTCCAAGAAAAGCTGAGAGCTTGGAGGTTAACTGTACATAGTAAGAGAACTGAATAAGGAAATCGGTGATGATGGTGGAAGTTTCTACTACCTGCAGTTCTGCTGACTGGCGCTTCTGGCAAAAGTCTGTTACTGCCATCCAGCGGCAACAGCCAGGATTATTGGATGAGGACTAATGGACTGGTAAAGTAATTTGGAAAAGGGGGGCTTAGATGACTAGAAAATTAAAGGAACATTGAACTGGGGTCCTCTGTTATGGAAAACCTTACGGACCTGAAGAAGGAAATTAAAGTGGGACATATGTTTGCACATCAAAAAGCCCCCTTCCCATTTCTAAGGTGACGAGCCAAAAAGTAAATGCCCCACTTGCACTTTGAGGGTAGACTTTTGGATACAGGAGATCAGTGGCTGGAGAGACATTCAAGCAACGCAACAATGGGCAGGAAAAAGATGTATTCAACTATCTCACTCAGAAACTTGAAAGGTGATTAAAAATTGTTATTTTTGTTGACAAGAACATGAGAGACTAAAGCTAGCCATGGGCTTCATACCAAGGTGATCTGGGTCCACCCATAGCTGGCAGGTAAATTTATGATTCTGTGGTGGATTCCAATGGGTCTTCACTGGGATAGATATTCATTCTGGGTTTGGATTTGCATATCTGGTAGCTGAAGCAAATTCCCCTAACACAGTAGAAGCTAGAACAGAAAATACAGTTTCAATTTGGACTTCTTGCTTATTTATCACCTAATCAAAGAACCAATTTTATCACAGGTACACTGCAATGTGAACTAAAAAGCATCATATACAAGGAAGTTTACCCCTACAAAGTCATGGGTTGACTACAAATTGGAATAAGCAGATGAAACACTTGCTTACTAAATTGAGAATGATCATAGACTGAAGGGATGGCTTCCAAGATTGGATAAATGTGTGTTCAAATTTAATATGCATAGAAGTAAGGGGGGGTTGTCATTAGATAGATTGTTGAGAAACTGTGGAGAAGATGGAGAGGAGGGGGTGGGGCATAGGAACTTACATAAACTTTTTCTCTACTTGTAAATTTTTTTCTTTATCCTTACCTGATACTGTAGTGTCAGGACTTGGGTTTCATGTAAGAGTTTCAGGTAAAGAATCAATTGCTTAGCATGACACCATGATGGTAGCCCTAAATATCACTGTACAGTTTCCTAAGGGAATTATGGGTTGTTGTTTTTCCCCACCTGCCTAAGCTGGATCTCTGTCTGCTTTCCTACCCAGTGAATGGGATAGTCATAAGCTTGTATTTATCCAACCCTACTCCATTTGACTGAAATGGACAAAGGGGAAGACATTGACAAGACTCCCTCTTGCCGCCTGTATGGGTCAGTCCTCTTCTGAACCTTACGGTTGTACTGAGAGGATGGAAGGAGGATGTGGGTGAAAATCAATAGCAAATTAAAAGAAGAAATGTTTTATGATCTCAGGGGGCTTTCAAATTACAATGATGGGGCAGACATAGAACAGACATTCCCTTTCCAAAACTGAGAAATGGTAAGGAAGCAGGGGGTCATGGGTCCTCAACAAGTCTGAAAACTAGCAAAGAAAATTCCATTAGATTTTAAGGCTTGAGACTAACCCTCTTTGGTTGAATGCTTTGTCTTCTGGGGCCCTCGGTGGCAGCCCTGGGTGATGATCTGCTTCCTCTGCTCCTGGGAAGCAACCCCGCCCCTTGGAACTCATGATGTGGCCCTACATTTTGGAACTGAGAAGCCTCCCTTGGCCTTTAGCCTCAAAGTCCTAATGTCAACGACAGATCCACTGGCCTCTGAACTTCCCTTGAGGTCATTCTTCCCTTTTCTCAAAGAATAACTGATATTCACAGCCAGATAATTCTATTTGCCTGTTTCCTGCCTGTAGAATCCCAGAAGTCTGACAGCCTTCCTTTATTTCATCTCATCTCTATCTCCGTCAGTCCAAGCTGCAAGTGTTTCTGCTGAAATGGTGGAGTGGACTCACAAATCACATGCCTAGTCTCCTTAGCAAACGATTGTCCAGCTACACCCCTGGTGTTCCCTCCAGAACATGCTTACTCATTTTGTGCAACGTGGATTGGCTGACAATTTCCACATCTTCGCATTCTGGTTAAAAATTCCTTCTTTGGTTTATTACTTTCCCCACTTACAATTTCTTCTTGCAGCCCAACAGAACACAATTCAGATAAGCTCTCTTCCTCTTTATGATAAGGATGACCTTTCCTCCAGTTACCCATAACATACTCTTCATTTCTATCTGACATACCCCCAGAAGCACTTTTAACATTCATATTTCTGCAATATGGTGCAGTTGCTCCATATTACATTCACACCGGCAATGTATGAGGGTTCCAATTTCTTCACATCCTTGACAACCCATTATTGTGTTATATTGTTATTTTTATTATAGTCATCTTAGTAGGCATGAAGTGTTATCTCATTTGCTGTGCACTGCCCTGATGGTTAGTGATGGTGATAATATTTTCATGTGGTTTTTGTCCATTTGTTTATCTTCTTTGGAAAAGTAACAGCTCAGATCCTTTGACTATCTTTTAATTGGGTTATTTTATCATTGAGCTGTACAATTTTTAAAATGTATTTTAGATTTCATGAGTGCAGTTGAGCTGGGAGACAGAGCACAGCTGCCAGGTGTCAGAGTAGCCATGTAAAGCAACAAGGCAAAAATGAAGGAGTTAAGCCTTTAATCACTAACCAAGATGGTATAAACAAGAGGTTAAAATCAGAGAAAGTGCAGACTCCCCTGTTCCATTTTTCCCCGTGGAATAATGTACCGTTTGAGAGTCACGTGGATCAGTCTGGTGCGGGGCTTGTCTCGTGGTCGAGGAAGCCCCCAACAAAAGCCTCTAGCAGTTTTGTGGACCATGGATTTGGGAGGAGAAACAGGGGTAAAGCTTGTGAAAGTGCTGGGTACCGAGTTGGAGTAGTTTAAAGTGTCTTCAAGGTGTTCTCCTCCTCCCCTACATTAAGGAGGTCTTAGCAGAGGTGTTTGGGAAGATCTGCCCAAGGCTAGGAATGGAGTTAGGAATGCAAAAAAAAGAGCATGACCTTGACCAGACAGAGAGGCTTGAGTCCTTGACTACAACTCTCTTCAGAAACTGCAATGCATAGCTATGCACCAAATTCGATGTGAGGAGGGAAAGCTTTCCCATATGAGGCCTGCCTGGTAAAGCCATTGTGATTGCCTCTGCTCAGATATGAAAAATCACACATAGATTTTTAATCAAGAGTTGAACTTCTTATTAGATACAAGTTCTGGTACTAGATACCAGTACAAGTATACTAATTACAATATGTTTGGGGAAACTTTTCTCCTATTACCTACATTGTCTTTTCACCTTCTTGATGGTTTGGGAAGTTTATATCGATCTATCTTTAAGTTCACTGATGTTTTTCCTTAGCCGTGTTCAGTCTACGGATGAGCCATCAAAGGCATTCTGCGTTTTTGTTACAGTGTTTTTGATTTCTAGCATTTCCTCTTGATTCTTTCTTAGAGCCTCCATCTCTCTGCTTATATTACTCATTTGTTTTCACATCCTGTCCACTTTTTCCATTAGTGCCCTTTGCGTATTAATCATAGTTACTTTAAATTTCCAGTATAATTCCAACATCTCTGCCACATCTGAGTTTAGTTCTGATACTTGCTTTGATCCTTCTGTCTTTTCTTGCCTTGTAGCCTGCCTTGTTATTTTTGTTGAAAGCCTGACATTATGTGTTGGAGAATAGGAAGTGAGCTAAATAGGCCTTTAGTGTGAAGTTTGTGTTAATCTGGGTAAGAGTAGGTTGTGCTTAATGTTTACTGTAGCTGTAGGTGCCAGAGTCTCCCAGTGAATTTAGTGTCCTTGTTTTTGTTTCCCCTGTTGACTTTGTACTTTCCTAAATATTACTCCCCAGAGGGAGTCTGTGTCTTGGAAAACTAGCAGCTGCAATCCACTGTTATTCTGCTGGAGGGCTGTTGGTGTGGTGGTAATGTGGGGTGAGGGAGAAGAACCATTTTGTAATCATATGATTAAATTGCCTTCTTTTCGTAGGTCTATGTCCCTGTGCTCTGACCTTCACAGTTTTTTTAGGAAACATTTTCAATTTTTATTCTCAGGATTATTAATCAAAATTGCAGAAGCTTATTTACAGAGCCACAGATCAATAATAAAACAGGAGGGAAATGAAACTTACAAGAGATATCTTGAAAAATTCCAAAGGAATACACACTAGCTAAAAATCTACAGTTAAATTGTGGCTGCACAACTGGCTATAGTCAATCCTGTATTTAATCAATAAGTTCTTCTTTATATCATAGGCTTTCTCTTTTCCAACTTGTCACGATTTGGCTTTACATTCGAGAATTTTTTTTTTCTTCCAGTTTTAGCCTAGTGATAACCACCTTGCTCAGATGGACGTCCACGTGGACAATTGTACTCTTAGCTTTCTCGCACCCACTTGATGTAGATGATATATTTCTTTCTGTGCACCTGCACTGCGTTGCCAATTTGCTGACCTGTGTAGTGTTCCTGGGCCACCTGGAGCTCGTCGTCCTTGCAGAAGCAGATAGACCAGACATTGTACTTCTGCTGCATCTCCCCTGAGAGCCAGGCAGACATGGGCCAGGGGGCACTGAAGTGGTGTTTGCTGCAGTCCTAGGTCACAAAGGGATTGAACTTCATGATGACTGTCTACCTGGCACCCGCTGGGCTCAGAAGTGTGCGCTTTCACATGTATATTTTAGATCTCCTCACCTCCTTTGGTGAATCATGAAATCTAGAGGGTGACACAAGTGAGAGAAGTGCCCTTATTGCAGGTATGACAGACTCTGATGAAGTTTGATTTTTCCCTGGAGAATAGCCCTTTGTTGTGGAGAAGACTTTAGGCATATTTCACAATTGTTACTCTTCCTCTTTTCCTGCCAGAGCCAGGAGGGGCTCTTTCTCAGAATTTCACCATGAGGACCTAGTGGGTTTCCTGGAGGTAAAGCCCAGGAAAGTGTGAGGCCCCATAAGACTCCGACCAGCAGGAGTTTCTCTCCCATAGGTTGGTCCAATTCAGTCTCCAGCAGTTTATCAAAATTACCGTTTAAGTGTTCCTACCAGTTTATGGTTCCAGTGATTTCTGCTCTTCGGGTAAACAGATCTCAGCTGTGACTCTTTGGAGTCACCTGTCTAGATTTTGGGGTGGCAGTTTTCCCAACAACCTCAGTTCTCTGGTAGGTCCAAGAAGACTTGTTGATTTTTAGTTCATTTTACTTGGCTTAGTTTTTTTCTGGTTATAAAGATGAAAGTGATGACTTCAAGCTCTTTACATGTCAGAGATGCTAGAAGACATATGTGAGCTATTAGAATGTTAACTCTTTATTCTCTGATTTTCAGAGTGGATGCATCATCCTCTTAAAAAAAAAAATCCCTCTCAGTTCAGATTTTTTTTTTTTTTTTTTTTTGGTTGGAAATGACGGGTTGTGGTATTTCATGTCACTGCAGGCAATAGGCAGTGCACTTAAGAACTTGACTCTGAAGTCGAAAGATGAGAGTTTGAATTCTGGCTCTACTTCTTTTCCAAGTACGTTACTTTGAGAAAAATATTTCACACTGTTGTTCCTTAGTTTTTTCATCTGTAAAATGAGGTTCATAATAGTAACTTTCTCTCAAAGAGAGGATTACTTGTGTTAATACATACAAAACATCGTAGAACAGTGTCCAGCACAAATTAAGGACTTAATAAATATTGACTATTAATAAATTTCTCCGAAGTTTATTTGTTCCTCTATTGGTGTGAGAGTGCGGGTGTGTTTTTAAGACAGTGTTTTCACTGTTCCTGTAGAGTTTAGAGAACAGGCTCAGATTGGCATCAGAACTGATAGAAATCAGCAAGCAACGGTCAAGCCATGAGCGTAGGCTATAGCAAAGGGTTTTCTAATTGAGACACGCCTTTGATTCTGACAATGAAGGGCAAAAGTCCAAGAGCTTTGTTTTATTTTGTTGAAATCATTGTGTTTTCGAAGAATTATCTTCACGGATAGTTTATGGATTCTGGAAAACTCCCTACAAAAACAAGACTCTTTGATCCACGAGCGTTTGTTTTTTATCTCAAAAAAAACACAAAAAAACAAAAACAAAATAAAACCACCACCACCAAATAAACCCAATAGAAAATTTTAAAATAAAAAATTTTAAGGAGCTTTGAAGGCCTGTCCTTCTCCCTAGAAAGCGTCCCTCACTGTTATGATATACACAACTGCATTGCCATGACTGGGAATGTGACCCAGGTCCTTCAGCCGAAATAGAGATGTTCATGTAAAGGGGGACGACCATGTAGGAGGATGTTCTCTTCTGAGCTGACTGTTTGGTTCCACAGTGATTTTTTTATCCGTGCCAAGACTGGCTAATAAAGACATATTGAGGTAAAAAAGTTTGTCCTCAAGAATACCCAGTCTATTTTGCTCTGTTCACCAGTTTCATCTTACCTTCAAGCCTGTAAGCTTCCAGTATCATGAATAGCAAACATTAATAGGTGTCTGTAAGTTGCATGCAAATGTGTTATAAATTATGAGAAACATCACATGGGGTTCTTGCTCTCCAAGGTTTCACGGTCTAGTCTTTTATGCTGCTCTTTGAAACTTCGACTTAGTTCTGCTTTCCTTGAATCTTACTCTGTATTTTCTCTTTAATTTTTCCACTAAATTACATACCCTTGGAGGGAAATATAAAACTCATTTAACCCCATTCATTTAACATTTTGTGGCAAAGATAATGCTATCATGCTGTGTGTCCAACGTTTCAGCTTACCTTATATCTAAGGAATTCACTTTATTCATTAATTTTCAGAATTGATGTAGGTTATCCACTCTGTGGATGTCATGGAGTTTTTGTCTATGGAATGTAGTCAGAATGATAGAAGCTATCTTCAGGTCTGGCTCTCAGATGATCCTACAAGGTCTTTCTTGCTTTCTCCCTGTGGAGCCAAAAATGAAGGACTCCAAAATAACAAAGGCACAATATGGAAGGGGACTGGTCCCTAAATTACATCTTGTCAGAGTGCTACCCCAAGGGCCATTTAAGAGTCACCTGATAAAGAAAATCTTCATCCAACTTTGAGATCAGAGAATATAATTTATTATTTATTAATAATTACTGATTTATTAATACACAATAAATGAGTTTTTTACAGGTGTTTGTTACAGCAGTTATCATTAAATAATACCCAGGTAGAGAACTGAATCTCAGAGAGTTGAAGTAGTTTGTTCTAAATGACATATGGTTTTGTGCCAGGGCTGGAACTAAAACTTTCTGATCTCTAATTTGATTTCATTTTCTCTTTATTCCTTTCACTGTCCAGTCTCAGCTAGTTATAAAAAAAGGAAAAAATATCAAAACATGAAAAATTAACATTGAGCTGTTTAATATATAATAATTCCACTCAATTACTTCCTCTCTGCACTTAAAAAACACAACTACTGAATTTCAAGACACTCATTCTTTGGGTACTTGCCATTGCTTCTCCTAACATAATTTCTAAAATTGTGAATTTCAAGAAGTCTAGCTAAAAGTTGGGGAGATGTATATGGATATTAGACAATTATTCAAAATTAAATCACGAGAGTTATCACTAACTCTGTTTATGAAATAAGTCCATTTTCTGTCCCAGGGATCAAATTTCCCTTTGAATTGAAACAATAGTCACATGAGCTTGTTAATCTTTAACTCCATTTAATACTCCATCTATGCCAATGGGATGAGTTGGACAGTTAAATGGATCGAGTAGAAGAAATAATTTAGGGACAAAGTAAACAATCAAAATGCTTTGCAACAGAGCAGATGCAAATCTTAGTGGGTTTCTCACCATCAGCTGAGAAAATAATAAAATATTCATATCCCACAGAAGCATTTTAAAAAAGATTGAAAACAGGGCAAGGTTTGTTACTTGTTTCCTGTATGCTACAAATCTGAGATCAGTTGCAGTAAAAGTTGAAGATTACTTGAAGAAGTCTGGCCTGTTGCACACAGGGTACATAAAGTGTTCCCAAAGCAAAGCTCTTTAGTTCAATGGCTCTGAACGTAAGTGGTTATGACTAAATCACAGAACGTGACAACTTCTGAGGACCATGCTGTCACCTCAAATGCTCCAGTGAGTAAATGAGGAATGCCAGCCGGCGATAGGAAGAGTATTTTCTTGCCCAATTCTCTTTTTTGGCATAGTGAAACATTTGCATAAAGTGACTCAATCAAAAGCAAACTGCATATCTGTTGTTATGAAATCTTACATTCTTCCACAGTGAAGGGAAAGAGAAAAAAAAAACATAGAAGAAGAGGGCCTTTTTATTTTACAAACAACAAGAAGTTAACTTTTTCTGTGAGTTTTTCCTTAGGAACTTGTTGGGAATCTGGTAGTGTTATGAACTATATTTCAGTTTTGATTGTTGGATTTTGTATTTTCCAATTTTGGAAACTTTCCATGTTCTGTTTCTTTCTTTCTTTCTTTCTTTTTTTAACATTTGTAAAGTAATTCCATGAAATGACTTTTTAAAAATCTTTCCAGAGTTCTCTGCCAAAGATCTTTGAGTAACTTTTCCTACACTGTGTTACTACAGTTCTTTCTTCAGAACTGATGAGCTACTCATATGCCCTAGGGCAGGGCTATATGGCCAAATAAGACTAGAATGGCTTTTGAGATGTATTCATTCATATTTTGTCATTCATATAAAATGAATACACTGCACACCATACAGTTTCTATGTAGTAATCGTCTAAAGAAAATATGTCTGTGTAGTATAAGGATAATTACTACAAAAATCTCATCATAGGGAGTATTCTAATGTGAACTTTAGAGCAGGTATTTTAGAATAGAGTAAAATATAGAGAGTATACATACATACTATCTTATGGTGTTAATTTAAACTTTGATATTATATGTAATAAGCACTGACCTGAACAAGATAACCTATATGTTTTATACTCTATTAAAAGTGAAGAATTTCCTCATTCAGTCTTCAGAAGATAGGAGAGATTGTGCTACATATGCCCTTATTAAAGCTGGCAATCAGATTGACTTTGGACTTTGACCTAAAGCTCAAGGGCTCTGGACTATCAACTAAGGAAGCGACCTCATTGGAAAGACCAAAAACCCAAAGGAAAGCCACACCTGTTCTTCAAGGGGAAAACAGATGATAAATGACATGATGTACTTTCTCCCATAACTATTTTCTTTTTTGCCCTTGAGTAATTTTTCAGATATAGGCGGTCCCCATCTTGTAAGTTCACAAAGTTCATTTGTCAGGAGAACTGTTGGAACTGAGAACATAACATCCCATAAAATCAGTGTTATGCTGGTGGTTACTGAGGTTGATGTGTTTTGTTTTGTTTTTTTCTGGATAAATCCCTCCCTTTTCTGATGTAGATAGTACCCCCTTCTCTACCTCTTACCCCATGGCCCTCAGAGAACACCTCCATACCCCTTGACAGCAACTTTCATCAAAGTTCAGTGGTAGTCAAAGAAGAGGACACAATTTAACTTGGGGACAATCCTAGTAATCCTCCCTAGCCCGTAGTCATAATGACTTATCTAAGTGGTGGGCATGTGGCTCCAGCTGAGCCTGGCTAATTGGATTCCTTTCCAGGAATAGTTCTCACTGGAGCTGTAAAGAAAGAACTCTATTATCTCTGTTCTGAAGCTGTGAGGCTGTGAACCCACTGCTTCTAGAGTCAAAGTCTCCCACTGTGTGAAGACACTGGCTTATAATAAGAAAGAGGAAAACTAACAGGCAAGGCCAGAGATGAAAAAGGAAGTGGAGGAGGGAGAGAAACCTGACAACATTGGATCCTGGTTTTCATTACTTGAGGACCAGAACTGCCTTAGTTTCTGTTTTCTGAGGTTGGTTGTTCAACTCTTTGTTTGAGTATAAGCCCCCAGTACTCTTCAAGCAAAGCAAACAAAACCTCTCTCATCCACATTTTTTTTTCCTTAGGTTTTTTAAAATTGTGTTTCTGTCTCTTATAATCAGGTGTCCTACCTAAAATGGTTGATTTCTGAGGCTAGGATTTAGAAATGTATTCTGTCTGTAATGTAGGAAACTAGCCATTCCGATGAGTGTAGGGACCCTCTTCTTTCCTTTTTCCTCTGATCTGCTTTCAACAAGCGTTCAGTGAGAGCAGATAACCTAAAGGGAGAAAATTCAGGCCCAGGATTTTAAATTAAATAGCTCCTTCCCTAGCTGTAATCACAAGTGATAACAGTATAGTGAAAAGGGAACATATTGATTTGAGAATTACTGCAGTTTTCTGGGACCCTCAGACCAAGTAAAGAGGCCAGGGAGACCTTTAATGTTGTGTAGGCTGACCGTTAAAAACAGTATTTATGAAGGAGGCAGGTACAATGCTGACAATAACTGAGATAGCCAGGGCTTTAATCATTTAAGAATGGCTTTCATGGCATACTCACCCACTCATTTGTACTTTGTTTTGTTTTCCAAAACAGCTGAATCATCTCAACAATGGAAAAAAACTTTAAAAAAAGTACTGCTCAAAATAGCAGTTACATTATTGTGATGATTGTGATTATAATCAACATTTATTAGAGTAGTTCATTTCAGATGAGAATATTCTTCATTTTTAGAGGTGCGAATCCTCTGAGACTCTGATAATACTTTGCCACACCCTAGAGCAATTAATTCTTATGCACTTTTAAATTACAGATGTTTAATCTTATGTATGTGCTCTACCATCTCAATGACCACCTAAAAATACACACACACACACTAATGTAGGTACATTCCCCATTTCAGAGCCATCGTGTCCACTGCTTCTTGGCATAGCCACACTCAAACCAAATACACCTGTACAACAGTGTCTGTGGTGAAAGGCAGGGGGTGATTAGAAAGAAGAGTACATCATTGAGCTACTAAGTAAAACTGTTTAAAACTATTATACACAGGGCTTCCCTGGTGGCGCAGTGGTTGAGAGTCTGCCTGCTGATGCAGGGGACATGGGTTCGTGCCCTGGTCCAGGAAGATCCCACATGCCGCGGAGCGTCCGGAGCCTGTGCTCCACAACAGGAGAGGCCACAACAGTGAGAGGCCCACGTACCGCAAAAAAAAAAATTAAAAAAACCCTATTATACACATAAAAAGGATCCAAAACAAACAAAAAAAATGATATAAAAATACTCAATAACAGAGTTAAATGAAATCAAATAGAACTTCTAGATATAAAAGTGACTCGGGGTTATTAGCAAGATCTTAGGAAGTCCCAGCCCTTGTTCTGTCACAGAAACACTGATTTAACATCAATGTATGGATCAAAATAACTTTATGCAATTTCCAGGATCCAGTTAAGAGGCTGCAACGTCCCAGATGAGCACAAATCCAAGAGTAAACTCATTGAAATGGGTAAGAAGAGCAGTTTCACTTTTTCCATGTTAGACCCTCCCCCAAGCTGTCTCAGGTCAGCACTGAGAGACATCACCTTGGACTGAGATGTCTTCCTTGGGAGAAGAAGAGAGTAAAACATGCATTCAGTGTCTCTAGTCTTTTGAGGCATTGCCCAGGAGATCTACTTCAGTCCCACTTAACCCAGAGTGAAGTGTTGAGGGAATAAGTAAAGTGTGAAAGTCTAGGGGTAGATAAGAACAAAAATGGGCAGTTGGCTCTCAGCAGCCAGCATGATCTACAAGGTTGGGAAAAGGTGTATAGGCCATGAAGCTTTCCCTTTAGGAAGGAAGGAGAGAAGTGGAACTTGCACCCAACATCCAGGCCATTCACTGCATCAACCTAATGAAAAGGAGTGGGTAATTTATGGTGACCTGCATGGCTCTTCAAGATTAGGAGAATGTGCATACCCCTGAAGCATCTCTTCCAGGAAGAAGGATGAGGAATGAACTATGCATATTCATAGAGAAGGTTTTCGAGGGTCCCAGAATTTCAAGCCAGGCTGATGAGTGAAGATCTCTCCCTGTCAAAGTCAGTCCACAAAGACTGAAAGGATGACTCCTTCTTCAAATGTGCCAACATGAATGCAAAGCTACAAGAAGTATGAAAAATCAGGGAAATTTCCACAAGCAAAATAATAAAATAAGTCTCCAGTAAGCAACACTAAAGTAACAGAGATCTATGAATTGCCTGAAAAAGAATTTCAAAATAGTCATTTTAAAGAAGCTCAGTAAGCTACAAAACATAAAAAAACTACATTAAATCAAGAAAACAATACATGGACAAAATGAGAATATAAATAAAGAGAAACCATAAAAAGAACCAAACAGAAACTTTGGAGCTGAAGAATACAAAAACTGAGCTTAAAAATATAACAGAGAATTTAAATAGAAGACTTGATCAAGTAGGAGAAAGGATCGATAAACTCAGGACAGGTAATTCCAAATTATACAGTCAGAGGAGGAGAACAGAAAACAAGAATTTAAAAAAAAAAAAAAAGTGTAGAGAGCCTAAAGAACTTAAGGAATACCATTAAGTGAGCCAATATGCATTTCAGCTGAAAACGTCCCAAATCTCAGGAGAGAAGTAGACATTCACATTCATAAAGCCTAAACCTTCCAAAGAGGATGAATCTAAAGAAATCTACACCAAGACACATTATAATCAGATTGTTAAAAGTCATAGACAAAGAGAAAATGCTGAAAGCAGCAAGGGAGAAGCAACTCATCACATATATGGGAGCCCCCATGACTATCAGCCGATTGCTCAGCAGAAACCCTGCAGGAGAGAGTGAGATGCTATATTCAAAGTGGAGAGAGAAAAAAAATTGCCAGCCAAGAATACTGTATCCTGCAAAACTGTCCATCAAAAAATGAAGGAGAAATACTTTTCAAGACAAAAGATAAGGGAGTTAAATCTTCACTAGACCTGCCATATAAGAAATGGCAAAGGGAGACATGCTAAAGGGAGTTCTTCAAGTTGAAACAAAAGAACATTAAACAGAAACACAAAAGCATATGAAAGAATAAAACTCACTGTTAACTATACAGACAAATACAGAATACTATGGTATTGTAATGTTGTTGTGTAAAACAATTGAATTTTAGTATAAAAGTTAAAAGAATTTGAAAAAGAACAGAAAAAAGTTAAAAGACAAAAGTATTAAGTATAACTACTATTACAAAAGTTTGTTAATGAATATCCAATATAAAACACATAAATTGTGACATCCAGAAGGTGGATGTGAGAGAAGTAAAAGTGTAGACTGTTTGTATGTGATTGAAGTCACTTTGTTATCAGCTTTAAAAAGACTGCGTAACTATAAGCTGTTTTATGTAAGCATCATGTTAACCACAAGCAAAATACCTGTAGAAGATACACAAAACAAAAAGAAAAAGATATTCAAAGAATATTACTCTTAAAAAGTCAACAAAACACACAGATAGCAAGAAAGGAAAGCAGAAACAAAAGAACAAGAAGATGGACAGAAAACAATGATCAAAATGACAGTAGTAAGCCTTTCCCTATCAATAGTTACTTTAAATGTAAATTAAACTCCCCAATGAAAAGGCATAGAGTGGCTGAATTGACTAAAACTCAAGATTCAAGTATATGCTGTCTACCAGAGACTTGCTTAGACTTAAGGATACACATGGGCTGAAAGTGAAACCACAGAAAAAGATACCCAAAAGAGGGCAAGGGTAGTTATATTTAGACAGAATAGACTTTAAGCCTAAAACGGTCACAAGAGACATAGAAAGGCATCATATAATGATAAAGGATCAATTCATCAGGAAGATATAACAATTACATATAAATATATATGCACTCAATATGAGAGCTCCTAAATATATAAAATGAATATTGATAGTACTGGGGGAAAAATAGACAACCACAAAATAATAATAGGAAAATTCAAAACCTCATTTTAACAATGAATAGAACATGCCAACAGTAAATCAATAAGAAAAGGGAATTTGACCAATACTATAGACCAAATGGACCTAACAGACATGTACAGATCATTTCATCCTACAGCAGTAGAATACACAGACATCTCAAGTGCACAAAGAATGTCCTCCAGGAGAAATCATATATTAGGCCATAAAACAAGTCTTAAAAAATTAAGGAAAACTGAAATCATACCAACTGTCTTTCCCAACCATATTGGTATGAAGTTAGAAATCAAAAACAGAAGGAAAATTGGGAAATTCACAAGTATGTGGAAATTAAACAACACACCCCTAAGCAATCAATAGGTCAAAGAAGTAATTAAAGGAGAAATTTTAAAAATATCTTAAGACAAATGAAAATGAAAGCACAACATACCAAAACTTATGAGATGCAGCAAAAGCAGTTCTAAGAGGGAAGTTTCTAGTGATAAATGCTACATTAAGAAAAAGAGAGCTCTCAAATAAACAACCCAATTTTACACCTCAAATAAGAAAAACAAACTAAGCCCAAAGTTAGCAGAAGGAAGGAAATAACACAGTAGAGCAGATAACAACAAAATAGAGATCAGAAAAAATAGGAAAAAATCAACACAACTAAGACCTTTAAAAAAAAAAAAACAAAATTGACATTTAGCTAGATGAAGAAAAAGAGAACACTCAAGTAAATAAAATTATAAATGAAATAAGAGACATTATAACTAATGTCATAGAAATAAAGTATAAAATAAGAGGCTAAAATGCAACATATGAAAAATTATACATCAACAAATTTAATAAGCTAGAAGAAATGGATAAATTCCTAGAAACATACAACCTATCAAGACTGTCATGAAGAAATGAAAAATCTAAACAGACAAAAGTGAATAAGGAGATTGAGTCAGTAATCAACATCCTCCCAACAAAGAAAGGCCCAGGATCAGATGACTTCACTGGTAAATCTTACCAATCATTTAAAAAAGAATTACCACCAATCCTTCTCAAACTCTTCCGAAGAATTGAAAAGTAGGGGACACTTCCAACCTCATTTTATGAGGCCAAGCATTATCTTGATACCAAAGCCAGTCAAAGACACTGCATAAGAATAAAACCTATAGACCAATATCCCTAATGAAAGTAGATGCAGAAATTCTCAACAAAATACATTATACACAACAGTTAAAAGCTGAAAGCTTTTCATTTAAGATAGGAACAACACAAGGATGCCCACTCTCATCACTTCTAATAATATAGTATTAGAAGTCCTAAGAGCAACTGGGCAAGATAAATAAATAAAAGGCATTTAAATCAGAAAAGAAAAAGTAAAATTATCCTGTTTGCAGGTAACGTATATAACAGGTTGTATACAAGCCTAAGGACTCCACAATAAAACTGGCAGAACTAATAATTCCATAAATTGGAGTAAAATTTTAAAAATTAAGAGAGAAGCAAGAGAATGGATTCAAGGCACCACATGGAAATGCATTATGTTGTGGAAGAATGTTTTACACTCATTCTCTTGGAAAAAGAAGGATTTGGCAAGTTATGTAGTCTTTTCTCTTACTAACTCTTCTATTGCTCAGATCCTCTTCACTATGAAGCATTGTCATCCTTGACCATGGCTGTCACACAACCCTCAAATATTCATGGCATTTCACAGTAATTGTTTTTTCCCCAAGAATTCAAGAGAACATTTCTAGGCATCTGAATGATGTTACTTGTAAGACCAGATATTTAGTTTTAGGTTGCAGTGTACTAACACAGTGCTGACTTCCAAGTGACAGTAGTTTTAAAATACTCTGTGTGTGTTGTCATATGCAGGACATTTTAAAATACGGAATCCAAGAACCTCCCTTTCCCAAGTGTTCAAGTAGTGCTGCCAACTGGAGTACTGGAAGGACAGAATAAAGAGAATGCAGTATTAAAGAAGGAATGGGTGGAATTTTCTCAGAAATGAAAGAAGACATAATGGCTTAGAAGCTCAGATTCAGGAAGCCTAAGGAATCTAGTGAAGTATATAAATAGATTAGATTGAGCTAAACACATCACAGGGAACCTCAAGACACCAAAGGAAAAAGAGATTCTGTAAATAACTGGAGATGAAAAGTAGATGAAAAGAAAAAGTTCTTTTCTACAAAGAACATGTTTACCATTAACATACTCATACTGAAGGAGTCTCAAAGAATGTACTTCCTGAAGAAAAACAATAAAAACCTAAGGAAGATAGGATATGCAAGACAGAATGGTAAATAAATAAACTGGTACACATGAGGGAAAGTATGAACCAACATTAATGGTATAAAATAATAATAATGAAGACTAATTTAATGGAGGGCATATACAGGTGCAACTAACATATTGGCCAATGATATGATGTAAGTTGAAAGGAGGATAATTGAAATTTAAGCGTTCTAAGGCTCTTGAATATTTTGGGAGAAGAGTGAAAATTATGATTTACTTTATACATTGTTGAGGAAATACATGTGCTACAAATTTGAGGTAATCAACCAACAACAGAAATATAATGTATAAATGTCAAACTTAGTGAATAAAAGAAAAAATAAAACAAATCTGTAGCAGCAACATGGTAAACAGAAACACAGAAAAAGATAGTAAACATAACTTCAAATGTATCAGCAATAAGACGAAGCTTATCAGCTAAAAACATATGCAATTTAACAAAAAGGAAAAAAGGGGACTACCCTGGTAGTTCAGTGGTTAAGAATCCGCCTGCCAATGCAGGGGACACGGGTTCGAGCCCTGGTCCAGGAAAATCCCACATGCCACAGAGCAACTAAGTCCATTTGCCACAACTATTGAGCCTGCGCTCTAGAGCCCACGAGCCACAACTACTGAGCCCATGAGCCACAACTACTGAAGCCCACACGAAGAGAGCCTGTGCTCTGCAACAAGAGAAGCCATCGCAATGAGAAGCCCGTGCACCGCAACGAAGTGTAGCCCTTGCTCACCGCAACTACAGAAAGCCCGCAGGCAGCAACCAAGACCCAAAGCAGCGAAAAATAATAAAATAAATAAATTTTTTAAAAATTTAAAAAGGAAAAAAATAAAGAGTTTCAGTTACATAAAAACATATCTAAAACAAAAGTGCACTGAGAGGTTGAAAGTAGAAAGATAAAAGTTACAATAGACAGATCACCAAATAAAAGCTAGTGAAGTTACAGTACTATCAGAAAAAATATTTTAAGGCAGAAACATAGAGATAAAATGGTTGCTGCATAACCATAGAAAGAAAAACTTACGAAGAGGATACAAATGTGTATGCTTCAATCTGTATAAAGCTTCACACCGTATAAGGCAAAACTTGATAGAATTACAAGAAGAAAAATATAAATACATCATTGTAGTAACAGAATTTAGAGTATGTCACTAGGTGATTAATTGATTAAGAAGAAAATATCTTGGTTAACCATATATAAAAGTTAAACCAGACAATGAAAACATGATAGATAGATAGATAGATAGATGGATAGATAAACCATGATACATAGATAGATATGGATATATGTGGATACATATAGATATATACATAACTTATAAAATTACCTCTATTCAAAGATTCTTTTTTTAAAATTAATTTATTTAATTTATTTATTTTTGGCTGCGTTGGGTGTTGGTTGCTGCCCGCGGGCTTTCTGTAGTTGCGGTGAGCAGGGGCTACACTTCGTTGCGGTGAGCAGGCTTCTCATTGCGGTAGCTTCTCTTGTTGCAGAGCACAGGCTCTAGTAGTGCGGGCTTCGGTAGTTGCAGCTCTCGGGCTCTAAAGTGCACGCTCAGTAGTTGTATCACATGGGCTTAGTTGCTCCACGGCATGTGGGATCTTCCCGGACCAGGGCTCAAACCTGTGTCCCCTGCATTGGCAGGCGGATTCTTAACCACTGAGCGACCAGGGAAGCCCTATTCAAACATTCTTGACTTAATACTGGCAATTAGTTTCATATGGTTCAATAGAGAGTATAGAAAACTAAATCCATTACACATTCTTTTCAAGCACTCTTGATAACTAAAAGTTATCACAACTAATAAAAGTTTATTAAGGTAACTGGATACTAGAGAAACATAAAATTTAACTGCTTATTGTAGCCCAGAAGGCAAAGGTAAAATCTAAAAATATAATGAAAGAAATGTTTATTTCCCAATTGCAATTTTAAAAGACCCTTAAAATACTATATAGAAATAAATTTAATAGAGCTACATAAGACGAATGATGAATTAGTAAATTTAATTATACAAGAAAATAATTTTAAAATGTTGTGGTGTTCTATTTTTAAGTATAAGAACACTAAAGACTGTTGACTGATAATTTTCTAGCAGTTTTCATCTCTACAAAAGAGGAGATAAAACATTCTGGAACTGATTTAAAGTAGTAAGTTTGTGGGTGTGGCAGAAGGAAAGGAATAAAAAGGAATTGAGGGTTCTGGTAAAAGGGTAATTGATTGTCTCTGGGGCCCTGCCTTGGTAAGATTAAGTGGTAAGTGAGGGTTGAGAATTTTTTTTTTAAATGGAGGCTAGAAACATATAAAGGCAGTGGCAATGGAAACAAGAGGACATATTCAAGAAATGCTAATGAATTAAAATAGGTAGAAATTGTGAAAGTGGGGGTTGATGGTGAGAGAAATACCTAGAATAACTCCAATGCTTCTGTCTCAGATAACTGGTGCATTTATACATTAGGGAATATGGAAGGGGGGGCAGGATTAGGAGGAAAAGGATAAAATCAGTTATCAACAAATTGAGTTTAAGGTGCATGGGGATAATCCAGGTGACCATGTTTAATAGACAGTTTTATAAATAAATTACAAGTCCAGCAGCATCTTAGGTCAGTTTCCTCAGGAGATTCTGGGAGAAAAATTCATGGGCAAGTGATTTATTAAAGTGCTTCCAGCAGTAGTGGAGGCTGAATGAGGAAGAGAAGTCAATCAAGGGTGCAGTCTCAGGTGAAGTCCCAGCCTCCTCTGATCTCAAAAGGAACTCTGGAGAATAAACCACACCTCATACTTGACTTGCTCAGTACAAGGGAGCTGGGCTTTTATACTGTTGCATCCATCATTAACTATGGTCTGCCCCACAGGACAAAATTCCAGGTACTTAAGTTCTTCACATGTTCAGGCAAAGTGGCTCCAGTAGCCCAAGAATTGCCTTCAGAAGAGGGATGCAGATGCAGAGGCAAGCCTTCAGAAACAAAACATGCAGAACCTGAGGGTGGGCACATGGAACAAGAAAACGGGATACGAGAAGGATCTAGCCAGAACACTGAAGCATCCAGAAAGAGACCTAAGTTTAGAATTCATCCACCTGTTTGTAGAAGTTAGAACAAGAAGTGGATGGGATATGAAAGCAGATGGTTTAAAAGATAGAAATGATCCTTGAGAATAACATTTCAAAGGAAGAAAGGCCTGTGAAGAAGCTTGAAAAAGTGAAGAAAGCATCAAGAAAAATAAGAGGAGCAGACCATGGCAATATCCTGGGATGTAATCATTATTGGCTTTTGCTTATTTGCTTTATAACTATTCACATACTCATACTGCTGTTTTAGCAGAGCCAGTTGTGGGTACCAGTGGAAAATACTTGTCAGCGTGGTACAGATGCCTCTCCTGGGGAAGTCCAGTCATCTATCCCAGAAGCACCCTTCAGCTTCCTCCCCTGCTTTCCATAGAACCCCAACTAAAGCCAAAGGACCCTCACAACTGTGATGTACTGAGCCATGTTTGAATATGGAGAGTCTTAAGAGAGCTCAAAGTCTTCTTGACCAAGTGTGGAGTGTTTTTAATTAGGCAGTCTAGGAGGCATCAATAGGACGATCAAGCACAGACATTCTGAAAGGGTGAAGGGAAATTGCCTGAGGGACTTGGAAAAGCCTTGGGTAATATTTATTTAAAACAGTGAGTGAATCAGACTGTGCTCAAGTCTTCTGGTCTGAGTCCCAAACAGGAAATAAAGCCATAAGAATTGTGACTCAGAGGCTAATCTCACTGCTTACCTGGCAGGAAGAGGGAGAAGGGAAGGGAAAGGGGAATCTGGAATGGGGATGGAAATCTTTCCCATCGCCCAAGAAAAGCCTTCTGGTACTCTCAACAATTCTGATTCTTTCCCTCCAGGTCCATCCTCTTCTATATTTTTTAAAGGACAAAGTTTGCCTTGGGTGTGTTGTTATTTGATACTTGCTACATAAGAATTATTACTTAAATAACACAATATTTACTTTGGAAAAATGATAAAATCAAAAATCATTTTGAAAATCACCTGCATTCTTATAAACATAACTTTTGGACATTTCACATGAGTAAAAGTGTTGATTCTTAGAATTATATTGTGCTTTCTTTTTATGTTAATACATATTTAAAAAAATAATTTTGTCTTATGGCTATGCCTTATAGAATATCCCTTTGTAGAAATATCACAATTTATTCAACCTCTTGACTATTGTTTGACTTCTTTTTTCTAGCCTCCTGTTTTTAAACTAAGTACAGTAAATAAGACTCTGATACCGGGTATGTAACTGGCATTCGGTGGCGTGGCTTGGATCTACTAGCACCTGCATTTTCTGGGGATAGCCACTGATTGTATTTGGAGGAAATGCATCACTGGTAGATAAGATGAGTGTGTAATTTGAAGCTCTAACAGAAAGAATTGTATCCAGATAGAATACCTCCAACTCAATTAGTAATACGAAATTATTCCCCAATTTTACAAAAATATTTAAAAGATAATTGTGCAAGCCTAACACGATAACTGAAATTTGAAGTCTGTGTGAAATTTTGGAATCCAAGGGGACTATCTGCAGTAGCACAACAGCCACCACTTCTCTCTCCTCTTCATAGAGTAGGATAAGAAAAAAATGTAAAATGTACTCTGTGACCTGAAAGAAAAATGCCATCTAACTGGGAATGCAGAACAACATAGGCAATATAAAAATTATTTCTGCCACTCTCTCCACTGCCCCCCAAAATACCCTTCTAATATTCTTAACCTCTTTACAACCACTGCATTTATATCCACATTTTCTCAAACTCTCTCTGCCATGTCTGCACTTTGAGGCAAAATGATTCCAAATGCCAGTGAATTTGGATTCTATTTCTCTTACTAAACTCTCCTTATTTCCTTCATGCCACCTGCTCATTCCAGTTTTTTCATCCTGATCTCCAAATACCCAAAGCTGTATGTAGGTCCATTACCTTCTAAAGTTCTGGATCTTATGGTCAGACATTCAAAATCTTTCTCATGAATAGCCTAGCATTCTTGTTTCTTTCATACTCCACATGTTTACTTCTGATTCTTAGTTTGTTATGTGTTGCCAAAGAAAGTCTCAAATCTAGGATATCATATTCCCTATAAATTCATGATTTTCACCTTCATTTTTGTATTGACAGCTGCTCAGTAATCCTTTCATTCACATTTTATGGATTTCTTATGGCATTATCCACAGCTTCTATTCCAAAACTTTTCCATACTCCTTTGAACAATCTCTGTAAATTGCTTGACCTGAAATATTTCCCCCTTTGTTATTTGCTAACAGAAACCCCTTTTTATTCAGGAAGCAAAATGCTCAGCCCCAGAATAAAAATTGTGATTATTCTAAGCCAGTCATGCTAATCTCATTTTCTTTGCTCATTTATGGTCATTTATTGACCAGTATTGGTCAATGAGATTAGGGGATATTTGCTAGTGGCTTCTGTAAAACATTAGATATGTGTGTGTGTGTGTGTGTATTTATATATGGTGTGTATATTTATATATAAAATAGCCATATGTAATATCTATCTATATTCAGGAGAAAATGTGTTTCTTTTCTATCTTTTTTCTCCCTTCTTTGGAGAGGTCATGTGAAATCTTGACGCAATACCCATCTTACCACTTTCAGAAGAAGATGGAGAAGATTTTGAAAATGACATACCTGTATCCTAACATTTATTGAGCTCCTCAAGTCATCCTGGAACTGCCTGTTTCTAGGTTTCTAATATATGAGATAGTCAGTTGCCTGTAAATTACTCTTAGTTGGCAATTATGCTACTTGTGAGCCAAAATATCCTAAGGGATCAACTTCTTAAGCCCCAAACCTTATTACTGCCTCTTGATATCAGCAGATGTCACTGCTTCCTACTTTACTAACTATCCTGCAAGGGCACAGCTAGATCACCACCCATTCTTTTCTCCATTTCTTCTATTTAATAGAATGAAGCTCTCTTTCTTGGCAAAATTAACTCATTTATCTACCCGTTGGAGTCCCTCAGCTTATCCCTGCTCTAGGACATTGCTCCATCAAGCCTCTGTTTCACATGAGCCTTCATTTCTTTTTTGTTTGTTTGTTTTTCTTGCCTCCTCCTCACCATATTGGTGACAGAGGGATCCCCACTGTAGGGTTATGGAGATGGCCAAACACATGAAACCTGACGCTGTACAGGTTCATTTGACAACAATTTGTTAGTCACATGTACTCACAGACCAGAGGAGGACACCACTTGTGACGCATGGTCACGTGGGGTTTGCATTCCGAAAATAGTGAACCAGAGGCTGCGTAACAAGGGCATGAGGGGAATCCTGGTACCCATAAGAGGACGTGACTTGTTTGTTTGAATAGTTCTGTGGGCTGGCAGGGAACTGAAGCCTGCTACTTAGGGATAAGGAGGTCTGTGCCTGGTCCCCATGATAAGGAGGGTTGTTTGGCTAAGGGAGCTTATCGAAAACAGAAATGTGAACATATTGTTCACATAACAATAAACTTAACACCTAAACATAAACTTAAATATACTATTGATATATTTTTAAGACTTGTTTTCTTTTAATTTTGTGAATACTTTTCATTTAAGCGTGTACATCTACAGTGTATTACTCATGATTGTATTGTCTTTACTCAAAGACCAAATTTTAGATACTTATTTGTTTCTGATGGTATGCCCTTGTTATATTTTTGATGACTATTCTTATGGCTAGATATTTGCACATATAAGTGATTTTTTTCCTTTGAATTAATGCTAGGAAGTAGAATGTAAGCATTAGCTACATGTTAATTGTCATATAAAAAGTTCATCTTAATTTATACCCTCAAAAATGTACTAGAGTGCACATCCAATACTTTTGATAACACCAAGCTTTATACTATTTTAATTTACTTCAGTGTGATAAGTAAGAAAACTGTCACTCTTGTTTAAATCTTTGTCTCTCCATATGTTTATTGGCTATTTATATTTCTTCTTTCATAAACCAGGGATTAATATTATTTCTCATTTTCCTGTGTATATGTTCATATCATTTTCTGACTGAATATTTATAGGATATTTTTATTCTAGAAATAATTTTTAAAATTTCCTGTGTCTAGTGACAAATATATTGTTGGAGTGGGTACTTTTTCATTAAAATTATCTAGTTTTTATTTAGGAGCCCTCTGCATCTAAATATCAAAGTTTTCTTATCTTAGGGCAATTTTCCTCCCTTTTCTTTACTGTCTTCTCCTCAATTCATTTTTTAAAAAATTCCTATTATGACTACATTTGACCTCCCTATTCTGTTATCTACATTTCTGACCATTTCTCTCTTCACTTTTATGTCTTAATAGTCTTACTCTGATTTTTCTAAGTAACATTAAAATGTCCTCTAATTTTTAAGTTTCATTTTAAGCACACTGCCTCATTTGTACTTTCTTTTGTTTAACAATCAAGTTTTGTTTAATTTCTATTCTGTCATGAGTTTCTTTCTTTTTCTAATTTCACAGATGAAATATCTGCTCAGGTTTCTTTGAAAGTTTAATTAAAGATATCCTGAAGTTTTCTTCTGCTTCTTTCAGTAGCTGTGTTCCATAAGATATATTCACTTACTGATTTCTCCTCTATAGTGATGCTTCTGTTTATTAATCTAATACAAAGAGACCATATTTTTCTATTTTAGAGAGTTGAAATGGATGCTCTTGGATAATGTTTAGGCCCCTGTTTAAGTCACTGATAACCTATAGGAGGTGGAAAAATTTATATTTATTAGAGTTTAACCTTGCCAGGCCATATATCCAAGACCATTGCTGAAAATAGAGGGCTGTATCTCATGAAGGCAGGTTTGCTTATGTGTTAAATAGTTGCCCTTTACAAGGCTGTTGTGGCAGCCTAATTATGTCTTAGCCCATGACCCCCCTCTTTTGCTAATCCCAACACTGGCCAGTAGAATATTACCCCCATTTCATTTAGCTTGTTCTTTACTCAGCAACTCAAAGGTGTGACTTTAAAAAGGGAGTCTTTACCTCCCCCAAAATATCAGTAGGATAGAAAGTAGGCTTTTGCCAATTCCCCCGGAGACTTCTTCCCTTTCAGTGTCTTGTTTTCTACACCAGAAGATGTTATTATAGTTCTGCTGGGTAGTGAGTGCTGTGTTCCTAAAACAGACTTATTCTATTATGTGGTAAACAGCAGGTCACTCAGTAATTCCCTCAGTTCTGTCTCAAGCAGGTATATGTCAGATATTTTTCTTCAATATTATTCAAAGTGTTGGTGTATTTTTATTTCTTATGATTATTTAAAACAAACTTTGATAGGGATGATGAAGGATGATTCTCTTCAGTTTGTATTAAATATTTTAAATGGATAGTTGGTACTCTTTTCTCATAATTTTTTAAAATCAATAACTCATTATTAAGTCCTTAAATCCACTTACTGCCTAGAAATAGACAACTAAAAGTTCTGGTTATATTAATTAGTCTTAATTAATAAGTTCTTATTTTTTCTTACTCCCTGTATCAGTCAGGATAAGCTATCTGTATGCTACAGTAACAAACAATCCCACCACCTATGTCTTTAAACAAACGAGATGTATTTCTTGCCCATACTGCATGCCCTTTGTGGGTTGGCAGGGGGCTCTGATGCTCATACACTATGTCCTAATTCTTTGTCCCAAGCTAATGAAGCATCCATTATCTGAACCTTCCGTCAAGGCAAAGGAAACAAAAGGAAGCATCGGGAAGTTCTCATTGACAGAGCTTTCAATGGAAAATAATATGTATCACTTTCAGTCACATTTCATTAGCAAAACAAGTCAGGAAAACACAACCTTTAATGTACCACGAAGAAGAGAGAGCTAGAATATTTATGGACAGTTTTAATAACTACCACATTTCCTATCATTTTTAACTTCTAATACTATTGCCAACCCAAACTTCTAAAATTTCCTCTTTGTTTTCCATGACACGAAATCCCTAGCTCTCTGTTTATCATATTTTCCTCCAACTTCTTCTCTTTTTGCAATGACCTAAGTGTAGTTGATCCTTAAATTTCTGTCCTTGTTCATTTTCCATTTTATCTCTTTTGTCTGTCCTTGAGTGACCCTATAGTAACATTAGATACATATTATCAACCCAGTCTTTCATCATTCATTTACCAGGCATTTATTGCCAGTCTTGTATGTGCTATGGGACATAATCAAGATAAAAGCCCTATCTTCAGGGAAGTCACAGATTAGTTGGAATGGCAAAACTCAAACAGTTTTTGGTAAAAAATGTGCTGCATGTTTTAGTAGATTTGTGGTATATGTGATAGTAGAACTTATGATTCTAATGAGTAAGATAACTAAGTAATTTGAAATCTGACAACATTCAAAGTTATTCTTATAAAATTACCCTTAAAATATGAATAATAACAGCTAAATCTCTGAAATTCTTAATGACATCTTTTACTTAATCATTTTCAGGTAAAATTTGTTGTTTGAATATTTACATGAAAGAACTCTGGAGGAAAACTATCATGAAAAGGAAGTTTAAAAGTCATGCCATTTTAAATTTAA
The DNA here is from genome assembly GCF_963455315.2 of Globicephala melas. Taxonomy (NCBI): domain Eukaryota; kingdom Metazoa; phylum Chordata; class Mammalia; order Artiodactyla; family Delphinidae; genus Globicephala; species Globicephala melas. The sequence continues at coordinate 101,499,222 of NC_083319.1, forward strand.
TACTTCCTGTGGATTATTCCTGGTTGTGAAAACACTACTAATCTGGAAATTTGAAATGACAAATGCCAAGGTTTTTTTTTTTTTCATTTTCTCTAAAATGATTAGAAAGTATAAGAAATGGTTTTGACTACTTGAAAGTCAAACTCTACCTCTTGATCTCTGCGTCAAGCAAAACACTACACAAAGTAGTGCCTGAAAAATATTTATGAGATGAAATGAAATTGATTTATTCTCTATCTTAGGAAAATTTGGTTTTTTCACCCTACTTATTACTTGGAAGTTAAAAGAATCCAAATGGAATATAAAGATTAATAAAACAATAAAATAAGGGCTATTAGAGAAGAATGAGATTGGAGACTTAAATCTACCACTGTCTGTGCATGAGCAAGTTACCTTACCTTACTGTGGTTTGGTTTTCTAGCTTTGAAGCTTGAGGAATCAATGATTTTGAATTGGAATGGGATGGTGATAAGAACAAGTCTAAGGTAGTATCACTTTCCCTTTTTTACCTTTGAATTTATGTGTATTTGAGCTGTTCAAAGAATCTAACACCCTCAAAACCCTAACCTCCAATGCCAAAATCTGTATTATATATTATTTTGAGAGTCGACATGATGTACAATTTTTATAGGTAGCTTATGGAAGTCAGTCTGCACCCATCTTAGAAAAGTAGACATCTGAGGTAAGTGTCCAAATTAATAAGGTAAAAACAAATATTTTCCCATAGAACCCAATAAATCACTGGCATTTCTCAAATTTAGTATAATGGGGACCTGAGAAAGAGGTAAGTAAGAGAGAAAGAAGTATCGTTTAATTACTTTCCATTTCAGGACCTGCAGAGTCTCTGAATTGTATATTTTTATAAAATGAAAATCAGTTACTTGCAATCATATTAGTTCCCTAATACCTTGGAGAAACCCTTTATATAACAGATGTGTGTTAAGATCATTTGAACTATTAAGGAAGCCATACTCAAGCATCATTTAAAATTTAAAGAAAACAGTAGGGATTTGATGAAAAAAGATGACCCTGAAGGGTGAGTCTGTTGGGTTTAAACCTGTAAAGGGACAGTCAGCCTCAAACATGAGGGTGAGTGAACGTCCACATCGTAACTCAGAAGTTAAAGGCACGTGTTTAGTATTTGGAGAAAATGTGAGACTTTTCATTAGCAGGTGAGACCCTAAATGACTCTGCAGGAAGAAAGCGTCCTAATTGTGAATTACACATCAGCCATTGCAGATGCTCTCAGTGGAGACTTTCACTATAGCAATCTTCTCAGTAGATGACTAAGCCAGACCTAACTGTCTCTGTTAATTAAATGCTCTGTCATGATGTTTCTTTACTAAACCATGTTGGAGCATTTAATTAACACATTAAAGTGTGCAATATTTTCTCTTTTTTTCATAAATTTGTTTATTTATTTAATTTATTTTGGGCCGTGTTGGGTCTTTGTTTCTGCTCGCAGGCTTTCTCTAGTTGCGGCGAGCAGGGGCTACTCTTCGTTGCGGTATGCAGGCTTTTCATTGCAGTGGCTTCTCTTGTTGCGGAGCACGGGCTCTAGGCATGCGGGCTTCAGTAGTTGTGGTGCGCGGGCTCAGTAGTTGTGGCTCGCGGGCTCTAGAGAGCAGGCTTAGTAGTTGTAGTGCGTGGGCTTAGTTGCTCCGTGGCAAATGGGATCTTCCCAGACCAGGGCTCGAACCCACGTCCTGTGCATTGGCAGGCAGATTCTTAACCTCTGTGCCACCTGGGAAGCCCTGTAATAATATTTTCTTATGTGGGACAAGAGGTTAGCTTTTTTTAATACAAGTTGAATTTTTTTCTTTACCCCTTTTTTCATTTTTTTGGCAGAAAATGGATAAAAGATGCATGATTTCCAATACAAATCTGAGTACATTCACTTGAGGAATAAAAGTATAATGGATTATTTATGCTATATTGTTTTCATGATGTGCTTTAGATCAGTACATTCAACTTGTCACCTTTAACTACACTTACAAAGTTGAAAATAATTCTGTTTTGGTTCCCTCCTTGGCTGTGGAGAGCATGAGTTCTTTCCTAGTAGAGCTTATGAGTCTTTCCATTAGATATATTTGAGTTTGGGACTCTGACTTCTCAGCTTATTGTTTCTAAGGAAATGGCTTGGAAAGGTCACACATCAGTTTTTTAGAGTAAAAATAATGAATGGGCATTTGAAATGAATAAGAATTAGTTCTCACCCTCTGCCCCACCTAGGCCACGTGTTTGCCTTGTGCCTCATTTCCCACAACTGGAAGCTCCCAGCTGAATAATCACATCCAAACATGCTGAGCTAATTGAAGAAAGGTGCTATATAAACACGAGGTACTATTATTATGGTCATTTTCCCAGACCTTGGGCTTCCCCACCCACTTCCTCTAAACGTACAATGAGGTGGAAGGCATTGCTTCCTCCAACTAGATGCAGAGTTTGAGAGCAATGCCTTTGGTGCCCTCAAGTGGTTGCCTCTAGAAGACATCTGCTGTGGAGCTGAAGTTCATGGCATAGAAACGATGCCCTAGGACTCGCCAGTTTAGAGGGGGAAATATATATGAGAAAAGCATATAAGGCTTCTTAGGTTAATATTTTTCAAACAAAATTATTTACACGTATTAAAATGCCCGGCAGTCTTCACTATATTTCTTTATTTATTTTTATTTTTTAACATCTTTATTGGAGGATAATTGCTTTACAATGGTGTGTTAGTTTCTGCTTTATAACAAAGTGAATCAGCTATACATATATCCCCATAACTCCTACCTCTTGTGTCTCCCTCCCTCCCACCCACCCTATCCCACCCCTCTAGATGCTCACAAAGCACCGAGCTGATCTCCCTGTGCTATGCAGCTCCTTCCCACCAGCTATCTGTTTTACAATTGGTAGTGTATATAAGTCCATGCCGCTCTCTCACTTCATCCCAGCTTACCGTTCCCACAGCCCTGTGTCCTCAAGTACACTTTCTACGTCTGCGTCTTTATTCCTGTGCTGCCCTTAGGTTCTTCAGAACCTTTTTATTTTAGATTCAAAATATATGTGTTAGCATATGGTATTTCTTTTTCTCTTTGACTTACTTCACTGTGTATGACAGACTCTAGGTCCATCCACCTCACTACAAATAACAATTATGTTTCTTTTTATGGCTGAGTAATACCCATTGTATATATGTGCCACACCTTCTTTATCCATTAATCTCTCAGTGGACACTTAGGTTGCTTGCATGTCCTGGCTATTGTAAATAGAGCTGCAATGAACATTGTGATACATGACTCTTTTTGAATTATGATTTTCTCAGGGTATATGCCCAGTAGTGGAATTGCGGTGTCACATGGTAGTTCTATTTTTAGTTTTTTAAGGAACCTCCATACTGTTCTCCATAGTGGCTGTATCAATTTACATTCGCAACAACACTGTAAGAGGTTTCCCTTTTCTCCACACCCTCTCCAGCATTTATTGTTTGTAGATATTTTGATAGCCATTCTGACTGGTGTGAGGTGATACCTCATTGTAGTTTTGACTCGCATTTCTCTAATGATTAGTGATGTTGAGCATTCTTTCACGTGTTTGTTGGCAGTCTGTATATCTTCTTTGGAGAAATGTCTATTTAGGTTTTCTGCCCATTTTTGGATTGGGTTGTTTGTTTTTGTGATATTGAGCTGCATGACCTGCTTGTAAATTTTGGAGATTATTCCTTTGTCAGTTGCTTCATTTGCAAATATTTTCTCCCATTCTGAAGGTTGTCATTTCATCTTGTTTGGCTTCCTTTGCTGTGCAAAAGCCTTTAAGTTTCATTAGGTCCCATTTGTTTATTTTTGTTTTTATTTCCATTTCTTTAGGAAGTGGGTCAAAAAGGATCTTGCTGTGATTGATGTCATAGAGTGTTCTGCCTATGTTTTCCTCTAAGAGTTTGATAGTGTCTGGCCTAACATTTAGGTCTTTAATCCATTTTGAGTTTATTTTTGTGTATGGTGTTAGGGAGTGTTCTAATTTCATTCTTTTACATGTAGCTGTCCAGTTTTCCTAGCACCACTTATTGAAGAGGATGTCTTTTCTCCATTTTATATTCTTGCCTCCTTTATCAAAAATAAGGTGACCATATGTGCATGGGTTTATCTCTGGGCTTTCTATCCTGTTCCATTGATCTATATTTCTGTTTTTGTGCCAGTGCCATATTACCTTGATTACTGTTGTTTTGTAATATAGTCTAAAGTCAGGGAGCCTGATTCCTCCAGCTCCATTTTTCTTTCTCAAGATTACTTTGGCTACTCAGGGACTTCTGTGTTTCCATACAAATTGTGAAATTGTTTGTTCTACTTCTGTGGAAAATGCCATTGGTAGTTTGATAGGGATTGCATTGAATCTGTAGATTGCTTTGGGTAGTATAGTCATTTTCACAATATTGATTTTTCCAATCCAAGAACATGGTACATCTCTCCATCTGTTGGTATCATCTTTAATTTCTTTCATCAGTGTCTTATACTTTTCTGCATACAGGTCTTTTGTCTCCTTAGGTAGGTTTATTCCTAGGTATTTTATTCTTTTTGTTGCAGTGATAAATGAGAGTGTTCCCTTAATTTCTCTTTCAGATTTTTCATCATTACTGTATAGGAATGCAAGAGATTTCTGTGCATTAATTTTGTATCCTGCTACTTTACAAAATTCATTGATTACCTCTGGTAGTTTTCTGGTAGAGTCTTTAGGATTCTCTATGTATAGTATCATTTCATCTGCAAACAGTGACAGCTTTGCTTCTTCTTTTACGATTTGGATTCCTTTTATTTCTTTTTCTTCTCTGATTGCTTTGGCTAAGGCTTCCAAAATTTTATTGAATAGCAGTGGTGAGAGTGGGCAACCTTGTCTTGTTCCTGATCTTAGTGGAAATGGTTTCAGTTTTCACCATTGAGAATGATGTTGACTGTGGGTTTTTCATATATGGTCTTTATTATGTTGAGGGAAGTTCCTTCTGTGCGTACTTTCTGGAGGGTTTTTATCATAAATGAGTGTTGGATTTTGTTGAAAGCTTTTCCATCAACCGTTGAGATGATCATATGGTTTTTATCCTTCAGTTTGTTACTATGCTTTATCACATTGATTGATTTGCATATATTGAAGAATCCTTGCATTCTTGGGTTAAACCCCACTTGATCATGGTGTATGATCCTTTTAATTTGCTGTTAGATTCTGTTTGCTATTATTTTGTTGAGGAATTTTGCATCTATGTTCATCAGTAATTGGTCTGTAGTTTTCTTTCTTTGTGACATCTTTGTCTGGTTTTGGTATCAGGGTGATGGTGGTCATGTAGAATGAGTTTGGGAGTGTTCCTTCCTCTGCTATATTTTGGAAGAGTTTGAGAAGAATAGGTGTTAGCTCTTCTCTAAATATCTGATAGAATTCGCCTGTGAAGCCATCTGGTCCTGGGCTTTTGTTTGTTGGAAGATTTTTAATCACAGTCTCAACTTCAGTGCTGTGATTGGTCTGTTTATATTTTCTATTTCTTCCTGGTTCAGCCTCAGAACGTTGTGCTTTTCTAAGAATTTGTCCATTTCTTCCAGGTTGTCCATTTTATTGGCATATAGTTGCTTGTAGTAATCTCTCTTGATCCTTTGTATTTCTGCAGTGTCAGTTGTTACTTCTCCTTTTTCATTTCTAATTCTATTGATTTGAGTCTTCTCCCTTTTTTTCTTGATTAGTCTGGCTAATGGTTTATTAATTTTGTTTATCTTCTCAAAGAACCAGCTTTTAGTCTCATTGATCTTTGCTATTGTTTCCTTCATTTCTTTTTCATTGATTTCTGATCTGATCTTTATGATTTCTTTCCTTCAGCTAACTTTGGGGTTTTTGTTGTTCTTCTTTTTTCTCTAATTGCTTTAGGTGTAAGCTTAGGTTGTTTATTTGAGATGTTCCTTGAGGTAGGATTGTATTACTATAAACTTCCCTCTTAGAGATGCTTTTGCTGCATCCCATAGGTTTTGGGCCATCGTGTTCTCATTGTCATTTGTCTCTAGGTATTTTTTCATTTCATCTTTGATTTCTTCAGTGATCTCTTAGTTACTATTAGTGTATTGTTTAGCCTCCATGTTTTTGTAATTTTTAGAGTTTTTTTCCTTTAATTGATATCTAGTCTCATAGCATTGTGGTCAGAAAAGATACTTGATAAGATTTCAATTTTCTTAAATTTACCAAGGCTCAATTTGTGACCCAAGATATGTTCTATCCTGGAGAATGTTTCATGAGCACTTGAGAAGAAAGTGTATTCTGTTGTTTTTGGATGGAATGTCCTATAAATATCAATTAAGTCCATCTTGCTTAATGTATCATTTAAAGCTTGTGTTTCCTTATTTATTTTCATTTTGGAGAAAGTGGGGTGTTAAAAGTCCCCTAGTATGATTGTGTTACTGTCGATTTCCCCTTTTATGGCTGTTAGCATTTGCCTTATGTATTGAGGTGCTCCTATGTTGGGTGCATAAATATTTACAATTGTTATATCTTCTTCTTGGATCGATCCCTTGATCATTATATAGTGTCCTTCTTTGTCTCTTGTAATAGTTTTGATTTTAGTCTTTATTTTAAAGTCTACTTTGTCTGATATGAGAATTGTTACTCCAGCTTTCTTTTGATTTACATTTGCACGGAATATCTTTTTCTGTCCCCTCACTTTCAGTCTGTATGTGTCCCTATGTCTGAAGTGGGTCTCTTGTAGACAGCGTATGTATGGGTCTTGCTTTTGTATCCGTTCAGCAAGGCTGCGTCTTTTGGTTGGAGCATTTAATCCAATCACGTTTAAGGTAATTATCCACATGTATGTTCCTATTACCATTTTCTTAACTGTTTTGGGTTTGTTATGTAGGTCTTTCCCTTCTCCTGTGTTTCCTGCCTAGAGAACTTCCTTTAGCATTTGTTGTAAAGCTGGTATGGTGGTACTGAATTTTCTTAGCTTTTGCTTGTCTGTAAAGGTTTTAATTTCTCCATCGAGTCTGAATGAGATCCTTGCTGGGTAGAGTAATCTTGGTTGTAGGTTTTTCCCTTTCATCATTTTAAATATGTCCTGCCACTCCCTTCTGGCTTGCAGAGTTTCTGCTGAAATATCCACTGTTAACCTTATGGGGATTCTCTTGTATGTTACTTGTTGTTTTTCCGTTGCTGCTTTTAATATTTTTTTCTTGTGTTTAATTTTTGACAGTTTGATTAATATGTGTCTTGGCATGTTTCTCCTTGCATTTACCCTGTAATGGGACTCTCTGCGCTTCCTGGGCTTGATTAACCATTTCCTTTCCCATATTAGGGAAGTTTTCAACTATAATCTCTTCAAATATTTTCTCAGTTCCTTTCTTTTCTCTTCTTCTTCTGGGACCCCTATAATTCGAATGTTGGTGTGTTTAATGTTGTCCCAGAGGTCTCTGAGACTGTCCTCAATTCTTTTCATTCTTTTTTTTAAATTCTTCTCTGCAGTAGTTATTTCCACTATTTTATCTTCCTGGTCACTTATCCGTTCTTCTGCCTCAGTTATTCTGCTATTAATTCCTTCTAGAGAATTTTTAATATCATTTATTGAGTTGTTCGTCATTATTTGTTTGCTCTTTAGTTCTTCTAGGTCCTTGTTAAACGTTTCTTGTGTTTTCTCCATTCTATTTCCAATATTTTGGGTCATCTTTACTATCATTATTCTGAATTCTTTTTCAGGTAGACTGCCTATTTCCTCTTCATTTGTTAGGTCTGGTGGGTTTTTACCTTGCTCCTTCATCTGCTGTGTGTTTCTCTGTCTTCTCATTTTTCTTAACTTACTGTGTTTGGGGTTTCCTTCTTGCAGGCTGCAGGTTCATGTTTCCCGTTGTTTTTGGTGTCTGCCCCCAGTGGTTCAGTGGGTTTGGTTCAGTGGGTTGTGTCAGCTTCCTGGTGGAGGGGACTAGTGCCTGTGTTCTGGTGGATGAGGCTGGATCTTGTCTTTCTGGTGGGCAGGACCACATCCGTTGGTGTGTTTTGGGGTGTCTTTGACCTTATTATGATTTTAGGCAGCCTTTCTACTAATGGGTGGGGTTATGTTTCTGTCTTGCTAGTTGTTTGGCATGGGGTGTCCAGTGCTGGAGCTTGTTGGTCGTTGAGTGGAACTGGGTCTTATCGTTGAGCTGGAGATCTCTGGAAGAGCTTTTGCCATTTGATATTACGTGGAGCCGGGAGGTCTCTGGTGGACCAATATCCTGAACTTGGCTGTCCCACCTCAGAGTCACAGGCCTGACACCCAGCCAGATCAGCAAGACCCTGTCAGCCACACGGCTCAGAAAAAAAGGGAGAAAAAAAAGAAAAATAATAAAATAAAGTTATTAAAATAAAAAATTAAGAATAAAAAATTTAGGGCTTCTCTGGTGGCGCAGTGGTTGAGAGTCCGCCTGCCGATGCAGGGGACGCGGGTTCGTGCCCCGGTCCAGGAAGATCCCACATACCGCAGAGCAGCTGGGCCCGTCAGCCATGGCCGCTGAGCTCGCGCGTCCGGAGCCTGTGCTCCGCAAGGGGAGAGGCCACAGCAGTGAGAGGCCCGCATACCGCAAAAAAAAACAAAAAAAAAAACAAAAAAAAAGAATAAAAAATTTAGAAGTAATAGAAAAAGAAAAAAAAGAAAGAAAGAAGAGAGCAACCAAACCAAAAAACAAATCCACCAATGATAACAAGTGCTAAAAACTAAACTAAAAAAAAAAAAAAAATGGACAGACACAACCCTAGGACAAATGGTAAAAAGCAAAGCTATACAGACGGAATCACACAAAGAAGCATACACATACACATTCACAAAAAGAGGAAAAGGGGAAAATATATATATATTGTTGCTCCCAACATCCACCTCCTTAATTTGGGATGATTCGTTGTCTATTCATGTATTCCACAGATGCAGCGTACATGAAGTTGATTGTGGAGCTTTAATGCACTGCTTCTGAGGCTGCTGGGAGAGATTTCCCTTTCTCTTCTTTGTTCGCACAGCTCCTGGGGTTCAGCTTTGGATTTGGCCCCGCCTCTGCATGTAGGTCGTCGGAGGGCTTCTGTTCTTCGCTCAGACAGGACGGGGTTAAAGGAGCCGCTGACTCGGGGGCTCTGGCTCACTCAGGCCGGGGGGTGGGAGGGGTACGGATGCGGGGCGAGCCTGCGGCAGCAGAGGCGTCATGACATTGCACCAGCCTGAGGCACGCCATGCGTTCTCCCGGGGAAGTTGTCCCTGGATCACGAGACCCTGGCAGTGGCGGGCTGCACAGGCTCCCGGGAGGGGAGGTGTGGACAGTGACCTGTGCTCGCACACAGGCTTCCTGTGGCGGCAGCAGCAGCCTGAGCGTTTCCTGCCCGTCTCTGGGGTCTGCGCTGATAGCCGCGGCTCGCTCCCGTCTCTGGAGCTCGTTTAGGCGGTGCTCTGAATCCCTTCTCCTCACGCACCCTGAAACAATGGTCTCTTGCCTCTTCAGCAGCTCCAGACTTTTTCCCGGACTTTCTCCCGTCTAGCCATGGCGCACTAGCGCCCTGCAGGCTGTGTTCACGCAGCCAACCCCAGTCCTCTCCCTGTGATCCGAATTCCGAAGCCTGAGCCTCAGCTCGCAGCCCTGCCCGCCCCGGCGGGTGAGCAGACAAGCATCTCGGGCTGGTGAGTGCTGGTCGGCCCCATCCTCTGTGCGGGAATCTCGCCGCTTTGCCCTCCACACCCCTGTTGCTGCACTCTCCTCCGCGGCTCCGAAGCTTCCCCCCTCTGCCACCCACAGTCTCCGCCCATGAAGGGCCTTCCCAGTGTGTGGAACTCTTTCCTCCTTCACAGCTCCCTCCCACTGGTGCAGGTCCCATCCCTATTCTTTTGTCTCTGTTTTTTCCTTTTTCTTTTGCCCTACGCAGGTACGTGGGGGGTTTCTTGCCTTTTGGGGAGTCTGAGGTCTTCTGCCAGCGTTCAGTAGGTGTTCCGTAGGAGCTGTTCCACATGTAGATGTATTTCTGATGTATTTGTGGGGAGGAAGGTGATCTCCACGTCTTACTCTTTCGCCATCTTGAAGGTCTCTCCTCAGTCTTCACTATATTTAAAAATAATATTAGTATCTTCTGAGTGGCAAAGTATAGCCACAATAAATTTTTTTCTTAATAATCTAATCACTCAACAGGTTGTTGGGACAAATCTCTCTGTCCCTACACTGAAAGCTGCATTGTGGATACATGAGGGCTTATGGAGGTACTGAGCAGACAATTGGTTCTTCATAAATGTTTCCTGAATCTTTCTCTTGTTTCAAGTCAGCCACTATCAAGCTGGGTGAGGTCAGATAGTTACCTGTCCTAGTTGACCTATAATTTCTTTATTCTTAAAAGATAAGCACTTAACCAAATGAGTGGTTTTTAAAGTTATCTATTGGTTTGATCCTCTGATCCTCTTTTTATAAAAGACATATTCCATACAACTTCAAAATGTCAAATAAATGGGAGTGGGACTATTCTGGCTTAGGCTGTGTTGAAGAGGCTGACTTTTACCTGTTTAGTCTTCTTTTCTTTTTATCCTCACCCCACCCCCAAAGGCCTTGATACACCTTAGAGAATCCCAGAGCTCCAGAGAACACAGTTATAAAATCATAGTACTAATTATCATTATTATTTAAGCTCCAATTTAAAAACTTGTTTCAAAATATTATTTAGTTAATTGCCTTACAGGTTCCTACAATTTTAATTTTTCTATTGTTCTGTAATAAAACTTTTTTTTCACTTCAGTCATCAACATGTGCACAAAGGCAGTAAAGTAGAAAAGATGAATTTTCAAGGTTCATATCTATCCTCATGCTTTGGAGACTTTATGAATCTATAAACAATTCTATTTAATCACACACACTTGAGTATCAGAAACTCAACTTGATGTTGGGTTTTGTAAGGATAAAGAAACTGGTTGAGATATCTAATTGACAAAACTTTTGAAAACTATAAAGTACTGTATCATAACTAATTGAATAACACTAAAATATATATGAGTGTTGAAATTCATGTGATAAAGTTGTCTGAATTTTATTGCTGTTCAGAGGAAAGGGAGGCCAGTATATTTTGCAGGAGTCAGAAAAAGGACAAAGTGAGGGCTTCCCTGGTGGCGCAGTGGTTGAGAGTCCGCCTGCCGATGCAGGGGACACGGGTTCGTGCCCCGGTCCGGGAAGATCCCACATGCCACGGAGCGGCTGGGCCCGTGAGCCATGGCTGCTGAGCCTGCGCGTCTGGAGCCTGTGCTCCGCAGTGGGAGAGGCCACAACAGTGAGAGGCCCGCATACCACAAAAAAAAAGAAAAAGGGCAAAGTGAGATGAGCTGAGTCTAGAAGAAAGCAAGACTTTGGAGAGACAGAAGCATCAGAGGTTGATGAGGTTCTTATACAAGTTTGGTGGCAGGACTGAATGCATGGAACCCAGCTTCGTGAGGCTGTGTGGTACACAGGAGGACCAAGAGCTGGGGTCAACAGCTCTGCTGCTGGACCCTGACTTTCCTCCTTAGTCAATGAAAGAATGTTTGTGAAGACACAAACAATATTTGGCACTTAAAACCATTCATTTTTTTCTTCTCTCTTAGAGGGGGATATGAGGAAAAAATTAATCCACTCTGCTCCCACCTATATATTATTTTGACCGTGTAAAAATATTGGAAGAGTACAATATATTTATGGTATAAGTGCATAACTTATACTTTGAAATGTGTTTAAGTTTTGACCTTTAAGCAGAGAATTCATTTTTCATATGTAGATTGGTGATGTTAAGAATTGGTATAATATCTTCAAACATGAATATGTATGGTTCTGTGAAATATTTCTTACTGGCAGATAGTCATGCGTAAGGAACTCTGCCTGGTAGGTCAGTGCTGCCCAAAACAGATGGCACAAGTCATGGGGTATCAGCTGTTCTAAGAAGTGGGATATGTTATGTTGGAAATCTAGCTTTTCACATATGAGAGGTGGAATACGACTATAACGAAGGGTGAAATGTCATTTTTAAGGAACAAGCCCCAGATAGATAAGGTAGGATCAACTACTACCATGTTACCTCTTACCATGTCTATCTGGGCCTTGTTCCTTAAAAATGACATTTCATCCTTCATTTGATGATTTTATAAATCATCGTAGATCCTATTTGGTGAAGGAACAATAAAAATCTGCCCCTCCATAGAAGTTGGTGGTGTTTCTCCTCTTAAATTGCTATTATTTTTCTTTTTGCACCCTGGCTCATGGGCTTTCTGGCCCTGAAACAGGTTGAAGCAAAAACAGGAAAACATCATTTCTCCTACTCTGTTTCCTGCCAAGTCAGCACTAGGAAGTGTTAAAGGACCTGGAGGTGTAGACTCAGGTCAGTTCCTGAAATCTTCCTAAATCAGTCTGGTTCATTCCCTGAGAAGGAGACTTACTGTTAATAAGATTGTGACTCCCACCAAGAAAGAACATTGATAGAAAGTCAGTTAACATATTTTATCACATTTATAGGCCGAATGGAAGAAAAATATGATACTCTCAAACAATGCTGGAAAGCTGTTTGAAAAAAGAAACTCAACATCTGTTCACCAATGAAAAATATTTTAGGACACTTGGAATCAAAAGATGTATAATACTAGAATAAATAGGCAATATGTTTTCTAGGGAAAATAATATATAAATAATGGAAAAGAGGACAAAGAATTATTATTATATGTACATGATGCACCAACCAGGAAAATGAACAAATTACTTTGACAACTATTTAGAACCAAGAGATTTTAAGTGCATGATTATAATATTTACATATGAAAATTATTAGATGTTCTCTTTATAGCAATAACAAGTTATAATGTGAATGGGATATATTCCACTTACAATATCAAGAAAAATGAAAACATCATGAATAAAACATACCAAGAAATGTTTTAGAAAAAATTTTGAAGGACATAGTAATAGAAAATGATTTAATGTAGATATAATCTATTGTGTTACTGAAACTTGCAAAGTTTATTTCTTCAGCTGTGGCAGCCTTGGGGTGCAAGAGGTAAGAGATTATAACTATGCTAATATTAGGAAAATTCTCTGCTTTTCAATCTATGCCCTGAGCTGAGAATTCTGGACTTTTAAGTTGTTACTCCCTATCTTTAAGTTGTCAGTCACTCTTAGGAGCCACCAGTTCACCTCCAATCCCTTGAAATTCTCATGCCCTACATATTCTTCCATGCACAGACCACTCAGACTTCCAAGCTTTGCCTGTAATGGGCCGTTTATTACATGTGATCCCAGACAGGCCATGCATGCCTCTAGCTGCCAGAATTCCAGCCCTTAATTGCACCAGGATTTTTCACTGCTCTCAGCACCAACTAGGCCAGTAATACATCCTAAATTTCACCACCTTTCTTGGTGGAATGGTTGTCAGTTGTATTAGTTTAGTTGTAAACATGAGAGTCTAACTTATAATGTTAAGAGTCCAACAAAACCTTGCTATAAGCAAAAGGTTGATGGTTTGTATAGGTAGGAAAGGATTATTAAAAGGATGGTGGTAACTGACAGAATCTCTTAAGGTGCCAGACAAATAGGTGTAGAGGTTACACAGAAAAGAATGCCTCAAATCCTACCCAGTACTCTTCTGCTACTGCTGGGACGTAGGTAGTACATATGATTAAAACTGGACACTAATGCCACTAGAATTGCTGTCACTGCAGCTCTTGGAAACTAGAAGTAGCTGCTGCCTCTGCTACTACCTATCAACACAACGTGAATTTCCAATCACGAAGGGTGTGTGATTGGAAAGGGTGTGAGGAAGGGTGTGTCTGATTGGCATGGCATAAACTGTGTCACCACAACTTGAGCTATGGAGGCTGGGAATGCAAATACTTTACATTTACAAGTCTTCTAGAGACGCAGCCTTAGCTTCTTCAGGAAAAGGAGTCCCTAAGCATAGGAAGAGGTTCTGTTTCCGGGATGCAAAAACAATGACAAATAGTAAGTAGGGGAAGTTCTTGCTCATGTATTTTCTTTCTGAAAAACATTTCTTCTCAACATTTCTATCTTATTTTTCGTTTTCAAAGGAATCATAGGGTCACATGACACATTTTGAAATAATAGAGTTCCAATTTTCATTAGAGTAGATTTAAATCAATCAGGTAACTTGAAAAAAATTTACATTTTGTGATACCCAGTATTTCCATCTAGGAATATAGCATGACTCAATTGATTTACATATTCATTTATATTTTATAACAAAGTCTGCAAATATCTTCACGTGAAGATAAATTTACTAAATTTATTCCAAGGTAGTTTTTCTGTTTCAAATGAGGTCTTCTTATGGTTTTTAAACTGGCGTTTGCCAAAATATAGAGAAGTCATTGATTAGTAAGATTGTTTTATTGAAATATACATTTAGAAAAGTATACATATCACATGAATTTTCATAAATTGAATATATCCTATAATCAGCAACTAGATCAAGAAACAAAAAATTACCAAGCTTGACGCCAAAGGCAAAAATCTTAGCATAATTTTCTTGAGCTCTATCCTTGTTGCTTATATGTATCGATAATTCATTTCCTTAGAGCTGAGTAGTATTTCATTGTATGTATATATCCCAATATATTTATTTATTCATCTGTTGATGGACATTTGAATTGTTTCTAATTTTTGATTGTTACAGATGAAACTTTTACGAACATTATGTGTAAGTTGTTGTATGGACATATGCTTTCATTTCTGTAGGATAAATATTCTGCCTTAAAAACTTACCTCAGGTTCCCATCCCCGTCTTCATAACTCAGGGAAACTACACACTGAGTCTGCCTTCTTGTGCTTTGTCACGGAAAATCTTTCTAGACTGGAGCAAATGTAAGGCTTACCTCTGTGTTTCTCATCATTCTGGGATCACTGTCTTTGAATTGCTAAATGTCCAAATTCTTGAAAACTGTTGCTTAATGAATTTTTTCCAGTTTTTTATTTGTGTCTGCTAGGAGGGTTAATGCTACTCCATCTTGGCTTGAAGCTGAAGTCCTAGTAGATTTTTTTTTTTTTAAATAAATAGCTTTACTGAGAGATACTACACATGCTATAATGTTCACTATTTCAAAGTGCAGAATAATCATTCTGTAGGTTGCCTTTTCATTTTTGAATAGTTCCCTTTGCTATGCAGAATCTTTTTACTTTTAGTTAGTCTCACTTGTTGATTTTTGCTTTGGTTGCTTTTGCTTTTGGTATCAGATTCAAAAAATCATCACCAAGACCTGTGTCAAGTAGTTTACCACCTATATTTCCTTCTAAAAGTTTTATGGTTTTAGGTCTTATAGGCAAGTCCTTAATCCATTTTGAGTTAATTTTTGTGTCTGGTGTAGGATAGTGGTTCAGTTTCATTCTTTTGCATGTGGCTGTCCAGTTTTTCCAATACTATTTATTGATGAGATTGTTCTTCCTCCATTGTATATATTCTTGCCTTCTTTGTCATAAATTAATTGACCATATCTGCGTGGGTTTATTTCTAGGCTCTCTATTTTGTTCTATTAATCTATGTTTTCATGCCAATACCATACTCTTGATTACTGTAGTTTTGTAATATAGTTTGAAATCAAGACGTATAATGCTTGCAGCTTTATTCTTCTTTCTGAAAATTGCTTTAGCTATTTGGGGTGTTTTGTGGTTCCACACAAATTCAGGATTGTTTGTTCTATTTCTGTGAAAAATGCCATTGGAATTTTGATAGGGGTTGTGTTGAATCTGTAGATAGCTTTTGGTACTGTGGACATTTTAACAATATTAATTCTTCCAATGTATGGGCATGGAATATCTTTCTATTTATTCGTGTGTTCTAATTTCTTTCACTAATGTCATAATTTTCAGTGTACTAGTCTTTCACCTTTTTGGTTAAATTTTTTCCTAGGTATTTTACTCTTTTTGATGCAATTGTAAATGGTATTTCTTTTCCTCAATTTTTCTTTCTTGTCATTATTATTACTGTATAGAAACACAACTGATTTTTGTACGATTTTGTTTTCTGCAAGTTTACTGAATTTGTGTGTTAGTTCTAACAGTTTTCTGGTGCCTTTATGGTTTTCTATATATATGATATCATGTTATCTGCAAATAATGACAGTTTTACTTCATCCTTTTTAGGATTAGGATGCCTCTTATTTATTTTCCTTTCCTTGGCTAGGACTTCCAGTACTAAGTTGAGTAAAGGTGGTAAGAGTGGGTATCCTCAGCTTGTTCTGATCTTAGAGGGAAAACGTACACCTTTTCACCATAGAGCATAATTTAATTATGGACTTGTCATATATGGCCTTTATTATGTTAGTGTCCATTCTCTCATACCCACTTTGTTGAGAGGTTTTATCATGAATGAAAGTTGATCAACATAGTCTTATATATTTCTTTGTACATTTGTTTTAAATCAGATAGGAGAAGAAAAGTGGTACAAGCAAAAATGCTCATATAAAAGAGTAAATGGATTTCATTTTATTGCTGTTTTTTATTTCTGCAGTCAATCAAATCTAGTATCCTTTAATTTCAGCCTGAAGTACTTTTTTAAGCACCTTGTAGTGCAGGTGTCTTACAAAAGATTTTCTCAATTTTTGTTATCTACAAATGTTTTAATTTCACCATCTTATTTTGGAGGATAGTTTTGTTAGACATAGAATTCTTGGTTAACAGTCTATTTCTTTCAGCACTTTCAATAGATTATTCCACTGTCTTCTGGCCTCAATAGTGTCTGATGATAAATATTCTGTTAATCTTATGAGGATTCCCTAGTATATAATTAGTCAAAAGTGACCCTTGATGCTGTCAACATCCACTCTTTTTCTTGACTTTTGACAGTTTAACCGTGGTGTTTCTAGGTGTGAAACTCTATGAATTTATCCCAGTTAATATTTGTTGAGTTTCTCAGATGTTACATAAATGATTTCCTTAAGCTTGGGAAATTTTTTGGCCATTATTTCTTCAACTATTTTTTTCTACCCAATTCTTTCTCCTTTTCTTCTGGGACTCCAGTTGTGCATACTTTGGTATGATTTTTGGTCCCCACATGTCTTTGAGACTGTATTTTTCTTTATTATTATTTTTTCAGGGAGAAGCCAGACAGGTCAAATAGTGACAATTTCCTGTTGGGTGTTTAATAAAAGTCTGTTATTAACAACAATAGTTAATACTTAAGTTTTATTGTATGTCATGAGAATCGATACCTGAACAATTTTGAGTCTTCCAATACATAAACGTTGTTTATTTCTCAATTCATTTAGCTCCCTTTAATTTCTCTTAGCAATATTTTATAATATTCAATGTATCAACTTTGTACATATTTAAAAAATTTTGTCCCAATTATTTCATGATTTTTGTTGCCATGGTTTATGGTATTTTTAAAATTTCACTTAAATTATTTGTTGATAGTATGTAAATATACAATAAATTTTGTATATTCACCTGTTTGCTACACTCCTCCTTAGTTGTAATACTTTTATTGTAGATTATTGAAGATTTTCTACCTCAATTATTTTGTCCTCTATAAATAAGGACAATTTTACTTCTTCCTTTCCAAACTGTTAGCCTTTTATTTCTTGCCTTATTGCACTGGTTAAAACTTCTAGATAAATGTAGTGAGCAGATATTCTTGGCTTATTCCATATTTTAAGTATAATGTTATCCAGAAGTTTTTCATAAATGTCCTTAATCATGGATATTGAATTTTTTCAAATATTCTTTTTCTTCATCTATTGAGAAAATCACATATGTTTTCTTCTTCATTCTGTTAATATGATAAATTACACTGATATTTGTGGTAAACCAACATTGCCTTCTTAGAATAAACTATGGTTAGTCGTGACATATTATTCTTTTTATACGTAGCTGGATTAGATTGTTAATAGTTTAAAAAAATTATTTTTGTATTTGTGTTCTTGAGAGAGGTCACACTGAACTTTCGTTTCCTGTGATATCTTTGTCTGACTTTAGATCAAAAGTA
Source organism: Globicephala melas (assembly GCF_963455315.2). NCBI lineage: Eukaryota > Metazoa > Chordata > Mammalia > Artiodactyla > Delphinidae > Globicephala > Globicephala melas. Next base: position 101,517,156 of record NC_083319.1, read on the forward strand.
TTCTGTTCTCATAAAGTGAATCTAGAAGTACTTGTCTCATCTATTTTCTGAAGGAGTTTTTGTAGGGTTGGTCTTATTTCTTCTTTGAACGTTTTGATGGAATTATCAGTGATATCATGTGAGTCACCTAAAATTCTGAGGATAGATACATGTATAGATTATAAATTCAGTTTCTTTAGTAGTTATAGGACTACTGAAATTTTCTTTTTCTTCTTGTATCAATTTTGGTAATGTTTATCTTTCATGGAATTTGTCCATTTCATTTGAGTTTTCAGGTTTATTGGCATAAATTTTTTCTATAATACTCCCTGATTGCCATCTTCATTTCTATGAGACCTATAGTACTGAAATCTATTTGATTCCTGATATTGGTCATTTGTACCTTCTCTCTTTTTTCTTGATCAGTTTAGCTAGAAGTTTATCAATTTTATTGACCATTTCAGTAAAACAGCTTTTGGCTTCATGAATTACTTATTGTTTGTCCATTTTAAATTTTATTTATATCTATTTATTACTTTGTATGTTTCTACTTACTTGGGTTTAATCAACATTTATTTTTCTAGCTTATTAAGATGGAGACCTAAGATAATTTTATAATTATTATTTATTTTCTAATATAAAATTTAAATTTAACTGTTTCTAACACATTTTGATACACTATGCTCTCATTATCATATAGAAGAGCTTCAAAATAAACAAAAAAACCCTGATATGAAAAGAGAAATAGAAAAATATGTAAGCTACAGCTGTTTTATTATTTGTGTTTGTATAATTCATTTTTCCTATTTTAACTTTAAACTTATTTGTTTCATTAAATTAAAAGTGAATTTCTTAAAGACAGCATATAGTTGGGCTCACATTTTTATTCAGTCTGATAGTCTGAAAGTCTGACTTTTAATTGGAGTATTTAGTTTATTTAAATTAATGTTATTATTGATAGAGTTAGATTTAATGTACCATCTTGATATATAAACTGCTATTTTATTTTTTTCCTCAATTTTATTGTCTTTTTTTGATTAACTAGTTTTCTTAGTGTTCCATTTTATCTCCAATACTGTGTTGTTAGCTAACTCATCTACTTTAAAATGTTAAGCATTTACAATATGTATTTTCAAATTTATTAAATCTTTTTTCAAATAATGTTATTCTAATTCACATATAATTTGGGACCTCTGTAAAAATATACTTTCATTTCATCCCCACTGCTTTTGTATACAACCAATTTTTAAGGAATAAAAGTTTTTAAGGAATTTGATAATTAAGAACAAGTAAGTTACATTTCCCACATATTTCTGATGCTCTTCATTCCTTTGGACACCATTAGAAAATGAAATGCAAACCTCATTCTGAATTAATTTATTTACAATGTATATATATGACAAGGAAGTAGGACCCTTAATAGATAAAACTCATAAATTAATAACAAGATAAAGCAAATAAAAATGGTCAAAAGATTTGAATTGGCACTTTACTAAAGACGGTCTTGAATGGCTAACATACATGTTGAAAGATACTCAACATCATTAGTCGCCAGGAAAATATCAAGATGAGACTGTAACAGATATTATATAGCCTCTAGATAGCCTCTAGAATGGTTGTAATCAAGAAGACTGAAAATACCAAGTGTAGGGGATCTTGTGGAAAACTGTCACTTAAACACTGCTGGTGGAAGTATAAAGTGGTAGTAATACTCAGGATACTTTTTGGATATTTCTCATAAAATTAAACATTTTGAGGATAATCATAAAATCCAGCAATTTTACTACTAGGTATTTATCCCAGATAAATAAAAATAGATGTCCATACTTGGTCTTGAACAGGAATGTTCACAGCGATTTTGTTAATAATAGCTTCAAACTGGAAAGTCAAATATATATCAACAGGTGAATGAATAAGCAAATTACGGTGCATACATACATTGGAATTCTACTTATCAATAAAAAGAAACAGTCCACCAATACAGGTATTAACATGGATGACTCAAAATATTTCACAAAATGAAAGAAGGCAGATGTATAATAATACATACTGTATGATTCCATTGATATGTTCTATATAAAGCAAACTTGATATTAACAGAAATCAGGTCACTAATTATCTGGATTGAGGAAGAGGGATCGCCAGCAAAGGGGCAGGGAGACTTCTTTGTGTTAGGAAACATTCTCTGTCTTGATTGTGATGGTAGTCACATCGGTGTATACATTCTTCCAAACTCATTGATCAATTTAATTAAAGTAGGTGGATTTTATTGTAAGTAAGTTATAACTCAATAATATTGACCTAAAAAACAAAGAATAGAAGTTTGTACTTTAAAGGACCACTGAGAGCTGGTCATTTTGGGAGGAGAGGGTTTTAATAACTTTCACTGTTTCTTCTTTGAAAATCACTATGTTTTTAGTTCCTATGTTTTCTGTAGTCATTTGAGTATATTACATATTTTTAAAATATTTTCCATTTCATTCATATTTTCTAGTTTATTTGCATAGAAAACAAATTTGTCTTCTATGTGTCTACATTTTTCTCTTTTTTGTGGTTATTTTCCATCTTTTTAATTCTTACTTTAGGTAACTTTTCATTCTGTGTTTTTTTTTTTTTTACTAGATTTAGATGGTGATTTATTTTCTTACAGAACCATCTTTCTTTGTATTTATTAATTTTACTCTGTTTTCTAGTTGATTTTTGCTTTTATCTATCAGTTTTGCCTTTTGTTTCCCTGTAATGGATTGTTTTTCCTTTTCTACTTCTGAATTTATATGCTTAATTTATTTATTTTCTTTAGTTTTTCTTAATAATGCTATAATTTTTTCTGAGCTATACTTTAACCATAGCCTACAGACTTTCCTATATATCATCATATCATTATTTTTGGAAAATGTGAAACTTTTGCTTTATTATGTAAATGACGCACAAGTTATTTAAGGTAAAATAATTTTTATCTACAAGCAATAAGAGCTCTTTGTTTTCTTAGTAGTTTCCAGTCTATTACTTGAATCCCTTTTCCCCCTAGGATGTTTTTTTGGTTGTTGTTTTATTTTGTTTTGTTTTTTTGCGGTACGCGGGCCTCTCACTGTTGTGGCCTCTCCCGTTGCGGAGCACAGGCTCCAGACGTGCAGGCTCAGTGGCCGTGGCTCACGGGCCCAGCTGTTCCGCAGCATGTGGAATCTTCCCGGACCAGGGCACGAACCCGTGTCCCCTGCATCGGCAGGCGGACTCTCGACCACTGCGCCACCAGGGAAACCCCCCCCCAGGATGTTTTTGAAGATATTTTGCCATCTACTCCTTTGAAGAGGCTGGAGCAGTTTGGGGAAAACTTGTTGAGAATATCAGTGACATTGCCAGTAAAATTTATTTTAGGGTCCTCTTCATTCTCATTCACACTTTTTCAGAAAAAAAGCAAAGCATGTGAAACTAGACTTTTAAAAAGTTAAGAGTCAGGGACTTCCCTGGTGGCACAGTGGATAAGAGTCCACTCTCCCAGTGCAGGGGGCCCGGGTTTGATCCCTGGTCAGGGAACTAGATCCCACATGCATGCCGTAACTAAGATGCCACAACTAAGGAGCTCACATGCTGCAACTAAGGAGCCCACCTGCCACAGCTAAGACCCAGTGCAAGTAAATAAATAAATAAATGAATAAATGGGGGAATAAGAAATAAGAAAGATAATAGTCAAAAAAAAAAAGGATAGGGCTTCCCTGGTGGCGCAGTGGTTGAGAGTCCGCCTGCCGATGCAGTGGACACAGGTTCGTGCCCCGGTCCGGGAAGATCCCACATGCCGCGGAGTGGCTAGGCCCGTGAGCCATGGCCGCTGAGCCTGCGCGTCTGGAGCCTGTGCTCCGCAATGGGAGAGGCCACAACAGTGAGAGGCCTGCGTACCGCAAAAAAAAAAAAAAAAGGATAGACTCAAATAGGGATTACTAAATGTACTGAAATTGGTTCTAAAGTCAATTCAAAACAAAAAATTCAAGACATTAACTAAGGCAATGGAAGAATATCTTTAGAATAAGTAAAGGAGATAACTTTCAATGGTGAATATTTTGAAAGCAATAACATTCATATGCATCTGCAAACTCTGCATTGTTTAAAAAAATATATTCTCATTGTATCAGTACAGTCTTGTTCAAAATATTACAAATTTGGAGTTAGCTACCTGAGTTGGCATCCTGCCTTAATCAGTCACTAATTGTGTGATCTTGAGCAAGTTCTGTAACTTCACTGAGACTCAGTTTTGTCATAGTTAAGCATATAATAATAATAATGTCTCATAAAGTCATGATGTGAGGGTTATAAATGTAGTTTATTCAAAGCACAAAACCTGCCACAATGAAGACATCCTTCAAGTGGTAGTTATTTCTGTTTGTGCTGTTATCAAAAGAACCGAAGTAAGAGTGGAAGTATAAGAATCCTCCTCTCACTCATTATATTGTACTATTTTCAATTTTGTGAATCAATAGTATGCAAGCTTTTTAAGAAATAGGATTTATGCATCTTCCACAGAACCCAGATATATGACTAATGTGGAAGAGTTATCCAATAAATTTATTCATTCTGCGTTATCTTATCGAGCACTTATGCTCACAGAAACATAAAACTGAAAAATAAATTGGGAGTGCTTAGATCCGTCTTGTCTTGGTGTGTCACAGAAAGGTTTAACCACGAGGTGGCAGCAACATATAGGGAAAGACACTGACTTTCTCTTGTAGAAGTTAGCTGGTCTGTGTCAGCATAACCAGCGTTTATAGCACTGACACCAGCATAATCAGCTTCCCGGCTGCTGGTAATGGCCTGAGTTACTTCCTAATTGTCACCATGAATCCATTTCGTAGCTGATGCTAATAAAGGAAGGCCATAGGTTCTCTCCTTGACCATCCCAACAGGATTCTCAGAGTGATATTTGGGAATTTCTTTTTGTTTCCGGTGAAAAAAATGACTAAATGAACAATATACTTTAAAAGTGCTCCCATTACACTTGGTACTATCTCTACTTCAGCTCAAATCAGCTTGTCTTCTCTCTGTTACTGTAGCTGTGTCACGAGCCCCTGGTGAGGATATATATTTTTTTACCTTTAGCATATTTAAATTTATATATTATTATCATTCTTCAAATTTAGTTATAATATGCTCTAGGGGCATTTGTTTTAACCAATTAGAACACAGATTGTAGAACTAGCTGTGATTTTTCTAAATTTTATACTTTTTTATTTTGGAATAATTTCAGGTTTATAAGAAAGTTATAAAAATAGTACAAAGAATCCCCAACTATTCTCCCCATGAGGATATTTTAACTCTCTCTGTAACCTTGATGGCTAGTACCATTCCCCATAGTTGAGAAAGAAAATGATTCAATAATAATTACTCCAGAAATAATCTTACTTCTAAAATGTATTGTGTTGGATGATTTTAAGCAAATACCAGAGTCCAGATGAAACTTTCTGTATCTAGTCACCGTCCAGAGAAAGCCAACATCTGATAGCTACCTTTGTTTGCCCAAGGTTTTTTTGGTTTGTTTGTTTTGTTTTGTTTTAATTAATTTAATTTTTGGCTGCATTGGGTCTTCGTTGCTGTGTGTGGGCTCTCTCTAGTTGCTGAGAGCGGGGGCTACTCTTTGTTGCGGAGCACAAGCTCTAGGCGTGCGGGTTTCAGTAGTTGTGGCACATGGGCTCAGCAGTTGCGGCTCACGTGCTCCAGAGCACAGGCTCAGCAGTTGTGGCGCACGGGCCCAGCTGCTCCGCGGCATGTGGGATCTTCCCGGACCAGGGCTCGAACCCGCGTCCCCTGCACCGGCAGGCAGATTCCTAACCACTGCGCCACCAGGGAAGCCCAGCCCAAGGTTTTGAACCAAGTTGTTTCTTATTACCATTTCAAAACTCTATTCGTACCTGCCTGCTTGCATTTTATTCACAATTCTCAAAAGGATTTTCATGTATTTACTCCTTACTGCAATCTTTGTGGGTAGATGAAGCAGGCATTACTGTGTCAACTTTACAGATTTTACAGATCATTTGAGTGACAATTAGGGAGATTAACTACATGGGAACTAAATCAGTGTAGGAATTTATACTGAAGAGTTTGACTCCACTTTACCGTTCTTTCTCCTCTACCTTGCTGCTTTTTCCTCAGTAGAAATATCATGATGCTGTCCTGCAAATACATCTTAATAAGAGGTAAGAATGAATTAGGCTCTAAGGCTTTGAACAGCATTTAATCTGCAGGCTAGACACTTGAAGACAATCTCTCTTACTCTATAGTTTTCAGTAAAATGGCTCAAATTGTCCTGGCAAGAACTATCCCTTATAAATAACCTTTGAGGGCTTAGAGATATAAAAAATTTCTCTTCATCCGACATTCTCACATACCCTTTGTAACAGTCAGAGCCCTTTGATCACAAGTGACAGAAAATCCAGCCTGCCCTGCTTTATACACCAAAGGGATTATATTGATTTCTGACTAAAAGTACAAATGTGGGTCTGACTTCAGAAGAGAATCTGGACACTCCAATCATGTTTTTAAGATTCTATTTTCTCTCTCTCTTTATCCTGCCTTCTGCAGTGTCGACGTCCTCCTCAGGCTCTGTGTGTCCTTGTTCCCGTACCAATCTCCTTGTCCCCAAACAGCTCCATGAGCAAAATGACTGCTGTGGTTCCAGACCCCAGACTCTACCATCTAAAGATGGAGAGAGATCCTCTTCCAGAAGATCCCAAGCAAATCCTGGGATTTATCTTTTCTCTTTGGCCTGAATAGAATATTATGACTATTCCTCAAACCATACAGAGCAGGAGACAGGATTCGCTGATTGGCTTTGACTAACCAGGGTCCCTTCCCATAGCTGGAAAGGAGCTAATCTTCCCAAGTCCCAGGCCGGAGAACGGAGGCAGCCTCGATTCTCCAAAGTCTTTGGGCAGAAGCAGAGGGAGATGGATATTAGGTGGCAATCAGCAAATTATACTCCCTTCACTGTGCCCCTGTTTTTAGGCTTCTTCAATATATTATTTCATGAATTATTACTTCCTCATATTTCCTCACAGTTACTTCCTCTCTTTGAATTGGAATACTTGGAGTGAGATTTATGATAACTGAGATTTTTCTGTAGCATTGAGACCTTTTATCAGGAGTCATATCTTGCTGTTGGCTAAACACCAAAATATTTGGCCATATTTAGATGGTTAGCTCAAGTTTGCTGGATACAAAATTTACTAACCATCTAACTTAACCATCACAAATTCTGAGTCAACAATAAAAATACTTAATTCTTGAGGGATTGAGATAGCAGAGGTTAAAACACCTAGCAGAAAATTGGTTCCCTTTTTTCTCATGAATGACTTGAATGGCTCAACTAGACACTGACCCCTCATCTACCTGAGTTCTAATAGGGCTTGACACTAAAATGCATGTTCCAGAAAGCCCTCCATCCACTTCATCCAGGTGTCCTCAATAATTTTGTCAACCATCTCTCCCCTAGACAGACCAGAAAGGAGGACAGTCTCTGGTTAAGAGTTCACTTGACTTCTAACAAGTGATAATTTTAGTAGTTTCAGTGTGCTAAGAGAATGTCCATTAAGAGACTTTTTGGTCTGTACTAGGTTTATCTCTTGTTATCTTCAAGCCCGAGGAGGGAAATTTTGAAAACTAGAGTATGAAGAAAAATAACTAAAATTACTATTCATAGTAAGGTAAGGTCATAAACCTAGAGCAGTAGTTCTCATCGGGGACAGTTTTGTCCTTCAGGGAACAATCGGCAATGTTTGAAGATATTTTGGGGGGTCCCAAGTGGAGAAAGTTGGTGGTATTGGCATCCAGTGTTTAGAGACCAGAGAAGCTGCTAAACTTTCTATCAGTACAATGCACAGGGCAGCTCCTGACGACAAAGAATTATTCACCTCTGCTCAAAAGTATCATTGTAGAGTATGGGACAGAAAAAATATTGTTTTCCCTTCTTAGTGGATTATATCCTACAATCTGTGAGATTCGATGTGTGTCCTTCAGGAGGTGTGTGTGTGTGTGTGTGTGTGTTTGTGTGTGTGTGTAGTTTGTGTGTTTGACTGAACAGTTACTTACTGAATAACCAGGAGAATAAAGAGGTGTGTCTAGCTGGGCTAGATTGGACTCAATTTGGATGTCACTGCCTTCCTTATAGAAAAAGTTGAAGATCTAAACCAATACTTTCCTGTGCTTTGCCATTCAAGAATTTCCAAATATAATTGAGACTAGGAAAAACGTACTTCTTGAGAGAGGGACAGGTACTGTGGGTAAAATGGTGAGCCCCAAGTGAAGGTGGAGAGTCACATAGCAGAATTTAGAAGAGACAGACAATTTCACAGAGAAGCACAAACAGAAGGACTATGGATGGGGGGCGCGGCATACATCCCAGGTTCTCAGCAGAGTTCTAATTTACCCCTGTTGTCCAGAGAGCTATTAATAAAGCCCTCTTTCATCCTAATCATGGAGAAAGCTTAGCCCCCAGAGTGAACACATAGAGCCCACACAGGGAAGGATTATATTTCTTGAGCGCTTTGCCATTAGACTAACATAAAAGTACAATTTTAAGTGTTTATCCTTCTCCTATGTTGCAATTCATTTTTTAGTTTTTCCTAACCCTTCAATAAAATCTGATATAAAGTTGTGTCTGGAAAATAAAGAAACAGGCCTGTCTCACCCTCATTAGCAACCAGCAGCCAAGTACAGAGTTCAGTGACCAGAGAGGTCATCAGAAGCAGATCTGGGAGAAGAGGCCAGTGGGGAGAAGCAACCTGGGCAAATCAGAAGGATTTAGTTCTTTTGAATTAAAATTTTTTGACTGGGGACTTGAAAAGCTGATTTGGTTATCAAAAGTTTTTTTGTACCTCAATCTCATTCTCTGCACACTGCTTGGCTCCATTTTATTTATTTATTCATTCATTCACTCACTCATTTATGCATTTATCATATACTCCTCATTTCCTGTAAAACTCCTATTTATCCTGCCTGAGTATTGGACGCTACGTCTCTCCCCTTGGGTGGATCTGACTGCTTAGTCCTTGCTTGTCAACCAGACATTTCATCCACTCTTTATATATTTCTTGGAATTAAATTTGTTCCATGACATGACTTTTAGGTCATGGAACAAATTTAATAACTTTCACGGTTATTCACCTACTCATGTTTCAACATACTCACATTACTGCTCATGTTTCTCCTTGAGACATAAGAAAATATAAAAGCAGAGCCCTGGCCTTGTGTGGCTGGTATAAGAGAGAAAGTAACAATTAGTTTCTGGATTGGTCCAAGGTCTGAAAAGTGGAGCTGAAAATGGAGGTCCTCCAGGCATTACAAGAAAGGAAACCGGGCTTCCCTGGTGGCGCAGTGGTTGAGAGTCCGCCTGCCGATGCAGGGGACACGGGTTCACGCCCTGGTCTGGGAAGATCCCACATGCCACGGAGCGGCTGGGCCCGTGAGCCACGGCCACTGAGCCTGTGCATCCGGAGCCTGTGCTCTGCAATGGAAGAGGCCACAACAGTGAGAGGCCCACGTATCGCAAAAAAAAAAAAAAAAAAAAAAAAAAAAAGAAAGGAAACCAAAACTATGGAAGCCCAAAGAACAAATCTGGGGTGGAAAAGCTTAAGGCAGTATGCTCTCACGCCTGGCAGGTCATGACATTCCCTGTAAAATTTATAACACATAGATGCCATGCCCCACCACAGATATGCTCAATGAAAATCATGCAGATTGGGATCCAAGGATCTGTACTTTTGGAAAGCATCCCAGGTGATTCTGAAGAGCGATCAAGTTTAAGAAATTGGGTTCTGGGGATTTAAGGTGAAGAGCTGCCTTGCAGGTGTGACTGCACTTATGGATCCTGCCACGTCTGGAGACAGGCTTACAGAGTTTCTGAGATGCAACACGTATTGCTGGCCCCTGAGTCCTGCTTGGGCCCAACCTAATTTGCATCATATACCCTCCTGTACTCCAGTCTGGGGGGGGCCAGGTCCTCACTGCCTGTGTTCCTGGCTTTAGGTAGAGCACTGACCCAATATATAGATCCCATCACTTTGTACTGGGCCTTACTCTAGTTCCCTTGGCCTATACTCATGGCACAAAAAGAGATGAGAATAATTTTTTGAATTCAAAATTCAAAAAAATTTTTTGAATCCCGTATATATATATATTATTATATATATATATGTATATATTATTTTCCATAAAATCTGTGCCACAAGGAAGGAGTGGTTTCCCAGCCTCGGAAGCCTCTTACAGCTGGTGTGTGTGGTTTTGTTACTGAGCTGTCTCTTCTGAGTGGTTTGGAGATTTTTAAGCTACAAAATATTAATTGTATGATTTTCAGGGAAATGGCATAATTCTGTACAATGGAACCTCCTGTTTAAAAAAGACCTTGCTCCCAATCCATATGTAATGTCTCCTAATCTTGCACTCATGATTTCTTTTAAAAATTTGAACATGGGCTTCCCTGGTGGCGAGTGGTTGAGAGTCCGCCTGCCGATGCAGGGGACACGGGTTCGTGCCCCGGTCCGGGAGGATCCCACATGCCGCAGAGCGGCTGGGCCCGTGAGCCATGGCCGCTGAGCCTGTGCGTCCGGAGCCTGTGCTCTGCAACGGGAGAGGCCGCAACAGTGAGAGGCCCGTGTACCACAAAAAAAAAAAAAAAAAGAAAATATTTGAACATATTTATTTGTTTTTCTCTTTACCACACTTTCTTATTTTGTTTTTTTCTTAACTACCCTGTTATTAAGAACACCTTCCCATTATTTAAAAAAAAACAGTGATTACAGTAATGTATGATTTAGAAGTACAGTCTTCCCACAGGACCTTCTGATTTGGTATATTTAATATTCTTAATCTGGGATACTGTTGTATATTAAGTGTAATGCGTACGTATGTTTAAATATAAAAACACAGAGGCTCATAATTTGAAAGCATAAAAATAAAAGCTAACCTGGTAAAAAGCAGGCTTGGCGTGTGTATCATTGAATGGATTCTGAGATGACATCTCTATACTAATTATATGAGTCAATGAGCAAAAAGATTAGCTTACCCTCAGCATTTCAGGGTCATATCTTTGGGGTTTGGTATACAAAACTAAAGCTACATGAGGTTAAAATGAAACTCAGGGGATTCCGATAGTATTTTATACTTGGTGAATTAGTGCCTTTATAAAAGAGGCCCCAGAGAGCTTGTGAGGCCCCTTCCACCATATGATGATACACGAAGTCTACGACCTGGAACAGGGCCCTCACCCTACCGTGCTGGTACCCTGATCTCAGACTTCCAGCCTCTAGAACTTTAAGGAATATTTTCTGTTATTTATAAGCAACTCAATCTGCTATTTTGTTATAGTAGCCAAAATGGAGTAAGACACTTAATATAGTGGTCAGTGCCTGGTCCCTATTGAATTTATGATATCATGTCCTTGCTTCAATACCATCCTTAGGTACTCATCGTCCATGGCCCAAAATTAAAATTATCTAGTTTTATATTTCCAATAACTTTCATGATCTGGCTATAATCAATCCTTCAAGCCTCATTTTCACCTAGTTTTCTCTAAGAACCCTCTGTTTCACCCAGACTACACAGTTTCCTCATTCCTAGGTAAAATACCTTTGTGCAGGATTTCCCACTCTTCAGAAAGGGCAACCAAACTTTTTTCCATATATCTGAGTCCTACTTATAATCTAACACCTAGTTTACATTGGCCCCAAACCGAAAAGCCTTTCTTGACCTCCTAAGACCAAAGTGTTCTTTCCCAGAATATCTGTATCATTGAAGGCCCATTTCATTCTTCTGGCCCTTAACATAAGCTGTCTGCACTGTCAGTGAACTTTAAAGCTATGTTTGTATCTTGTTATCTCAGTTATGTTGAAAGTCCCTAAGGATAGAAATTTGGAGGTTTCGTCTTTGTAATCTTTCATAGCATAAAATAGTGCCTTTCATACCACACTCAAATATGTATTTAATTTTTAGTACACCCAACAGAAGTAGATATAGAGTAAGTATTACACAGTTGAATATCTAACTGTTTGTAACAGTAAGGTATTTTTTAATATATGAAAAAGGTTAGTATTCGTTCCAGTCACTTATTTTTTTATTTTCATATTATCTTTGGATAACATGTGAGTTTCTTTTCCAGTTGTTTTCAACAGTCCCTAATTTTAAATGTTCAAGCACAGTTTTTAAAGATGTTAAATGGTAATTCTGGCTAAAAATAATTCTTATTGAATGGCTCTGATTTGGGACTAAAATTTGAAAAGAAGACAATCAATGTTTTTCCTAGAGCTTCTTATTAAAAGCACAATAAACATTCCCAGAATTGTGGAGAAGTTATAGCACAGTTAAGTTTGTTTGTCCTGGAGCCAAAAATTCAAAGGAACATATGTTTGTCAAGTTAATGGAACGTGAGAAGATGGGTTTAAATAATCACAGGATAAATCTGTTGCTAAGTTTTTCAAGGATTTGAAAGTTTTAGATGAATGTGATTGGGATCAAGGGACCGAGGGAATGAGCAGAGCCTTGTAATTGTGGTCATTTAGTCTGTATTTCTTTACACTTACCATGACTGTGTGCTCCTTCCCCACAGCACACAGATGTTCGCTTTGTAGTGTTCCATTACTCAGTTGGAAAATAAAAAGCTACACATTTCCAGGATTGTTCAGTAACACACTGTGTTAGGGCCAACCATCCTAACTCATTCTGCCTTCAGAGTTAATCATGTCCGTAAGACAATTACATACATCGCTAACTTAATACCCTGACAATAACTGAGGTGGTATTTTCCAACTGCTTGTATTATAACTCACCTAAATATCCTGAGAGGACCAGACAGAAGTAAGGGGACTTGACTTTCCCGTTCAAGACTTCAGAGACTAATTTGGCATTTATTTGTTTCACTCTCAGAATTCAACTCTTTAAAAGAAGAAAAACCCATGTGGTTTTAATTAAAAACAGAGTACAGACTTATACTAGATAATTTGGAAGCAATAAACAAAGATAAAAAAGAAAAAATTTTCTCATATTTCCATCCATCTGTCATGACCCACTATTAGTATTTTGTAGTATTACTGTTTTTTCTTGGAATATATAACATATTTTTAATAAAATCTGAATTACACAATACTGTTTCATAATTTTCTTTTAAATTTAACAATACAATGTGCATGTTATACCATGCTATACATTACTTATCTTTTATAATGTCATTTAAATATTTTTGTAGTATTCCATTATCTCCCTATTCTATATTTTAATTAATATTTTAGTAAGGAATGTTTATGCTTCCATTTGTAACTATTATAAATACTTCTGCAGTAAACATCTGTGCCTATTTTTTGTTTCAGTCATTGCAATTTTCTATTATATTCATATTGTATCAGATGAGTTCTTTGTTCCTCTTTGTATTTTTTCTGTGCAAGCACTTTTCTTCTGAATTCAGGACAATTTCTCAAGCTTGTTTTCTAATTCCCTTTCTTATCCAATCTAATATATTCTGCCTCCTCTACACTTCAGTAGAGATTATATTTTTCGTCCTACAATTTTCCTTATCTGAGCTTTCCCCCCCTCATAAAGGCCTGGCCTAATTTCAAGATGTAATATTTTATCAGATAACTTGATGAACAAAGATTAAATATTTACAAACATTTCTTTCATTTCACAATGTATGTGTTTCATTGAGGGCTATTTGTTAATGTCTCAGCTCAACTCCTTTCTTTGAATAGCTGTCCTTTCATGTGCAGCTAATCCTCCCCTACACAATGATCCCATGTAATAAGCCATAAAAAGACACATGGTCTGAAAAAACATTTTAATGCAACTTCTGGGTGACAAAAAGCATGCTAAGAAGTATACCCTAAATGTTAGAATTTCTGGAGTACCTGGAAGATATGTTCTCTACGATGGCAGCTGTGTGTCAAATAGTATTCTGATATTAATGGTTTCCTTCAGAAATGGACAGGATCGAAATTTATTTATAGATGAAATCACTGACATTAACAAAAGGAAGACTTATTGTTAGTGCATGTTACTATTTATGTCAGCAAATTTTGTGCAGTCTTTTACTAACATGGCTTTACAGAAAGAAAGCAAGAAATCCGTTTTATCACGTTAGGAGAATTTTTTCTAGTTTCAGGTCTATCTTGTTGTAATCTCAAGACAGTGCTATTTTTAACATTCTAACTTTAGGTGTAGGGTAAAAAAATCTCTGTTATGGGCTTCCCTGGTGGCGCAGTGGTTGAGAGTCCGCCTGTCGATGCAGGGGACACGGGTTCGTGCCCCGGTCCGGGAGGATCCCACATGCCTCGGAGCGGCTGGGCCCGTGAGCCATGGCCGCTGAGCCTACGCGTCCGGAGCCTGTGCTTCTCAACGGGAGAGGCCACAACAATGAGAGGCCCGCGTACCGCAAAAACAAAACAAAACAAAACAAAAAAACAAAACAAAAAATTCTCTGTTAATGGCTATTTCTCATTAGCTACAAATTTCTGAGTTGTTTTATGTTTTGGAGGAAAGGGGTCAGGAACATGTGTGTGTGTGTGCGCGCGCGTGTGCGCACGCTCGCACAAGCTTAGGAGGGAGTAAGGGGGAGAGAGAGAAATAGAGAAATGGGGGGGTTGTGAAGTGAAGCGCTAATAAAGAGGATCACTAAGAGACATTTTATACTGAAATCAGCAAGAATGGTACTACCTAAAAAAAGTGAATGAATGACAACAAACACTCATCAAATTATAACCTTTGTGGGAGGGCAGGTTTGATGCCGGCAACTGGAGACGCCTGTCATGCCGAGACGCTAGATGGCTGATATAAGTTTATGACTTAACGATGACAAAATTCTTTTCAACTTCTGTTAAAACTGAGTTGAGAAAAACTAACCGTATCTCTCTATCTTACAGTGGTACTGTGTTATAATGTTGTGAGTTGCTGGGGCAAGGAATAAGATAGCGACTTAGTAAACTGAGAAGATGGTGGATGAGTGTCCCCCAAAACCATCCTGCCTGGATTTGGGTGCTAGTTTCTTTTATAGAACAAAGAGGGGGTGATGAGAAGGTAAAGTAAAAAGAGGATAAGTTGTAGCAGATATTTCCTGGTTCCTGACAGACTTTTGTGGGAATGTGTTCATTTCTTCTTTCCTCCAGCCATTCACGGGTGGGCCTGGTCAGGATGTTTCCTGTGGGCTTGAAGAAAGGTGTTTTAGCTTAACATTTAGGCTTGGGAGGAAGAATTGTCACTGATGGATTATTATGTATACTTTATGCTATGGGCAACATTCCTTCAGTGATTAACTTGTGGTTAACAAAAGGCATAGAATATAAAAGTTAAAGTAAAAGAAACAGACCCAATATGGAGCCAGATTTGTTCTTCCCTATTACAATGATAAATATATATCTTGATCCTGGTCCTTGACTCCTGGCCAGACCTCCTAAAACCCTTGTAATTTCCTAAATAATAAGAGCAAAAGGGGCATCTTCAGTTACATTCCTTTTTTGTCCCTAGTTCCTGAAAATGGCTTTGGAGCTATAAATGTGAAATTTGCATCTTTTCTTATTCATAACAGGCCCATTTCAACCTTTATTATGTTAATAAAGTGACTTTTGGAAAGCCTCTCAGGATGGGGGTGCTGGTTGCCAGGAGAAACGATCATATGATTTAAAGAGGGTTAATCACCAATGACCAAAAAAATGGGCAGATGACCTGAATAGGCATTTTTCAAGAGAAGACATAAATGGCCAATGGGTGCATAAAAAGTGTGCAATGTCACCAATCATCAAGGAAATGAAAATCAAAACCATAGGGAGATATCACTTCACACCTGTTGAGATGGATATTATCAAAAAGCCAAGAGATAAGTACTAGCAAGGGTATGAAAAAAATGGAAACCTTGTGCACTGTTGGTGGGAATGTAAACTGGTGCAGCCACTATGGAAGACAGTGTGGAGGTTCTTCAAAAAATTAAAAATAAACTACCATATTATCCAGCAATCTCACTTCTGGGAATATATCCAAAGTAAATGAAATAATTATCTTGAAGAGATAGCTGTACTCCCATGTTCATTGCTGTGTTATCCATAATAGCCAAGTTGTGGATGTAGGCTAAGTGATTATCAATGGAAAAAGAAAATTATATATATAATTTAATATATATATGTATTATATATACCTCCAATGGAATATTATTCAGCCTTAAAAAAGAAGGAAATCTAGGGGGCTTCCCTGGTGGCGCAGTGGTTGGGAGTCCACCTGCCGATGCAGGGGACACGGGTTCGTGCTCCGGTCCGGGAAGATCCCACATGCCACATGTGGCTGGGCCCGTGAGCCATGGCTGCTGAGCCTGCGCGTCCGGAGCCTTGCTCTGCAACGGGAGAGGCCACAACAGTGAGAGGCCCGCGTACCGCAAAAAAAAAAAAAAAAAAAAAGAAGGAAATCTTGTCATTTGTGACAACATGGAAGAAGCTGGAGGACATTATGCTTAGTGAAATAAGCCAGACTGAGAAAGACAAATACTACACGGCATCCCTTACATGTGGAATCTAAACCCCCCAAAAGTGAAACTCATTGCAATAGAGAGTAGAAAAGTGGTTGTCAGGGCTTGAAGGTGGGGGAAATAGGGAGAGGTTAGTAGAAGGTTACAAACTTTCAGTTATAAGATGAATAAGGTCTGAGGGTCTAATGTATAACCTGGTGACTACAGTTGATTGTATAATTGTATAATTGAAATTTGCTAAAACAGTAGAATTTAAATGTTCTCACCAAAAATAATAATTATAATAATAATGTAAATATGTGGGGTGATGGATAGGTTAATCAACTCAATGAGGGAGGCCTATGGTAAATTAAACTTTAAGGATTGGAATAATCAAAGAAGACACTTTGTTAAATTAAGTATTGACGATATGTGACAAACTGGAGTTTAGAAAATGTTCACCAAAGTGCCTGAAAAATGGCTTAATTTCCTATTCATAGGTTTAATAGGTTTAATTTCCTATTTCCAATGGAAAGATCATTGATGTTAAAAAAAAAAAGAATTACACTCACTGCCAAATGAGTGTTAGAGGCCGTAAGTATTATACAATAGGTGTTCATTAGAGCAGGAAATCAGTGTGGGCTGTGTACGGTCAGGGAATGTGTCTTGGTAAGTACAGGATCTTGAGAGATACAACAATCTCTTTCAAGTATACTGTGAGCTTACTGGAGCATAGTGGATTAAAATCATGTCAAGCTCCATGGTTTTTACCTAACCATATATTTGCAGTGAGAATTCAAAGATGGGGGCAGAGATAGCACTTGGTCACTACCTGTACTTCCTAACTCTTCTTCTTTTTTATAGGCAATCCTCTGTTTTGTGGGTTTAGTGGTTTCAAAGAAAACAAACCGTTTAAAGCAGAAATCAAGGTGAAATAGATTAGGTTTGAACACGAGAAAATGGTTTTTAAGACTCTACTGAGTTTTGTTTCCCTTCATTCTCTTTAAGGCTCTAAATAAATCTGAAATAGCTTTAGCCATGTCTTTTATGATTACCTGAGATTTTTTTCTCAAAGTGACTAAGTCGACTTTGGAATATACACATAGGTGCCAAATAAATAGTTGTTGTCTAGTAGACTAAACTGTGGTATTAGCTCTTGATGTTGTAGACGTATGTTGTTGATTGGATAGTGTTAGAGAAAGCAACACTTGAATCTTCCTAAATCTTTCTCCCCAATGTGCTAGTAAACTTTTCTTGTAAGACAGCTTATTATTTTTTTCTTTTATTGTAATATAATTGACATATAGCATAATATTAGTTTCAGACACACAACAAAATGATTCACTATATGCGTATATTGGGAAGTGATCATCACAATAAGTTTAGTTACCATCTATCACCACACACTGTTACAATTTTTTTTCTTGTGATGAGAAATTTTAAGATCTACTCTCTTAGCAATTTTCAGATATACAATATAGTATTATAGTCACCATGCTGGGTATTATTTATTTTTTAACTGAAAGTTTGTACCTTTTGATCCCCTTCACTCATTTCACCCACCCCTGATCCCAGCCTCTGGCAACCAACAATCTGTTCTCTCTACCTATGAGTTTGGCTTTTCTTGATACATGTTTATATGTAAGGGAGATCATATGGTTTTTGTCTTTCTCTGTCTGACTTATTTCACTTAGCATAATGCCACAAGAGCCACCATACAAGTTGTAGCAAATGTCAAGGCTTCCTTCTTTTTTAAGGCTGAATAATATTCCATTGTGTGTGTGTGTGTGTGTGTGTGTGTATGTGTATCACATTTTCTTTATCTAGTCACCCTTGGATGGACACTTAGGCTGTTTCCATGTCTTGACTATTGTAAATAATGCTGCAATGAACATGGAGGTACAGATATCTTTTCAAGTTAGTGTTTTCTTTTCCTTTGGATAAATACCCAGGAATTGCTGGATCATATGGTAGTTCTTTTTTTTTTTTTTTTTTTTTTTTTTTTTGAGGACCCCTCCATACTGTTTTCCATAGTGGCTGGACCAATTTACATTCCTTCCATCCATATCCTCACCAACACCTGTATTTTTCTTGTCTTTTTGCTATGGCCATTCTAACAGCTGTGAAATGCATATCATCGATATATGATACATATCACTGTGGTTCTGATATATCATTGTGATTCTGATTTGCACTCCCCTAGTGATTAGTGATGTTGAGCACATTTTCATGCACTGCTTGGCCCTCTGTATGTCTTCCTTGGGAAGATGCCTATTCAGATCCTGTGCCCATTTTTTAATAAGATTGTTTGTTTTACTATTGAGTTGTATAAATTTTTACATGTTTTGAATATTAACGCCTTATAAACTTATGATTTGCAAATGATTTCTTCCATTCAGTAGGTTGCTTTTTTTTTTAATGGTTTCCTTTGTTGTGTTGATGCTTTTTTTGTTTGATGTGGTCTCACTTGTTTATTTTTGCTTTTGTTGTCTTTGTTTTGGCGTGAAATCTAAAAAAATTCATTGCCAAGACCTATGTCAGGGAGCTTACTGCCTATGTTTTCTTCTAGGAGTTTTATGGTCTCAGGTCTTTACAAGTCTTCAACAGCTTGTTCTTTGTCTACTTTAAATCTGACATTTTAAAATTTTGATTTTCAATTTCCAGTGGATGTGGACAAACTTAAAGAATAGACTTTTACTTTATTTCAAGATACATCAAAACTTAGTCACTTCCTTTTATAAAACTCTTCAGCAATACTTAGGAAAGGAGTCACAATAATAAAATAGGGAAATGAGAACAATTTATTCATGGAGAAGGGAATTTTTACAAAGGGAAGTAACGAGCTAAGACAACCATCCAACCTCGTTACCCAGATATTTTAACCAAGCAGATTTATGGACCAAAAGGCTGAGATTAATGGTTCTTAAGCCTGGCTGAGTGTTACAATCACCTGGGGAGCTTTTAACAAACACCAAAGTCTGGGCCTCACCCCTGGAGTATCTGATTTAATTGGCTTTGGTGATGTCTGGGCATTGGTGCTTCTTAATAGCTCTCCAGGTGATTCTCATGTACAGCCAGGGTTGAGAACCACTGGTCTAGAAACTGTCT
Source organism: Globicephala melas (assembly GCF_963455315.2). Lineage (NCBI taxonomy): Eukaryota > Metazoa > Chordata > Mammalia > Artiodactyla > Delphinidae > Globicephala > Globicephala melas. Next base: position 101,536,696 of record NC_083319.1, read on the forward strand.
CTACTGCCCCTATGAAACATACAGGTAATATAATCAGAAGTGCATTTCGTTGGTTTTTCTACTCTACCTGTGGAACTTAATCATCTTTAACTCCTTCAGGTTTCAGGAAATGTTGTAGTTAGACATTACACACACACAGGCACAACAGAACACCCGATTGGCTCAGATCTTTAGAGCAACAAAGAGGTACAGACTTTATCATGTCTTTAAATGCTATAGCTCAAAATCTTCAAGTGGCAATACCTGTCACAGTAATAATCACTGGTCTTTAATAAAAATAGAATTTCACAGTTTGTGCCTCTAAGATCAAACATTGAATAAAGCTCTTAACTCTAGTAGTATAGACATGAATTGACAAATTCTTTGGAAGAGGCTGTCCAGCGATCTTTTATTCATTCCCTCTTGGAGGTGAAAGTGATGACACGTGGAGAGTGAAAGTAGCGATGTGGATGGGGGTGCAGTCCTCATCAAAATTTTCTTCCACATTGAGAAACTGCTATAATTCAAAGTAGTTGGGCTGAATGTAGTCAAAGACCCCTGGGAATATGCCCATAAGCTTCACAATTGAAGACCAAAGAGATAGGTAGGAATAGAGTGGCAGAATTCAGCGTGATGAGGAAGGAAGTAGGGTCTCCTTGCTAGAAACATGCAAATATTTTTTGAATAACCATTTATTATTTATTTTTATTAGATTATATTAGTAATTTAACATACTTTCAGAGATTAGTTGGAAGTCAGTGCTGGACAAGAATGAAACATTGACTAGGTAGCAGAGTTGAGGTGAAACGTTTTCCACCAATATATTGGAAACCTATATCCGAGTGTTTTCACATAGATTTCTCTTGCCCAAAGATTAACATGAGTGGACTTCCCAGTCCCCTACTCCCCAGATTCTGTTATTACGACCTAAGCTTACATCCTTTCCTTCTGTACTATCTGAATCCCTCTCGGCCATTGGCAGTGTGCCTATTGGAGATCCCATTAAAATTCTGGCTCATAATACTTATGTGACATTTGTCAACCTCAGTGTGTAAAATGGAAATGATATGACGTCCTATGATTTTTATTAGAGCAAAAATTAGATTAACGTATGAGAAAGTATACTGTAAACTTTTGCTACTCAACCTTAACCAAAGCTGAACCTAGGAAAATTCACGTTGCTTGCTTTCTTTGTTTTTTACTGCCAAAGATCAATGTGGGAAGTATTGCAAATATGCTGATCCTATTGACATATGCAATGTCAGTCTGGACCTCACTGCCGTCCTATAATTCTTTAACTTTTGTGGCCTCTCTGTTGCATTATCTAAAATGGTTGTTTCATACTTTTTTCACTTGCCTCAAATCTCTACTTCTGCCTCATTTCAGCTCCTGTGAGTAGATGGCCTTGGCTCTGTTATCAAGAATGATTGGGTCCATCCAACGGGAGGTCCCTTTAATGTTTTTGCATTTTATCTGGATGTATTTTCCTGGATTGTCATCTTTCCTACCTCTCTTTGCTCCTGCCCAAAATCTCTAGGTCCTAAAGATTAGCTTGACTGAAGCCCATCTTCTCCTGCTCCTATGAAGCCTAAGTCATTATCTTCTCTCTGCTCAGCCTCTTCCCTCACTCCCTACTCATTGACTTGTTGCCTTCAGACATGTTCAGGTCTCACCACCTCCATATAAACTCTCCTTCACCCTGGTTCTACCTTACATTACCATGACATCTCCCTCTTTCCTGGATCCCAAGTCTCTTAAGTGAGTAGTCTTTCCTCATCCCCCTTTCAATATTTAACGTCTCGTTATTTCTCACACCCTATTTCCTGTGACTTTTCAGATGTCCTTCCCATCTTTGTGGCACTAGCATCATCTTTGGTCTCTGTGACAACGGCTCTCCTCATTTTTGTCTTACATCTCACACTCTTTCACTGACTCCCTTTTCTTTCTTGTCTTCCAAGTAGTTTTACACCAAATCCATTCCACAGCCATCTTTTCATTTTAGAATTTCTCCCTTAAGATTATTAACCATTCTCACAAATTCTAATATGTACATAACTCTCAAATTTGGTCAATGCCAGTCTTCTGAATTTTATTCTTGTGTTTCTGATTGTTTGATGGTTACCCCCACCAAACTCATATTTAAAATTGAATTCGTTGTATTTCCCTCAAGCACATTTTCTCCAGTCTTCTTATTTCTATTAATGACATTATCAACTGTATAATAGTGGTGTTTCAATCTCGCTCAACCACCGACTCAATCATATTTAGTCTAAATGTCTAAACGTATTAGATTCATATTTAAAATCATGTAATCAGTCTAGCCCATGCAGTGAAAGAAACCTCCTAAATACACACATTTTTCCTCTTTATCATTTATTTTTGTGAATAACATGTAAATATTATGAGTATGAAATTGGTTACTAAGGATAATCTGATTTGATGGCATTGTATTTATTGGAAGAAAGGAATGGATTTATAATAATTGGACATGCGACTATTGTCCAGGAACTAACCGAATCAAATACATATTGTAGCATGAATGTCTTTTACAGTAACAAATGCATTCTGCCTTTAGTGTATTTTAAAATGTGTCTTATTTTATATCTTAGGTTGAAATGTTAAGTGATAGCAGAAATTGTGTTCCATTCATCTCTGTTTTATCTGTGGCCCCTAGAACTTGCTCTTGTAAAATAGGTAATCAGTAAACATTCACTAAATTTACAAAGGCATTCACAAAGTTCTTGAGGTATAATGCAAAAAAGCCACCCCAAATGTGGAATGGCTAGTGGAACAATTGCTGACAACAGAGTAGAAGGGTTGCAAAGAGCAATCTTTACTTATTTATGTATTTTTTCCTAGGCCCAGACATTACTGTGGCATCTTCAGTAAGAAACAAGGACATTAACACAAGGAATGCATACATTTCTACCCATAGTAACACTTTGTGTTTTTTATTTTTATATTATTTATTTATTTTAACATCTTTATTGGGGTATAATTGTTTTACAGTGGTGTGTTAGTTTCTGCTTTATAACAAAGTGGCTCAGCTATACGTATACATATATCCCCAAATCTCTTCCCTCTTGCGTCTCCCTCCCTCCCACCCTCCCTATCCCACCCCTCTAGGTGGTCACAAAGCACGGAGCTGGTCTCCCTGTGCTATGTGGCTGCTTCCCACTAGCTATCGGTTTTACATTTGGTAGTGTATATATGTCCATGCCACTCCCTCAGTTCGTCCCAGCTTACCCTTCCCCCTCCCCGTGTCCTCAAGGCCACTCTCTAGTAGGTCTGCACTCTGTGTTTTTTATATCCCATCTTTTTCTTTGTCATTGGCAAGCCCTACATATTTAGCTTAATGTTCATCCTGGGTGTCCTCCTAGAAATACCATGAGATTAGCTCACTTATGAAACTTGAGCAATTGTACTACATGATTATCGCCTGTAATAATGATAATGAGTTAATAAAGAGAAACATGGATTCAACAATTCTCAAGACCAACAGAGCTCTATGGAACCATCTGAAGTCCAATTGGAGGCAGTTCTTAAAGAGCCAGTGAGCAAAATCTAGACATTTTATAAAAGCAGCCTGAGCCAAGAATCATGAAAACATAAACCTTAGGGAAACTAACTTCCTCCCATTTCAGTACTCTGTATACATTTCCTCTTTAAGTTTCAAAGTTACCTGTTTAAAAAAAATTACAAAATTCCAGTACTTTCCATTTTAGTTTGGAACTGGATTGTCTCAGAATCAAGCCACCGTTCTTATCTGACTTTTGGTTGGTCTCATACTGCCTTTTTATTAGTTTGACTGGTGTTGGTTCTAAGCGCCATGCCTAAAATTGTGGGCTTGTCAACAAAATCCGGTTTTCTGTTTTCGTTGCCGACATGTTATATATACCCTCATAGAATACTTAGTGGGTAAATGGAATAGTCTCCATTCTTTGTGGCAATAGGAATTATTTTCAAATGAGTCATTTGCTGTAAATGAATGTGGTGGTGTGGGCTACCGCTTATACCAGCAGCGTGTAAAGTTAGAAACATATTCTAAGAAACCTTAGAATATGAAGACGTGATTTAAATCTTGGAAAGTTTTTAAATTGATAGTTTGATATTTGATTTCTTAGACTCACACGTGATGTATGGAATATTTACCAGGGAAGAAATAAGGGAAAAAAAGGAAAAGAAAGGAAAAAAAAAAAAAACCCACAAATACCTTTTCTTTGACTTTTATTTTTTCTTTTAGCCTACACAGATAAAACAAAGTTCAGAATTTACTGCCAAACACTTATTCATGAGTGTAAGTCAAATTAAATGAAGACAAGTTAATAACAGCACTTTGTAAAATGATAAATAGCTAAATAAAAGGAAGGCATTATTATATTGCAGATCATTTAAAGCTATATTGGACAATATGGAGCAGTTTAGGAAAGATTTGAATTTATGACAGATTGTAAGCTCCTCAATGGCAGGAAAGAAGTTCTGCTTCATCTTTGTATCTATTCAGAAAAGCGGTATATTTTAAGTGAAGATATAGATGTGAATGTATTAATATATAATTTTATATTTATATATAAAATATATTAACATATAATTTGCATATATTATATATAAATCTTATATATATATGAAATTTTCAAAGAAGTCGTGCAACCTTAACAAGTTTTTTTTTTAATTACCTTAAGAGTCACCGGTATATGTTTCTATTGTTTTATGGAAACATAAAGAGTTAAATTCAGAAAAGTAAGGGAAAGCAGGGGCCAGGATTCTCCAGTGTGACACACTAGAAATATCCCTACAAAACAGAAATGTCTATGGATTGATGTGTCGTATCTCAAAATATGGCCCTACAAATATAATAGGATGAAGAAAACATCTTGCTGACTCATCTATTTTCAATAGATGCTCTAATGCAGTATTGTAAATGGGAGGTATTCCTGTCCCAAAATAACACACCCAAACCTGTTAAATAAATTCAACTTCATATGTCTGTTTCTCTATAGGAAATGTTAAAGCCAGTTGTTAACACACTTTGGAGACTTAATAAAGGTTCACCAAAAATACAGAATAGACTTCCTCCCCTGTTCATTAATCCTACCAAACCCTCCAAATCCAGGTCTCACCTTCTCCTGGACACAGCCACACTGCAGAAAGGAAAATTAAAAATCATCTTATCTGGCTGGTATTTCACAGGTGAGAAGATTGAGCTGTTGAGAGGTTATGTGAGTGCCCTAAAGTCACACAGTTGTTCTGAGGCCAGAACTCAGATCTTCAAGTCCAAGTCTACTTCACTTTCGCCACTTCCTCACCATCCCTAGTAAATTTCTCAGGCTTTGAAGATGACCAATAAATGCAATTTAGGGAGGTAGTGTTCTAGGAAATGGGTGAAGTGTTCCGGGACCACCTCCCCACCTCCAGTGGGGTCTTCCTGACAAAGAAAATAGATGTAAGAGGCTTCTTAGAGGTGAAACCTCACTCTTTAGTTTGAGGGGGTGATGTTGGCAGTTACAACAGAGTGGGAACATCCTCCTTGCCAACATTATTATAGCTTACCTTTGATATCAGGAATGAGTGTACGTTCTAGAACACTGGTTTTGAAAACAAATCAATAAATGGACTTCACAGGCTCAGTACTTCTCATGAAAATCTATGCAGAATTTTCTTAATTTTTTTTTTTTGCATTTATTGGCCAAGTCCAAAGATTTCCTCAAATTATCTAAGGGTTTTATGAACCAAAGAAGACATAAAAATCACAGATCTAGACTGTCAGAGGAAGTAAATCCTGCTCTAAAACTGCAGAGTTGATGCTTTTATGTTTAGTATTTCCAGCCTCTCCTTTCTGTAATATTTTGTCTTCATTAACAATATTCTGTTCCAGTCATTCCCTCCCATTTCAGTACTCTGTTCTGATGGTCTTTTTCTCCCTCTTCAAAGCCTGTCTTCAAGAAAAAAAATATTCAAACCTCTTTCCTCCCCACTGAGATGGATGTGACCCATAAAGCTGTCATTCATCTACTCTCTCCTGTTTAGTTGAGCTGGAGGTTTGAAGGCGTCCAGCCACTTCCCGCTTTGGTCATGAGAGGATGACCTCCACATTCCTTGGCTATTTGCCATCCTCTCTTTCAGACCAACTTTAATGATTCCAGATGGGATATAATTCTTTTCCTGTGTTTATCAACTTCATGTTCTAGAGAACATGCAGTTTTTTTCATGAAATGATTATCACAATCATACTAATTAACAAATCCATCACCTCCCATAGTTATCATTTTGTGTGTGTGTGTGTGTGTGAGAGAGAGAGAGAGAGAGAGAAAGAGAGATCTACTATCTTGGCAAGTCTAAAGTGTACAATACATCATTATTAACTCTGGTCACCATGTATAACATGAGGGCTCCAGAATGTATTCATTTTATAACTGACAGTTTGTCCCCTTTGATCAGTATCTCCCCTTTTCCCTTACACCCCCATTCTCTGGTTGCTATCATTCTACTCTCTGCTACTCTGCGTTTGACTTTTTCTTTTTTTAAGATTCCACATATACATGAGAAAAGGACTGCTGGACTAGCCTGAAGAGAAGGGATCTGCTTTGGGAATTACAGGAAGTAAGGCTGAACACCTACGGGAAGATAAGTTATGTAGGGTCTTCTATTCCATGGTGAATTTGAACGGTGTTATCTTTACAGATTTAGGTACAGAACATGGTCTCTTTGCGGGGACTTTTGGGAAAAAAGGATGCTCAAGAAAGTGACTTGGGTGCAAGAGGGACTCTAGAGATGGGTAAAGGGGACAGAATACGATTTGGTAAAGAATTCAGGTGGCCAGCGAATCAGGTATTCAGAACAAAATAGTAGGGAATTTAGGCAAAGGTTAGTTTTCAGATTTTGGCGGGAAGGTAAGGAAGTAGTTGTTATTTGTGAAAATTATTTTTGGATGGCAAGATTCTTCATACTGACTTAGGTCTAGAGCAGAGCTCAAGTCTTGCGGTGGGACTAAGACAGGTGTTGGGATATCTCTCGGTACAAATACACACATGCATGCTCGCACATACATTATCCCAAATCAAAGACACAGGACAGTAGGCTAGGCCACCATTTGGTTAGGTTGGAGGAGGAGTTATATCAGTTGTACAACTTGTATCCAGAACTCTTTTCTGGAAGTACAAAGCTCTGGGTTAGCAAAAGGGACTCAGAGGATAAAGCAGCAACCCAACCGGTACAACTGGACCACCCCTACCCCCTTTTTTGGTAGAAACAATTCTTAATATCTAAAAAATTCCAGTGTATCACAGACAGTATTGAAAAAAAACTAGAAAAGCTCTCTGTTTCTACTTGATGTTTTAGACTGTTGCTGAAACATCTCACTAGTGGCTAAATTTATGCTTTTAGGTGCATTGCTACCTTTCTAATTTTGCCAAAAAAAGATTCTGTGCAACTGAATAAAAGCTTTTGCTCCAAGCCATCCGGTGTCCTTTCTGGACCAGTAAAGATCTTCGTTTCAAGAATGGGCTAGACAGTAAAAAAGAATGAAATAATGCCATTTGCAGTAACATGGATGGACCTAGAGATTATCCTACTAAGTGAAGTAAGTCAGACAGGGAAAGACAATTATCATATGATATCACTTATATGTGGAATGTAAAAAAAATGATATAAATGAACTTATTTACAAAACAGAAACAGATTCACAGACTTAGAAAATAAACTTATGGTAACCAAAGGGGAAAGTTGTGGGGGAAGGATAAATTAGGAGGTTGGGATGAACATGCACACACTACTACATATAAAATAGAAAACAGCAAGGACCTACTGTAGAGCACAGGGACCTCTATTCAATATTCTATAATAATCTATATGGGAAAAGAATCTGAAAAAGAATAGATATATGTGTATGTATAACTGAATCACTTTGCTGGACACTTGAAACTAACACAACATTGTAAATCAACTCTACTCCAATAAAATTTTTAAAAATGATGTGCTAGACAGAACTCAGGGGTGACACCCCAGTTTATTAGGCTGGAATGGAATGAAACTCAGGTTTCTGGGTAGCTTGAGCTCAAATTACCTACCTGATATCTCCTGAGTGCCTTATTCTGATCTACAAGATCATGTTTGCTCAAAATGCCATCTGAAGTTTCCCTGAAGTAAACACTGACAGGCCGAAATGAAGCTAGAGTGACAGTAAGAGCATAGAACCATGGTTAATATGCACGTAGGGCTTTTGGAGAAGACCTGAGTGCTACACCATTTACGCTGGGATCAAGCATTAATGAGATGTGATAAAGAGAAGCAGAAAGTAATCATGACTCACTTTGTCATCTGGTACAAACCACACCCTCTGGTGTGCAAACATGTCCCTCTTTCCCATCCAAAACTGGTGGGAACAGATGGCTTTGGAAAAACTTGTTTTGTAAGATGAACTTCTAAAGGGTCTAGTGTGTTTTTTACATGACCCTTATCTCCAAACACAAGGCCCTCAAATCCTGTATTTTTTCTCACTGTGTGTGTAGGGGGCTGGGGGAGGGAATGCACATTCTCTCAGTCCATGCGAATAAATCTCTTGCCCTGGCCCTGGTCCATTTCTGCCTAAATGAACTCATAAGAAATACTATAATTGGAGCCAAGGTTTGCAGCAAAAAAAAAAAAAAAAAGAAAAAGAAAAAAAATTTTTTTGACTGAGAGAGAGAACTGACTTTATTTCCTCCTGGGACTTTTTAAAAAGATAACGTAGCCTTGTTGATTCCAGCTTTCTTATCAGGCAAATAAGTAGGTTTGGCTAGAAGGCTCACCTAACTAGTTATTCTGTAACTCAGATCCCTGATACATTCAGCATTTCTGTTGGGGTTAATAATGGTGTATTGTGCAAAGCAAGCTTGATTTTCACAGCTCAGTCTTTCCTTTGCTTGGTTCTGTCTTCTCCCTCTCCTCCAAATTATCTTCTCGCCACGCACATTATGAGTTCACTTTATAGCATCCCCGGCCTTCCTGTCCCTTCAACCTTTCATTAGTTCTGAATTCTAAATGTCTCCTTATTTCCTCACTGGTAACTCTCTCAGCCTTCAATCTTGTACCCAAGTCATGAGCAATCATTACAACTGTTCCCTTTATGTCTTCAGCCTGCTTCTTCCTCCCTAAGTCTTGTTTATTCATTTTTTTTTAATTGGGGTATAGTTGCTTTACAATATTGTGTTAGTTTATACTGTACAGCGAAGTGAATCAGCTATACATATACATTTATCCCCTTTTGTGGATTTCCTTTTCATTTAGGTCACCACAGAGCATTGAGTTTCCCTGTGCTATACAGTAGGTCCTCATTAGTTATCTATTTTATACATAGTATCAATAGTGTGTATATGTCAATCCCAATCTCCCAATTCATCCCAACCCCCCCTTCCCCCTTTGTATCCATATATTTGTTCTCTACATCTGTGTCTGTATTTCTGTTTGTAAATAAGATGGTCTATACCAACTTTTTCAGATTCCACATGTATGTGTTAATATATATTTGTTTTGCTGTTTCTGACTTACTTCACCCTGTATGACAGTCTCTAGGTCCATTCATGTCTCTTCTCTACAAATGACCCAATTTTGTTCCTAAGCCTAGTTTATTCTTATAAGAAGTTTTCTTGCCTGGACAGAAAGAATCAATAAAACATGACCAATGAAAATATTGCCTCTCCTGCACCTTCTCCCATACATAGTGTGTTATTTAATCATTGATTTTATGATATTCAGGTCGCCGGTTCTTGATGATAAATTCTCAGAGAAGAAAAACGTTCTCTACTTGAGCAGTGGGCATGGGCGAACCAAATTCTCGTGCTTATTTTGTTACTTGCTTTGTGATCTTTGGCAAAGGACTGCTGTATGATGTATGCAGATTCATGTTAGTACCTGTCGCATGATCTCAGAGTGTCATCATGGTGCAAATGAGTTGCTTTCTTCCCTTGCTCTATTTTTTTCAAAAATGCTCAGATTAGGAGCTTATGTGAGCCTCTTGAAGGTAGTTTCTTTAGTGTCTGCTGTGTGTATGTGTGTGTGGGGGGGGGGAGAGGGAGAGAGAGAGGGAATGTGAGAATATAAAGAAGGTAATGAGTAATCACTTATGGAGTGAATGAATGAAACTGGTTAAAATATATGAAAATCAATGGGGTGTCATTTTCTATTAATAATTAGAACAGAGAAACACATTCACCTACTAATTTATTTATACTTAAGAAAAGCCAAAGTTCTGAAAAATTCAATGAGATTTTTTTTGTAGCTCCCACTTTTCAGATTTATTTCAGAATTTTCCAAACCCCACATCTTCTTAGAAGGTGTATTTAAGGTTTTTAAATGTAAGTAAAATAAATCGTGCTTTCAGGAAAATGTCACCATACTAAGAATTAGTTGATTTCAAATTTTCAGATGACCATGACTATTAATTCTCAGTTGATAGGGACTTTGTGAGCACACTACACTCAATAGCGTGAGATCTGCCAACAACAGGTGTATTTTTGTTTCCAGTGAAAGGTGTTGCCTATTTTGGCAAGAGTGGAACCAATTTATAAATCACTAGTTTACGCTGGTGTTGTGTTTATACACACACACACACACACACACACACACACTTACACACATGTATATTTATATATGCATACACTCTCCCAGCAAACAGCCCAGCTATCCAAGACTGCATTCCAATTTGCCAGTGTCAGTAAAATTGGCTACAATACCAAAAGGTGTTCTAATAAAATTGTGTGTCTATCCCCAAATGGTGAGAGTGTTCACATGCTTCTGCATGAGTATTTTCTGTAATGCTGTGACAATGAAATGTTGGAAGCAATCCCAACAGAAGTGCATTAGTTAAATTGTTGTGCGTCCATCCAGTGGAGCACTGAGCAGCAATACAGATGCTTCAGAACTGTACCTATTCATTTAAGAGATTTTCACAATACATTTCTAAATGTAAAAGAAAGCTATAGAACTTAATATCATGGTCTCATTTTGGAGAAAGTAACACACATATAGATGTGTTGAAAATTTTCTAAATGAATATACCCTGGTGAGAACTTGTCTCTGATGTGGAGAAATCAGACCCTTTAAAAGCCTTTTTTTCTTTTTTTGCTTGTTGGTACTTTGTGTTCTTCTATACTCAACAAGAGTTAATATGATAATAAGGAAAAACACTTTCAAGATGGCTATTTGGCCATATATGTTAAAGCCCAAGAATCATCATCCCCTCAGCATAAGAAAAATTTTACACTTTGGAATAAGACCCAAGAAAATGATTAGAATGTATACAACGTATCCAAAATATTGGACTAATTTCCCCTTCCTTCAGCAGTGATATCCTTGGCAGTATTAAGCACTATCATTTTAAAAATCTGTGCTAATTTGATGGGTGAAAAATCTGTTTATTTATATTTTATATATTAATCTTTAATTAATGTGGAATTAGTATATCAGACAGGAATTCTAAGTCGATGTTTTTCTTTTCTATATAATTAGCTAGACTTATTAACTAGTAAACCTACTAATTAATACCATTTATTGAGGACCATAAAGTGGTATGAAAATTTAACCTTATTATACACTAAATTTATAGATATATTATGGTCCATTTCTGTACTATCTAGTCGATCTCATGTATCTGTCTGTTACTCTGCCTGGACAAGACTTTTATTTTTATTTATTTATTTATTTTTTCTTTTGCGGTACGCGGGCCCCTCACTGCTGTGGCCTCTCCCGTTGCGGAGCACAGGCTCCGGACGCGCAGGCTCAGCGGCCATGGCTCACGGGCCCAGCCGCTCCGCGGCATGTGGAATCTTCCCGGACCGGGGCAGGAACCCGTGTCCGCTGCATCGGCAGGCGGACTCTCAACCACCGCGCCACCAGGGAAGCCCTGGACAAGACTTTTAAATAGTGTAGCTTCATGATTTAACTCTGGTGAAGATTTGCCCCTCCCTGTCCTCACTTTAATGAAGGGGTGTTTACTAAAATGAATAGAGAATTATTAATCAAAGAACTCAAAAGCATGAACAGGACTGTTTGGGGACCCCTTACAAAATTTTGACAGGTAAACGTGTGATGTATTTCTCTAGGTATCTGGGTCAGTGATATCATTACGACTTGTCTGCACACGTAGACAGTGTTCACCTGCAGATCAGTATTTCTCCTAATCAGCTTTTCTACTATAAATGTTCTAACTCCTTGCCACCCAGCTTCTTTCCTCGGAACAAGAAATAACAATGTAGAAACTTCAGATAACTCCTTGGGTTCTGTGGGTCATGTTTCATTCTGTTCATCCTGACCCCATTCACGAGGTTGTTCCTGATAAATACCTTTCCTCTATATAGTAAGACACGTGCTGAGGTTTGCACCTAACAACTCTGGTAAGTCAAGCAACCCTGGCAGTGATTCATTAGAGAACTGCATACTGGAGACATCTGAGATTGCTTCTGCAACTCTCTGTGATCTATGAAGATAGTTCAAGACAATATTTGTACATGAAGCTCTCATCTCCCATTCTGCATTCTACTTATTCTTCCAAGTATGTTCTCCTAGAGCTGTACCTTTATCTTTTTTTAATTTAATTTTTATTTTATATTGGAGTACAGTTGATTTACAATGTTGTGTTAGTTTCAGGTATACAGCAAAGTGATTCAGTTTTTTATATATATATATATATATATATATATATATATATATATATATATATATATATATATATATATATCCATTCCTTTTCAGATTCTTTTCCCATATGGCTTATTACAGAGTATTGAGTAGAGTTCCCTGTGCTATATATTAGGTCCTTGTTGACTATCGAACTGTTCCTTTTTCTTTCAAGTCCTGCCATTCGTGGTCATCTTCCAGGTGAAAACGACTTTGGTCAATTTTTTTCTATATTCTTGTCTCAAAATTTCTCTGTGCTTCTCGTGCCACGTTGTCACTACACCACTGCTCTCTTTTCAGGCTTTCCATTGAGCCTTCCAGAATGACTGTGGCATTGTTTACAAAACCTGTGTTACTTTTGACATCACTTCACTTCATTCATCTCTAGCAAGGGTAATGTACATCTGTAGCTTTTTAGTAGACAGTCCTCATTCTGTTACTTCCTAAGTATGCAGGAAGCAGTGTTCAATCTTCCTAAGTTTCCCAGCTATTGGTATCTTTCCTCTTCTATATGTGTGCAAATCGTTTTTCCTCTGAAGCTGGGCAGCACTCTATATTTGCTTAGCCTCCCAGCTACTTCTGCATATTCATCTACAAGCTAGCACACTTTTCACAGATTTTCCTCTTTCAAACCCTAGTTTCTACCACCATCCAAGTGAGTACAATGTTCATGTAATCTGATAAAAAAAAGCTGAGCTTATCGCTCAGTTCCTTGACATTCTGTTGCATTTATCTTCCCCTTATGTCATTCTCAGAAATAGCTTCATCCTCAACCTGTTCATCACTCTAAAATTCTCCAGTTTTGGAACATTAAAAAAAGTTTTTGATTTCTAATTTATTATATAAAATTAATAATGTTCACTTTAGAAAAATTTTAAGAGAATTTAAATACATAAAGAACATACAACTCACCAGTAAGCCCAGGATATTGATAATTTGTAAGTTATATATCAGTCTACCTCTATATCGATCTATCTATCCATCCATCCATCCATCCATTTATTGTCTATAATGTGCATGTTATCTAGCTAGCTAGCTAGCTATTTACCTATAATTCTCCCTCTCAAAACCCTCAGCCACACACTAACACACATGTACTAATATATAGGTATACATACATCACTTTTTCTATGTCTGCATGAAGTGGCAATTGAAACTCATTCTGGCCCAAATTGCTAGGCATAAACACGTGCCCTGGAACTAAGGCTGTGTAGATGAATTCTCAAAGTTGTAATGTTGAGATCCAAGTAGATTTGAGCAAGAAACACACAGTTTCAGCCTTATTGACTCTCAGCATCTAAACAGAACACCTCTTTAACTGCCTATTGCTCTTGAATAATCATGAATAGTGTGACCAACAGCAGTGCAGCAGCTATCCTGCAAGACATCCAAGTTCCATCATGTTCTGTGTATCTCCAGGGGCCTTGTAGTGTCTGGAGCAGAAAGATTAACTCCCTAGGCTCACATGGCCATCTGACACAGGTGTTCTTTTCCATGTTTTTTTCATTACACGTAGCTCTCTTTGCACATGTAAGTGTTTTTCCTTCTCATGGCTTTCTTCACCTGTTTATACAGACATTTAAAATATATATACTTTTCAGGGGGCAACATATGACTCCTAAATTGTTTTATATATCTTTTAAAAAATTATTTTAACAAGCATGCTTTTTTTTTTTATGGAAACTTGAGAGCAATACTTCATTGCCTCATTTCTGCATATATTTTTATAGACTTCAAGTTGGTTATTTTATCTGTATTCAATTTGAATGGAAAGACATCATTCTAGTTCTGGTGTTTCCTAATATACACGCTGATGGAAACATTTATGAATCCCAATGTCCAACATGCTCCCCCAGTCCCTCACCGAGCCCCTACCCCTTCCTTGTAACACATGACTCTGCTCTTATTTTATGGAGAAAGTACTTTTCATAGTGTGTATACTTCTTCACCAACCTTCAGTCATATTTTTTAGATGTTCCTTTATCTTAACAATTTATAATCCAGAACCTTAGTTTAATCCATTTTTAAACCCTCACATAAATGATCAATTAATATTTGACAAAGCAGCCAAGAGTACTCAATGGAGAAAAGATAGCCTCTGCGATAAATGGTTTTGAGAAAACTGGATAATAACACACAGAAGAATGCAGTTGGACCCCTATCTTATACCGTACGCAAAAAATAACTCAAAATGGATTAAAGACTTAACTATAAGACCTGAAATCACAAAACTCCTAGAATAAAACATAGGAAAATATATTCTTGACAGTGGTTCTGGCAATGATTGTTTGGATTTGATGCCAAAAACAAAAGGAACAAAAATAAACAAGTAAGACTACATCAAACTAAAACAATAAAAACTAATAAAACAAAAGAAAACTGTACAACAGGTAAACAATTGACAAAATGAAAAGACAACCTACAGAATGGAGAAAATATTTGCAAATTATGTATCTGGTAAGGGGTTAATAACCAAAGTATATAGGAACTTATACAACTCAATAACAAAAAAACATACAGTCCAATTAAAAAATGGGCAAAGACCTGAAAAAACATTTTTCCGAAGAAGACATACAGACGGTCAACAGGTACATGAAATGATGTTCAACATCACTAATCATCAGGGAAATGCAGAACAAAACTACAATGAGGTATCACGTCACGCCTGTTAGAATGGCCATCGTCAAAAAAACAATCGATAGAAAGTGCTGGTGAGAATGTGGAGAAAAGGCAACCCTTGTGCACCGTTGGTGAGAATGTTAATTGGTGCAACAACTAAAGAAAACAGTATGATGATCCCTCAAGATATTAAAATTAGAGCTACCATATGATCCAGCAATCCCACTTGTAGGTATTTATCAAAAACAATAGAAATCAAGATCTCGAAGAGATGTCTGTACTCCCCTGTTCAGTGCAGCATTATTCACAATAGCCAAGATATGGAAACAATGTAATGTCCATTGATGGATGAGTGGATTAAAAAAATTTATGCATACAATGAAATATTATTCAAGCTTAAAAAGAAGAAAATCCTATCATTTATGATAACATAGATGGACCAGGAGAGGGTTATGCTAAATGAAATAATCTAGACATGGAAAGACAAATACAGAATGATCTCATTTATATGTGGAATCTAAAATCATCAAATTCATAGAAGCAGGGCTTCCCTGGTGGCGCAGTGGTTGAGAGTCTGCCTGCCGATGCAGGGGACGCGGGTTCATGCCCCGGTCCGGGAAGATCCCACATGCCGCAGAGCGGCTGGGCCCGTGAGCCATGGTCACTGAGCCTGCGCGTCCAGAGTCTGTGCTCCGCAACGGGAGAGGCCACAACAGTGAGAGGCCCACGTACCGCAAAAAAAAAAAAAAAAAAAAATTCATAGAAGCAGAGAGTAGAATGGTGGTTATCAGGGGCTGGGGGCGGGGGAAGGGAAATGGGGAGTTTATGGTTAAAGAGTACAAAGTTTCAGTTTTGTGTGGTAAATAAGTTCTAGAAATCTACTGTACAGAACAGTGCCTAGATCTAACAATACTGTATTGTATACTCAAAATTTACTAAGAGGGTAGATCTTATGTTAAGTGTTTTTACCACACAAACTAATAGTAGTAATAAACAGTAATTTACAAAGGAGGTGGGAGGATACTTTAGGAGGACTTGGATATATCTATGGCCTTGATAGTGGTGATGGCTTCACAGGTGTATACTTATCCCCAGACACATCAACTTCTATACTTTGAATATGTACAGCCTTTTACATGTCAGTTATACCTCAATAAAGTGGTTTAAAAAAGAATCTGCTGATTTAAATGTTAATCTCATCAAAAAAACCTTCATAGAAACATCCAGAATAATATTTGAACAAGTATCTGGGTATCATGGCTCAGCCAGGTTGCCACATAATATTAACCATCACATATTTATAAGTTAAATTCTAAATCTTAATTTCTTCAAACTCTTCTCAGTTCCTTAGCATTCAGTTGCACTTCTTTTCTCTTCTTAAGCCACTCTCAGAAATGGCTTTATTGTTGACCTATTAAGAAGATCTGTTCAACACAAAATTAATTTAATTTATGAATAATTGGATGGTTTTAATTCATACTTACAGTGCATAAATGATCACAGATTAATAAGTGCATGGGTTAACAGTTTTGCTTGGTTAAGTCCAGAGAGAAATCAGAAAGGATCACCCAGTCCTATATTCTTATTCTATCAAGCTTACAGAGTACTTCTTCTCAACCCAGAAGCATGTGACACAGAAGGATAGTTTGTAGAATGACTAAGTTACAAATAAATAAATTTGTTTAATGTGACTCCTGGGACAATGTTCTTCCATACAGTTTGTATAAAAGTAAGGACAATGCCGGCGGACTCCACTTCCAGGTGTTTAAAGTTCATTTTAATTAACCTGTCACAGCTTTGGGCATTATTACTTGTGTGGCTATCCCTTCCTCTCTACAGTGGGCCCAAGATTTGTAATACTGAGTTGATCCTCTTTGTCTGGCAAAGAATCTCTTGGAGGGCCCTCTCTGATATGCAGATGTAGGGCTAGCAGGAACACATTTTTCTAGGATTAGAGAATTAGTGTATAACCAGTTCTTTTTTGTCTTTTTTCAGTGATGAAATAGCTGCAATGTGGAGTACATCTCTGTGGAGAGAGTGACAAATTAAATAAAAAGCCCTGGGCTTTCTGGAAGGAAAGAGTCAAATCCCAATCTATATGCCTAGTGTATGATTAATTTTCTGTGTTAACTTGGCTAGGCTACAGTACTAAGATATTTGGTCAAACGATATCCTGTTCCTGTGAAGATTTCTTTGCAGATGACATTAACATGTAAATCAGTAGACTTCAGCAAAGGAGATTACCCACCTTAATATGTACGGGCCTCATCCAATTACTTGAAGGCTTTAATAGAAAAAAGAAAGACCTCCCCTGAGAAAGAGAGCATTATGCCAGTAGCCGGCCTTCAGACTTGAGCTGCAATCTTAACTCTTCTGGGTTTGCAGCCTGCTAGCATACCCTGCAGATTTTGGACTCGCCAGCCTCCACAATTGTGTGGGGCAACTCAGGGAATACTTCAGGATATGAGGACCAAAGACAGAGACCTCTGAATTAAATAGCATGTGGGAAAAGGGACTTTACGCTGGAGAGCAGGCTTTAGACAAGGTTTTAAGTTTGATTGAGAAGAGTTGATTTGAAGCAATATGAAGCTGCCACTTCCTTTAAATCTAGCTATCCTCCCATAGGATAGCAATGTGAGTGATAGCTAACCAAGTCAATGTGAACTAAGAACGTTAGTGCCTTTTTTGAAGCACCATCACTGTCCAGGGAGGGTTCAGAGCCTGTAAAAATACTTCTATATTATGGACCAGTTTTTCCATCCAGTGACAAAACAGTTGCAATAATAGACCAATCAGAATCCAGTTCTCAGTCTCTGCTTAATATCTTGATATCTTGAAAAGGCATGACGTACTTTCAGCTATGTAAATCTGTAAGAGTTTTGAATGATTTGGGGAATGGAAGGGTGTATACAGAGAAATATAATGGGTTTCCTGTTAAGTGAGTAATGGGGACTCAAGTGGGTTACTAAAAACTTTTCTAAAGTTAAAATATACATCAGAATTTTATGTTAATAGATAAAAGAATTTTTGCTCCAATTTTTTAATTTAAATTCATCCATTTAAAAAACATTAACGAATATTTATTGAGCATTTTCTAAAACATGCACAGCTCTAAGTGTTAGAGCTAACTTATTGAACCATTACTTGCTTCATGGAATTTACATTCAAGGGGAAGAGAGAAAGGCTTTAAAAATGAATAAACACACAAATACATAATGTAGAATGTTGGTGTGTAATAAGTGCAATGGAGAAAAATAAAACAGAAAGGGTATGAGTTGTGCTACAGAAAAGAAAAATGGAAATTTCTGATTAAGTTACACCTCATTGAGAAGGCAACCTTTTTTTTTTTTTTTTTTTTTTTTTTTGTTGCGGTACGCGGGCCTCTCACTGTTGTGGCCTCTCCTGCTGCGGAGCACAGGCTCCGGACACGCAGGCTCAGCGGCCATGGCTCACGGGCCCAGCTGCTCCGCGGCGTGTGGGACCTTCCCAGACCGGGGCACGAACCCGCGTCCCCTGCATCGGCAGGCGGACTCTCAACCACTGCGCCACCAAGGAAGCCCGAGAACGCAATCTTTGACCAAGTACTTGAACTAATCATCCAGGTACATATCTGAGGGAAGAGTATTTCAGGCAGAAGGAAGAGTCAAAGCAAACGCTGCGGCAAGCCTGTGCCTGATTATTCAAGGAATATGGAGTCATCCAGTGTGGCTTGATTAGAGTGAGCAAGAAGATGAGCTCAGACCAGAAGGGACTGAGGGGTGAGTGCCGAGTGTCGGAGTACAGGTCCTGTATAGCCTTGAAAGTCATTGTAATGGATGGAGTTGAGTTTAATTAGGGTGGTGAAGATTTTTCAGTCAGTCTGGATTTTCATGTGTAGGAAGACCATGAGGGGACGACCATAAGAAAACTTTCTCTACCTTTGATTGTAAATAAGAGGAATGAGATTTCCCTATGGGAGTTTACATGTGAAATCAACACATAATGAATCCAAACAGATATAAGCAGAATGCCTCCCTGGTCCCTTTGGAAAGGATTACTGTTTGACTAGGGGACCTTATCCATAAAAATAGAGTAGGGAGGGAAATTTGTAGTTAGACCAATCCAGGCTCTCTCTCTTTTTTTTTTTTTTTTTTTTGCCATATCAAAGCACACATATTATTGGATCTTAATTTTAGTTTTTATACCAGATGAAGGGTAGGGGAGAGTGTAGGTCAGCAGTGGAGCACAGAAAAACTAGAAGAATCACAGATATAAAGAAGGACAATGTCTATTCTCATTCCACCTGGAAGACAGTGTTCTGACAGCCCTATCTGCTTGTTAAGTACATCAGATTATGCAAATGATGCATCAGTTTGATTGGACTCAATAAATCTCTGTGATTAGCTACTGCTTTTTAATTTAGATACTGTGTGATGAGAGGAAAGGTCACTTCATGTTACAAAGAGCCTAATGCAATGTAGCAAGTCTTAAATAATAGCTAGTAATTCAGGGTGATTCAGGGTGAGAGGAGTTATTGGCTGATTATAACAGTAAAACTTAAGGTAAAATCTTATGTAAATATAGTACCTGAAAGGAGATAACAAAAACCTGTTGGCTTTCGTAAGTAAAAATGTATTTACAGAGCTTAAAAGCCAATAGCTTTCTTTCTTTGTGTTACACTATCTACTTACCATAGGTGGGAACATAAGTTGGAAGAGGAAACCTTAAGCTTTACCTTTGTTCTGGTTTTAGAAGACTAACAGCGCTTTTCTCTCTTTTCTTCTAAGACTCAGCTGCTCATGGCTTGTAGTTCAGGGGCTCTGCTTGTTTTTTGAGTGATCCTCCTTCAAATCACTAAATCAATGTGCAAACATATATTCATTAGCTCCTGTTTTCTAAGCACTCTGTTGGGGTCTTGAGGGTGCAATGATGACTAATATGTATCCTCAAGGAGAGCTCAGTTTAGGGGAGAATAGGTCTGTTCTGAAAAAATATTTTGATTTTTGTGTTTACTTTATATAATTTTTAAATTATAAAAATAATAGTAACCACTACTTAAATATTAAGAAATACAGGAAGAAAAGAGGTAAAAACATTCATCTTCCCAGCACATACAGAAACATCTCCCTAAATATTTGGGAATTTTTTTGCTTTTTTTTTTTTTTTTTACTCCAAATAGGTTTTTGAAATTTTTATGTAGTTGTGACCATTTTGTATATAAATTTGTGGCTTCAGTTTTGTTCCAATATTATAATGTTACAATTTCCCATAATATTAAATTTCATTGTAAGTGGTTTAATATTTTATTGAGTAGGTATGTAGTTGACTATATGCCCATCTTTTTATTTTTGGATATTTAGTTTTAGTTTTATTCCTTATAGATAATGTAATTAACATCTTGATGCATAAAACCCATTTTATATTTCAGACAATTTTCTTAGAGTGATTCTCAGTGGTTGAATTACTTGTTTAAAATAGAAAATATTTAAAAATCTTGAATTTGATGACCAGTCTGTCTTCCTTTAAACTCTAAGTTTGTATTTTTGTTTGTTCTGTTATAGGGATGTGATCCAATAAATTTTCAACATGTGTACAGTATGTGTATAGAGCAGGCAGAAGGAATGTATTCAGCCGTGTTAACGCCTGAGTTCCTTATGCTCTACAACATATCCTTTAATAGCGTCTCTGGAAGCTATTTAATTTACTCAGTGCCAGCTCTGTGTAGTTCATTTCTGGGCACAGGGAAGACAAAGGTGGTGCCTCAGTATTCACTGACCCCGTAGTGTGTCTTTGGGTTGAAGGAACGTTACCTCTCTGTCTGTTCCAGAAGCAATTTGTAAGAGCATAGCAGTGTAGGAATGTTTTAATTAAATAAAAACATATTGAAGAAAGATCCTACACCCAGTGGTCCCAAGATTTGTCACACATGCTCAGAAAAGATCAATACTGGGACTTCTCTGGGAGTCCAGTTGTTAAGACTCCGCACTTCTGCTGCAGGGGGCGCAGGTTCGATCCTGGTCAGGGAAGTAAGATCCCGCAAGCCGAGCGGCCAAAAAAAAAAAAAGAAAAGATCAATGTCAAGTCTTTGATAATTCAATGACACTTCCTTCTCTAGGTTCTAGGTTGTGGTGAAGATGATTCATGTTAATACAAAGCAACTAGCACATTCTAATCACACAGTAAACATTTGCTCCTTTCTCTCTTCCTGCTAAGAAGACTTTGCATCCCCTTGGTCTGAGTAGAGTCAAGTAGGTGGTGACTGAATAATCCTTTTCTCCCAGTTCCAATACTAACATCATTTGGTCTTTTTTCTACGTGATGTTCCTTGAACTAATCAGAATGGAAAGCAGAAAGAATAGTGAGAATTCTGGACTGAAAAGAGATTTTTGTGAAGTTCTTTTGAGGAAAAATACAGTCTTCCATGTGTGCTATTTCTCTTCGCCCTTAGTGAATAGGGACAGAGCTATAATGGTCCTGGGAGGTGAAACAGTGACAGTAAGATCTTCCTGGAGCTTCAGTGAGAACCCATCTTGGGCAGAGTTCAAGACCTGATCTCTCATTCAAATGATTTGATGATTCTAAATAATTACTGTTGAAGAAATTTTGAAAGCCTTGAATGACATAAACATACAGAGAACACAGCAGAACGATTATATTTATTAAATCAGATACAATCTATGAGTCTTAGTAACCTACCCATAATTGGGTCCTTTTTTTCCCATGATCCCACTCTCGGTTTTAGGTCCACTTCCTCCTAAGAGGTAAAGATAAGGTGTTTTAAACCTTGAACACCTCCCCTACCCATTTATCTATGTCTGTTTCTCCAGAAGTTTCTTTTTTGAGGTGTGCAGCAGGGAGGAAAACAAGAAGAGAGGGTGTCCTATTGTGGTACAGACACTGCTCCAAGAAACACTTCCCAAAGCATCAATGAAAAGGCAGAGCTCAAGACCAGATCCTCCCTGATACATTACATTGATCCTCATTGCCTGTCTCCTGCTTGGTGCTGTGGGGTCCTTTCACTATCAGCCTTTCCCAGCCAGCATCCCTAAAGGATTTTCTTTTTCTGATAATCATCTCCCAGTGGACTGTGGCCCTGAAGGATGGAGTAGGATCTGAGTAACTCCAACGCTACCAAAAAACAATCCTTCATAAGCTACACACTGCTGAAGTCCCTGCAAAAACTCCCTTAATACATCTGGACCTCAGTTTCTGCATATGTGACTTGGAGTTGTTGATACATACATCGAAAAATTTTAATAGGAACTAGCGACACCACATACAATGAACTTCAAATGGCATCAGGCGTATATTAAAGGGAAGGGGCTTTACAAGTGTCTTATACATTACAATGCATAGGAACTACACAATCTGGAACACCAGTTCAAAGTAGTAATGTTCTTACCTGTAACCAGATCAGATTTCATTCCTCACTATTTTTAATCAAATGATTAAAATGGATCATCTTGTTAGAATCCTCTCTTTAGGTGACATTTAACTAAGAGAAATTTGTGTAGAATAGAGGATAAAGTAAACATTTTACAAGCGCTTTTCAAATATATATTATCATTTGATCCTTATAAAGTCCAGTGAAGTAGAATGCTGGAAGTTATTTGCTACATGACTTTGGAACTTAACTTTCTCCATAATCAAGATTTAAGAGAAAGTTATATTCCCAGTGTAATAAAGCAAGTGGCAGAGTAAGAACTTGAACCTGTATTTTCCCACTCAAGTTCCTGTGCTGATATCACAACAACATCTTCCCATTCCCCCAGACACTCTTTGCTCCAAAAACACCAAAACATTACCAGCCATAAACTAATGTGTTTATCCTCCTCACTACTTCTCACAGTTGGTTCTTCATTGATCTCATTGTTCTTGCCTCCAGGAAGCCTTCCTTGCCCTGATAGGATTTCGGCATAGAGGTCACCTCTGACTTCTGACCGCTATGCCTAAATCTGTCATAGCACTAAACACAAGGTACTGTGATATACGGACAGTACTCACTTTGCACAACTTCATGGTAACTGTTCTTGCCTATCTGCCTCACCAGACTGCAGGCATCTCAAAGGAAATGATTGTGTTTTCAGCCACGACCTCAGTGTCCTACGCATAAGATACTAATGAATGTGTACAGAATTAATGGAGAAAAGCCATGTAATCATTTAAAAGCAGATGTATTCTTTCTGTTCCCTGAAAAAAACAAACCAGTAGAACTTGGATGGAAGAGACAAGACACCTGTGAGATTCCCAATCCTGATGGCTGAAATGTTCAATAACTAGATTAAAAAAGTCCCTTATGCTTGTTGGCCAATATGTGTATTATCATTTAGAGATATCCCTTTTCATTGCAATCACTAGTATAAGAATGTGCTCAGAATCCGTAAAATGATGCATAATTTTAGTGGACCAGGAATGGGTTTTGTAATAATACTTCAGGGTTTTTTAGTAGGAATTGTATATTTATTTCTCAACAGAAATATAACTGGGTGTATAAATCAACTGCATAAGTAGGAAGCATTAGAGTCTGTGACTAGGAGATCAGACAACACCAGGTCCAAATTCCACTCCTACCACTTGCTAGCTAGGTAACTGTGGGCGAGCTGCTTACCCTTTTTATTCTATAAAATGAGGAAAACTGAGTCTTAATCTTCTGAATTTTTTATCTTTTTAAACCCCAGTTTTTTTCATATACAAAATATGGGTAAGATGATATTTATCACACAGGAGTATCGTAAGAATCAATATGATAATTAGTATAAAGGACCTGGAACTTGGTAAGCAGCTCTAATTAATATTAGCTATACTGTGTGATATCTGGGCATGCCAGCTTAGACTCACTACCACCTGTGACAACTCCTGAAATTATCCTGGAAATTACATTTTTTGAGTCTTAAAGGCTTCCCCCTACCCCCTTCTTTTGGTTGTTATTGATGATACAAATACCCTTGGAGAGCTGAAAAACCTTGAGCTTATAGAGTCCTACATTCTTATTTCATGAGAGTTCAAGCTCCCTGAGATCGCCATTGTGGAAGAACAGGCTAAGGATACAAAATAATTGGAAAAGAGAGTTTTATATAATAATGGGATTGGATCAGAAATTGCTTCACTGAACCACATGTATATGTGAGAGGATAACCTTCTCAATAAATTTTTGCCAACATAGCAAATACATATACATGTATTTATTTATTTTGCTTTTTATTTTTTTAATTTTTATTTATTCACTTTTTTATTGAAGTATAGTTGCTTTACAGTGTTGTGTTAGTTTCAGGGATCCACAAAGTGATTCAGCTACATATATATATATACTTTTATATATACATGTATATATGTGTATATATATATTTACAAATATATATATACTTTTTCAGATTCTTTTCCCGTAGAGGTCCTTGCAGAACACTGAGTATAGTTCCCTGTGCTATACAGGAGGTCCTTGCTGGTTACCTGTTTTATATGTAGTAGTGTGTACATACACATATATTTATTATACACATAATAAATACACACATTTATCAAGCTACACTGAAGCCGTTATTGCAGTGGCTTATTGGAATATAGTATTTTCCTGGAAATGTACTACTTCTGAGTGGGGAATATGGGGAAGAAAGAAAGAGAAACAACAGCGTGGGATCAAGGGATCTTAGAGCCAGACTGCGGCCAGAACTTCCGCCTGCTGTGCCACTGTCACAGGACCAGAGCCCTGAGGTTGTGCAACACCTCTAGTAAACACTTGCTGAAGCAGAGACAACAATGAACCCTGAGGTTTCATTCTGTCTCACTTGAGAGGAAGGGACAGACCCAGTGCACGTCTGCTTGAGACAGAAGGACAGACACCAGGCTCCTGGGATCACCCAGCATGTGGCCAGGGCTTCTTTTGACAGCCACTCTCCTCCTTTCTCCACTTCCAGGTAGGTGTTTAACTCCTGTTCAGGTTCTGTTAAATACCCAGGGAACTGCTTGCTTTTCATCTTCTCCCAGTATTTTTTTTTTTTAACCAATTTTACTAACCAGTTGAGCTGGTTTAATTTGTTGTTTTGGGGGGCCCTGACTGATTTAAACACTCAGTGTAAAGGAGAGGCAAGCAGACTTCTTGAATCAATATTTACACGTCTGATCTGAGAACACTTAGAAATCAGAGGGGACATTTCATTCAGCATCATTTAAACAGTGACTGTGATCTTTGCATCAAAGAATGGAATGCACCCAGATCAACCTTGTCAGTTTTTAGAGCAGTTAAGATGAGGCAGGTTTGACTGGTTATTGTGGTACAGAAGGCTTCAGAAAGTATCTGTTATTATTATTGGGGCCAGTTCGATGCGTCCTATTCCTTTCAATCACATTTTTATATTTAGTCCTTTCATTATTGCTGATGATAAATATGATGAATTAGAAATAAGTAGTGGACCCATTTCATGTTTATAAAGCACTGTGATATTACTTGGTCAAAACAATGTTGCCGTTGAACTTATGTTGATCATTCACTTCCATTTTGCTGGTTAGATCAAACATTTGTCGACTGAAAAAAAAGAAAGCACAATGTGAGAGTTGTGAGTGAAGTTTTATTTGGGACAAAATGAGGACTATAGCCTGGGAGACAACTTCTCAGATAACTGTGAGGAACTGTGAGGAAGAAGTAGGGCAGGGAGATCAGTATTATGTGTTTTGGTGAAGGCGGTCCATGGACTCAAGCGTACATTTTGGCAGGAGGTTGCTGCTAGTCACGGTGAGCGGATGTCTCCATTAATAATTTTAGAGCTTTTCTAGATATGAGAAAATGCAAGAAATTGGGTTCATAACATCTTCTCCTAAAAGTATCTAATTATCTGAAGGTCTGTTCTGCCAGTTTTTCCCAGAGTACAGAGTGCCTCATTTCTGATCTTTGCTGGCCCTGAACTCCTGTTTCAGGCTGTGTATTGAAGGTCAACTACTGCAGTGGCTAGTGACTTCATTTTTTTTTTTTTTTTTTTTTTTGGCGTACGCGGCTCCGGACGCGCAGGCTCAGTGGCCATGGCTCACGGGCCCAGACGCTCCGCGGCATGTGGGATCTTCCCGGACCGGGGCATGAACCCGTGTCCCCTGCATCGGCAGGCGGACTCCCAACCACTGCGCCACCAGGGAAGCCCCAAGTGACTTCATTCTTGTAGTGCCAGATGGTGAGCAGCAATTTTTAGTTTAAGAATTCAAAAGTAGAGTAATATTCCTTCCTAATAATCAATTATATCTAGCATATCTCTCCATCTCTGATGAATTCTCCAGTTAGATTTTGGCTAAATTAGATTGGCTAACACATTTCCTTTGTTTATTTCTACTTCGAGAGCTTATTGAAATTCAGCACGTTAGCTTCAGTGCGTGAGACTCCTTCCCTGGTAAACCTTTTCCTGGGCTTTAGAATGTTTGCCGGGACCTAGAAATGGGAACACATTATCAACAAGAAGGATGGGGTTAGGTAGGGAAATATTCTCCTACCCCTTTTGCCCACACAGTACTTTGTCACTAAAAGCGACTTTCCTTTTACGCTGGTTCCTGATTTGTTTTTCAGACTTGGGAAAGTTTTAACTTAACATCTTTTGGTATAGAACTGTGCTAGGAATTTAAATTATTGACTTAAAATTCCTATTTTTTGAGTCAAAGTTAATAGAAATCTTCTTTCCCTACATTCTCCAAAAGTAGGATCACTGAACACTCTCTGGGACACTTTGCTTGGTTGAAAGAATTTTGCTTGGTTGAAAGAATTGTTTGTGTACTAGCCTTACCCAACAGCATAAAGATCAAGCAGGATCTGTTAACAGAATAACATAGCTACCAGTGCGGTCCACCCACATTATAGCCTTTTCGGTGAATTTGGGCGTACCAATTGATTCTGTTCTTCTGTCTTTGCATTCACATCATTTGCCCCAAGAGACAAAACATTTTTAGAGGTCATGTCTCAAAGTGTGACATCTCTGAATACTTGGTGAGAAGGGGACAGAGGTTCTGAAGTGGCTTTTGTGAGGATGGGGGGATGAACAGAAAGCTGCCTTCCCTTATCTTCCATCTGGAACAGAAAGCTGCCCCCTCTTTTTTATTTTCCATTGTATATTTTCAAGAATGTCTCCGTGAATCCGCCTGCCAATTCAGGGGACACAGGTTCGAGCCCTGGTCCGGTAGATCCCACATGCCGCAGAGCAACTAAGCCTGTGAGCCACAACTACTGAGCCGGTGTGCCGCTACTGAAGCCCACGAGCCTAGAGCCCGTGCCCCGCAACAAGAGAAGCCACGGCAATAAGAAGGCCATGCACCACAATGAAGAGTAGCCCCTGCTCACCACAACTAGAGAAAGCCCGTGTACAGCAACCAAGAACCAACGCAGCCAAAAAAAAAAAAAAAAAAAAAAAAGAATGTCTCCATGGTCCCTGAAATAACCCTGAAATGAAATACCCACTGAAATGTAAGACATAAAGCAATTTCCATTTTCCCATCTCCTCCTTTTTTTGTTTCTCTGCCCCCATCATCCAGAGAATAAGTATGTGCCCCTCCAACCATGAGTCCTGCCCAGTTCTTACATATGCGAAATTAAAACATGAGGTCAAATCAGGCCAACTGTTTGTAATGAGCTTTACAATCCCCTGAGAAAAATAACTTATAAGATTTCATTGTAGGAAAGGGAAAAAAATTTAAAGAATGTGACAGGTGCTTGGGGGTGAAGAAGTAAGGAAAAATTTCTTTACTTCAGCAGAATATCCAGGGGGTACAGTACTTTTTGAAATTATTTTATTTCAAATTGCAATTTCTTCCTGTCTTCATAAGTCGACTGGAAGACCCCAAAGAGTATACGTAATTTCATCTTTAGAGCCAAAGTGATAGACATAATTAGGATGTCTTTTTTCCTGTAGTGTTTGTACTCACTTTTACTGCATGAAGTTTAAAATCACCAGATAGTTTGATGGGGTAGCTTGATGGGGTACAGTGAATCCCAGAACTTAAGTCCATGTCATTGCATAAACCCTGATTCAGGGCTTCACATCATGTGTTTAGTTTGAAAAGACATTGCTTTCAACAGTTTTGAAAAGATTTGAAGAAAAATGGAAATATCAGTATTATGTACAAAGGGGCTAAACTCTAAAATGGCTCCAAACACATTAAAAAATAAAGTAGCCATCCAGACTAATGTCTAGTATATTAATCTTGTCAACAAGATTTAACTTTTCTAAAGACAGAGGGAGGGAGGCAGAGAGAGAAAGAGAGATAGAGGAAGGAAGAAAGAGAAAGAAAGAAAACGGTTGGAAGGAAGGATGAAGGGAGGGTGGAAGGAAGGTGAGAAGGTTCCAGATTAAACGAGAGTAAAGAGGGCTTCCCTGGTGGCGCAGTGGTTGAGAGTCCACCTGCCGATGCAGGGGACGCGGGTTCGTGCCCCGGTCCGGGAAGATCCCACATGCCGCGGAGCGGCTGGGCCCGTGAGCCATGGCCGCTGAGCCTGCGCGTCCGGAGCCTGTGCTCCGCAACGGGAGAGGCCACAAACATGAAAACTAGATAAAATACCTGACCCTAGAGTGGATTCTGCACTGGAATGGGGAAAATGCTATAAAGGATATTATTTGGTCAATTGACAAAACTGGAATACTGATGGTAGATTAGATAAAAGCACTGGCTCAGTGTTAAATTTCTTAAATTTGAGAGCTGTGCTATGGCTGTGTAAGAGAATATTCTTGTACTTAGGAAATACTCAAGTTTGTAGGGGTAAAGAACCATGATGTATGTAGTGTAACTCATCCTCAAATGGTTAGAAAACATTGTGTGTATGTGTATGTATATGTATATACATATGTATGTGTATATACACATATGTATATATGTGAGACTGAGAATATTCAAAATCTCAGTGACAACAGCCTCAAAATATTGATGGCTTACAAGAATACTTTGTCACTACATGAACGTGTAGGGTAAATCTGTGAATTAGGTAAATCTGGGTGAAGGATATAAAGACGTTATTTGTACTATTCCTATTCTTGCAATTCTTGTATACATTTGAAATTATTGCCAAATAAAAAGTGTTTAAAAGTACCCCCCCCAAAGATTTCACTTTTCTAAAACTAATAAACAGTGAAAATAATGATCTAACCCAAAGCCAAATAACAGTTTTCTTTTTCTTGATCCGGTTTTGCTCGTCAAAACTAATCCATCCTGTGAGTTCTGTGGGAGAGAGAAAAGCAAGTATTAAAGTGAATTAGTAGAAACATATTGTGTTTCATCTCAGATTTGTGTAATCCCTGGATGATAGTTAGTTGTGTTTGTTCCACAGGCCTTAAAATGATTAGTGTGCTGTCATACAGCTGGGAGGAGACGGCAGCATCACACCTTAGGATGATGAGCCAAACAACACTTAGGTCTGTTGCCTCTCTTTAACTGCTGTATAATTTGTTGTATCTCAAATCTCATTCTTTCAGGGCCTTCTTGGTTTCAGAAAAAGAAGGGCCATTAAGGGAAATTCTATCTGTTTTCTTTAGAGAATGTACCCTGTTGTAAGAATGTGAAAAGCTGGAAATCTGTTCACTTCACACTGAAGAAAGTGAGAGGTTGCTGGAGGCGTTTTAAAAAATATCCTGGTTTAGTTTATTCATTGATTTGTTTTGGTTGCCATTTGGAAGTGCTTGGCCATCAAACAAAGAGTTGGAAAGAAATTTCTCCACTGATTTACATGCTTAGACTCCATATTTCATAGTCAGTTGGGAAACATTAGCATTTAGATACTAACTAGAGGCATGGAGACCAATGTGTATATCAGAGAAAACTTGTGTTGGTTGGATTGGCCTGTCCCCTTCTCACCACTTCTGAAGGGCAGCATGTGAGTGTTATCCCTTTCTGCTTTTATTAAAAGAATTAGTTGGGTAGTTATTATTTTATGAACTGAGGGCAGCTTAGACTAATATTTCCCATCAGAATAATGTGTGTTTCATACAGCATTTTTAGAAGAGTTACTCTGGTTGCAATGTTGGTGAATATATGGCTTCATGAGCTCCATATTAATGGGACTAATTGCACTGATTGAACACAGTCCACCAGACAGCATGCGGGTGCCTTATGGTGTACTTAGAGAGTAACAGGAGACTGTACGGAATTGCTACCATCAGTTAATTTCTGGCAAGAGTAATTTTCTTACTCTTGGCATCTTATTATTTTGAAATAATTATGATAATTAGGAAAATTTTCACTCGATGGAAAGAAAATGACTGATTTACTGTTCCTTTAGGCTTTTGAACCTCGCTTATTGTTTTAAAACTAACATTATTATTTTCCTCTACCAAAAATTAATTAAATAGAAATAAAAGATGCCCAGTGATTAGCTCTATAACAGCAAGAAGTAAGTGACTGAGGGAACTTGTGATGTAATTCTTGAAGTGTGACTATGTAATGAGACATGTTATCACAAGGTTCTGATTAGAACATTATTGAAATGACCGTCACCTATTCAGAGAGATCATTGGAGATTCTGTATTTATTTGCATAAAGTTGTAGACTACTTGAACTGTTCTTCAAGATCATTTAATCTGCCCCCTCTTTTCACAATTAAAAAACCCAAACTAAACCCAAAGTTAATGTAGTCTAGTGTTGACGCCACGGCTTTAAGTGTTTCTGAATTATTTTTAACAGTAAATCTTGAGCCAGTGAAAGAAATGCCATTTCATCTCTTTAACACTCCATTTTTGACCCAGTGAGCTTTTAGCAAATTTAATCACTTTTTCTATTCTTCAAAGTTAGATATGCAAATGGCTCTTGAATGGTCAGAAGAATGAAAGCCATCCTAAAATGATAAAAGAAAATTGACATCACTAGGAATCTTGAAAAGTTTCTACTTTAGTTTCTGAAGAAACTTTGAAAAAATAAGCATTTATTCTCTGGAACATCACTGGGATAAGTGTACATTCATGCAAAGTGACTAATGAAAAATACTGTTTTATTTGCTAAAAGATCAACCCCATCACATAAATTTATGTTATCATAGAATTTAGGTTTGCCTATTTTAATGAGCTAGAATTACCCTCTAGTCATTTAAAGCCTTTCCAGTTCTAGTTAGGAAACTGCTGGGTTGGGGCCATCCTGTGGACCCCTGTTCCCTTGTACCTACATTCTCTGTGGATCTGCAGCCCCTTAACCTCTAAAGAGCTGGTCTGTTGACATTTCCTCAGGCACTTCTTTATACAGAGCAGGGACTGGACCATGTGGGCAAATAAAAAAGAAAATAGAAAATTCAGCATCAGCTTTGGGAAAACTGAATTTCTCTAAAAAAAATAACTTCTAGAAACAACATTGAAATGAGAATTCAAGATGCCAGTAGTAGGTTGAATCTTTCCAATTCTCTTTCAATATAACTGCAGGTTCAGAAGTTTTCCTTCCAGGCCAGTCCTAGTGTTCTAATTGTCTGCTTCTCCAGGTTTCATATTTTTCATGTTTTGTATTCAAAAATGAAGGTATGTCTGTACTGCAAAAGTCAGCCCATTCTATGGAGCTGATATTGGAGCCTTTTCTTACTGATTTCGTTTCTGTCATTACTGTAAAATATTGCTGTTGGAAAACCCAAGAAAAATATATTAGAATCTGAAATGGCATCCATTAGTTATTTCATTTTTATGACACTGTGTAGTTTCAGAGTGCTTCAGTTTGATTATTCTGATACTGATTAGGTTCTTAGAGGATTACTTTGGCTTCTGTTCTCCTGTCCTGGCTTTTGCCTGAACTGTTTGCTACCTTCCCCTAGGGGACACAAAGTGGTAAAGAGAAGCGGGAAAATTCTTAGTGAAGAAATATCTTCACTAAGTGTTTTTGAATTATTTTTATCTTTGAATTATCTTTTATCTTAGTGAAGATATTAAATATCTTCACTAAGCTGAGAAACACCGGTAAACTTTCAGTGGGAAAATATCTGAAGATATAGATTAAAGATCTGAGAGGAAGAGTGGGCTTCTGATTTTGTTGATCTTTTCTGGTGTCTGCACTCTTACAACTCTCTCACATAACTCAGTTAAAGCCCCTGCGTGTGGCATCATTCATCAGAAACGCAATCAACATGACCACTACCGAACAGCATATGTTAGTTCTGCTTAGCTGAATCTTCTCTAACTTTTTTTTTTTTTTGGCTCAGTAAATTCTATAAAAGAACTCCCTGGAGTGAAAAACTATGAAGTGGTTTATCCCAGAAGACTTCATCCACTGCATAAAAGAGAGGTCAAGGATCCAGGTCAACAGGTACAGCTTTTGATTTAATAAAGAATTTTGAATACACGCACACACACACACACACACACACACACACACACACACACGCATATATATAACTATATTTAATATGTAGATATATATACATACACACATTTGTGTTTTTTTACCTGTCTTACCTTTATTAATCTTCACGATAACCCAACATTCTATTATTAGCTTTATTTTGATTTTAAAGTTCTGGCAGTTGAGATAAACTAACTGTCCAAGGTCACACAGAGGGTGAACTTTACTTATGGTAATTTATAACTTATTCTGTTACTTCTAAAGAATTTGATGCAACTTCTTTTATCTATCTCTTTATATATCTCTATCATCTATACATACACACATACAAACAAAACCGTGAACACTAAAATTGAAGTAAAAAATAAAATATTGTGGGTGAATAAATGCATATATGTGTAGTAAATTAGGATTAATTCCTGTAATTGAACATAAAATTTACCTCTGTTTTTCCAAGAGTCGGCTATTAAAGTTTGTAGAATTCTTACCACTTGACAAAACACACATTCTCAGTCAGAAGAGGAAAGCTAAAACATGATGATTCATTCCACAGCAATTTTCTAATTACCTACACCTGGAAGTCTTCTGCTGGGAGCCAGGAAAATACAAATAAATGAGACATAAATGACAGCTTCTACATCTACCTATTGTAAGATGAAACTCACTGGAAGCTCATATTCCCCAACTGGACAAAGTTCCTCACAAATTATTTTTTCTAAAGCAAACACATGTATAGCAACAGAACCCAGAGTAGACTCTGTTTCCCAAAATAATTGTCTCTCAACAAAATGTTTCTGCTAAATTTATATAGGACCCATATGCATTGGATTCCCTGTCAATATGGCTTTCTTCAAATGCTTTCTGGCAGTCTCTTAAAAATGCCAACTACATTTTCCACTGAATATTTTGAGGTGAAAGCCAAGTTGCTAGAAATTAACTTTGTGGTTTCTGTGTTGAGACTCTTGGTCTTCCTTGTGCAAATAATTGATTAGCAATTACGTGAAACATTTAGAATTTAGAGTGCATGGGACAGAGGGGATCCCTGTATCTACACAGATCTCAGTCTGGATTGATCACTTCTCAAGGCAGTGAAGAGGAGGACTCTTGTACTTACTATTACACCACTGTGCCCTCTGCTGGACCAGAGAATTAAGGCACCAACATTACCTGTCAGGTATGCCAAGAGCATGGCCCATCTTTCTGACTTCCTCACACCTGGCCACATTATTTAAGATTTGAGCTAGAATGAAGTAATCCTCTGAAACATTTTCTGGAGGAGGCACTAACAGCCAAGACAGAATCTTAAAGATTTGATTCATGATTGTATTCTTGACTGTATTTTACATACATGGCATAAGGAGACCTGAATAGGCGTTTGTTGAATAAGTGAGCAAATGAGTAAGTAAACAAATAGACGAATGAGTGTAAGTGGAATACACTTCCTATAAACCTGCATAGATGTATAGTCAACACATTCTCAGTCAAGGTCCCTGATGTTGAAACTTACATTCCAAAGGTGGTCACTGTTCTTGCAGTCTTCAGATCACATTACCCAGTGCACCCTCTTTCGTATAGTCTCTGGTTTTCTCCTTTGCTGTTTTCTTTCATCCGTACCCTCTATGATAGTATTGGCTAAAACTCCCATTACCCAATTATCTTTTCTGAAACAACCTCCAAATAATATTTTATCTGAAAATCTACTAAAATCCATTGCTGACAGAAAACAGATATCTGGAAGGCTCTTCTGTATGGACGGTCATATCTGGTATCCTCCTAATATTTTCATTTTATCTGGCCTTTCTTAAGCCTGAACAAGAAGTGGTGACAACAATTCTCCATGACGTTTGTTTTCAACCCTCAGGCTTTTTTCCAGCTCCTGTTATTCATGAAAGTGAACTCAATTAGAGCAGCTTCCCCTCCTCTAGACCCACAGCGTAGGATATTTATAGTCTGAGATTTTTGACACCAGAGACACACTTCAATAACTGAAAATTTAAAGGAAATTTTAGCTGAAATAACTGACCTTGGAGATGGCAAATCCCTGCACAATACTCTGACCAGATGGCTCTAACTTTTTTTTTTTTTTTTTTTTTTGCCGTGCGCGGGCCTCTCACTGTTGTGGCCTCTCCCGTTGCGGAGCACAGGCTCCGGACACGCAGGCTCAGCGGCCATGGCTCACGGGCCCAGCCGCTCTGCGGCATGTGGGATCTTCCCGGACTGGGGCACGAACCCGTGTCCCCTGCATCGGCAGGCGGACTCTCAACCACTGCACCACCATGGAAGCCCCTTTCTTTTTTATCAACAATTTTATTTTTAAAAATTTTTATTGGAGTATAGTTGCTTTATAATATTGTGTTTATACTGCGCAGCGAAATGAATCAGCTATATGTATACATATATCCCCTCTTATTTGGATTTCCTTCTCATTTGGCTCTAACTCTCTATTGTCCCTGGATGAGGTCAGGTCCTTTTCTCTCTCCTTCAGGAGAGGGAGGAGACAAGAAAGCTTGACCTTAGGTGTAACACAGCAGTGGAAGCGTCACTGAGTCCATAATAACTGGTGCTTTATCACGTTTGCTCTGCCACATTGGATCTCTTTAATAACAACAATGTCCTAGTACTTCCCAGTGAATTGGTAGATATTACATGTCACCATGGCTAATAACCCTGTTTTATAGGACAAAGTCAGAATTCAGTACCTGATAACATCTTCTTTAAAATTCTTATGTATAGACCTCTCTATCTCCTCCTGTATATATAAATCTAAACTTAAAATAGTTCTCCTTTTCCACACAGTTTACTAGAAGTGACATTTTCTTCTCTTTCTGAACACCCGAGACTATGTTTTCTTCCTGATGACTTCTTCCTGCCTTAGGGTACAGATTCATGTTATTTTGCCCATCTTCTGCCCTCCATGTAGCAGTGAGAAGACCTCTAGACCAAATCATCAGTTGAGAGGCTTGCGGGTCTTTGGGTCTGTGTGCATAGTAGTACTTCTTCTCAAATAACTTCCCCACCCTGTGTCACCTGGCTAATTCATATCTCAGCTGACATGTTCCTTCCTCAGGAAAGTCTTTCCCTGCCCTTAAGACGTGAGACATCCTACCCTGCTTCCAGATTCATACCCCTTATCATATAACTCACTTCTATTGTCTGTCTTTCCACAATATTATAAGCTTTCTGACAGTCAGTACCAATTTTTCCTGCTCAGAGGCCAGTTTCCAGAACTTAGCAGTGCCTGGCATATAACCCACACTCACATCCTCTTTGTAGAATGTGAGGCTGCCTGGATGGATAGATGGGTTTGTATAAAGGTCTCAGATAACTTGTCTATTCAGTTGGCAGCTTGACTTGTTAAAAGAGGCAGAAGCAGACATTTGGAATTACAGAGACCACTGTTAAAGAAAAGCAGGCACTGCTCTCTGATGATGAGACAGATGGACATAGCCAAGTGAATCTGTGTGTGTGTATGTTTTTAATCACCAGTAAGTGTTTGTGCATTTTTGCAGGAAAAATTTGAAACTGAATTGAAGTATGAAATGACAGTTAATGGAAAAATCGCAGTGCTTTACTTGAAGAAAAACAAGTAAGAGTCTTTACTTCTGATACTATCCTCACCAACAGCCAGTTAGCATGTGGCAAGTGTGATAACTGAGTCTGGTACTACTTATGACTCCCACAAACCTTGGCTAATCATCTTTTACTCTCAAGTGACCCAAGGGCTTCCACGAGTATTTGTTTGTACTGAAGTAGCAGAGACACTGAGTAAGGTAACAGTTCACTAGTGTTCTGCCAGTTGAAGTCATAAAACACAATGAACGAGGTGCGAGCAGACGTATATTTTATCAACTTCTATGAAACAGCACATAGATTTTTAAGTCTCCCCCACTGCATTTTGTTATTTTAACACTGAAAGATTAGATATTTAAAAAATTTGCAACTATTTTCATCAGAAAAACAAGACATACATAAGTTAAGTAAACTCTAGGGCCAAAAAACAAGTCAGTGGTAAAAACTGACTCAGGGTCCCCTGATTGCAACACCAATGCTGTTTCTACCCAGCCAACCACTAACCCTCCATTTTCTCATACATTACATTTTCCTGTATTCCTTCATTCTCTTCATTCAGTTCATTGAAATTCAACATTCTTTTTCAAATTTCACTACCTCAGCTCTCACCCAGATCTTGATCATCCTATATCTAGACTACATCCAAAGTAGTTTCTTCCTAATTCTATGCTTTCAAGTTTTTTTAATCCCTCAATTGTTCAGTATAGGGCAACGAGATTTTTTTTTCCCCTCAAATAGACTATCACCTTTTGCAAAAAGCCACAACTGTCGAGAGTTTGGAAACAGTGTGGTACAATGGAAATAGTATGGCTTTGAATTCAGACAAATCTGGATAGGATTCTTTGCCACTTGAACTGTTTAATCTCATCTGAAAAATAAGGAGAGTAATATTTATCTGGTAGGATTGTTGAAATGATTAAATGATATGTGTAATAGGTCTATCCCAGCAGCCAGGATAGAGATGGTATAGAATACATATTAGTTACTTCCTTTTCTCCTTGCCCTGCCTCTTTTAAAAATATATTCAGACTCCTATTTGCTGGTGGATAATTGAAAGAACTTTAGGAAGCTCAGTGAGAATGCTGAAAGAGCCCAAACTACCAAGTGCAAGTCAATTTTCAATACACTTTCCACTGCTGCAACTGTTAACGGCTACTGGTAACTGACAAGGACTGGGTGAAAAAGGCAGTCATCCTTAGCTGTGGGGAAGAACATTGCTCTTTTCAGTCATTTTTATCAACTTTGCCCTACTCAGTTCTATTTCTTCCTCAAATCTCTCCTCAAACAGGCAGAGTCTGATGAGGAAACAGACATTGTTCCACACTACTCAGGAATGTCCCTGCCCTTCCCACTCTCTCCAGTTTAAGCATCCCTTTCGCTTGGATTTGCCCTGAGGGGCTAAGAGGTAAAACTTTTCTCCACACCCAGGGAAAGCTCTAGCTTTGATCACTGGACTTTGCAATTAGCATGAGTAAACATGACATTTTCCTCCCACCCTCAGGGGTCTCCTTGCACCAGGCTACACGGAAACATATTATAATTCCACTGGAAAGGAGGTCACCACGAGCCCACAGATCATGGTAAGACAGAGTATCCTAAATTCATTGCTAATTGGCGTGTGACCCACACACTCAGAAGCAGTGTCATTGCCAATTAGTGAAAGTGAAATGGTGTTATGGCAACAATGTTTTTTTCACAGTAGTAATTTCTTTTCTTTAATTTTTATTTTATATTGGAGTATAGTTGATTTACAATATTGTGTCAGTTTCAGGTGTACAGCAAAGTGATTCAGTTATACATGTATATATATCTGTTCTTTTCCAGATTCTTTTCCCATATAGCTTATTATGGAATACTGAGTAGAGTTCCCCATGCTATACAGTAGGTCCTTGTTGATTGATTATCTTATTTTATATATAGTAGTGTATATAAGATGTGGTACCTATATACTATGGAATATTACTCAGTCATAAAAAAGAATGAAAAAATCCCATTTGCAGCAACATGGATGGACCTAGAGATTATCATACTAAGTGAAGTAAGTCAGACAGAGAAAGACAAATACCATATGATACCACTTACATGTGGAATCTAAAAAAAAAATGATACAAATGAACTTATTTACAAAACAGAAACAGTAGTAATTTCTTAATAGATCCTCTAACATTTTTACAGTTTGACAAGAACAAATGTATTCCTTGACCACCATGGTAACCATTTCCAGACTTTAAGGACTCCTTATAGGAGAGTGGGCAGAAAGGGCTACTTATTTTCATTTGAAAAGTAGAGAATTAAATGTATCTGGTGTTCTTATTCAGTGCCAATCACCTCTCAGGATCATGTAGTCTCTCAAACTCAAGACTATTTCCTCAATGGTAGAATTGTAGAATTCTGTGTTTTCCCTAAATAATTTCCACTCTGGACTCTTATTCAGAGAAGAAGACAGGATGAAGTGGTATGAGGCGTGTTTTATCCTTGCCATCTATTCTGAGGAAGTTTTTCAAGCATTTTCTTCCATAGCAATGCACAGAGGTTTATGTGGGCCAATACCTCACCTGTGCCAAAGTAGAAAGGTGAATTTGACTGAAGTACATCCATGTGAAAAAGTGCTAAGACTGAGCATTTGGCTTCGAGTGGATACAGGGATGTTAAACTAATCTAGTTAGTCTGGTGGCGCTCTTTGGAAAAATCAAGAAATAACAGCACAAACTGAATAATCCATTCATTGGAAAGAGCTCATCAGTGTTAGGAAAATTTACTGAGCAATTAGCCAAGGAAAAGAATGAATGTCTGGTGTTTTGGGGGCTCAGGTTTTAAACTTATACCTGGGAGTTGTTTTTTTCCCAAACTGTATTCATCCCTGTTATCCTTCTTTGGCAACAACAAAATTTACAACAGTGTTTAGTTAATGCCCCCTAAGCATTTGGGATCATTAGCTAAATAGTAAAGATTTTAACCACAAAAGGCTGCTTAAAGAAAATTTTTTTAGGGAGACTTCCCCGGTGGTCCAGTGGTAAAGAATCCACCTTCCAATGCAGAGGATGAGGGTTTGATCCCTGGTTGGGGGACTAAGATCCCACATGCCGTGTGGCAACTAAGCCTGCATACCACAACTACTGAGCTCGCATGCCTCAACTAGAGAGCCCACACACCACAACTAGAGAGAAGCCAGCACGCCGCAACGAAAGATCCTTCATGCCTCAACGATGATCCTGCGTGCTGCAACTAAGACCCGATGCAGCCAAAAAAAAAGAAAAGAAATTAAAAAAAAATTTTTTTGTTGTTCAGCATAAAATGATTTGAAAATATTATAGATCTTGTTTCAAGATTTCAAATTCAAATTTAGTAGCGGGTCTAAAGTACATGCACACTTTTCCTTTGTCAACCCC
Organism: Globicephala melas; assembly: GCF_963455315.2. NCBI lineage: Eukaryota > Metazoa > Chordata > Mammalia > Artiodactyla > Delphinidae > Globicephala > Globicephala melas. Next base: position 101,576,145 of record NC_083319.1, read on the forward strand.
CTTTTCCCTTTTCTCTAGGATGACTGTTATTACCAAGGACACATCATTAATGAAAAAGTTTCTGATGCAAGTATCAGCACATGTAGGGGTCTAAGGTAAGGCTTCATAATGGTTTGTATGTACCTGTGATGATGGGGGTGTGTGTGTGTTAATTACCTAAAGAATCTCAAATATAATAAATTATACTATAGTTGAGTATGAATTCTAAGGACTCAAAAATTCTGAAATTTAAAGGAAACATGGCTTTTCTTGGTAGTAGTTTGTAAATTACACCTCTGAATTGCTTGCAGAGTTGTTTTTTTTTGTTAGCTTGTTTTCAAAATATAGGTTTTTGTGTCCCAGTTTTACAGTCGGAATCTTTAGGGAATGGGAACACCTCTCTTCACTCTAAACTCTCTCTAGTGTGTCCAATCCATGCCTATGACATCCATTTCTTTTGGGATGTTAATGACTTGTCATGTATTTGTCTACAGTAAGATATCTCTTCTGATGCCCAGACTTCATTATCTCACTTCCTCTTCCATATCTCCGTATCTCTCCATATCTGGATATCTTAAGGAAATCTCAATCTTAATATACTCCAAATCAAACTAATGATATTCTCCCTCATGTGGCGTTTTTCCAGTGCTTCCTATCTCAATAAAAGATATAGTCAACCAACCACCTAATACAGAAACCTAGATTCCTTGATGACTTCTTGCCTTTCAAATACGCATTTTCTATCCATTTAACAAGCCCTATTGATTATATGTTCTAAATATTCCCTGAGATTATTCACTACATTCTCTCTCTACTGCCACATCCTAGTCCAAACTGCCATGATCCTTTAGGCAGACTATTGCAATAAGTCACCTAACTTATTTCCCCAATCCACTCTTCTACTTCCACGTATGCTTAGTCCAGTCTCCCTGCTATATATTCTCAGACTTTTTCTTCCTAGCAGTTATCTGCCATAATTGCATGTAGTATGTATACATCATATAATTGTATATATTTGTGGATCAAATGTGATTATTCGATCCACATCCATCTTCCTTATTTGAATATAAGCTCCATGAGATGAGAGACCACGACTCTTTTCCTTTTACCTTCTGCCCTTGCTCCAGTGTCTAATGAATAATGGGTGCTCGCTCCCTAATTCATGGTTAAATGAATCTTAGCTCAGGGCTTTAGCAGAGAGAATCGAGAAGAAATTGATAATATTCATTGATTATGTGCCTTATGTATTATCTCCTTCAATCTTTACGACTATACTGTTAGGTAGGTATTATTATTCCCATTTCAGAGGTGGAGAACTAAGGCTATGTGAGTTTAAGTCTTTTTCCCATGGTATCATGGATAATAAGTGATAGACTCAGAATTTTAACTCTATCTATAAGACTTCAAAGTCTCTTTTATTGTCGGTGTATCTTTAGAGCAGACCAGGCATGAGAATCGGAAGGACACTTGACTGAGAGTCAGGAATTTTCCATTCTAGCACCGGTTCTGACACAGGTTAGCTATATGACTGCAGTAGTTACTTCTCCCCAACTAGTCCAGTTTCCTCATAGAGAAAATAAGTTTAGGTAATCTCTAAGCGTCTCTTCAGCTATAATGTTATACCATATTTTACTGCCATGAGCTTGGAATGCTTTGGCATTGGTCATTTTTTGAAGTCGACAAGTCTTTAGTGCTCAGAACTGGAATATTTTTAGGAAGCTTAGATTCTTGTGTTTTTCAGGGGTTACTTCAGTCAGGGAGATCAAAAGTACTTCATTGAACCTTTAAGCCCCACAAATCAGGATGAACAGGAACATGCACTCTTCAAGCACGATCCTGATGAACAGAAGACTAACAGCAACTGTGGGATGGATGACATGTTATGGGTACCTGAAATTCATCAGAATGAAGCCCCATCGGCCACCAGTCTTCTTGTATGCCTACTTTTATTTTTTATTTGCGGTGCTCTCATGTATCTCATCCTGGCTGCTCTGGTTTCCAGTCTTAGTAGCTCCAACTGACTGAAACTTTACAGTCATTGTTGAAACTAGTAGGTTAAAGAGACATTAAAACCTTACTGTACATTGACGATTTATTTAATGAGTGTGTAAGGATCAACTATTATTAACAACATGTTGTGTGCAAGGGTTAAAAAGACGCATCGATATAATGCTGGCCTCCTAGAAGCAGACAGCTTTCGCGATGCTACAACATACAACAAAGGTGTAAAGTATTATTACTGCTTTGAGATAAAATACCCTGCCTTCTCCATGAATGAATTTATTCAATAAATCTTTCTTAAAGTACCGCCATAGGTGCTGGGGATATAGCAGTGGGCAAAATAAATATCAGATCTTCCCACAGGAACTTAGAATATTCTTTCATACCTGGAATTCAGCTTCTGGTCACAGAAGGAAAATGAATATTGCTTGTGTTTGAAACTATAAAATAATTCACAAAAACTTTGTCATTATTACCTTCATTTTCTTTAGGATACGCTTCACATCCAATCATCTCTTCTACTGATACATGTTCTCAGAATGCATAAGCACTGGACAGAATAGGTTTGAATAAAATAGAATCTCTGTTGGATTCAATTTGCTATGGGTTTAAATTCTACCAGCAGTATGATATCTAAGAGTCCAGGAGAATCACTCTGAGCTATATGTTCCTATGAACGTTGATCTCCTCGTTTAGCTTGGTACAGGCCTCTAGTCTTTCTGTCTCAATTCCTTGGTAACTGTGTGCAAATAACCTCGCTCTCATGACATCTTATTGTTTGGTTTTGCGACTTCTTCTCAGTTCCTCTCACTGTTATCCCGCCTCTGATGGACCACTAAATATTAGAGGCCTCATGTAACTCAATACTGGGTCCCATTCTTTACTTTATCTACACATTCTTCCTAGGTAATCTCATCCAGTGCTATGTCTTATTTAAATAGGAACTGTTCACTAATTACCATCAAATGTATATCTCCAGCCTTTGCCTTTAGAGGCCAGACGGTTACAAGTAGCTACCTACTTCATGCATCTAACCCTTGTCTGAATTTCTCATCTGGCCTCTTACCAATTTCTACTGATAAAAGAGTTCAAGAACCCAGATCAGTAAAAAATCTACTGTGAAACATGTTTTTTTGTTTTTGTTTCATTTTGTGGAGAGACAGAAACTGAAAATAGGGAGGCTTGGAATGTGGGAAGGCGATCAAGCACTGTCTGAGAAGAAAAGGACAGACTGGGTGCCGCGGTGGCTCTGGACTTTGCACCATTGGTAAAGGAGGGTGTATTCACTGGGATAGGAATAAAAGGCAACCAAAACAAAACAAAACCCTAGGAGGATGCTGAAGTTAACGTGCCTCTATTTCACAGCAGGCTAGTGGAGAAAGTCCACCGTTCAAAAAATATGAAGACTTTGGTTTTATTTTTAGCACTCAGTTGTGTAATCCTTTACACTCTTTGGTAAAAATGAAGGGGCCAGACTAGAATATCACCAATGTCTCTTCTACCTCTGACATTCTGAGCCTTGTCTATAGATGATTCTGGATGGTTAGTTAGAGTCAAAATGGTACTATTGTCTTCCTTCATTCCCAGACCAACCAACTCTTACAAAATTACTCATTTAAAATTTAAGAATGACTCTTGCAGAGAAAGATGTTGTCTTAGTAATCTTCTTTTTTATGTTTATTATAGAAATCCAAAGACCAGAAGGCTTGGGAACAAAATAAATACATAGAATATTTTTTGGTCCTGGATAATGGTGAGGTAATTATATCAGATAAATGTGTCTTTTAAAATGCTATACTACATAAATTTATTATGCAAGATATTAAATAATGGATAAGTTTTTAAAAATAATGAGTATGAGCTATTCTTTTTTACAAATTGTTTTGAACCTAGGAAATATAACATATAATTAGACTGATATGATCTTACCTTTTAAGGAATGTACACCTAATATGATATGCATAAACTGGTTTTTTTGCACTATAATGTGCCTTTCTCATTGTCTTAGGAGCCCCAAACTTATTTTCCAATTAAATTCCTTTGTCACTTTGTCTTCTGTTAAGTAGTTAAATCATTGGTAAATTAAAATTTATGCTCATCAGGGAGTGGTAAATAAAAAAAAAAAAAACTAATGGATAGAATTTTCTGAAAAAGATGATTTTTTGGTAATATTCATTGTTAATCTTCTTTTATAAGAATGCATTTTATATATTGATTGTTCTAAACCTGAAGTCCACATGTGTGCTCTCAAAAGGAAAATTTTTGTGTTATGATAATGTAAGTTAGTTCAGACCCTAAAATTTTGACCTCTCTTATTATACTAAATTCACTTACTGCTCATATTTTTTGAAATAAGTAGACTATTCCTTGCACTAGTGCTCCTCAGCTTAGGAAACTATGGTATTTAACTGAAAATATGTCTGCAATAGCTCCTTAGAGCTTTACACTGAGCTAGTACTTCAGGGGACAAAACATCATCTCTTCTTCCAGACTGCTTTAATTTAGGTAGAGAAATAAGGAAGTGCTTTGTTTTTAATGTTTAAGTGTTAACTTTTATAACTGATCATAAGTAATAATAAGTAAAATAAAGTGAAATTGCTTTTTCTTACCTTCCAATTATATTCATTTCTATCAATGTCTATATTTTGTCTGTAGTTTAAAAAGTACAATCAAGACCAAGAGGAAATAAGAAAGAGGGTGTTTGAGATGGTCAATTACATCAACATGGTATGATATATTTTATTAAGTGTAATTTTAACAATTTGCTAGGTGATGCCATTGGGTGTTTCTATGAATGTTCATGAAGCAGGGAAGAAAAGCCAATAGTCCTGAGACTAATACTGCTTACTGGCTCTTGAAGGGTGACCACAACTTTGGCAACTTAATTGAATATTAATATTACATGATAGAGAAGTATCTCACATACTCACCACACTATTCTCAGGTCCATGAAGGTATAGGAGGTGGTTTTGTTTCATGGTTTTTATTTTTCTAAAACCCAGTAAGAAAATGCTGACACACAAATCCCAATAGAAAACCAATCTAAGGAAGAAAATGGAAAACCAACCAACCAACCAACCAAAAAACAAAATAAGCCAAGCTCTGGTACATAGCAGCTTTCAATACCTAATCTCATTTAATCCTTGAACAACGCTAACATATTATTAAACGTAATTTATAGCTAAGAAATTAGTTTCTAAGATGCAAAATAACTTGCCTAAAATCACAAAGTTAGGAAATGGTAAAGAGAAGATTTCAACTTAGATTGGTTAGATTTCCACGCCTATTTCCATTGTAAAACTGTTGATTTGGTTCTTTAAACGTGATTTTATTATCTAATTTCTAAAAACTTTTAAAAAATGATTTTTATATCATTTCTATTTAAATCTTGTTAGTTTCCTATTAGTTGAACATATGGTTACCTACTTAGTTGAAATGGCTGAGTCACCTGTGGTCCTGCAAATCCTCTGAGGATAGAAATAAAACGAAGGTGGATACAATGACCAAGGTCATATCTCATATTCTCACCACAAAGAGTATGCTGACTCCTCTTAAAGAGCCCCAAGAACTGGCCATATTTATTGAGCACCTACTTTGTGTCGGTACTTTTCTAGATTGCGGAAATAAAATGAGGGACAAAACTGACAAATATCCTTTTTTTCAAGGAGTTATCCTTCCCTTCAGGAACTTAGCATCCTTGTTCAAGGAGGCAAACAAACAAGTCAAATAAAGAGTATGTAAGATGGTGATAAGTGCTATACAGAAAAATAAAGCAGAGTTTTTAAAAAGAGAGAGAAAGGGAGAGAGAGAGAGAGAGAGAGAGGAGAAAGATTGAGATATCTTGGGTGCTGTGTTAGACAGGGAAGTCATTTCTAATAGGGTAACATTTGAGTAGAGACTTGAAGTAAGGGAGAGAAGTCTGACCCTAGGCAGAGCAAAGGACCTGAGGGCAGAACCTAGATTGCCTTGTTTGAGGAATAAGGGGAAGGCCATTGTGGCTGGTCGTAATAAGCCAGAGCTAGGGTGGGAGATGACATCTAAAGGTAGCAGTGGCCAGAATCTGAAGGCCCTGTGGGTCTGCGTAAGGACTTTGCTATTCTTTTTTTTATTGAAGTATAGTTGATTTACAATGTTATGTTAATTTCTGCTGTACAGCAAAGTGATTCAGTTATATATACACACACACATATATATATATATATACACATTCTTTTTCATATTCTTTTCCATTATGGTTTATCACAGGATACTGAGTGTAATTCCCTGTGCTATAAGTAGGACCTTGTTGTTTATCCATCCTATATATAATAGTTTTCATCTGCTAATCTCAAACTCCAAACCCTTCCCTCTCCCACCCCCCTCTCCCTTGGCAACCACAAGTCTGTTCTCTATGTGTGTGAGTCGGTTTCTGTTTCGTGGATAGGTTCATTTATGTCATATTTTAGATTCCACATATAAGTGATATCATATGGTATTTAGCACTTTGTTATTCTTAATGAATGAGGAAGGCATTGGAAAGCCTGAGCTGAGGTGTGACATGTTCAGATCTGTGTTCTTAAAAGATTACGTTGGCCATTCTGTTGAAAATAAACTGAAGGAAAGCAAGGGCAGAAACAAGACCAGGTAGGGGAATCGTGTCATAATTCAGGGCAAGAGAAGATGGTGGCTTGAGAAAAGGCAGTGATGGGAGACCTACTGAGAAGATCTGATGTCTGGACAGAGTCAACTGGGTTTACGAGGTGGGTGGAAGATGAGAAGCATAAGAAAAAGAGTGGAGTCAGGTGACACCAAGGGTTTTGACCTAAGCAACTTCAAGAATGGGGAACAATGGTGGGGGATGATGGAAATCTATCAGAGGAAAGATTAGGATTTCCATTTTGGACACAGCAACTTTGAGATATCTCTTTGTATAAAAATTTCTAGGTGGAAATGCTGGAGATACAAGATTGAAGTTCAGGGCAAGAGATGGCAGGTCCAGGTCCATAGATATAAATCTATGACTTTAGCACATATAGATGGCATAAGACACAGGTTAGCAAACTGTAGCCTGTGGACCAACTCTGGCCTATTGCCTTTTTATAAAATAAAGTTTTATTCAAACACAGTCATGCCCATTTGTTTACATTGTTTATGGTTGCTTTCCTGCTACAATAACAAAGGTGGTGAGTAATTGCAACCAAGACCACATGGCCTCAAAGCCTAAAATATTTTCTACCTGGACCTTTGCAGAAAATGTTTGTAAAATCACCAAGGGAATAGGTGTAGATAAGTAGGAAGAGGACACAAAGATATATACTCGAAGTACTTCTCTAAGGAGGAGTAAGAGGGGAAGAGGTGAGAGAGTGGAGGTGAGACCAAGGAGTAGACAGTGAGATAGGAGGAAATCCAGGAGAGGTGGTTATTCTAGAAGCTACTTGAAACAAAAATCTATCAAAGGAAGACATGATCAATGATGTGAAATGTTCTGAGGACCAGGAACTGGCCACTGGATTTAACAAAGTAGAAGTTATTGGTCTCCTGGATGAAGCACGTTCCTGTGGAGTGTAAAAGCATGATTCCAGGGAGTCCAGGAGACAATGAAAGAAGTGGAATTAGAGACAGCAAATACAGAAATTTTGTTATAAATGGAAGCAGAGAAATGGGGCATAAGTCATTGGAGGAAGAATCATAAAGAGAAATTCCGGTCCCGCCACGATGAGGCATCCTTTATATGCTAATGAGAACCACGGCACAAAAGGCTAAACACTGACAGTGAAAAAAAGATGGAATAATTTTTGGAGGAATCTCTTTGATCTGGGGAGAGATGGCAGGTCCAGCGCATGCATGGAGAAGTTGGCCTTGGGCTCACAGTTCATTCATATAGTGAGGAAGGGGAAGCACAGGTTGTTTGAACAGGTGTAGACCAGTGGGTGGACGGGGTGGGAGCTTGTGGAGATTCTCTTCTGGTTGCATCTATGCTCTTCGATGAATGTGGCAGCAGGGACGTCTGCTCAAAGTGAGGTTTTAAAAGAAAGTGGCAGAATTTTTGAGAAAGAAGAGCAAGCATGAAAAAATGTATAGAAGGTTGTGAGAGTGAACGGGTTTCGGAAATGCAGCAGGTTTGCTGGAGGGTGGTTCAGACCACTGGAGGTTAGTGGTCATGGCTTCTAAGCGAAAGCAGCCAACATCATTTGTTTTCCCCTGTCTGTGTTCGGGGCTTGATGGGGGAGAGACAGAAGGGAGAGTTTGTTTTAACCGGGATTGGAGTTTTGTCAGGTGAGTAAGATAAAGAAGAGAGGAATAAGGAAGTTGGAAAAAAATCAAAGGCAAGATTTTAATCTGATTAGATTTTTACTTTGCTTTTGATGATAATTGCATTCCTCAACACTTTTCTTGTTTTCTTGTTTTTTTTGAAAAAATATCTCCTCAGGTTTCTCAGCAGAAAGTTGCCCCAGGAGAAGGCCTGTAACTGTGTAGTTTTTTTCCCCAGCTTTATTGAGATATAATTGGCGTATTACATTGGGCAAATTTAAGGTGTTGTGTTGATCTGATATACTTATATATTGCAAAATGATTAGGTTCGCTCACCTAATAGGTTGGCTAACACCTCCATCACGTCACATGATTCCACCATTTCTTTTTTGCGATGAGAACATTAAAGATCTTCTCTCTTAGCAATTTTGAAGCATAGAATACAGTATTATTAACTTTAGTCACCATGTTGTACATTAGATCCCCAGAACACCAGAAGCTTGTACTCTTTGACCAACACTGTGCAGTTTTATAAACTATAGTAGTAATTTAAGTTTTCATCTTTAGAGTAAGTGTATTGTCTCATAAGCTTAACTAGTTATTTCTAAAGGTTATTCTGTATGCATTGTAGATTATTTGGTTCAGTCCAGTTTCAAGTATTAGAGGTCCCTTACTTTATTGTACTCACATATGCAGGACTTTTTCATGTAGTCTGTTCCTTTTCTGATGTCCAAATCAGCACCGAGTCAGGCTTGCTAATTCTGAAAAATTATGACTCTGAGGAAGTTACATAGCATTTGAGGAAATATATTTATAGTAAAGTCATAGTCATGAACTACTAGCAGGAAATTATAATATTTTTTGAGGTTGCAAACAGGAAAAGTTTGCTTCAATAGATGCTTTGTCCCAAAAAAGGGAGTTTATAGACCTGAAATATCTAAGGGTGTCTGTCTTGCCTACAAATGGGGATGCTAGTGTCTGCCAAAAGAGATGGTAACTTCCATTTCACAAGTATGTTTGGAAAGAAGGTTTTTACAGTGCTGTTGTAAATAAGTTTCAAAATCTAAAGTACATTGAAAAGTTTAAAAGATAACACCATTATGAGTTGTTACTTTGCCATTTATTCTCTTTCAACAGCTTTATAAAAAGCTCAATACTCATGTTGCCTTAGTTGGGATGGAAATTTGGAATGACAAGGATAAGATAAAGATATCCCCCAATGCAAGCCTCACCTTGGAAAATTTTGCTAAATGGAGGGGGGATGTCCTCCTAAGAAGAAAGCGTCATGATGTTGCTCAGTTAATCACGTATGTAGAGATTTTCCCCTTTGTATGTTCTGTGGTATTTGCCATAGACATTTTTCAAAGCCTTGGCAAAGCAAATGGTATCTCAGGTTACAGGTTTACACATAGAGCGTTAAAAGTTTAAAAAGTATTCATTTGGATCTTAGGTTGCATGTGCTCTTACTTTTGTTCCAACGATTTCTTTTTCTTTTTTTTTAAGAGAGAGGCTAGTAAGTGAGCAATGATTCATAACAAGCTTGTTTGTTTTGATTGTGTATAACAGAAAGGAAAGGCGGGTTTAGATAATGGCAAGAGGGATTTAGAGTCAATGTTTTAAAAGAATGGATTAGCTGTACGCACCAATCAGGATAAACTTCTAGGACTGAAGGAAAATTGAACATGATATTCTAATCCCATGCTTCTACCATCCTGACAAAATGACTAATTAGTGACTAATTTAAAAAATAGGGGAAATAAATCCAACAGCTATAAATGACACAAGACTGCTAAGCATATGCCTCAAGACAGTTCTGCCGGATGGTTTGCAGCTGGAATCAGATTGCAACAAAGAGTGACTTAAAATTACTTGAGTTTCACTACCTAAGAAAACAGTGGGTGTCATGGGAAATAAGTGGACTAGGTCCTGTCAGAATTAATTAATATTCTGTGCTGGTTATCTATGACTGCATCAGCACGCAACTTCCAGACTTAAAATAAGTCTTCTTCATTTATATGTCTAGTGCCTTGCCTGGGGTGCCGGTTGGTCATCTCTTTGCATATACAGCTTTTCATGTGGCTAACTTGGACTTCCTCCAATATGGCAGTCTCAGGTTTCTGGATATCTTAACAAGGTGACTAGCTTTCCCCAGAAGAAGCATTCTAAGAGGCCCAGGAGAAAACTTCAAGGCTTGTTATGACTCAGTCTTAGAAATCACACATCACTTCTGGTGTATTCTGTTGGTCAAGAACAAGTCATAGACCTATCCAGTTTTAGGGAAGGTGCTACACAGGATATGAATACCACAAGGCTGGCTCATTGGGTTATCTCTGAAGGCTAGCTGCCACAGTTCCTTAATTTGGAAAGATGAGTTCCAGACTCAGGGGCCCACCACAAGACATAGCTCATTTTGGGGAGTGGTTTGGTGATTTTCCAGGGTCTCGAAGGTAGTGAGTAGTAAGGGAATTCAACTCTTACCAGACTGGTCCCAGGACAAAGCTAAAATGGTAGTTGAATCCAGTATTGTGAAGTAATAGGGTAGAGAAATATAAATTATAGACAAGATGACAGATGTATAGATAAAAAACAGTAATCTAATATCAAGAGTAGATTTCCTGAATAGACCAGAATAAACAAGATAAAAGAACTAAAAAGATAAGGATGGGAGGAAATAATTGCCCTTTCATGTGTGAACTGAAAGCCTTACCATTTACCTGACAAATTAACAAAATATACCTATACCTGGGCATAACCGGGTATGAATCTTAGAGTCCAAATATACTCTATCCACTGAAAAGAGAAACCAAAATAGGTAATCCCATGATGGAGGAAGATTTTATTTTTTATAAATGAGCTAGTAGTAAGAATTAAATCCACAAAAATGTAGACTTAAGTATAAATAATTTCACAATATAATTTTAAAAGAGAATATAAATGCCATAAATCTTTAAAATATCATGTATGATACAAAATATCATTACAGAATAACAGATATTGAAATCTCCATAGGGAATGGAAAGTGGCAGGAAGTTCTCTAATTTCCTCATTTTTCATGGCAAAATGTGTACTTGCCATTCTTTATGTTGATAGTGGAAAAATATAGGTTCAACTTTTTATGTAAATGCACCTACTATGGGAATTTTTAAAATGATGCCTACTTGCAAATTTCTAGATGCAAACCAGGGTCAGATTCTTAACAGACAATAATAACAGAATAATAATAACAAAAAAAGCACATGGAATTATTAAAAATTGAAAGAAAAAATGAAACAAAACCAAAATAGAAATTAAAATTACTAAAGACCAAATATATCATCTACGTAAATAAATGCAAGTGGTTCAAATGTCACTCCAATAGGACAAATATTGCAAATGCATAAATGCTTCAATAACACAAATACTTATAGAATGAGCCCAAACTTAAATCAAGCTACAGCTAAAACAGTGCTAAAATAAAAGTAAACATATATAAAAATACATGAGGAGAAAATAAATTAAGGTGAAACATGTTTCACCTTAATTTATATATTTATATAAATTTATACATACATATGTATATTATAAAGCAAAACATTTGTTAGAAAAAAAATCCCCCTTTATTTCCTGACAAGAAATGAATTCCACAATGAAAAATATAAGAATCATGAATAAGAGATATAAAATATTAAAGTGATTACTCCCAGATGCTTGGATTTAGGTGGTATGAAAACCATTGTATTTAAAAAAATGCCTTCTGCAAACTCGCTGAAGGAAATATTTGAGTGATGATTCGCAATGTGAGTTTCTCTGTTAATTAGTAAGGGTTCTGGATGAATTGTCTATAGAAAATATACTTAGAGTCATAAGCTTTATCAATTTCTCTCTTTTTCACAGGGCAAGTGAATTTTCTGGAACAACTGTGGGCCTTGCTTTCATGTCTACAATGTGCTCTCCGTATCATTCTGTTGGCATTGTTCAGGTTTGTTTAAACTGTTGGTTCTACAGCTCAAGCCTGTCAAATGCTGTTCTGCTGCATCTGTTGAGAAGGTCATGTAGTTTTTCTCCTTTGGTCCTTTGGCATGGTAAAAAACAGTGACTGAATTTCAAATGTTGAATCAATCTTGCATATCCAGTATAAACCCAACATAACATGGTCATAATGTATTATTTGTATATATTGCTGGAGTCAACATGGTAACATATGTTGAGGATTTTTGCATCCATATTCATGAGGGATATTAGTCTGTAGTTATCTTATCCTGTAATGTGTTTTTCAGGTTTTGTTATTAGAGCAAGTATCAGGGTGAAGGATGTGCTCCCAACTCTTCGATGTTCTGGAATATTTGAGTAAAATTAGTATTATTCCTTCCTGAAATGTTTGGTATAATTCACTAGTAAAACCATATGGGTCTGGCATGTTTTTGTGGAAAATTTTTAAACTACATTTTCAATTTCCTCAATAGATATTGGACTTCTCAGGTTATTTATCTCTTCTTGAGTGAGCGTTGGTAGTTTGTGTCTTCAAGGAAAGTTGTCCATTTAAGTTGGCATATATTTGTCGATGATACTCCATTACTATCCTTTTAATATCTGTAGGATTTGTAGTGATTTTCCCTCTATCATTCATGATATTAGTAATTTGTGGGGTTTTTTCCCCCATTATCAGTCTGGCCAAAGGTATATCAATTTTATTGATCTCAAGGAAACAGTTTTTGCTTTACTGAGGCTTTCCTAGTTTCAATTTCATTGATTTCCGCTCTTGTCTTGATTATTGATTTTTTTCTGCATTCTCTGCATTTAATTTGTTACTCTTTTTCTAGTTACTTAAGGAAGAATTTTAGATTGTGAATTTGAGGGTTTTCTTCTTTTCACATATAATCATTTAATACTATAAATTTCCCACTATGCACTGCTTTAGCTGCATCCAAGTTTTTTGGATACGTGTGGTTTCATTTTCATTAAGTTAAAAATATTTGCTAATCTTTTTAATAAATTTATTTATTCATTTATTTATTTATTTTTGGCTGCGTTGGGTCTTTGTTGCTGCGTGCAGCCTTTCTGTAGTTGCAGCGAGCAGGGGCTACTCTTCACTGTGGTGCGCGGGCTTCTCATTGCAGTGGCTTATCTTTGTTGCGGAGCACAGGCCCTAGGTTCACGGGCTTCAGTAGTTGTGACACTCAGGCTCAGTAGTTGCGGCACACGGGCTTAGTTGCTCCGCCGTATGTGGGATCTTCCTGGACCAGGGATTGAACCTGTGTCCCCTGCATTGGCAGGCGGATTCTTAACCACTGCACCACCAGGGAAGTCCCCTTAATTTCTTTTTGACTCATGTATTATTTAGATGTGTATTGTAATAATTTTCATTATTGACTTTTTAGTTTAATTCTGTTATTCTGTCATGGTCTGTGTATTCATTTGTTAGGGCTGCCATAACAAAATACTATCGCCTGTGTGGTTTAAACAACAGAAATTTATTTTCTCACAGTTCTGGAGGCTGGAAATCCAAGATCAAGGTGTCAGTAGCTTTAGGTGACAAGGTATCTGAGGCCTGTCTCCTTGGCTTGATGATGACCACCTTTTTGCTGTGCCCTCATGTGGCCGTTTTTCTGTGCACACTTATCCCTGGTGTCTCTTCCTCTTCTCATAAGGACATCAGTCTTACTGTATTAGGGCCCCACCCTTATGACCTCATCTAACCTAATTATCCCTTTGACGATTCTATCTCCAAATACAGACATGTTAGGAGTTAGGGCTTCAACATATGAATTAGTGGGCAGGACACAATTTAGTTCATAATAGTCTGGGAATATACTTCGTAGAATTTTGATATTTTAAATTTTTTTGAGGTTTGTTCTTGGTCATTGCCCCATATGAACTTCAAAAAGAATGTGTCCTACTGTTGTTTGAGTGTTCTGTAATTGTCAATTATGTCAGGTTGACTTACAGTGTTCAATTCTTTTGAATCGTTTATGGAGAGAGTGTTTAAGTATCCAAGCAGAACTGTAGATGTGTCTGTTTCTTCTTTCAGTTCTATAAGTTTCACTTCATGTATTTTGAAGCTCTGTTGTAAAGTGAATACACAGAGTTGTCATGTCTTGTTGGAGAACTGATCCATTTATCATATTATGTCCCTCTATTTCCCTGAGATATTCCTATTCTGAAGTCTACTTTGTCCAAATTCAGTATAATCACTCCAATATTTTGTGGCTATAGTGTACTTGATACAACCTCTTCCTTACTTTTATTTTTAGCATATGTATTTCTTTACATTTAAAGAAGGTTTCTGCTAGACAGTATATACATGGATTTTATTTTTTATCTAATCTGACAATCTCTGTCTTTTATTTGGTATGTTTAAATAATTTATATGTAATATCATTATTCATATTGTTGGATTAAAATCTTCCATTTTGCTAGATGTTTCCTATGCCATCTCTTCTATTTTTTTCTGCCTTTTTAGGATTGAGTATATAAAAAAAGTTTCATTTATCTCCATTATTAGCTTTTTATTGATTTGTCTCTTTTTAATGGTTACCCTGGGGTTTATTATACATCTCTGCTTGTATGTTTTACCTTGAAATGGTATTAACTGGTTCACATATCATATAAGGACTTTACAAGGAAACACCTCTAATTACTCCCTTCCATCCTTTGTGCTATTTTTATCAAATGTTTAACTTCGCATATACTATAAATACAATATACATTGTTACTAATTTTTCTTTAAAAGTCATCTTGCTGTGCAATTTAAAATGAGAAAAAATTAGTTTTCCGTTTATCTTATCTTTACTGGTGCTTATTTTGGTTACATTCCCAACGTTCTTCCTTTCTTTGCAGAGAGAAAATTTCTATCTGGCATAATATATTTTTTCTTCCATAAGAATTTTTAAAAAATATTTCTTATAAGACAAGTCTCCTGTCCATGAATTCTTTCCATTTTTTTAAGAAGATGACCTTATCTCTCTTTCATTCTTGTATATATATTTCACTGGGTTGACAATTCTGGGTGGATAGTGTTTTTCTTTCAGCACTTTTAGTGATCTCACTGTCTGCTGGAGTTCCTAACGAGAAATCTGCTGTAAACTTTATCTTTGTTCCTCTCTAATGTGTGTGGGTGTTTTTTTTTTTCTGATTTTAAGATTTTTCCTTTGTCCTTAATTTCTTCGATTATAATTATAATTATGTTATAACTAAGGAGTTTTTGTGGGGAGAGGTGATTTATCCTACTTAGTGTTCCTTTGTCCTGGGGCTTGGTATTTGTGATTAATTTTGGAAAATTTTAGGCCATTATGTCTTCAAATATTTCTTCTCTTCCATTCTCATCCTTTTTACTTTCTGGGATTTCAATTATATATAAGTAATTGAACATATATGTATGATCATTCTATATTACCCCACAAAACTTGTATCTCCATGTTTGTTTCATTTTGTTTGGTTTTTCCTTTTTATCATTTTTTTCAATTCGTGTTACCATTTGGGTAATTTCTGTTGAAACATTAAATCCACTGATTCTTTCCTCAGCTATTCCGGATCTACTATTAAGGCTATGGAAGGCATTATTCATCTCTGTTACTGTCTTTTTCAATTCTAGTGTTTCCATTTGATTCTCTCTTATGGTGTACAACTCTCTTTTTCCATCCAGTCTTATATGATATTCATCTTTTCCACTGAAGCTTTTAACATATTAATCGTAGTTATTTTAAAGTGCCTCTCCGATAGCACTAATAGTCTGAGTCTGGTTCTGTTGATTGGCAAGGTATTGTTTTTTCTTGTTTTTTTTGGGGGGGGGGATGCCTTATTACTTTTTGTTGAAAGTTAGGCATCTAGTGAAAGGCAATAGTCTGAGGTAAATAATTTTTTTTTTGGCCTGGAAATGATCACTTCTTTCCTTCTTCTAGGACTTCAGTGTGAAGATTGGAATCAATCTAGCAGGAGTTGAGCTGGGTTCGGGATTTTTTGATTGGTATGAACATCCTCAGTGCACCACAGATGTTAAATTCCTTTCACATTATTTTGTGTTTAGAATGAAGGATGGTTTGCCAGAGTTTTTCTCACTGTGTGTTCCACACTCATCTTTAGGGCTTTACTGCATCTCACAGGGAGTCTCTTTAAGCTGTTATCCATCTCCCATCAATAGGTTGTTGTTACTTGTTACTGGATGATTGTTGGACGTTTGGTGGGAGGAGGGCATTTCCTTTTGCTCTCATTAAGCTCAGTCTTAGGCAAGTCCTGCATCTCTTAGTTTCTGGCATGGGTCCTTCTAGCGATTCTGATCCACTGCCAGATGTGACGTAACCTCTAGTGACGTAAACCCAGCAGGCATTCCTGCTCCTTCTGCCCCTCCCCTCCAGTGGTAGAGGTTTTTTGCTTTTGGGTTCTTTATTTCCCTTTCTTTTTCTTTTTCTTTTTCACAGTTGCACTGAGACTTCACCAGTGCGTTAAGGGTGGCAAGATTTGTTGCCCTTCTCTTAGAAGTTTAAGACCTTAGTTAGGGCTAGGACTAGAGTAAGCCAAGTGAGGCACTTAGCTCACCCTGGTGCTGGTCACGTTTGCTCCATTACAGGGATAAGGGAGAAGGATTGTGAAGGGGTTTCATGCCTTTGCTACTGCTGTTCTGCTCCCCCAGGTCAATACCATGATGGAGGATTTCCCAGAACTCTGACTTAGTGACGTCATGTGGAGAAAAATCTGTGAATAGGTGGGAATTTCTCTAATTTCTGAATTCCTCACATTTTGCATATTCTCTTGCTATTCCACAGTCAACATTGATCAGTTTTTTGGGGTTTTCTTTTTGGTGTTTCCACCACACTTGTTTTTTTAATAGATCTTTATTGGAGTATAACTGCTTCACAATACTGTTTTAGTTTCTGTTGTACATCAAAGTGTACAACAGAATCAGCCACATACATACATATGTCCCCATATCCCCTCCCTCTTGAGCCTCCCTCCCACCCTCCCTATCCCACCCCTCTAGGTCATCGCAAAGCACCGAGCTGATCCCTGTGCTATGCTGCTGCTTCCCACTAGGTGACAGTTTTACATTTGGTAGTGTATATATGTCGCTGCTACTCTCACTTCACATCAGTTTTTAATGTTCTGTGTGAGTTATTACGGCATCTGGTAGTGTCTGCCCCAGGTAAACAGAAGTTCACGTCCAGCTCTCCCACTAGGTGCCAGCCTGTCTTTCCTTAGATTTCAGCTTTGTTGCCTTGTGACCTCAGCTCTAGGATTGGTTCTAGAAAACTGTGAATCTGACTACGATAAGTTTGGGTGGGATGCTCTGTCCAGCTTTCTGTTATCTGGTGATGAGAAACAGGGGTCAGGGAATTCTCATCTGACTTTGTCTAATTTCAGTTTTCATCAGGCCCTGGGTCTCAGCAGCTAGGCTTTCTCAGTGATCCTGCGTCCTTTCAATGGCAGCAAAACTCTGCTTTCTGACTTTTGCAGATCATTCCTGGAAGAGAGTTTCCTGGCCCTCCTGCAATGGGCAGAAAACCTCACTTGATATCAATATAGGATCCTAGGCTCAGGATTTTTGTCTGCCTCTCTCTCAGGAGTAGAGGTTTTTGTAGTTTTGTGTGTGGGGTATGTGTGTGTGTGTGTTAAACTCATGCCCTATCTGTAACAGGTCGGCAGTTCTGCTATAGGTTGTTGCCACTTCTCCCGTCAGTGAATATGTATATATCTCTCCAATATATCTTATGAGTCTGGGTTTATGATAGCCTTCCTATCATAAACGGAGGAAGTAAAATATGTATTTTAAAACTTGAAAGTGCCTACCATAAAACTGGAAGAGAAACTAGCCCACTTAAAGCAATAGTTAATAATATATGATAGTAACATCCATAAGATGTTATGGAAAAAACCTGAACAAACTTTCTGGCCAACCCAACAGACTTAAAACTGCAGTAGGAATCCAGAGGAGAGGATTGTAGATGAAGAGTAATGTGGTCAGGAAAAGTTGCATTAAAATGAACCTCAGAGCTTGGATTGGATTTAAGGGGAAGAGAGGATGGAGGTAATCCCAGTAGAAAAAAACCATTTAAGTTATGAAAATAATTATTTAAAGGAAGGTACCCTAAATTTGAAGGAACCTCAAATAAGGCAATCTGGAAAGTGTCTATTTAAACACATTTCTTTTTTTCTTAAATTGTTTGGTTTGTTTTTGTCCCCACTGAAGACTCTCCATCTTAATAGATAGTAAGGTTACCAGGTTCACCTCAACAGGATGAAACAATATTGTGAGTGGTAGGTATTAACTTCCTGTCTCACATACGTGTTCCTTGTTTGCCAGCCTTGTACTGTGCCTGATGGACTTCTCTATTTTGCTCTTTGAAATGAAGTACATAAGGGAATCAGTTTTCTGTGGTGGGTGTTATTGGCATATTCCTGTATCCCTACTGGGAAATTACAACCAGCAATAATTCTTTAGTGTTGTTTTATTGCTTCTGGATAACTTGGATGTCCTGGTCCAACACCTTTAATCAGAAACAATCTGGTAATGAAGTTGGCTACTCGCTGAACTTCATGCAATAAGGGAAGTCTGGAGTTGACTGATGTCTAGTCTTGGCAGTAGTAGATTTGAAAAAGGTACCAGTGGTTCTAAAGTTCTAGGTTCATGAGCACTTCTAGATCCCTGTGAACTAAATACATTAAAGACCTCCAATTATTGATAAATTGGAAAGAATTTGAAAAACAATCCAAATGTGAGGGGGGAGGTAAATCAGTTTTCAAAAATTCTAATTTCTTATTATTGTTGAAAAAAAGGTTGTCATTATCCGTCATGGCAGGAAATAACAAAAATTTTCATGATAGGGACCCATTGACAAGAACAGAGAGTAGGCTGTATGCCTTGTGATGGGGATTCAGTACCAAAGGAGTGTGTGTGTTGGGGGGAGAGACAGCAAGAGATACAGAGACAGAGAGACAAAAGAGCAGAGAAAGTCAGGGTGAGAGACAGGAGAGAAGGGAAGAGAAGGAGAGAGGGGAAGAGATGGGTAAGGTGAGGAAACTGAAGCTAAAATCAGACTCTCTACTCCACTTGACTACAGTGAAAATACTTAATTATGTCCTGAGTGATAATTCAATTTGCAAACCAGAGTATCTGTCTCCCTATTCTCATCCTCAGGACCACAATCACAACATGCTTAGCACTGCAGGGACCATGGCCCATGAAATGGGCCATAACTTCGGAATGTTTCATGACACCTATGCTTGCAAGTGCCCTTCTACAGTATGTGTGATGGACAGAGCACTAAGGTGAGCCTTTCTGGGAAGATGCTATTTATCTGTGTTTTGGATTCACTCTGGGCTGTCATCTTCAATGACATGTTCAAACTTTCAAATTATTAAATAGCAGTATCAGGACAAAATCATGGATGTGTATCTATACCAAACTACCTTGTACCTCATCTATGTGTAATGTTTTTCATTAACTGAGACATAGTTTAAACATACTATCTCTTTGCTGTTGGGGTGATGTGTCACTTTATCCTCATCTTAGCTACACAAGATCTGGGTTCATAAACTCATTAGCATTTATCACATTTTCAGTGAATTCAGATTGGGTGGTGGTAATGGAGAAGTTTTAGAAGAAAACTGTAATTAAAGAAGAATGGGGCTTCCCTGGTGGCGCAGTGGTTGAGAGTCCGCCTGCCGATGCAGGGGACACGGGTTCGTGACCCGGTCTGGGAAGATCCCACATGCCGCGGAGCGGCTGGGCCCATGAGCCATGGCCGCTGAGCCTGTGCGTCCGAAGCCTGTGCTCTGCAACGGGAGAGGCCACAACAGTGAGAGGCTCGTGTACCGCAAAAAAAAAAAAAAAAAAAAAAAAAGAAATAAACTCAAAATGGTTTAAAGATCTAAAGGTAAGGCTGGATACTATAAAACTCTGAGAGGAAAACATAGGCAGAACACTCTTTGACATAAAGCACAGCAAGATCTTTTCAATCCACCTCCTAAAGTAATGAAAATAATAACAAAAATAAACAAATGGGACCTAATTAAACTTAAAAGGTTTTGCACAGCAAAGGAAACCATAAACAAAACAAAAAGACAACCCTCAGAATGGGAGAAAATATACGCAAACAAAGCAACCAACAAGGGATTAATCTCCAAAAATATACAAACAGCTCATGTAGCTCAATATCAAAAAAACAAACAAACCAATCAAAAAATGAGAAGATCTAAATAGACATTTTTCCAAAGAAGACATACAGATGACTAAAAAGCACATGAGAAGATGCTCAACGTCATTAATTATTAGAGAAATGTAAATCAAAACTACAATGAGGTATCAACTCACATGGGTCAGAATGGCCATCATCAGAAAATCTACAAACAATAAATGCTGGAGAGGGTGTGGAGAAAAGGGAACCCACCTATACTGTTGGTGGGAATGTAAATTGGTGCAGCCACAATGGAGAACAGTATGGAGGCTCCTTAAAAAACTAAAAATAGAGTTATTATATAGAGTTACCATAGAGTTAACTAACTCTACCGTAGAGTTAACTAACTCTAACTCCATAGAGTTACCATATAATCCCACTCCTGGGCATATATCCAGAGAAAACCATAATTCGAAAAGATACATGCAACCCCAATGTTTATTGCAGCACTATTTACGATAGCCAGGACATGGAAGCAACCTAAATGTCCATCAACAGAGGAATGGATAAAGAAGATGTGGTACATATATACAAAGGAATATTACTCAGCCATAAGAAAGAATGAAATAATGCCATTTGCAGCAACATGGATGGACCTAGAGATTGTCATACAGAGTGAACTGTCAGACAAAGACAAATATATGATACCACTTATATGTGGAATCTAAAAAAAGGGTACAAATGAACTTAGCTACAAAACAGAAATAGATACAGATGTAGAAAACAAACTAATGGTTACCAGGGTGTAAAGGGGGGGGCAGATAAATTGGGAGACTGGGATTGACATATACACACTACTAGATATAAAATAGATAATAAGGACCTACTGTATCACACAAGGAACTCTATTAAATACTCTGTAACGGTCTATATGGGAAAATAATCTAAAAAAGAGTGGATTTATGTATATGTATAACTGATTCACTTTGCTGTATATGCGAAACTAATACAACATTGTAAAGCAAATATACTCTAATAAAATTTTTTTTCAAAAAAGAAGAATGTTCTCATAGGAAGATGACGAGAGTCTTTGAAAAGAGATTACACATTCCTGCCACACCTTAGGCAAAACTGCCCTGGAATTTTATTTTTAAGAACCCCACAATCCCTTTTATGTGTTCATTTCCTCTTTTTGTATTTCCCTCTCCCAGCTCATTCAAGCTAGGGTTAGTCTCCCATGCCCTTCCACGAAATAGCCTATGGCTGCATGCCAGTTACATAGCTTATGCTATCTCTCACGTATATTACTGTAGTTTAAAAATTTTTTTTAATTTTAAGTATAGTTGATTTACAATGTGTTAATTTCTTCTGTACAGCAAAGTGACTCAGACAGGTAGGCATATATATTCTTTTTCATATTCTTTGCCATTATGGTTTGTCACAGGGTATTGAATATAGTTCCCTGTGCTGTACAGTAGGACCTTGTTGTTTATCTGTCTTATGTATAATAGTTTGCCTCTGCTAATCCCAAACTCCCATTCCTTCCCTCCCCCGCAACCCCCTTGGCTACTGCTTTTTTTTTTTTTTTTTCTCGTTACACAGGCCTCGCACTGTTGTGGCCTCTCCCGTTGCGGAGCACAGTCTCCGGACACGCAGGCTCAGCGGCCATGGCTCACGGGCCCAGCCGCTCTGCGGCATGTGGGATCTTCCCGAACCGGGGCACGAACCCGTGTCCCCTGCATCGGCAGGTGGACTGTCAACCACTGCGCCACCAGGGAAGCCCGGCTACTGCTTTTTTAACCTCATTGTTATTTGTGGAATGAAGAGAGGCTGTCAATAGAAATCCCTCTGAAGGAAAATGAATTCTTAAACATGTAAATAAATATAATTTTAGTGCCTTTAAGACTTCAAAACCAAGACAACCGAAGGCTGAATTAGATTATCTGGATAAATTAGAACGATTTTTAGTTTATTAAATAGCAGCCTGGATGTTCTATTTTAAGATGTGACCATACTTGCTTTGTTCATTAAGCTGGAGGTGTTTATACCTGCCCGGGTGGGCTACTTCAGGAGCAAAAATAAGAGCTCGTGATTTAGCAGTTGGTGAGTGTCTTCCCTTTGATCTTTTGGGTCACGTTTTGAGTGTATCACACCCAATGTCTGATATTTCCCCCATCTGCTCAGCGTGACTGTATTCCATTTTCTTTTTCCTTACCTTTACAGCTTCTATATACCTACAGACTTCAGTTCTTGCAGCCGTGTCAGCTATGAAAAATTCTTGGAAGATAAATTATCCAATTGCCTCTTTAACGTTCCGCTGCCTACAGATATCATATCCACCCCAATCTGTGGGAACCAGTTGTTAGAAATGGGAGAAGACTGTGACTGTGGGACCCCCGAGGTACCACCAAGTTCTTTCTAAAATGATCTACTTTGTTTTTCAATTGCTGAGAGATAAACTATCAACGTGCGGTTCACTAAAAAAATCACACTTCTTGTAATTTTGTAAATGTTTGTTTGTAGACGTCTGTTAGGCCAACTTTGGGACTCAGGACATTTTACCAGTCGAAGTGCCTGGCTTGGTCCCATCCTCTTGACAGGGCAGCCAGGATTCTGAATGGGACCTTTGCCCCCATCTTATTAATACCTAATGCGAGTACCAGGCCAAGCTCTCAGGGGGTTGGCCTTTCAGTACTTCAAAATAGGATTACACATTTATCCCTTCTGTGAGAAAAAGGAATCTTTCCCAGGTGATGTTTGTTTGAATAAGGGCAAGAGTTTTTTGGGTTTTTTTTGCGGTACGCGGGCCTCTCACTGTTGTGGCCTCTCCCGTTGCGGAGCACAGGCTCCGGACACGCAGGCTCAGCGTCCATGGCTCACGGGCCCAGCCGCTCCGCGGCATGTGGGATCTTCCTGGACCCGGGCACGAACCCGCGTCCCCTGCATCAGCAGGCAGACTCTCAACAACTGTGCCACCAGGGAAGCCCAGGGCAAGAGTTTTAACCCTAAAAATTGGTAACTGTAAATATCTCACTCTGAGGTTCCCAAAGTAGGAGTTTCCCCAAAGCCTTGTGCAGATGCCTAATTTCTCAGAAGCAAGGTGGGGAGAACAAGACAAAGTATACTGCTTTACAGAGAGCTGAATTAAATGTCAAACTTGAATAAAGAACTATATTTTTAGATTTTCAGTATATGCTCTAGAGATTAAGTTTACTGCTGGATAGATACAAAATTGATGAGCTGAACTAATTATGTTCTGTAACAATTTAGAGGAATTTGATTTTCAAAAACTGTCCCTTTCTTTTGTTTTCTCTCCTATTTCACCAAAAATAGACCATGTTCAGTATTACTATGGGAGATTGGGGGAACTAGAAAAGATATTCAAATAAAAAAAATGATGTAAGTAGAATTCAGATAAACTCAGTATTTCTAACGTTAAACTTTTTTTTTTTTTAGTTTTCCCCCAAATCATTTTCAGACTGTATCAAAGGTCTGTGTGATGAATAAATTGTATTATGAATTGTGCCAAAATGAGACCAAAAGGTAATCTTGCATTTGCATTTGTTTCTGGTATTTCTTAGGAATGTACCAACGTTTGCTGTGATGCAAAAACATGTAAAATCAAAGCAAATTTTCAATGTGTGGTAGGGGAATGCTGTGAAAAATGCCAGGTAAGATTATTATTTTATTCTATCTTAATAATTATGATTACTTTGTTTTTTCTGTATTAAAATCTTAGGGATTATGTTAAATGAAATAGGCAAAGTAATATTTTTCTGTCTATAAAATAATGTTACCTACCATCTATCAAGTCCTCACTGAGTACTTTGCAAAGATGGGCTCTTTAATCCTCCAACAGCCCTTTGAAGTATATATTATTATTTAATTTTGTTTTCGAGCAGAGTCTCAGAACAGATAATGTACAAAATAATACAGCCACTAAATGGCAAAATCCCAAGTATGATCAGTTCCAAAACCAATGCTTTGTTATTCCCACCTGCTATTTCTTTTGATGCCGTGTGACCCTCCTGGACCAAATCCAGTAATTGCTTGCATATCCCTTTGTTGGCAAAAAATTAATCAGCCGATCTAAGAAAGAAATGGAAAATTTTATTCTACCCAAATTGAGGATTATAACCGGGGAAGAGCATCTCAGAAAGCTCTGAAAACTGTTGAGCCAGTTAGAAGTCAAAGCACAGTTGTGTAAGTTTTTTGAGACAGAGGGCTGTACGTTAAATGGCATATTATTGATAATTTACACAATCCATATCTAAGCATCACCATGGCCCCTTACAAGATCGAGAAGGAACGTTATCTTTTAAGGAGTTATCTTGTTGATGCTGGGAGTATGTTGGTCTTTATGGTTGAGCAGGTATTTCTGCTGATGGAGGAGGTCTGGTCAATGCCTAATGCACAGTGCACGGTATGGGGAGAGAGGAGGTCAGAGGGAGTGACAATTTCTTATGTTTAAATTTTCCTTGTCTTGCCATAAAATATGAATTTTATTTCACACTTTAATATGGTGTAGTGGAAAAGCTTTTAATTTTAATAATATAGGGGCTCCTCTATCTTCAACCTTTGAAGTCACTTGCGGGTGAAATTCTTAGAAAAAAGACATAAGATGAGGATGCTGTGTCATTTTCTCTGTGGGGCTTTTTTGACTTTCTCTTCCAGTTTGAGTTCAGCATGTTACATTCTACTGTTGCAGAGAATTCTCTATTGTGATTATTTGTTTATGTGTCTTCTTAGTTAAACTGATTCTTAATGTCTGGAGTCTGATTCATGCTCAGCTAACACAGAATTGCGTTCATTTTAAAAGCCCAATAACCATCTGTAAAAGGAATGTGCAGATGGCATGCCAGGTTATAGGCAGTGTTTGAGATAGGTTTTTTTTGTTTGTTTCTTTTTTTTTTTTTAATGTTGGAGGGAGAGGAAAGAAATAAAGGAGGCCAAAATGAAGAAAATTTGAGAACTTAAGTAGTATTCAACAAGTATTTATTAAGTCTTGTTTGTTAGAGATTATGAGTGATAAAGAAAACTAGTATTTGACTTCAAAAAACTTGCTATTTCTTTAGGGTGATGACATACATAACTAAAACAGACGAAAATATGATACATGATTAAATGCTCAGATAGATATTATAATGACAGATGGCCATTATATGGGTAATAGTTTCCACATATATTCTCACTTAATGTTCATAATGACCTTAGAAAGTTAATATTGGATCGGGAAACGGATCTTCAGAGAGATTAAATCCATTTGCTAAGGGTACACATCTAGCCACTGGCAGAGCCAAGATTCAAACCTGTATCTTTCAAATCCAAATTCAGGGCTCTTTTCCTACCACATGTAGAAAAGAGGAACAGTGATTTGCATTGGAGAGGTCAGAGGAGATTTTAGATAAATAGAAAAAATTCCAAGTGAGCAGGCAGGGAGAAGGAAGAAAGAAAAGAAGATATAAACATGGTTTGTGTGACATCTGGTAAGAAAGCTAGTCTGACTGGAGTAGGGGGGGCTTGAATTTGGAGGGTCTCATATGCTCTGATGAAAATTTGGATTCTTTTAAAAATATTTATTTATTTATTTGGTTGTGCCGGATCTTAGTTTTGGCACATTCTGTCACCAGCGTAAAGATATGGAAAGTCTTTTGATGATACGAGAGCATGCCTTCTCACTTCAACTAGAGAAGGGTATGCTTCCAATATCCACACAGGCCTCTTAGATTTGTATGAATGGCAGAATTTCTTTTCCTAAGGTTTCTCTGAGCTCACAAGAGCAAGACTCGCAGTAATAGATTGCAATGGAATTAACACATGAAATGAATATTTGGTTGTTTCCTCCTTCTGATAAATCATTCCATAGAAAGACATGAGTTGAAAAGAAATATCTGAACATACAATAAAAGGAATTAAGGATTAGGAAACTCTATGCCTGGGGAAGTCTCAGAGCATGCTGATCTGGGCTTATAAACTTATCTTCCTTACTATGGAAGATTTACTTCACCAGTAAATCTCTGAAGCTGCAGATTTAAATCTCCTTGAAAAGCTTGTCGAAGATGCATTCAACAGAGGGAGAAATAACTTCCTTCTTTCCATCTAAGATATTGCTCAGTTTTCTTCTGTGTTTTTTCATTGTTATTTCTCTAACGTTTGCTCTACAAATTCAGAAATATTGATTGCTTAAAGACTCAGGGCTTGGCCAAAGTCAACAGAAGAGAGACTATAGGAGATGGCTTCAGCTTATACAATGAAAACGTGAACTAAAACAGAACGATGCCTCTAACTACGTTGCCAAAAAAAGGCCACAGGGAAAATGTTATTTGAATCAATTTGAGATATTAGGGTTAAGTCAGGTGGGAAAAAAAGCCTTCTCTCCAATTTTATTTCCCTATAGTTTAAAAAGGCTGGTGAGGTGTGCAGACCAGCAAAAGATGAGTGTGACCTGCCCGAAACGTGTGATGGCAAATCTGGTCTCTGCCCGGATGATCGATTCCAAGTCAATGGCTTCCCTTGCCAAAATGGGAAGGGCTACTGCTTGATGGGGATGTGCCCCACCCTGGAGGAGCAGTGCACCAAGCTATGGGGACCAGGTAGGAGGACAAACCCCAGTGATGCTGGCACTACCTTTGTACATACAAAGGAAAATCGTATCACTCCAAGTGACAGTGTTTAATCATGGCCAAAGTAGCATTCTGTCCCTTTCTTCCATCTTAGAGACTGTGCCACTGCTCAAAATCCTAGATAAGTGGAGAATTTTGGTGTTGCTAGATGTAGCAAATAAAAATAAGGACAGTCCAGTTAAATTTGAATTTCAGATTAACAATTTTTTTTTAAGTGTCAGTATGTCTCATGCAATATTTGGGTGAGACTTAGGCTGAAAAAAAGTCTTTATCTGGAATTTAAATTTAACTGGATATCCTGTACTTTATCTGGCAGCTCTAATCAAAATCCTTCCCAGTTAAGCAGACCCTTGGAATTGTGTGTGTGTGTGTGTGTGTGTGTGTGTGTGTGTGTGTTGTATAGGGGTGGAATGCAAAGAAGCAGTGAGGAAAATTGAAAGTTTTTAAAATGTTTATTTTGTCCATAATACCAGAATTTTAAAGGTCATATTCTCTGATTACACCATAAAAAAGAAGTTAAAAATAAAAGCATAACTTAAGACTCTTCAAAAACTTTAAACCCAAATTTAAATTATGCTAAATAACTTGATTAGAAGAGCAATTTTTAAAATATCAATTCGTTGGACTTCCTGGATATGATGTATATTGTGTAGATATATTTAATTTTCATACCATTTTCTGCTACATTTCCAGATTCCTACTTAAATGGCTGAAGGACTATTTTTAACAGGGAAAATACATATTCCTAAAAATATTTGAGGAAGGTTATCATATGCTGGAAACTTTCCATAATTCCTGAAAATATACATAAGACAAGATGAAGGAAAGCAACAAAAATCACTGATTGACAATATACCCAGAAAAAAAGACACCTGGGAAATAAATGGACAGGAACCTAGAAAAACCCCTGAATGAAAGCCTCTGTATCAGGCTAGGGTGAGCTGAGACACAATTTGAGGAGAAAGCTTGATACCATTGGTGCACCAGGAAGTGCTCTGATGGTCTGGAATTCGGTTCTGGCTCTCCTCCAGTTTATAGGTAATGCAGGTGGACGTGCTAAATTACAGCTGCAAGCAAAGATGGCTTTGCTGGTTAAAGACCTTGTACTTCCTTGGCTAACTTCAGTATATGGCAGAAACCTGGGGAAAGGAAATCTTCAGCTCAGAGATGAAGCTCTGAACATCTCCTTTGTTACTTGGCTATAAATCACTGCGATAAAAACTATTACTTTCTTCTTTTTGCCTGACCCTTCAATATCGCCTCCCTTACAAATCTGTAAATTTTCTAGTACCTAGACACTGTTTTATTCATAGTTGTTATTCCCAGTGTATCCTAGCACAGTGCCTGACTTTAGTAAATGTTCCAAGTGATCTATTGAATTAATGTTGAATATATTTATCCAATATTGGAATAGAGAAGAACTTTTAAATCATATATTTAAAGGTGGCCTTTATAAAAGACCAGAGAAATAGATTTGCCTAAATAAAATTTCAAATTTTACAATTCACAAGGATCACACATTTATTTTAAATTAGTCTTCAAAGTTTGAAAAGTCTTATAACACATATAAGGGGGGAAAATCACTGTCTTTAACCTCCTATAAATCATTTGGAATTCCAAATATTGAAAATGTGACCAAGGAATAAACAGGCAATTCATCATAAAGAAGTACACATGTTTAATAAACATTAAAATCATTTTAACTCACTAGCAAGGAGTATGAAACACTATTAATACATCAGCACATGCACTATATGGTAAGAAATATAAATGAAGACAAGTTAATCTTCTACACTTGTTAAATTGCAAAGCTTTGTTACAGTTAATGCTTAGTGTTGGTGAGGATGTGACAAAACACTTAGTTTAATATGCTCTGGTAAGAGTATGAATTAGTACAGTCTTTTCACAGAGAATTTGGAAAAATGTGTGTGCAACCTAAAAAGAAAATGTGCTCCTTTCCTTAGCAACGGTACCCAGGTATATTTATTTACAAAGGATTTTCAGCCAGCATTTTCTTTCTGAACCATGTACTACAGACCAGGCCCTCTCCTCAGTGGCTCACATATATTAACTCATTTAATCCTCATAATAACGCTGTGGGGGAGGTACTATCATAGAATCCTCATTTTTACACAGAGCAAACCAAGAGATTAAGGCACTTGCCAAAGATCACACAGCTCTTACTTAACGCCTGAGCTCTCAACCACTGTGTTCTGTTGCCCCAGTTGATGGGGATCTGAGGAAGATTACCTGAGAAATTAAGCATGCGATGCTCATCTCTGTGCCTGGCAGAAGTAGAAGTTTGACTAAGCACAGCAGGTACCTGTCACAGCTGCACCCTCCAGCAGGATAACATTCCAGTATCTGCCTGTGGGCTGCTACTACGATAACTACGGCTCTTCCAGCTAAGTCTTCAATCATCCAGATGTTTCCAAATATTTAGATAGCCATTATTCAAAGATAGGCTATCTAAAAGATTGTTTTAACTCTAGCCATCTCTCTTGATATCAAATTAGTGCAACCTATATTTCCAAGAAGGGTCAAGGGGATGATGCTAAAATCGTATTCCTCATGCTGGTTTTCTGTTTCATGAATCCTTTATGGCACTGAACTATTTATCTCTTTTCTTTTCAACTGTGTGCCTACTGACTATGCCTGGTCCCAGGAACCCAGGTTGCAGATAAGTCATGTTTTAGCAGAAATGAAGGTGGGTCAAGTTACGGGTACTGCCGAAAAGTGGATGACACACGCATTCCCTGTAAAGCAAAGTAAGTGGCCTTGTTATTTGAACCTTCCTGCTCATTTTGACACATTCTGATTTATCCCATTTAAAGAGAAAGTGAATTTGGACATCATTCATTTGATAAACATTCATTGAGTGACTATTATATGATATATTTTAGGCTAGGCACTGAGTTAAAAAGACAAATAGGGAATGATCCACTTTTTCCAGTCTCTCATAATGGATGCTTCAAAGGACACCAAGTACAGCTGTTGTTAAATAGAATGAATGTTTGAGACCGAGCGTGCAATAGTTAAATGGGCCTGGTTGGAAATTTGCACACTGATTCTCCAGTATACTTTAGATGCTTTTCCATCTAGTGTCTTTCATTTTGATTCTAGGGTATAAATATGTATCTACTCAGAGAAATAAGCAATATGATGATTGTACAGTTTTATTTAAACTTGCCATGGCATTCCATAAAGAAAAAATACAGTAAGGGAAAGATGGACAATTTACCTAAAGAATTTGTTGTCCTTTTTATATTGATAGTCTGAAAAAAATGATAGAACACCATAAGCAATGAACTTGAGATTTTTTCTATATATTTTCCTTTGATTCTGCAATTTTAAGATGACTTTTAAAATTCAAATGATAATAGATTAAACTTTATACCTGCTCCAAATTTTATACATACAAACTAATGTGTAACCAGAGATTGAATGGAAAAAATCAGCATTTCTCAAAGATTTTCTATTAAAATAACACTGATTTCTCTCAATGATAGATATTACCAAACAAACTATATTTTGGACAGAAGGTCATCTCTTGGGGAGTCTAAGCCTCAAAGATAATCATACCCTGTGGGTTCTTCTTTACAGGAAGTCATGAAAATTATGTAAAAGGCAATGTGTGTGGGAGAGTGGGGTGGGAGTGTGGCAATATTTAGTCTGAGAGGGTGTGACAGGGAAAAGAGACTAGGGTAATTCCATCTTTCCTCTGTAGAGTGTATACACCCTTGTCCTGTAAAACTTTGTGTGAACACTGGATAATTTCTGCAACCAGAGGCACAAGCATTTCATTTCTTCCCACAGGCTGACCTCCTGGTCACTTCTTGATAGTCTTTGGCTGTAGTGGGAAATAAGCCTGAAAGTCCCTGTGTCCTAGAGCCTTCCTCATAAAGCTCTACCTAAATGATTCAAGAAAAACACCCTCTCAAGTCTGGAGAGAATGCGTGCCTTTCTCCACTCCTCAATGGTATTTTCTAAAAGCCTCAGAGACATCAGAAGAATCTGATTCTACCACTCTCCGAAGAGTTTTTCACAGCATTCCTCTAAATTCTGCATAAAGCAATTGATTCCAATTTTGTTGGCGATGACTTTCTTCCCCTTGCTAGTGAAGGCAAGGCTTTAATGAGTGCTGACCAGTTTCATCTGAATTTGCAGGGGTTCTTCCAGTAACACACGATGCCTTGGAGTGACCACCGAGGCTCAGCCTTATACCGATACAACTACAGTCGAGAGAATTATTCTGCTGCCCTTCATGGCAATAAATAACTTAGCTGAAACAAGACAGAAACTGATTTCCTAGGTGCCCTCCATGATGTTAGACATCCATCCTCCTTATAGCTTCTTACTCCATCATACGTATGACCTCCTTTCCCAAATGTTTCTCTCAGTCTGTGATGGCTTCTCCAACTCCAACCGTCATATTCCAATAAGCAAAAAGGAGAAAATATTGAGAGAGGACATATACCCTCACGTAAGGGCACCCTCAAGAATCTGCAGTTAAGATTCTGCTTCCTTCCCATTGGCTAGAATTTAGGCAACTGGCCAAAATTTGGGAATATGAGAGCCATGGGATTTTTCTTTTGAGCAACATTGTGCCTTGCTAATACTCAATGGTTCTATTACTGAAGAATAAGGGGGAAATTGGTATAAAGGAGAACTAGAAGTCTCTGCCGTAGGGGAAAATACCATTAGTTAAATATCGATAGGGAGCTGATTTATATTTGTATAAAACTGCATTTTGGATCCTGCTATTTCAAAGGCAACAAATTTCGGCTTTTCTTCAGTGACGCCCTGTGTGGGAAGTTGTTCTGTAATGGTGGGTCAGATTATCTGCTCTGGAAAGGACATATAATAACGTTCCTGACATGTAAAACATTTGAACCTGAAGACAGCAGTCAAGAAATCAGCATAGTAGCCAATGGAACCAAGTGTGGAGAGAATAAGGTACATTGATTAATGGTGGCTTTTACTTAAAATGTTCTGGTTGTTTGTTCATTTTGTTTGCTTGCTTCTCAAGGCCTCCTTGTGTTTCATGGAGCACAGTTTTTCAAAGTAATGTTTATGCCATTCACGTATACATGACTGCATTCTTGCCTTCAGTGTTATTTAATAAGTACCTATTATGTGCTTAGCACTAGGTTGTTAAATTTAGGTAAATTTTATTTCCCCCAAATTGGTATGGTCTCAATAAATGATAGCCATTCTGATGATAATAATGAAAAAAATCGTAACAATACTATTTATTTTTACATAAATGATAATTATCTTAATATTGGAGATGATGTGATATTACCATGTTTTCCATAGTATTTTTGTTTAGGATGCGTACCTTGTACCATGTACAATGCTTAGCTCAGTGCTCTCAGTCTTCAGAGTTGGACTAAAGAGGTGCATTAAAGATGACCCATGAGATATGACGTGAAGTAAGGAAATCTTCTTTAAAGAGGACTTCCTAAATATTTTATTATAAAAATGATCTAGATTCCATATTCCTATTTTCAAAAGGATTTGGTGATTTCCCTAATGAAAAGGCAAGTTTGATAACAATAATAGTAACTAAAAATACAAGGCTAAATACCAAAGAGTCAACAGTTTGCAGAACTGAAACCACTGGACATTCATGTCTACTTTGTGTTTTTCATATCACTTTCAGGTTTGCATTAATGCAGAATGTGTGGATGTCGAAAGAACTTACAGATCGGCCAATTGCTCCTCTAAATGCAAAGGACATGCTGTAAGTCTTGACAGTGTTTCCCCAAGCTTGCTGAATCTTGTGTCATTTTAGGTCAGACAGTTTGGATGATGTTAAAATAATGTTTCAGCGTTGAATGATTAAAATTATTATCTAACTCCTCACTAGTTTTATTCAATGAAAAATTCCTTCAAAGAACCTAGTACTGAAATTACTATTACTGATTCATACATTACGTAGACAGCTGAAAGGCTACAGAGCAGAGGTTATTCTTTTTTTGGAATGGACTTAATTATGGATGAATCAACCCTCGGGTTGGGGATTAGTCCAGTGAGAAAACTAACAGGATCATTGCTCCTCTAGGTGTGTGACCACGAGCTCCAATGTCAGTGTAAAGAAGGATGGGCCCCTCCTGATTGCGGTGCTTCTTCCATGGTCTTCAGTAAGTAATACTGCACATCTAATGTGAGAAAATTACTCTCCTCTTCCAAGCTTTTATTTCCTGTTATGTAAGATTTCATTGTCTTTTTTCCACTTCTCTTGGAATTCCTATTCTGTAGATATTGAATCCACAATATTAATCCCCAAAGTTTCTACAGCAACTTTTTAATCATATTTTCCACATTCTTATGTTTTTGTGCTACATACAAAAAGATATCTTGACATTTTATATTTGTCATTTTATTTTAATTTTCCGAATTTTCTTGCTTTATGATTGTTCCATTTTCATAGCAGCCTTGACTGAATGTGTACTAGATATAATATCCTCATAAAACTCTAAGAATATGACATAATTTTTGCAGGTTCACTTTGTTCTCTAGATTGTTTCTTTTGAGTCGAGTTGTTTTGTTTTTTCACCCTGTCTCTTTTATTTCCCTGGGCTGTTTTTCTTCAGTATGTATGATCCTTCTTTCAATGTGGGATTAGGTTGACTTGCTCTTTATAACTAATAATAATAAAATCTTTTCTTATTTTTTGGCCATTTGGATTTTGTTTTTTGCAAAGCATCTGTTCAAGCCATTTTGTTTATTCTTCTATTGGGTGTCTCCCCTGACCCCTTAATAACTTGTGTAAGTTTTAATATATTCTTGATATAAGCTATTTTTTCAGTTATATATGCTGCAAATAACTCCCTTCATTCTGTGTTTTCTCACTGTCTTCGTGATGTCATGTGATTAAAGAAGCTTTTTTTAATTATTATTATTTTTAAAATCTATTTTTGGCTGCGTTGGGTCTTTGTTGCTGCGTGCGGGCTTTCTCTAGTTGCGGCGAGCAGGGGCCACTCTTCGTTGCCGTGCGTGGGCTTCTCATTGCGGTGGTTTCTCTTGTTGTGGAGCATGGGCTCTAGGCGCGCGGGCTTCAGTAGTTGTGGCTCACGGGCTCTGGAGCACAGGCTCAGTAGTTGTGGTGCACAGGCTTAGTTGCTCCGTGGCATGTGGGATCTTCCTGGACCAGGGCTTCAACCCGTGTCCCCTGCATTGGCAGGAGGATTCTTAACCACTGCACCACCAGGGAAGCCCTAAAGAAGCTTTTAATTGTAATGTAGTCAATTTGTTAATCATTTCCTTGATTATTAGTTTTTTTTCTTTTTGTGTCCTTTTTAAGGACAATTTTCCTATCCTGAAGTTATGAATGTATACCCATATATTATCTTCTAAAAAGGATTTTTGTATTGCCTTTTCAAATTTAAGTCTATAATGTATCTGGAATTATTTTGTGTGTGATGCACACAAAGTGTGCAATTTCATAATAACAAAAGTGTTAATTCACTGGGAAGACATACAATTCTAAACTTTACTGTAGATAAGAGCATGGTCTCAAAATATATAAGTATTGATAGAACCAGAAGTAATAGCCAAATTCAGAGTTATAGTGGGGGATTTTAACACTCTTGACTCAGTCATTGGTACAACAAACAAACGAGGTATCAGTAAGGGTTAATATATTACACACAGTTAACAAACATGGCATTAAAAACATATGGAAAACACTGCACATAAGTGCAGAACACATATTTTTGTGTTCATAGACAGAACACTTACAATATGGGCTTATGCTGGGTCATAGAGCAAGTGTCAACGAAGTGTTCAATTTCGTTTTTATCTCCGCTAGATGCCCAGTTGTCACACCATTATTCATGTCATAAATGACTTTCTAATAAAGCACGTATGTCCATGCACGTGTGTTATTTTGGGATATCTGTTCTTTGCTGGTGGCCCTATTTGGCTATCCTTATGCCAGTATAACACTCTTTTATTATTGTATCTTTAAAATAATTTCGTTATCTTATAGGAGATCCTTTAACATTGTTCTTCAAGAATGTCTTGGCTATTAGCTTTTGTATTTCCACATATATTTTATAATCAGATTCTCAAGTTACACACACAATTCCTGTTGGGATTTTAATTTAGTGTAAACTACAGCTATACATTTACTTGCAGAAAATGAGCATATATAAAATATTGAATTCCAAACCTATTGACATGAAATATCTATCCATTTACTTAGTCTTCTTTAATTTTGCCCAATAATAGTTAATGGTTTTCACCACAGAAATTTTACATATATTTTGTTTGATTTGTTTTATAAGAAATTAATTTTTATTGTATTTTTAAATGGTATTTTTTGAAAAAATATTTTTCAACTATTACTAGAATATAGAAGGTCAACTAATTTTTGTATATTTATTTTTATATCAAGCACGTCTGCTAACCTCTCTTAATGATCTTAGTAATTTATTTGTAGATTCCATTAGATTTTCTACATATTCAATCATTCTGTTTCAGAAAAATGACAGTTTTGCTTCTTCTCTAATCTTCACCATTTTAATTTCTCATACTTGTTTTCCTTCACTGAGTAGTACTCTTGTGCAATGCTGAATAGAAATAGAGATAGCACGCCTCTTTGTTTCTTTCCCAATCTTAGGAAAGACTTTTAGTATTTTGCCCTGTTATCTGAAGGTATTCTGTACATATTGGATCCTCTTCATTAGATCAAGAAAATTCATTTCTATTTCTAGTTTGCTAAGAATTTTACCAAATACTTTTTATTTATTGGTTAAGATTTTTACCTCTTTACTGTGTTGGTATTGCAAAATAAATTGATTGATATTTGAACATTTATCTAACTGTGCATACTTTGGATAAACCCAACATGGAAATAGCTCTCACGGATACTGATGGATGATGTTTGCTATTATTTCATGTTCATGAGTGATGCCTGTACTTGCTAAATTTGAGTATCATGGTTATGCTAGACATATTAAATGAAGTGGAGCATTTTCATTCATTTAAATTCTCTGGAAGAGTTTGTATAAGAATGGAAGACTCTTTCCTTAAATATCTGGTAGAACTTGTCAGTAAGCCATGCAGGCCTAGAATTCTGGACAATATTTTAGTTAAAGATTCAGTGTCTTTAGTAGCTCTAAGACCCTTCAGGTATTTAATTTCTTCTTATGCAAGTTTTACTATGTTATATTTTTCTTAGACATTTACCTACTTCACCTAAATGTCAATGTTTTGGTTTAAGATTGCTCATAATACTCACTTATCTTTTCAATATCAATAGTATCTGTAGCATTGTTTTTTCTTTTTTTATATTATCCTAACAAAATTTTAAAAATTATTCTTTATGATTTGTTTTTTTAACTTTTTTTTGCTATTTCAATTTCTACTTTATACAATTCCATTTCCTTAAGTTTATTTCATCTTTAAAAGAAAAATCTTGAAAGGAATCTTTGGCTCATTAATTTTCAGTTTGTAGACCATATCGTAATTGGTGTTTTCACCAATTTGTTTCAAATTATTTTCTATTTGCTTTCTTCTTTGGCCCTTGAACTGTTTAGACATCTATTTCTTAACATACATGCATATGGAGATTTTCTAGCTTCTGTTAAATTAATACTTAGCATAATTACATGGGGATCAGAAAACCTACTGTGTTGAGAATATGCTGAAATTTGTTGACACCTGCTCTATGACCCAGCATAAGCCCATATTGTAAGTGTTCTGTCTGTGAACACAAAAATGTGTTCTGCACTTATGTGCAGTGTTTTCCATATGTTTTTAATGCCATGTTTGTTAGCTGTGTGTAATATATTAACCCTTACTGATACCTTGTTTGTTTGTTGTACCAATGACTGAGTCAAGAGTGTTAAAATCCCCCACTGTAACTGTGAATTTGGCTATTACTTCTGGTTCTATCAATACCTATATATTTTGAGACCATGCTGTTATCTACAGTAAAGTTTAGAATTGTATGTCTTCCCAGTGAATTAACACTTTTGTTATTATGAAATGCTTTTTTGTATCTCTAGTCTTCTTGCATTTTAAAGTCCACAGTTCCTGGAGAAAAATATAGCTGTACCATATTTCTCTTGGTCTCTTTTGCTTTGGTATAACTTTTTCTTCATACTTTTACTTTCATCCTTTCTGAATCCTCATGTTTTATATCTGTCTCTCATTTTAAAAAATACAGATATATTTTAAAATTTTAGTCTCAATCGTTTTTTAAAAACAGTCCATTCAAGTTAAATGTAATTACTGATATATTTGGGTGTAATCTACAATCTTATTATATGCTTTTTATTTGTCCTGCCTGGTTCCTGTTCCTTTTTCTCTCGATTCTTGTTTTCTTATGGACTTACTGAGGATTTTAATCACTTCATTTTTATTTTTATTAATTTGGAGATTATACATTTATTTTATATTCTTTTCGTGGCCAGCATAAAAATTTCCATTTTATTATTTTTAATAGAGACTTTACTTTTTAGAGCAGTCTTAGGTTCACAGTAAAACTGAGCAGGAAGTACAGCGATTTCCCCTATATCCCTGCCCCACACATGCACAGTCTCCCACCGCTAACACCCCGCAACCAGAGTGGAACATTTGTTACAATTAATGAACCTACATTGACATGTGATTATCATCCAAAGTCCACAGTTTACATTAAGGTTCATTCTTGGTTTATTTACTTTTCATTCCTTTCTGCATTTCTGAGCTTCCTTTTATGATCGTTTTCCTTCCTGTGTTTCTGAGTTCCTGCTTTCTCACTCCAAAGTAATTTTCTCTCACTCCAAAATATTTTCCCCCTATTTCTTCAGCACTTCTGTGCTTTTAGGAAGATTTTTTTTTAATTCATTAGTTGTTTTTAGTGAGAGAGCTAGTCCAAATTTCCTAGACCACCATTTCCAGAAACAGAAAGGGCTGTAATTTTTGTTCAATCACTGACATCTTCAACTGTAAACCTGCTTCCTTTTATAGTACTCTCCATCTGCCTGATGCCCCGGCTTTACCTCTAGACCACATCCTTTCAAACTATGGATGTCTGTGAAGTACTGCCAAGTTCCTCTTTATTTCCTCTGGACCGTGTCACTCGTTTGAAAATAGCTATGATTCTGTTGTTAGTGCAAGTACACTTTTAAAATTCTGAACGCATCTATACTGTTTCTAACACAGATGCTTCAGAACTTTATTTCCTTTGACGTTTTGGGTAGGAATTTTTATGGAGGGTAGAGAGTATTAGGTATTTGAACTGTTATTATCTTACCTAGAATTCTACTTCTGAGGTCTCTATCTCTCTGCACGCATGTGTGCTCACACTTGTGAACTTTTCTTGCATTTATGCAAAAATCATTCTTATTATTCATTTACTGATCTCCGCCATCTCTGTAATAAGAGAGCAGTAGCTGTTTGCATTGCTCTTCAAACTTGTACCTCCTGGTCTTTGTGCTTTCAGATTATTATAAGAGAAATGAATACATGAGATAGCAAAAGATTGAAGTTGCATTCATTAATTAGATTAGTAGGTAAAAAACACCCTATAAATCAAAAAACTTTGTTAGAACCATTCCCCAGTTCACAAGGTCACATAATTTTTTTGTCCATAATAATTCCACTATAGAGCAAACGTCAGCAGGACACTCACTTATGTCCTATCTGTCACTTATCAGTTATCCATCAATTCTCTTTTTCACGTCTCAGCTTCTTACTTGCTACTAAGAGGAATATGATTTCAAGTCTTCAGATTCTTTTCACTGGTTTTATTCCAAGGCTGAATTTTAACAATGTTTCCCTCCTCTTCCGCATCCTCCTTACTTCATATTCTTTCAGCCCTTTGTTTTCAATTTATTACAAACATCATCCCTTCTAAGAATTCCCAGTAGTATGATGCTTTACCTATCTCATGTAAAATGTTCTCCCTAGACATCCTCTTAATTTCTTCTATCTAAATAATATTATAATAATCATTATCAAAATATATTTTCATTTTACTGGCTATGAGAGATGTTCCAGGGACTGCATGTCCTTTGGGGAAAAGGTAGGCGGAGTTTGTGATAAATAAATAAGGGGGCTTCCCTGGTGGCGCAGTGGTTGAGAGTCCACCTGCCAATGCAGGGGACACGGGTTCGTGCCCCGGTCCGGGAAGATCCCACATGCCGCGGAGCGGCTGGGCCCGTGAGCCATGGCCGCTGAGCCTGCGTGTCCAGAGCCTGTGCTCCACAGCGGGAGAGGCCACAGCAGTGAGAGGCCCGCATGCCGCAAAAAAAAAAAAATAAAATAAAGAAATAAGGACCAGTGTGATGTATACTTGTGCATTTCCCCTATTCTCACGAGGCCCTCGTTCTCCTGGCTGCAGATTTCTCCATCGTGGTTGGGGTGCTGTTCCCTGTGGCTGTCATATTTGTGGTGGTTGCTATAGTAACCCGATACCAAAGCACCAGAGGAAAGCGGAAGGAAGTCCGGAGGTAGGCATTATCTTGCCTTGGGGACGTTTTTGGCCTTTAATTCACTTTAAATGTAAGGACCCAAATTATCCAATTTAATTTTAGTTTACTTCAAATACTCAGAAATAAGTACAGATACATTTTTCTTGGACCAGAGGCTAGTTATTCTTTTTATTGGGAAATTCTTCACAGTAAGATCTCCTTTTTCTCTTCTATTAATCACCGTTTATAATTAATAATAACTCTCATTATTAAAGATGTTTATGCTCATTATCCAAATACAGTATCTAAAATGTATCGCTCATAGCTTTATGACAAGCACTCTGCTTAGCCCTTTTACGTGTGTCATTTAATCTTCATAAGGAAATAATAGTTACTATTATTCCCATTTTATAGATGAAAAGGTGTTATAGATTGATCCTCACAACAGTCCTGCAAGGCCAGGCACTTCACTTTTTTACTGATGTGGAAACAGAAGCTCAGGGAGATAAACTAACATGTTCAGAGTCTTACAAAGTAAGTAATGGAGTCTAGGTTTGCACATAGATCAGTCAGTCAGTCTTTCAAAGATAATCTTGACACTACAGTCTCTTTCTAGCATTTTTTAAAAATTGATTTATTCACCCAGAATGGACTTTTAATAAATACTGAATGAATAAAACAAATCTTTAAGTAAATGGCATAATTTAGATAAAAGTTGGATTCAGCATCTTCATTATTAGGTTTCAGGGATTGGTAGAGAATGGAAAAGAAAATTAGTGGTAATGATTATTAATTACAAGACAAGGAAACCTGCAGGATGCCCTAGGGAGCAGATGAAAACCCAGTCAACTACCAAGTATGAAACAATGGGCAGAGGACACTAGCAGACTTCTCTTGAATCTCCTTCTCACGGGGAAGGAAGTTCTAAGTCAGTTTATATGATACGCTTTCACATGCAGGCCACTGTCTACCACTGACACCGGGCCACACAAGCAGAAGAGGAAACCACAGACGGCGAAGGCTGTTCAACCCCAAGAGGTGAACCGTAGTCTGTACTGTGTTTGCCCTGGGTCCCAGTTTGTGATTCTCTCACTCTTGTCCTGACCAGCTAGCTGTCATTTCTACTCAGCAGTGTTTTACAAATCCATCTCACTAGTTAGTATGTAGCAAGGACTGTGGGCTCTGAATTACACATTCAGAAAGTTCACCTTTGCCTTTTGTTCCATGCAAAAGAGTCTCTCTACAATTCAGGGGCTGCTTTGCTGGGGTTCACAAAATGCAAAGAGAATAAAGAGAAAGGGGAGGGCAGATGCCAGCTCTCTCTCCTTTTCTCTCTGTGGGATTCTAGGTTGATTCCTTATTCCTTTTGCAATATCCCAATAATGACAATAATATGTATACTTGTATGACAACACCTGTAATATGTATAATCCTTAATGCCCTAGTTGTGTCCTGCAAGTTTAAAAATTTAAGTGGCAATTGCCTAATGACAATGACATTGGTAATAATGTTTTTGATGGAAACTTACCCATCTCTGATAGCTCTGTACACAGCAGAATGCAGCAGCTGGGCCACTGTGATTTTCCATCCAATCTCTTAGTGTCATCTTAGTTCTGAGCTCACATCAGAAAGGGCTGCTTATTTGGAAGCTGAAATTAGGACACCGATCATTTTTTTAAATTTATTTTTATTGAATGAAGCATTCTTTAAATTCTATAGTGCTTTATAATTTTCAAAGTTTTCACACACATGATTTCATATAAACCCATTTTAAAATTTTATTTTTTTCTTTTTAGATGAAGCTTGACACACCTGACCTTCTGGCAGAGGAGGATGCGCCTCCAGCTTCTGTTGTGAGTTGGTAACGTCTCTTAAAAATCCCTTCCAATCTAACCTCAGGGGAACGCTAGTGAAAGACATAACCCACAATGCCCAATTATTTCTTCAGGAGAATGTTCAGATCTGTGTGAATATTCATAGAAAATATGGATTCTTCTGCAAAACGTTTTGAAAAGACGAAATACGAGCTTGCCTTTCCATTATACTACTAAATTTAACCCTTCAACCTGAGTTACTGGGTCTGAAAAGCTAATTCATTAAAGAAGAGAACCGATCTGCTTCATAGAATGCCATCTTCATCATATGTCTGTTGGCATTGAGCTTGTTTCTGAACTGCATGTGCGCCCCTTAGTGAAAGCAATTAAATGTACAGGTTTAGAAGATTCCTAGTTCTCCATTTCTGAAAGTGATTTAAGCCTTTCCGTTAAGCACACCTGTTTTCGAGGCCCCATTTTTTAATTTTTTTTTTTTTACCTTCTTACTAGCTAATTACGAAGCCAGATTTTTCTCCACCGCTGATTCCTACATCTGTGTCATTCTCTTTCCTTGTAAGTATCAGATGGTCACTGGTGGTGTTTTAAATGTCTCTGGTGCCCAATGTGAAGGGTGTCTTCAGATCTCTGGGTTCCCTTTCAGGATACGCTAAGCTAACCTGAGATATCATAGCCCATAGGAATATCTGAGAAAGAAGGCCTACTCACTATCTACAAATTAGAATGGCTATTAATTTTTTTACTGTTAAAAATAGTTCTACTGTTACATGATTGTTAAGAAATGATAAATGGTTCTGCTGCAGAAGTTGAACTGTCTCCTTCACAGGTTAGTTTCTAGACGCTCTTTTTGGAGGATACAAAATTGTATTATAAATTAGACTGTACTTGTTTATTCTAGACAGAATAAGGTCTATATTATTCACAGTGTTCTAGAGGAGGAAGGGTATGAAAAACGGAGCACATGAAGGCACACCCAGAATAAAGGCCAAGCACTCATGAAGCAACAGGTAGAGTCATTCGCTCAAGTGGATCCTGAACATACTCCCCTCATACTTGGTACTTTGTTGTGAGTACATGAGAAGGAATTAAAACTTAAGGTCCTTTTTTTCAATAATTTTTACATTTTTGGTAGGAAAACAAATCATATGCATATGGAGCACTTAACTCCTCATATATTATGTGTGCCAAAGCAGGCAATACTACTGAGAGAAGTATGGCGAGGGGACAATGAATGGGGTAGGAATGGGAAAGTAAGAGGAAGGTCCATTGACTAAGTGGTTGGAATTTGTACTGGACCCTGAGGGTTGGGTGGAAGTTAAAATAAGTGACAAGGAGGTAGGAAGGATTTAAATAAGGAAATAAGTAAGTAATAATGAGGAAATAAATAAGAAATAGCAAAGATGGGAACTGCACAACATTTCTAACGCCCTCCCATTATTTTTGTCCCTAATATAGCATAAAGACATAAAAGGACTTTCCTCTGCTGTTTTCAAGGATAAGCCAATGTCTGCACTTAAAGTAAGAGATCGATAACCAAACTATTCTAATCTTGTAGCCCTCCTAGAATCAAGGACAGAAGTGCTAACCATGTCTTCCTAGAAGATGCTCACTAAGGACCGTGTCTATATGAGTATATTTTGGGTTCTAGTATATGTCTTCCTTCTGAGCTTGGACAAAAACCAAGAGAAAGAAGACGTAAGGGTCTTTGCTAGAAAGTGATGATGACCCCAATAGTCTTTGTTTTCTCAGAAAAATTACCCAGGGATAGTGAGAGGGAGAAAATTCTCCACAGAAAAATTACTCAGCATGGCATAATTCTTCTCCTGATGCCCCACCCTCTACAACTGATAAGTGGCCAGGTGGATAGTTGAATCCCAGTTGTGATGTTTTTCTCTCCTTTCTCTACCCTCTTATGTTTCCACTCCTTCACTGTGAAGTATCAAGCTACAGAATAGCAAGAGTGACTACAGATAAATCATTTTAATTTCTTAATAGTTCAAAGTTATGTAATATCTAAGTTTTTAGGGAAAGTTCATTATTTAAGAGTTCTGTCTTTTTTTAGGGCTCCAATCCAGAAGTCTGAAGTAACAGCTAAACAAGGATTGGTGGGTAAATGATCAACTTAGAAGACTGGACCATCTGGATGGAAGAGAAATGTACTAATATTGCTCTTGACACTCAAGGACGTTACTATTTCTTGATTATACTTTGAAGACATAAAACTTTCAAGAGAGACATACTCTTGATAATCTTTGTATGAATTAAAATTTTCTGTTCTCTATACTCACGGGAAAGAGGATGGCTCTAAAGAAAGAGTTATAAAGCTGAAATCTCTAATTAGGTGAATTTCCTAACCTTTCCCACCCCTGCTTTTTTACTGTGATGTTGACTAATATTTGTTAAAGGGTTTTGAGCACCTTGATTTCCTCATTCAGTAGGAATTAATTCACCCTCTAATGAAATGAAAACAAAAAACAAGAAATCACAGGAAACTGGGAAGGATGGGAGAAAATTGTATACTCCTCATTGGATGACTAGCAATAGCTTAACTGTTTTAACCCTGAAACTGTCAAATTAGAACCCTCAGTTACAAAGAAAATTATACAGACATTCTCTGGTTTATATCATGTCTTTTTCCTACCCTACATTATCTTCTGGAATTCTTATTAGCTGTGTCATTGGAAGTTTACTACAACTGATTAAGACTTTATTAATTAAATTGTTTTTTCATAGAAATTTGTATAATTCAGTTACTGGTAAGCTTAAAGTGAACATTACTTTCTAAGTAGTTTTAGTAGAAACTTAGTAGTACTTTCTAACTAAGTTTTAGTTAAATAAATTAATAACGTAAACCAGAAGTTGTAAACTGCTGACCAGCA
The DNA here is from genome assembly GCF_963455315.2 of Globicephala melas. Classification (NCBI taxonomy): domain Eukaryota; kingdom Metazoa; phylum Chordata; class Mammalia; order Artiodactyla; family Delphinidae; genus Globicephala; species Globicephala melas. The sequence continues at coordinate 101,620,186 of NC_083319.1, forward strand.
GGATGTGTCTGGACTGCAGATTTATTTTATTTGGCCTCAATGATTTTGGCCAAAAAGTATTTTTTAATGTTTTGAATGTATTGCCAATATTTAAAACTTGGGAGATCCTGCATAAACATCCAGATCTCCAGCATTTTAAAAGAAGTAATCAAATGGTTTGTCAACACTGGAATCACATTGCCCACAGCAACCATCAGCTTAGCTGACTGGTGATGGAACAAACATTGTAGGTTGCCTTACCAAAAACTCCTTTCTTGCTTTTCAGAAGCCGAATTTTGTTCAGTTTTCCATATGCATTTCCATTTTCATGCATGCATGAAGAGATAATCTCTGTAATAACCTATATGGGAAAAGAATCAATCTGAAAAAGAATAGATAAATGAATATGTATAACTAAACACTTTGCTGTACACCTGAAACTAACACAACATTGTAAATCAACTATACTCCAATATAAAATAGAAAATTAATTAAACAAAAAAAGACAATCCTAACTCCATCTCCTGGATACATTTCTATCATCACTCTAAGTCAATCATAATAATCTCACTTCCTTTACCAGTGGTTGATTGATTTAGAGGTAAGTGTATTAACCCACCCTACCCCCATTCCCCCCCCTTTTTTGCCAATGGGCAAGACAGGAGATATGCTGGGGAATTTCTAGGAAAGATATCCTTGTCCCTTCTGGCTATTTGGATATCCTATCTGGTACTGTTGCAGCCATGTTGTTGTGATTATGAGGGCATGGCTGATATACTGAATAAGATAGAGCAGAAAAATGAAAAGAATAAAACCTGGTCTTTTAATGATGTCATGAACTGGTAGATTAGTAACTGCCTGCATCACCGTGTACTTTCTTGGGACTTCTGTTGCATGACCAAGAAAATCTTCTTATTGTTTAAGCCATTTCAAGTTAAACGTGCTCTTATTTGTGACAGAAGCCATCCTGACTAATAAAGTAGCTGCTCCTATTATTAGGGCACATGTTCCACTTCACCATCACCGCTATAGATCGCTTCCAGAAAAAGACCTTCCCTTGCCAGTGACAACTTTAGACATCGCTTAGCAATTAGCCCTGGACAGTCTGCTATTCTGCTCAACACTAATACAATATTACTATTCTTAATCTGCTAAATAAGTAATATTGTTATGGAAACTAAGTTCCTAAGCAGAAGAAAATTATGGTATGCTGTTTACTATGAAAGTATCTCCTTGTTAAAATTTAACTCTTTTCTCTCTCACACCTGGTGTTGAAGTCCATACTCTTTTTTATAAAATAAATTTTTAAAAATGTATTGTGGTAAGAACATTTGACATGGCATCTGTCCTCTTAACAGATACTTAAATGTACATCAACGTATTGTTACCTGTAAGTACAATATTGGGCAGCAGCTCTCCAGTTCTTATTCATCTTGCATAATTGAAATTTTATACCCATTGATTGGCAACTCCCCATTTTCCCCTCCCAGCCTCTGGCAACCACAATTCTGTTTTTTGCTTCCAAGAGTTTGCCTATTTCAGACATCTCATATAAATGGAATCATGCAATATTTGTCCTTCTATAATTCACTTATTTCATTTAGCATAATGTCCTACAGGTTCACCCATGTTGTTGCATATGACAGGATTTCCTTCCTTTTTAAAGGCCAAATAATATTCCTTTTTACATGTATACCACATTTTAAAAACTCATTCATTCATTGATGTTACATTGTTTCCACATTTGGGGTATTATGAAGAGTGCTGCAATGAACATGGGATTGCAGATAACTCTCTGAGACCCTAATTTTAATTTTTTTATATAAATACCCAGAGGTGGAATTGTTGAATCATATGGTGGTTCCATTTTAAATTTTTTGGAGGAATCTTCATATGTTTTCCATAGCAGCTGTACCAATTAACACTCCCACGAACAGTGCACAAAGTTTCCCTTTTCTCCACACCTTCGCCAACTCTTCTGATCTCTGGCCTTCTTGACACTAGCCATCCTAACAAGTGTGAGGTGATATTTCACTGTGGTTTTGATTTGCATTTCCCTGATGATCAAGGAGGTTGAGCACTTTTTTACATACCTGTTGTCTGTCTTCTTTGGAAAAATGTCTGTTAGGCTCCTTTGCCCATTTTCTTAAACCTGGCTGTTTTTCTGAAAATATAGATAAAAATTTTACCATTTTAACCAATTTTAAGTTTACAATTCAGTGGCATAAGTACATTCACAAGGCTGTGTACCCATCACCATTATCCATTTTCAAAACTTGGTCATCATCCCAAACAGAAATTCTGTACCCGTTAAATACTTCCCATTACTACTTCCCCCAGGCCTTGATAACCTTTCTTCACCTTCTGTCCACATGAATTTGCCAATTCTAGGTACCCTAATAACTGGGATTATACAGTATTTTTTTTCTTTCATGTAACTGGTTTATTTCACTTAGCACAATGTTTTCAAGGTTCATCCACATTGTAGAATATATCAGAATGTCATTCCTTTAAAAGGCTTAAGAGCCTAATATCATTTTAATATATTTATTTTCTCCTTAAAACAGCTGGAGGCAATTCCGCCCCTTCCATTAAGTCTAAATCTCAGCCAGAACTTCTGGGTCAAATCAAACACTGTTCTAGATTTGGGGCTGCCATGTAAAATGACCTGGAATTGATATTTGAGGGAAATCAACAAGCGCTGAATCCACAAAACTATTAGAAAAAAATGAAATCACAACTGATTGTAAATTTGATGATTTTTTTTAAAAGTTAGAATATCATAGGGTAATGATAAAAGTTTACAACTGTAGAGTACCATATGATTTATGCAAGCCTGTGTGTATGTGTGTGCATGTATGTCTTCGCTTAATCCTTACAACAGTGTCCTCATTTTACAGATGAGAAAACAGAGATAAAAATGAGAGTAGGTTATTTTTCTCTAGATTATTCAGCTAGGATGTGTTGAAATAGGGTCTCAAACCCAACTATTCTGACTCCAAGTTTTTAGTTCCTTCTACACAACCACACTGTCTGCAGCAAAACTATTTTGAACAGAAAGGCACATTTAACATTATAGTACTAAGTAGAGAAATTCCCCTTTATCTCCAGCTATAATTTCCTTTCTACAGTGTTACCAGTGAAAATTTATCTGATGTTGGTGTCAAACTTTATGCCCCTTGGCTGTCCACTCCTTCTGAAAATAACTTTTAATTTTTCTCCCCATTCTTGCCGTTATTGATAGCACAGAGCCTGGAAAATGGTAAGTACTCAAAAAGTCCTTAACAAAAGTCTTTGGTCAAGACTCTGGATTTAGCATTATGCAACTTACACTTACCTGGTTGTTTTCTTTTGTTCTTTAATGCAAACATTTGCAAAAATGGCGAGAGAGAGGCATGGACATATATACACTAACAAACGTAAGGTAGATAGCTAGTGGGAAGCAGCCGCATGGCACAGGGATATCGGGCTCGGTGCTTTGTGACCACCTAGAGGGGTGGGATAGGGAGGGTGGGAGGGAGGGAGACGCAAGAGGGAAGAGATGTGGGAACATATGTATATGTATAACTGATTCACTTTGTTATAAAGCAGAAACTAACACACCATTGTAAAGCAATTATACCCCAATAAAGATGTTAAAAAAATGTTAATTTACTATGTTGACCTTTGGGATAGAAAGATTAACCTCTTTCCCTGATGTCCTGGGACACACAGCCTCATTCTAAAGACTGGCGTAAATAAATACAGAAATAAATTTATTGCTAAAATAACAGCACAAGGGAGCATGGGGGAAATATTTATCAAAGGAGGGCATGAGAAATTTCTCAGGGAGGTGCCACTTAAACCTTAAAATAGCAGGTTTGTCAGGCCTATAAAGGAAACAAGAAGAAGGGAGCATTCTGGGGAGATAATGAGATTCAACAATAGCATGTATGAAGTCATGGTTCATCAGGTTTATCGAGGTTAGCCTGAAATGAAGCGTTTTATTTATTTTTTTAAGGAGTCTCTTTATATATTTACATACACCACCCTTCATTAAGCATACACACACACTGTGCACACACAAATTGTGGAGGTTTCAAAAAGTATAACAAAAGGAAGAGAAACAGTTAAGAGAATTAGAAAACAAGAAAGCAAGAAAGTTCCAGAAACCATAAAGCCATGGGTAAGATGAGACCAGTGAAATATAAAACATACAGCCCTACAAGTTTGATAAGTATGAGCTCTAAGTTTTACTCCAAACTATCTGAAGACAAAATAGTAAACAAACGAGAAGTAAACAGGATTGATAGGAGATGGATAGCACCCATAAAACAAAAACAAACATACTAGCAACAAGGATAATAAAACTACATAAACAGAGCAAAGCCAACCAAACAAATACATAAAAATCAGAAGGAGCACAGCTCTTCCTGTTTCTGAGAGTTTTCATGGTGGTATCGTTATTGGATCAAACTTGAGAACCTGACTTTGCCTTTTTCCTGGGCTTTCACACTGGTATCCCCCAGGTATTTCAGATACAGATTCTTGACTACTTGCCCTAACCCACGCTATACTCACACCCAGTAGGAAAAGAACCCCAAAAGGGAGGAATGTGTAGGCTTAATTCAGCTCATCGACCCAACCTTTTCACCAGTGACTTTAATCCATTACTTGTCACAGTAATGGAGTAATTTCAAACTAAGCTGTAAACCATGAATTGAGAAATCAGATAATTGATCTTTCTCACACTAATATATCATCACCGAACAAGTGAAATAGATATTTTAACCTGTTTTAAGAGTACTTGCAGCAATATGGATGGACCTAGAGATTATCATATTAGGTGAAGTAAGTCAGACAAAGACAAATATCATATGATATCACTTATATGTGGAATCTAAAAAAATGATACAACTGAATTTATTTACAAAATAAAAACAGACTCACAGACCTAGAAAACAAAGGGTTTTCCAAAGTGGAAAAGCAGGGAGAGGGATAAATTAGGAGTTAGGGATTAAAATATACATATTATATTTTATATATATATATATATATACATATTGTTACATATAAAATAGATAACCAACAAGGTCCTGTGATTGCTGGATTGTAGGGTTACTCCAAATTGTCTTCCAAAGTGGCTGAAACATTTTGCTTTCCCACCAGCAAAGAATGAGTGTTCCTGTTGCTCTGCATCCTCCCCAGCATTTGATACTGTCAGTGCTCTGGATTTTGGCCTTTCTAGCAGGTGTGTAGTGGTATCTTATTGTTGCCTTAATTTGCAATTCCTCATGATATATGATGTTGAGTGTTTTCATATGCTTATTTGCCAAACATACCCTTTGGAACTGATCCAGGAACCTTTTATTTTGTTGCAACTGAAGATAATGTCATAATAAAACTTATATTTGAGTCCTTCTAATATCTCTTGAGATGGTAAATCTTCCATGCAGTGACTCAGATGACATCAAATAATACCTCCATTAGCAATAGGTGGGTCTCACCACTAAAGGTACACGAGCTGTTTGGTTTAGACTTCTGCTTTCTTCTTAAAACACAAAATGGAGAAGTAAAGAGGGAAAAAGGAAGCTAGGCTGATAGAAATAGGTTTTGTAATTAGAAAGGGGTTTTAAAGGACCCATTCAGCTGAATGATCTAATTCTAGGTAAATTTAATGAGGAAAGAAAACATGCATATCTTGTTTACATTTAAAAATCATCCAGTCATTTCAAGGAAATAAGCTGATGTGGCACATCTGGCTATTTCTTTAGTCCCAGGAGAACTTAAGGAAGCTGGAAGACTTCCCCAGATAGTATGGGAGTGGGGGTGGATTTGTTTTTAGATTTCTGTGTGCTGCTTTGGCTTGGAACAGGAGGCAGCTTGGAAATCTGTGAGAGGGTAAAAGAGGAACAGAAGGTATTGAGCTTCTCTGGCTGTTTGCCAGATTTGCCTTGAATACACAGTGTTGTGTATTATATCTGCTCCAACTGGGATTAGTCCTGGTGGACTCAGGAATAAAATCAGGGCAATAGAGAAACCCTGAGCAGTATGATTCCAGAGGAAATGAGACTAACTAATCCTTCACAGTTGCTTTCTCACCTCACCTGCTCTAAACTGACAAAGGAAGTAACATCTAAAGAGTTTATCTTACTAATGCTATTTCTCTAGGGGCAAACGGTGAAGGTCTGAGAGCTGTCTGTGGGTGGGGAGTAATTGACTTGTTTCCTTGTATTTGAGGTTTTCCACCTTGTGAGAGATGCATCAACTTCCCACTTTCTCGCTTTTCTAGCTAACAATATCTGAGGCTGTCCTTCTCTATATGCATGTCTTAGTAGAATAAGCAATAGTGCTGTGTAAAAATGAGGTAGCTGACCCAAAAATAACACATTAGGGAAACAAACATTTCCAAAGACAAGCAATATGTTGGATTACAGATTCCAACCTAGGCAGAAATATTAGAAGAGAGGAGACAAAAATAATAATAAACATACTAATAGGAGTAAAGGAAGATAGTTCAAATATGAAACTAAAACAAGAAAACATAAAGAAAGGAACCAAGGGAAAATATGAGACATAAGAAAACTTAATAGTTGAAATATACAGAATAAAATAGAATAAATAATAGAATAGATAGAATTGAGGAACAAATCAGTAAACTGCAGAGACCAAATAAAAAGTTTTTTCCAGAAATAACCAAAAAAATTACGAAGAATTTTTTTTAAAAAAAGGAGAGCCAAAAATTATGGAGGGTAGAAGTAAAAATGCTAAAGTCCAAATAATAGAAATCCCAGAAAAATGATATCTCAAAAAAGGGGAGATAAGTAAATATCTGAATAATGGAGATGAATTTTCCACACTTAAGAAAGAGAAAAGAGCACCATATGAGAAAAGCCATGGAGAGTCAAAGGGGAAAGGGAAACAAAACATTTAAAAAAAAAAATCTTGCCCTTAGCAAATTTATGACAAATTTAGGAATATCAAAACAAAGAAAAAAATCCAGTGATTCCAAGAGAAATAGCATATCACACAGAAAAAAAATAAAAAGATTTTCATTGACCTCACATTTTCCAACAGCTGTAATAGATTCATGAAGGAAATACAATAGCAATTTTAAAGTTTTGAAGGAAAAAACTTAGAACTAGGATTTTATACCCAACCAAACTCTATTTAATTATAAGGAGTTGATTCAACAATATTCTCAAGCATCAGGGGTTACAGAAATTGACTACACAAAGACCCACTTGAAAAGCCTTTTGGATAAATTAATAAATGAGACAAAAAAAAAATCCAGAGTACACCACAAGAAATATATGAAGCAGAGATGATTAAACATCTTGATAAAATGTATGTATCCTAAAACAAAATAGTTATAGCCCCCCTCCCCCAAAGTATATCCATAATTGCCCTGATTGGAAAGTCTGGATCAATTCTATTCAAGAAAACTTTGTTATGATGGAAGTATTCTACATCTTCACCCTGTAAATGGTAGCCACTAGCCACATGGCTATTGAATGTTTGAGATATGGCTTCTATGACTTAGGGACTGAATGTTTAAATTGTATTTAATTTTAATTAATGTTAATCTTAATAGACACATGTGGCTAGTGACTACTTTTTGGACAGTATAAGTCTAGATGATATCAATAAAATGTAAGACTTGGGAAAGAGCAAGGAATAAGAAAGCGAGGTGAATTCTTGTTTTATTTGGGGGGAGAAATAGTTATCAACTATTTAAAAAGTAAGAAATAATTTGAAAAGATGAAAACAAGGACAAAAAATACCAATAGTAACAATAAATATAATTAAACTAAACTTACAAGTTAAGAGACAAAGATTGATGAACTGAATAAAAATGCAGATATGCATAGTTTACAAGTGACACATCTAAAATATAATTTCATGTAAAGTGAAAAGATAGGAATAGAAATATCAGGCAAATATAAGTAAAAAGAAACCTGGGGTATCTAATTATCAGAGAATATATACTTTATGGCAAAAAAGCATTATTAGGGATGGAGAGGGTAGAGAACAAAGAGAGTTATTGTATAATTTTAAAAGGTACAAAGTAAAATGTAGTATTTTATGCATCTGAACACCTAATAAATTTCTAGAACCACAAGGAGAAAGTGATAAACTTCCCTTAATTGTAAGCGATCTCAACATCTTCCTTTTGATTATGAATAGTTCAAACAGATAAAAAATTAAGAAGAATATATAAGTGATGTGGACACTATAATTAACAAGCTAAGACTAATGTAATTATATAAAGGTCTGCATCAAACAAGAAAAAAATCTAAAAAACTATTACAAAGAGATATAGCCAAAAATCCAAATACAGGGACTAAAATGTGACACTAAAAAAATTTGAATACCCAAAAGAAGGCAAGAAAGGAAAAACAAGAGAATAAAAAGCAAATGCATGCAGACTCTGGAGGGGCTCATGCCAGGGAGTGCTTCCTGGGGCTTCTGCTGCCGGTGTCCTTGTCCTCACGGTGGGACAGGGCCAACCCCCGCCTCTGCAGGAGGCCCTCCAACAATAGCAGGCTTTTAAAAGGCTACTGCCAAAAGTTGTTTACATAAAAACTCAAAAGAGAAGAGGAACCAAGATGGCGGAGTAGAAGGACATGCTCTCACTCCCTCCTGTGAGAACACCAGAATCACAACTAGCTGCTGGACAATCATCGACAGGAAGACACTAGAACTCACCAAAAAAGATACCCCACATCCAAAGACAAAGGAGAAGCCACAATGAGATGGTAGGAGGGGCGCAATCATAGTAAAACCAAATCTCATAACTGCTGGGTGGGTGACTCAAAGACTGGAGAACACTTATACCACAGAAGTCCACCCACTGTAGTGAAGGTTCTGAGCCCCATGTCAGGCTTCCCAACTTGGGGGTCCGGCAATGGGAGGAGGAATTCCTAGAGAATCAGACTTACAGAGACTCCACTCTTGGAGGGCACACAAAGTAGTGTGCACATCAGGACCCAGGGGAAGGAGCAGTGACCCCAGGGGAGACTGCACCAGACCCACCTGCTGGTGTTGGAGGGTCTCCTGCGAAGGCGGGGGGTGGCTGTGGCTCGCCGTGGGAATGGGGGCACTGGCGGCGGAGGTTGTGGGAAGGGTTTCTAGGCGTGAGCCCTCCCAGAGTCTGTCATTAGCCCCACCAAAGAGCCCAGGTAGGATCCAGTGTTGGGTTACCTCAGGCCAAACCACCAACAGGGAGGGAACCCAGCACCACCCATCAGCAGTCAAGTGGATTAAAGTTTTACTGAGCTCTGCCCACCAGAGCAACACACAGCTCTACCCACCACCAGTCCCTCCCATCAGGAAACTTGCAAAAGGCTCTTAGATAGCCTCATCCACCAGAGGGTAGAGAGCAGAAACAAGAACTACAATCCTGCAGCCTGAGGAACAAAAAGCACATTCACAGAAAGTTAGACAAGATGAAAAGGCAGAGGACTATGTACCAGATGAGTGAACAAGATATAACCCCAGAAGAACAACTAAATGAAGTGGAGATAGGCAACAGTCCAGAAAAAGAATTCAGAAAAATGATAGTGAAGAGGATCCAGGACCTCAGAAAAAGAATGGAGGCAAAGATGGAGAAGATGCAAGAAACGTTTAACAAAGACATAGAAGAATTAAAGAACAAACAAACAGAGATGAACAATACAATAACGGAAATGAAAAATACACTAGAAGGAATCAATAGCAGAATAACTGAGGCAGCAGAACGGATAAGGGAACTGGAAGACAGAATGGTGGAATTTACTGTTGTGGGACAGAATAAAGAAAAAAGAATGAATAGAAATGAAGACAACATTCATTTCTGGGACATTAAACACAGCAACATTCACATTATAGGGGTCCCAGAAGGAGAAGAGAGAGAGAAAGGACCAGAGAAACTATTTGAAGACATTATAGTCGAAAACTTCCCTAACATGGGAAAGGAAATAGCCACCAAAGTCCAGGAAGCGCAGCGAGTCCCATACAGGATAAACCCAAGGAGAAACATGCCGAGACATATAGTAATCAAATTGGCAAAAATTAAACACAAAGAAAAATTATTGAAAGCAGCAAGGGAAAAATGACAAATAACATACAAGGGAACTCCCATAAGGTTAACAGCTGATTTCTCAGCAGAAATTCTACAAGCAAGAAGGGAGTGGCATGCTATACTTAAAGTGATGAAAGGGTAGAACCTACAACCAAGATTACTCTACCGGCAAGGATCTCATTCAGATTCGATGGAGAAATCAAAAGCTTTACAGACAAGCAAAAGCTAAGAGAATTCAGCACCACCAAACCAGCTCTACAACAAATGCTAAAGGAAATTCTCTAAGTGGGAAACCCAAGAGAAGAAAAGGACCTATGAAAACAATTAAGAAAATGGTCATAGGAACATACATATAGATAATTACCTTAAACGTGAATGGATTAAATGCTCCAACCAAAAGACACAGGCTTGCTGAATGGATACAAAAACAAGACCCATCTATATGCTGTCTACAAGAGACCCACTTCAGACCTAGGGACACATACAGACTGAAAGTGAGGGGATGGACAAAGATATTCCATGCAAATGGAAATCAAAAGAAAGCTGGAGTAGCAATACTCAAATCAGATAAAACAGACTTTAAAATAAAGAATGTTACAAGAGACAAGGAAGGACACTACATTATGATCAAGGGTTCAGTCCAAGAAGAAGATATAATAATTGAAAATATATATGCACCCAACAAGGAGCACCTCAATACATCAGACAACTGTTAACAGCTATAAAAGAGGAAATGGACAGTAACACAATAATAGTAGGGGACTTTAACACCTCGCTTACACCAAGGGACAGATCATCCAAAATGAAAATAAGTAAGGAAACAGAAGCTTTAAATGACACAATAGACAGATTTAATTGACATTTATAGGACATTCCATCCAAAAACAGCAGATTACACTTTCTTCTCAAGTGTGCATGGAACATTCTCCAGGAGAGATCACACCTTGGTTCACAAATCTAGCCTCAGTAAATTTAAGAAAACTGAAATCATATCAAGCATCTTTTCGGACAACAACACTATGAGATCAGAAATGAATTAAAGGGAAAAAAAAGTAAAAAACACAAACACATGGAGGCTAAACAATACGTTACTAAATAACCAAGAGATCACTGAAGAAATCAAAGAGGAAATCAAAAAATACCTAGAGACAAATGACAATGAAAACACAATGATCCAAAACCTATGGGATGCAGCAAAAACAGTTCTAAGAGGGAAGTTTATAGCTATACAAGCCTACCTAAAGAAACAAGAAAAATCTCAAATAAACAATCTAATCTTACACTTAAAGTAACTAGAGAAAGAAAAACAAACAAAACCCAAAGTTACTGGAAGGAAAGAAATCATAAAGATCAGAGCAGAAATAAATGAAGTAGAAACAAAGAAAACAATAGCAAAGATCAATAAAACTAAAAGCTGGTTCTTTGAAAAGATAAAGTTGATAAAGCATTAGCTAGACTCATCAGGAAAAAGAGGGAGAGGACTCAAATCAATAAAATTAGAATTGAAAAAGGAAAAGTTACAACAGACACCACAGAAATACAAAGCATCCTAAGAGACTACTACAAGCAACTCTATGCCAATAAAATAGACAACCTGGAAGAAACAGACAAATTCTTAGAAAGTTATAACCTTCCAAGACTGAACCAGGAAGAAATAGAAAATATGAACAGACCAATCACAAGCACTGAAATTGAAACTGTGATTAAAAATCTTCCAAAAAACAAAAGTCCAGGACCAGATGGCTTCACAGTTGAATTCTATCAAACATTTAGAGAAGAGCTAACACCCATCCTTCTCAAACTCTTCCAAAAAACTGCAGAGGAAGGAAACCTCCCAAACTCGTTCTATGAGGCCACCAACACGCTGATACCAAAACCAGACAAAGATACTACAAAAACAGAAAATTACAGACCAATAGCACTGATGAATATAGATGCAAAAATCCTCAACAAAATACTAGCAAACAGAATCCAGCAACAAATTAAAAGGATCATACTCCATGATCAAGTGGGATTTATCCCAGGGATGCAAGGATTCTTCAATATACACAAATCAATTGATGTGATACACCATATTAATAAACTGAAGAATAAAAACCATATGATGACCTCAATAGATGCAGAAAAAGCTTCGACAAAATTCAACACGCATTTACAATAAAAACTCCCCAGAAAGTGGGCATAGAGGGAACCTACCTCAACATAATAAAGGCCATATGTGACAAACCAACAGCAAACATCATTCTCAATAGTGAAAAACTGAAAGCATTTCCTCTAAGATCAGGAACAAGAAAAGGATGTCCACTCTCACCACTATTATTCAAAATAGTTTTGGAAGTCCTAGCCATGGCAATCAGAGAAGAAAAAGAAATAAAAGGAATACAAATTGGAAAAGAAGAAGTAAAACTGTCACTGTTTGCAGATGACATGGTACTATACATAGAGAATCCTAAAAATGCCACCAGAAAACTACTAGAGCTAATCAATGAATCTGGTAAAGTTTCAGGATACAAAATTAATGCACAGAAATCTCTTGATTCCTATATACTAATGATGAAAAATCTGAAAGAGAAATTAAGGAAACACTCCCATTTACCATAGCAACAGAAAGAATAAAATACCTAGGAATAAACCTACCTAGGGAGACAAAAGACCTGTATGCAGAAAATTATAAGACTGATGAAAGAAATTAAAAGATGATACCAACAGATGGAGAGATATACCATGTTCTTGGATTGGAAGAATCAATATTGTGAAAAATGATTATACTACCCAAAGCAATCTACAGATTCAATGCAATCCCTATCAAGTTACCAATGGCACTTTTTACAGAACTAGAGCACAAACTCTTAAAATTTGTATGGAGACATAAAAGACCCCAAATAGCCAAAGCCGTTTTGAGGGAAAAAAATGGAGCTGGAGGAATCAGACTCCCTGATTTCAGACTATACTACAAAGCTACAGTAATCAAGACAATATTCTACTGGCACAAAAACAGAAACATAGATCAATGGAACAAGATAGAAAGCCCAGAGATAAACCCATGCACCTATGGTCAACTAATGTGACAAAGGAGTGAAGGATATACAATGGAGAAAATACAGTCTTTTCAATAAGTGGTGCTGGGAAAAATGGACAGCTATATATAAAAGAATGAAATTAGAACCCTCCCTAACCCCATACACAAAAATAAACTCAAAATGGATTCGAGACCTAAATTTTATACTGGGCACTATGAAACTCTTAGAGGAAAACATAGGAAGAACATTATTTGACATAAATCACAGCAAGATCTTTTTTGATCCACCTCCTAGAGTAATGGAAATAAAAACAGAAATAAGCAAATGGGACCTAATGAAACTTAAAAGCTTTTGCACAGCAAAGGAAAGCATAAACAAGATGAAAAGACAACCCTCAGAATGGGAGAAAATGTTTGCAAATGAATCAACGGACAAAAGATTAATCTCCAAATATATAAACAGCTCATGCAGCTCAATATTAAAGAAACAAACAATCCAATCCAAAAATGGGCAGAAGACCTAAATAGACATTTCTCCAAAGAAGACTTACAGATGTCCAAGAAGCACATGAAAAGCTGCTCAACATCACTAGTTATTAGAGAAATGCAAATCAAAACTACAATGAGGTATCACCTCACACCAGTTAGAATGGGCATCATAAGAAAATGTACAAACAACAAATGCTGGAGAGGGTGTGGAGAAAAGGGGAGTCTCCTGCACTGCTGGTGGGAATGTAAATTGATACAGCCACTGTGGAGAACAGAATGGAGGTTCTTTAAAAAACTAAAAATAGAATTTCCATATGATCCAGCAATCCCACTACTGGGCATATACCCACAGAAAACCATAATTCAAAAAGACACATGCACCCCAATGTTCATTGCAGCACTATTTACAATAGCCAGGTCCTGGTAGCAACCTCAATGCCCATCGACAGATGAATGGATAAAGAAGATGTGGTACATATATACAATGGAATATTACTCAGCCATAAAAAGGAACGAAATTGGGTCATATGTTGAGATGTGGATGGATCTAGAGACTGTCATACAGAGTGAAGTATGTCAGAAAGAGAAAAACAAATATTGTATATTAACACATATATGTGGAACCTAGAAAAATGGTACAGATGATCCGCTTTGCAGGGCAGAAGTTGAGATACAGACATAGAGAACAAACGTATGGACACCAAGAGGGGAAAGCCGCGGGGGGATGGGGATAGTGGTGTGATGAACTGGGAGATTAGGATTGATATAGATACACTGATGTGTATAAAATTGATGACTAATAGCCTGCTGTATAAAAAAATAAATAAAATTAAATTAAAAAATTTAAAAAAAAGAGAAAGGAAACAGAAAAATAGCATATTCTCCCCCAAAAAATAACAATACCTAAAATGAAAATGGGCAAAACACCTAAAATAAAGCAGCCTAAGCAGATATATTAGAAGAGAGGGTCCAAAAATAACAATAAACATATTAATAGGCATAAGAGAAGTTACTCCAAATATAAAACAAGAAAAGATTTTTAAAAAATAAGGAAAAATATTAGGCATAAAAAACTTCATACTTGAAATACAGAATAAAATAGAATAAATTGTGGAATGTATGGAATTGAAGAACAAATCAGTAAATTAAAGAAACGAAGTAGAGAAAATATTTCCAGAAAAAGTTTAAAATTTGATTTACATCCAGAGAGACATATACTCAATAGTACTGTAAAGTAGAACTGACTGTAAAAACACATATCATGTAAACACTCTTTAAGAAAGGCAGTGTGGCTATATAAATATCAGACAAAATAAATTTTATACAGGAAATACAGCTGGAAATAAAAAGGGACATTCATCACAAACATATAATAATCTCAAATGTTGTGCACCAAGTAATAAAGCTTAAAAATACACGAAACATGGGGCTTCCCTGGTGGCACAGTGGTTGAGAGTCTGCCTGCCGATGCAGGGGACATGGGTTCGTGACCCGGTCTGGGAAGATCCCACATGCCACAGAGCGGCTGGGCCCATGAGCCATGGCTGCCGAGCCTGCATGTCCGGAGCCTGTGCTCCGCAACGGGAGAGGCCACAACAGTGAGAGGCCCGCATACCACAAAACAAACAAACAAAAATACACAAAACACAAACTAAAAAGCATTAAGGTAGAAATAGGTAAATCCACAATTATGGTAGGTGATTTAAAATACCTCTTTCAGGCATTGATGGAACAACCTGGAAAATTTTAACAGTACAGTTATAGAAGACTTGAACAACACTACCAACTAGACAACTAGTATGACCTAATTAATAATGAGTACAGTATTATATTCATAACCACAGAAAATACATGATTTTTAAGAGAACATGGATTTTTCACTAATATGTTGATGAATGTCTCATATATTTCAAAAGACTGTAATGTTACAAAAATTTTCTCAGAACACAACAGTAATATATTAGAATTTCATTAAAATGAGATATATTGGAAAGCTCCAAATATTTTGCAATTAGGCAGCATCCTTCAAAATCTCATAAATTAATAACAAAAATAAAATTAGGAGATATTTTTAACTGATGTTTTTATCTCTTTCAAATAAAAGAAATAGTGGATAGTGCTGAGAAATGTATAGCTTCCCAATGCTTATGTTAGAAATTTAAAATCAATGATTCAAATAATAAAAAATTAAAAAGAAAATAAATTAATTAAAATTAAACTTATAAAAATTAAGAAAAAATGAGGGACTTCCCTGGTGGTCCAATGGTTAAGACTTTGCCTTCCAATGTAGGCAGTGCGGGTTCAATCCCTGGTTGGGGAGCTAAGATCCCACATGCCTCATGGCCAAAAAATCAAAACATAGAACAGAAGCAATATTGTAACAAATTCAATAAAGACTTTAAAAATAGTCCACATCAAAAAAATCTTCAAAAATATAAGAAAAAATGAAATGGCACACAAAATATAATAAAGAAATGAACAAAGGAATAATTTGATCTGAAAAGAGAAATTTGGTAAAGGTTTGATAAACTTTTACCAAACATATCAAGTATAAAGAGAAAGCAGAAATTACTAATATCAAGAATCAGAGTGATTCCATCACAACAGACCCTTTAGATGTTAAAAGGATAATAACAAAGTAGTATGAAAACTTTACAGTAAAAATTCAGCAACTTAGATAAAACAGAAAAATTCCTTTAAAAACAATTTAATTTGGAAGACAGAGTAGGTGTACTTTTCCCTATTTCTCACATGAAGTACAACTAAAAACTGTATGTGGAATATATATAAAATAAACATAATAAGACTCAAAGGTGGAGAGAAGACAGAACATCTAGGACCTTGGGCTGCAAGTAAGGACATAATGGTGAGTTCCCTGGGTTTTCTTTCACCCAGACTGTATCTGAAGAAGCCATCAATTTGGAAATGTCAATGGACACAGACAAGAAAATCCTCAACAGAAGTCTGTTCATTTTAGTCAAACAACCAGGAATAAGACAGGTTAGCAACACAGAAAATTTTAAATGCTCTACTCCGGCCAAACACTACACAAATATTTATGGCTACACTCCAACTACATCAGCAAAAGCTGAATGAACCCTTTGACCACCATACTGGGGTGATGTCAGACAAGGCTAACTGGAGGCCTGCGCTTTTTTCATTCTCACCAGGCGGTAATGATCATGACAGTCCACTCCCCTTGGTCTCAGTGGAAATGAGGTAGAGAGCCTTGATTTCTACCCCTACCTGGGGAAAATGAAGGGCTCCCTCCCCACTCACTGATGCAGGGTTGTCAGAGGAAGCTTAGTGGAGAGTCAAGATTTTCATCACCTCCCGGGTGTAACAAGGCCACCTTCCCTAACCGAGGTGTCAATGGAGACCATGTGGGGAGCAGTAACAAGGTGCTCCTACCTCTCCAGAGAGGGTAGTGTCAGTGGAAACCTAGTGGGGAGCCAGAACCCCCTCTCCTACCCAGGAATGATAAGAAGCATTCCCACCTTTAGGTGTCAGTTGAGTTAGAGTGGAGAATGTGGATTTCTACCTGCAGTAGGTAGTAATGAGGCAGTGTCCCCCTTCTCCTGCCAGAGAGGTGTTAGAAGAAGTCAGCTAAAACAGAAAGTTTAAGTAATATTTAGAGTTTCAGAGCATAATATCTCCAAAGCCCAAGTTTTAGTAAGAAATTACTCATTATACCAAGAACAGTGGGTATCTCAAATTAAGTGATTAAAAAACAAAAACAAAAATCAGCCAGTATAGATGAAAACACTGAGATGACAGAGATTATAGAATCATCTGACAAAGATTTTAAACCAGTCATTAAAAAGATGCATGAAAGAGCAACTATTAACATGCTGGAAACAAAAGCCAGTATTTAAAAATCACATTAATAGACTAAATAAGAAACATCAAATGATGATATCAATCAATGAAGGAAAAATTTAACAAAATTCAACTGTAGTGCATGATTAAACCCTCAGTAAAAAGGAATAGAAGGGAATTTCCTTAATTTGTTAAAGAACTTCTAACAATTTTTAATATTTAATTATATAATATTACATTTAATTGTATTTAATGATGAAAAACTCAGCGTTTTCTCCTAAAACTGGGAACAAGGTGAGGCTATCTGCTCTTGTCACTCTTATTCATCAGTGTAATAGAAGTGCTAGCCAGTGCTACAAGGCAAGTAAGGGGGAAAGAATCAGATCAGAAAAGATAAAATAAAACTTTATTTGCAGATGACATGATGGTCTATATAGAAAATCTCAAGGAATCTACAAAACAATCCTAGAATAAGTAAGTTTCACGAGGTTGCAGGATACGAGATAAAAATAAGTTTTATTTCTCTATATTACTAATGAAAACAAGAAAGCTTAAACTAAAACTACAATCCATTTGCAGTTTCTTAAAAAATTAAACATGTGTGTAAGTCTAACAAACATATATAGGATTTATATGCTGATGAAGTACATCAAAGAAGATTTAAATAAATGGGGAGACCTCCCATATTCATGGTTAGGGAGGCTTAGTATAGTAACATGTCAATTCTTTGCAAATTGATACATGGGTTCAACACAATTCCTATCAAAATCTCATGAGGATTTTTTCTATATACAGACAAGATAACTCTAAAATTTATAGGGAAAGGCATAGAAATTAGTATAGCTAAAACAATACTGAAAAGGAAGAAGTGAAAAGATCAATTTACCTAATTCCAAGACTTATTATTTGGCTATTCTCAAACTCGTTTTAATAGGTTTTATACATTTTTTTCTCTAGCTCATGAACATATTACTAGTGGAGGACTGGTCTGATACAACCTAGTCTGCAACAGTTGGCAGTTTTCTTTGGTTGATACCCAAAATACTCTTCTCTTACCTAATTCTGTATTTTCTTTTCCCTCATGCACCATTCCACTTACTGTTCAGTGTAATTTTCCTCACAATTATACTGTTGAATCTCACCTCCCAAAACCCTTATACAAAGCCTGGAACATAAGCAATTCTAAATATTTGTTGAATGAATGAGCAAACCCAACTGAACCCTCTCTCATTCCTTTTACTTTATTCACCTGAAAATATACATACCCCTTATCTTCAATCTCTTTACCATCTGTCATAACTGAAATCCCACTCTCCATTCAATGACCTCGTTACCTTGCATGCATTTTAGGGATATTTCCAACATATTTCCCACATTAATTGGGAAAACTGCTAGTTCACCAAAGATGGCTTTTAAACGATTGCATTTTCACTTTTACTTCC
This sequence comes from Globicephala melas, assembly GCF_963455315.2. NCBI lineage: Eukaryota > Metazoa > Chordata > Mammalia > Artiodactyla > Delphinidae > Globicephala > Globicephala melas. Next base: position 101,638,976 of record NC_083319.1, read on the forward strand.
ATTAAGTTTCATGTTGCTCAGCTGTCACCTTCTATTTTTACTTATCTTTGACATCTAACAACTTGATGATAGCTAACAAATATACATTAAAGCTGTGTGATGTAGGTGTTCACCAAACCCATTTCCCTTTCCTCTGGAATCGTGTAGCTGGACTATTGTCCCAGCCTCCCTTACAATTAAATGTGACCCTGTAAGTTCTGGCCGATGGAGTTCCAAAGATGCGATGTTACTTCCAAGCCTAGCTCCATAAATGCTCCACTCTTTCTCTTCCTCCATCTTTCAGATGGATGTTGATGTCCATGGTAACACTGAAAGTTACGTGTTGAAAATGGCGGAGCCTCCATCATCCAGTGTCTCCGAATGACTGTGTGGAGCAGAGCCCCTTGCTGCTGATTGGATTTTAAGTGAACTATATGTTGTGTATAGCCACTGAGATTTAAGATTTACATGTTACTACCCTTAGAATGACCTTTAGTAGTGCACGTGGTACTTCTCTGTATCAATAAAGTCTGCTATAACTTTAGAACTTTTAATATTTAAAGACCCAGAAGCATACTAACATTATAGTTCTTGGATCTTACTGCAAGGCAATACTTTAACTCTAGTGGTATCAAGCCTTACTATCATTTCAGATAACTTAGGTACCTAATCTATTGTCTAATATGAAACTCTTGTACATCTAACTCTTTCTGTGATTTATAACCTTAGTTGTTTCATTAATACTAACTAAACAATCTTTTTACCTTTCCTTAGTCAGCTCCCCTTCCATTGTTTTGAATAATTATTCTGAGTACTTATTTATTTATTCTTATTAAAGTATAGTTGATTTACAATGTTGTGTTAATTTCTGCTGTACAGCAAAGTGATTCCTTTATACATATATATACATTTAATTATTCTAAACCCTCTCTTCTCATCTCAAACCTCTCAGCCAACCCACTAATTCCTATCCTCTCATATTCTTAGAATAGGCTTCTTCCTTGAAGCGATTGAAGCCATCATGGATCCCTCCCACAATAAGATATTTGAAATACTTTAGTTCTCATATCAAGCAACTCTTCTCCTATGTCAGTGACTTAGGAGACATATATTACAGACCTTCTGGATGATTTGAAGTAAGTCTCTTTGAGTCATCTATAAAACGGGAATCACAATCTTTGAACTGACTACTTAGATCTATTACGATTACCAAATAAAAGAATGTATGTAAAATATTCACATTTTAAGGGATTATTGTAATTTTTATCCATGTTGCTGTTCTATTTTCATTTCTAGTTAGACACTGTTTAAACATCTTCCCCAGTCATCAAGTATACTTTATTATGAAACATTTCAGAATGTTGTTAACTTTTATTGGAACAAAATTCTCTGTGGTCAAGACGTTGGTCATGATTTCTTAGTTTTGTGATCATAAATTAAGTCCTATGTTTAGTAAATCCTTGGATATTGTGTTCATAAGGGTACATGATATGTCATTCCTCATTCCCTCCAGATGCATCAAGTAAACAATCTCTTCACTATTATTTCCACAGTTTTAATTTATAGACTGATATTCAACTATTTAACAAACAGCATTAGTATCTCAGGCAGACAGTTCAGTTTACAAACTTCTTTTCATTGAATGTGAATATTTTTGAACATCTATTATCTCCAAGGTGCTGTGCTCTTGAAAGATACACCAGGAGATATATATCCTGCCTTTAATGGTTATAACTAAAACAGTCTGATCAACTGACCAAATGGGAAGATGTCATCTATAAGATTCATACAGTTGCTCAAACTGCCCCTTAGAACTCATTCCAGATTCTTCTATCTTCCTTAGTTGTTACATCCGATCAATTAGCAAGTGTGACAATTTTATGAGCTAAATATTTCTCAGATAGGTACCATTTTCCTTAAGCCCTTTAACATTTGTCTCTCCATAACTTGGCCCCCTGAATATCTCAAAAGCTTTATGCCGTATACCTATTACTTTTTATGTTATGTTCAAGTCATGGAGAACATATTGTAGTTCTACACACATATGATTTTCTACATATCCATGGCTTTTCTCACATAGTTTTCTCTCACAGAATGCTCATTCCCCTATTTCTTTTCCAGCTAATATTATCTGACTCTCTCTGTGCACCAAATGAGGTATTCTAAAGTCTACCTGAATGTAGTGCACAAGCCTCAATCATAATGTTTACCATTTGTATAAACGGACCTATTTGTAAATTAATCTCTATTATTAGACTTTGTTACGGGACTATCACAATACTAAGGATAGTATCAGGGTCATCTTGAAATGCCCAGAATAGTAGCATTAATTTAATATAAACTCAAATTTAACATGATCTCAATAAATATTTAACTTATCTTGAAATACTAGCTGTATAAGTAACCAAAAATTAATGTGGTGTTTAATAGTCTGAAAGCAGACTTTTCAACAGCAACACTAGTTGTCAAAAAAAAAAAAAAAAAAAAAAAACCCCAGTAAAATAGCTTACAAATGCTGAGACATTAATTGTCATTCTAAAACTGTATTCCGAGCTAAACCACCATTAAAGAATAGGGTGAAATAAATACTCTCAGAAAAAAAATTTAAAAAAAAGCAGTGTTTACTCTAAGAAATGATTTGTCAGAGAATATGTTTTATAAAGACATTTAAAAAAAATACTAATACTAAAAGGATCTATAAGCAAAGAAGGTGGTATGATTGTGAGTAATTTCAAATAGTATTATCTGTATAAAACACAAACTAATGATAATGACTAACTTAGGGGTGAAAATCATGGTAGAGCTAAAATACCTGACAACAACATGTAAGATGGCAAGGGGTGAGATGTTGATAAGAGTTACACCATTCCAAAGTCTTGTACTACTTGACGGTAGAGATGTTAAGATTATATTTTGTGAAATTTTAATGGTAACTACTATAGGATATATGTAGACTGTTGATCTTCTGCACCAGCAAAAAAAAAAAAAAAATATATATATATATATATATAAAGTTATAGAGAAAGCTTAAATGACACAACAGAACGTAGAAGAACAAAAAGAAGCATGAACATGAAGAGGTAACTATAAAACTTACAGTCCAATGCTAGCAAACTCCCAAATGTATCAGTGAAAACTGAACTCAGTAGTTAAAGAGCATAGATTTTTAGATTGGGAAAACTCTGCAAATGGGGGTGTAATTTGGAGCTAATTATCTGAGAATTACCAGATCAATGTATACCAAGAAGCTCAAATTGTTCTACCTTTTTAACTAAATAATACCATTTCTAGTAAGTTATCCAAAAGAATCAGAAAATCAATCATAGAAATATACACAAATAACGACATATAAAACATTACATGCAAGGCAATATTCTAAAGTCATTAAAATAACATATTAATATACAATAGGATGACAATGTTTATGCTATAATGCTATGCAAAAAATAACAGGTTCCCCAAACCTTTTCTACAGTAAGAACTATAGTTTATAAAGTTTAATTTTCTTTTTTCTTTCCTTTCTTTTACTAGTGCATGGAAGAGAGATGAGAGTAAGTTGTCAAAATGTTAACAGTAGTCACTTCTTGATGTTGGGCTGTTGGGTGACCAACTTCTTTCCCTCAGGATACTGATTTGATGCTTATGACCATGAAAATGTATTATTTTTGTAATCAGAAAAAGTTATTTTCCTTCAGTAGAACTCATAGTGCGTTTCAAAAATACTTTATATGCAGTATAATTTGAGGCTAGCACTGTCGTCAAGAGAATTTACATTTGCACATTTCCTTATAGTTTTACGTGTGTGCGTGCATGTGTGTGTGTTACCTTCTATGAACTTTATAAGAAACTTAGAGTAGGTATCATTATCATCATCCCCTTTTCACAGATAAGGAAAGTGAGGGTCAGAGAAATTATAATATCCTAGCTTATAAAACTTTGCCTGGTGCTTGTTTTACAGATTGTTTTCTCTGTGCCAATTTTTCAAAATATGTACAGACTACTGAAATATTTTCTAAAAGTATGGATCACTTTCTGTAACACTACCGAATGGCATGAGCAATGGCTGAATTTAATGAATATGTAAACATATGCACACACATCTGTCTCAGTTGGTACTTTCTCACTACTATAGGAGCATCAGGGCCAAGCAGCTGTCCAGATGTGACTCCTTAAGCTGTAACCACAGACATAAACACCTCTCATAAATGAGGAACATTCTCACGATCTTGACACTGCAATTTCTTAGCAACTTCCCAGTGTCATTAGGAAACATTCCTCAATCTCCCAAAGAAGGTTTTAGGTTTTTATTATTTTTTTTCAATTTGTAAAGAGAAGTAGGGGCAGATAAAACTGGACAGCTGGGGAGACCAAATTTTCATGTTGTGTGGGATGTCTCAGCTACCTACAGTAGCCAGCATGTCTTTGGTCCTGCTTTCCACCCTCTGGCTCATCGTTCAAGCTCAAGGTAAGTACTAATATATTGACAGTTCCAAAGAATTGTTTCATCATTGTCACATCTTTCCAGAATAGGGAGAGAAAACTAAAGAAAAATTCTTTGTTATCAAAGCTGAACTGGAGGAGTAACTTGTTCTTCTCAATGTTTCCCTTCTCAATGGAAATTGTCTTCCACTCAGTTTCAAGAAACCAACCGACAAAAACCTTTAAATATTTTGTCAGTATTACCTCTCTTTTTCTAGCAATAGCCATAAAGCAGACTCCTGAACTAGAGCCCTATGAAGTAGTTCATCCTAAAAAACTACACATTTTACACAAAAGAGAGATACAGAACAACCAGACAGAGAAGCATGGCAAAGAGGTAAGCAATGGGATGACCGTGGGATTTTGCTGTCATCTAAAGAGACAGTAAAGGACCTTTTTACTAGTAGAAGTGATGTCACAGTCAACATCTAGTAGTTCAGTCTTGAAGCCCATTTACACGAATGCTCCCCTTTGCCCAGGAGAGGGCATAGGATTTTTCTAAATGCTTTTACCGTTAAGCAGCAGGAAGGGAGTTAACTCCCACACTGGATCAGAAAAAATAAAACAGTTTGGGTGTTTCTCCAACTCTGTGGGGGGAACAAAAAAAAAAAAAGAGGACAGAACGGCAGTATTTCTAGGAGAAGACATTCCTTGCCAAGCCCACCAAATCCATGTCTTCTCCCTACCCTCACCTCCTGACCCCCTGAATTGCCTTTTGTCTATAATAGAGAAATCATATTATCTCATTAATTAACATTTTAAAAATGTATTATAGATATTAACTTTCTATTACATTTGTAATTATTATTCTATACAGCTACCTATATCATTATAATTATTTTAGACTCATAAATATAAATTATCATTATATTATTACATATTTTTAGGAAAGATATGAACATGAACTTCAGTATCAGATGATATTAAATGGAGAAGACGTCATTCTTTGCCTACAAAAAGCCGAGTAAGTTGTATTTCCTGACAGTCTAATCACTGGATTATACCTAAGAGAATGTGGAAAAATAAATCTTCTTTAGACTCTATATACTGTAATTTGACATAGAAGACATGAAGCATATTGAATATTAGATGTTAATAGTTGGTGTTAATATTATCTAAGAAGTTTGATGTTTCCCTAGGAAATTATATGCAAAGAGTAAAACAACGAGCTGCACGAATGACTTGATTCCCTGCTGCTTTTGGAATTTACTGAAAATATTTTTTACCCAGATAAACTGAAACCTTTGATGTGACTTTCCATTACTTTTTGTTGCTGTTGTTCTGTAAAGCATTTTAATTTTTTTAACATCTTTATTGGACTATAATTGCCTTACAATGGTGTGATAGTTTCAGCTGTATAACAAAGTGAATCAGCTATATGTATACATATATCCCCATATACCCTCCCTCTTGTGCCTGCCTCCCAACCTCCCTATCCCATTCATCTAGGTGGTCAAAAGCACCGAGCTGATCTCCCTGTGCTATGCGGCTGCTTCCCACTAGCTATCTATTTTACATTTGGTAGAGTATATATGTCCATACCACTCTCTCACTTCGTCCCAGCTTACCCTTCCCCCTCCCCATGTCCTCAAGTCCATTCTCTACGTCTGCATCTTTATTCTTGTCCTGCCCCTAGGATCTTCAGAACCATTATTTATTTATTTATTTATTTTTAGATTCCATATATATGTGTTAGCATATGGTATTTGTTCTTCTCTTTCTGACTTACTTCCCTCTGTACGACAGACTCTATGTCCATCCACCTCACTACAAATAACTCAATTTCATTTCTTTTCATGGCTGAGTAATATTCCATTGTATATATGTGCCACATCTTCTTTATCCATTCATCTGTTGATGGACACTTAGGTTGCTTCCGTGTCCTGGTTATTACAAATACTGCTGCAATGAGTATTGTGGTACATAACACTTTTGAATTATGATTTTCTAGGGTGTATGCCCAGTAGTGGGATTGTGGGGTTGTATAGTAGTACTACTTTTAGTTTTTTAAGGAAACTCCATACTGCTCTCCATAGTGGCTGTACCAATTTCCATTCCCACCAACAGTGCAAGAGGGTTCCCTTTTCTCCACACCCTCTCCAGCATTTATTGTTTGTAGATTTTTTGATGATGGCCACTCTGACCAGTGTGAGGTGATATCTCATTGTAGTTTTGATTTGCATTTCTCTAATCATTAGTGATGTTGAGCATCCTTTCATATGTTGTTGGAAATCTGTATATCTTCATTGGACAATATCTATTTAGGTCTTCTGCCCATTTTTGGATTGCGTTGTTTTTTTGATATTGAGTTGCATGAGCTGCTTGTATATTTTGGAGATTAACTCTTTGTCAGTTGCTTCGTTTCTAAATATTTTCTCCCATTCTGAGCATTGTCTTTTCATCTTGTTTATGGTTTCCCTTGCTGTGCAAAAGCTTTTAAGTTTCGTTAGGTCCCATTTGTTTTTGTTTTTATTTCCGTTTCTCTAGGAGGTGGGTCAAAAGGATCTTGCTCTGATTTATGTAATAGAGTGTTCTGCCTATGTTTTCCTCCAAGAGTTTGATGGTGTCTGGCCTTACATTTAGGTCTTTAATCCAATTTGAGTTTATTTTTGTGTGTGGTGTTAGGGAGTGTTCTAATTTCATTCTTTTACATGTAGCTGTCCAGTTTTCCCAGCACCACTTATTGAAGGGGCTGTCTTTTCTCCATTGTATATTCTTGCCTCCTTTACCAAAGAGAAGGTGACCATATGTGCATGAGTTTACCTCTGGGTTTTCTATCCTGTTACATTGATCTATATTTCTTTTTTGTGCCAGTCCCATACTGTCTTGATTATTGTAGCTTTGTAATATAGTCTGAAGTTAGGGAGCCTGATTCCTCCAGCTCCATTTTTCTTTCTTAAGATTGCTTTGGCTACTCAGGGACTTTTGTGTTTCAACACTAATTGTGAAATTTTTTGGTCTAGTTCTGTGAAAAATGCCATTGGTAATTTGATAGGGATTGCACTGAATCTGTAGATTGCTTTGGGTAGTAGAGTCATTTTCACAATGTTGATTCTTCCAATCCAAGAACATGGTATATCTCTCCATCTGTTTGTAACATCTTTAATATGTTTTATCAGTGTCTTATAGTTTTCTGCATACAGGTCTCCTTAGATAGTTTTATTCCTAGGTATTTTATTCTTTTTGTTGCAATGGTAAATGGGCATGTTTCCTTAATTTCTCTTTCAGATTTTTCATAACTAGTGTATAGGAAAGCAAGAGATTTCTGTGCATTAATTTTGGATCCTGCAACTTTACCAAATTCATTGATTAGCTCTAGCAGTTTTCTGGTGGCATCTTTACGATTCTCATTGTATAGTATCATGTCATCTGCAAACAGTGACAGTATTACTTCTTTTCCGATTTGGATTCCTTTTATTTCTTTTTCTTCTCTGATTGCTGTGGCTAAAACTTCCAAAACTATGTTGAATAATAGCGGTGGGAGTGGGCAACCTTGTCTTGTTCCTGATTTTAGTGGAAATGGCTTCAGTTTTTCACCATTGAGAATGACATTGGCTGTGGGTTTGTCATATATGGCCTTTACTTGGTTGAGGTAAGTTCCCTCTATGCCTACTTTCTGGAGGGTTCTTACCATAAACAGGTGTTGAATTTTGTCAAAAGCTGTTTCTACATCTATTAAGAAAATCATATGGTTTTTATTCTTCAATTTTTTAATATGCTGTATCACATTGATTGATTTGCATATATTGAATCCTTGCATTCCTGGGATAAACCGCACTTGATCATGGTGTATGATCCTTTTAATGTGCTGTTGGATTCTGTTTGCTAGTATTTTGTTGAGGATTTTTGCATCTATGTTCATCAGTGATATTGGCCTCTAGTTTTCTTTTTTTGTGATATCTTTGTCTGGTTTGGGTATCAGGGTGATGGTGGCCTCGTAGAATGAGTTTGGGATTGTTAGTTCCTCTGCAGTTTTTTGGAAGAGTTTGAGAAGGATGGGTGTTAGCTCTTCTCTAAATGTTTGATAGAATTCACCTGTGAAGCCATCTGGTCCTGGGCTTTTGTTTGTTGGAAGATTTTTCATCACAGTTTCAATTTCTATGCTTGTGATTGGTCTGTTTATATTTTCTATTTCTTCCTGGTTCAGTCTCAGAAGGTTGTGCTTTTCTAAGAATTTGTCCATTTCTTCCAGGTTGCCCATTTTACTGGCATACAGTTGCTTATAGTAATCCTTCATGATTCATTGTATTTCTGCAGGATCAGTTGTTACTTCTCCTTTTTCATTTCTAATTCTGTTGATCTGAGTCTTCTCCCTTTTTTTCTTGATGAGTCTGGCTAGTGTTTTATCAATTTTGTTTATCTTCTCAAAGAACCAGCTTCTAATTTTATTGAAGTTTGCTGTTGTTTCCTTCTTTCTTTTTCATTTATTTCTCATCTGATCTTTATGATTTCTTTCCTTCTGCGAACTTTGGGGGGATTTTGTTCTTCTTTCTCTAATTGCTTTAGGTGTAACGTTAGGTTGTTTGAGATTTTTCTTATTTCTTGCAGTAGGATTGTATTGCTATAAATTTCCCTCTTAGAACTGCTTTTGCTGCAGTTGGGTGCAGCAAACTGCAGTTGGGTGGTCGTGTCTTCACTGTCATTTGTTTCTAGGTGTTCTTTGATTTCCTTTTGATTTCTTCAGTGATCTGTTGGATATTTAGTAGTGCATTGCTTAGCCTCCATGTGTTTGTACTTTTTACAGTTTTCTTCCTGTAATTGGTATCTGGTCTCATAGCATGTGGTTGGAAAACATACTTGATACGATTTCAATTTTCTTAAATTTATCAAGGCTTGATTTGTGGCCCAAGATACGATCTATCCTGGAGAATGTGCCATGAGAACTTGAGAAAAATGTGTATTCTGTTGTTTTTGGATGGAATGTTCTATAAATATCAGTTAAGTCCATCTTGCTTAATGTATCATTTAAAGCTTGGTTTCCTTATTTATTTTCATTTTGGATGACCTGTCCATTGGTGAAAGTGGGGTGTTAAAGTCCCCTACTATGATTGTGTTACTGTCGATTTCCTCTTTTCTGGCTGTTAGCATTTGTCTTATGTTGAGGTGCTCCTATGTTGGGTGCAAAAATATGTACAATTGTTATGTCTTCTTTCTTGGATTGATCCCTTGATTGTTATGTAGTGTCCTTCTTTGTCTCTTCTAATAGTCTTTATTTTAAAGTCTATTTTGTCTGATATGAGAATTGCTACTCCAGCTTTCTTTTGATTTCCATTTACATGGAATATCTTTTTCCATCCCTTCACTTTCAGTCAGTATGTGTCCCTAGGTCTGAAGTGGGTCTCCTGCAGACAGCATATATACAAATCTTGTTTTTGTAACAATTCAGCCAGTCGATGTCTTTTGGTTGGAGCATTTAATCAATTTACATTTAAGGTAATTATAGATATGTATATTCCATTTACTATTTTCTTAATTATTTTGGGTTTGTTTTTGTAGGTCTTTTCATTCTCTTGTGTTTCCTGCCTAGAGAATTCCTTTAGCATTTGTTGTAAAGCTGGTTTGGTGGTGCTGAATTCTCTTAGCTTTTGCTTGCCTGTAAAGATTTTAATTTCTCCATCGAATCTGAATGAGATCCTTTCTGTGGAGAGTAATCTTGGTTATAGGTTTTTCCCTTTCATCACTTCAACTATCTCCTGCCATTCCCTTCTGGCTTGCAGACTTTCTGTTGAAAGATCAGCTGTTAACCTTATGGGTATTCTCGCTTATGGTATTTGTTGCTTCTCCCTTGCTGCTTTTAACATTTTTTCTTTGTATTTAATTTTTTTTTTTTTTTTTTTTTTTTGCGGTACACGGGCCTCTCACTGTTGTGGCCTCTCCTGTTGCAGAGCACAGGCTCCAGACACATAGGCTCAGTGGCCATGGCTCATGGGCCCAGCTGCTCCACGGCATGTGGGATCTTCCTGGACCAGGGCACGAACCCGTGTCCCCTGCATCGGCAGGTGAACCCTCAACCACTGCGCCACCAGTGAAGCCCTGTATTTAATTTTTGATAGTTTGATTAATATGTGTCTTGGCATGTTTCTCCTTGCATTTATCCTGTATGAGTCTCTGCACTTCCTGGACTTGATTAACTATTTCCTTTCCCATATTAGGGAAATTTTCAACTATAATCTCTTCAAATATTTTCTCAGTCTCTTTCTTTTTCTCTTTTTCTTCTGGGACCCCTATAATTTGAATGTTGTGTTTAATGCTGTCCCAGAGGTCTCTGAGACTGTCCTCAATTCTTTTCATTCTTTTTTTTTTTATTCTGCTCTGTAGCAGTTATTTCCACTATTTTACTTCCAGCTCACTTATTCGTTCTTCTGCTTTAGTTATTCTGCTATTGATTCCCTCTAGAGAATTTTTAATTCCATTTATTCTGTTGTTCATCATTGTTTGTTTGCTCTTTAGTTCTTTTAGGCCCTTGTTAAATGTTTCTTGTATTTCTCCATTCTATTTCCAATATTTTGGATCATCTTTACTATCATTACTCTGAATTCTTTTTCAGGTAGACTGCCTATTTCCTCTTCATTTGTTAGGTCTGGTGGGTTTTTACCTTGCTCCTTCATCTGCTGTGTATTTCTCTGTCTTCTCATTTTGCTTAACTTACTGTGTTTGGGGTCTCCTTTTCACAGTCTTCAGGTTCGTAGTTCCCATTGTTTTTGGTGTCTGCCCCCAGTGGGTAAGGTTGTTTCAGTGGTTTGTGTAGGCTCTTGGTGGAGGAGACTGGTGCCTGTGCTCTCTGGTCTATAAGGCTGGATCTTTTCTTTCTGGTGGGCAGGACCGCATCCAGTGTTGTGTTTGGGGGTGTCTGTGAATTTATTATTATTTTAGGCAGCCTCTCTGCTAATGGGTGGTGTTGTGTTCCTGTCTTGCCAGTTGTTTGGCATGGGGTGTCCAGTGCTGGACCTCATTCGTCATTGAGTGGAGCCGGGTCTTAGTGTTGAGATGGAGATCTCTGGGGGAGCTCTCACCAATTGATATTATGAGGAGCCAGGAGGTCTCTGGTGAACTTGTGTCTCCCCCCTCAGGTCTGAGACCCGGCTGGAGCACCAAGACCCTCTCAGCCACATGGCTCAGAAGAAAAGGGAGAAAAGAAAGAAAGAAAGAAAAGAATAAGTAAAATAAAGTTATTAAAAAAAATAAAAAGATAGTATTAAATTTAAAAATTTTCTAATTAAGAAAGAAAAAGACGAGAGCAACCAAACCAATAAACAAATCCACCAATGATAAGAAGCACTAAAAACTATACTAAGATAAACATAAAAATCAGAAACTAGTCAGTCGCATACAGCAAACCCCAATCTACAGATGCTCTTAAAGACCACCACCTCAATTTTGGAATGATTAGTTGTCTATTCATGTATTCCACAGATGCAGGGTACATCAAGTTGATTGCGGAGATTTAAAACGCTGCCCCTGAGGCTGCACAGAGAAATTTCCCTTTCTCTTCTTTGTTCGCACAGCTCCTGGGGTTCAGCTTTGGATTTGTTCCCGCCTCTGCATGTAGGTCGCCCTTTGGCAACAGGTCTTCGTTCAGACAGGAGGGGGTTAAAGAGCAGCTGATTTGGGGGCTCTGGATCACTTAGGTCAGGGGGAGGGAGAGGTATGGAATGCAGGGCAAGCCTGCAGTGGCAGAGTCCAGTGTGACCTTGTACCAGCCTGAGGTGAGTCATATGTTCTCTCGGGGAAATTGTCTCTGGATCACGGGACCCTGGCAGTGGCGGGTTGCACAGGCTCCGAGGAGGGGAGGTGTGGATAGTGACCTATGCTTGCACACAGGCTTCTTGGTGGCAGCAGCAGCAGCCTTAGCATCTCATGCCCATCTCTGGGGTCTGTGCTGATAGCTGTGGCTTGCGCCCATCTCTGAAGGTCATTTAGGTGGTGTTCTGAATTTCCTCTCCTCATGCACCCCGAAACAGTGGTCTCTTGACTCTTAGGCAGCTCCAGACTTTTTCCTGGACAGTTGTGGCACACTAGCCCCCTTCAGGCTGTGTTCACGCAGCCAACCCCAGTCCTCTCCCTTGGGTCTGAACTCTGAAGCTGGAGCCTCAGCTCCCAGCCCTCACCCATCCCGGCGGGTGAGCAGAGAAGCCTCTCAGGCTGGTGAGTGCTGGTCGGCGCCCATCCTCTGTGGGGGAATCTCTCCACTTTGCCCTCTGCACCCTTGTTCCTGCACTCTCCTCTGTGGCTCTGAAGCTTCCCCTCTCTGCCACCCACAGTCTCTGCCTGCAAAGGGACTTCCTAGTATGTGGAAATTTTTCCTCCTTCACAGCTCCCTCCCAGAAGTGCAGGTCCTGTCCCTATTCTTTTGTGTCAGTTTTTTCTTTTGCCCTACCCAGGTACGTGGGGAGTTTCTTGCCTTTTGGGGAGTCTGTGGTCTTCTGCCAGCGTTCAGTAGGTGTTCTGTAGGAGTTGTTCCACATGTAGATGTATTTTTGATGTATTTTGGGGGAGGAAGGTGATCTCCCCGTCTTGCTCCTCTGCTATCTTGAAGGTCCTCTCCTCCATTACTTTTATAATAACATATATCTAATGCTCATTCAGGGCATACAAGTTTGAGATAGATCCCAGGGTATGGGGCTCCACCAAGTTCTATAATAGTAAACTTCTCCCTGAATGCAATGGTCCTTCATGTGTATTTACGACCCAACACCCTACAGAGATCCTTTGGAGGCTATATCCTTGGTTCAAAGAATCCCAAAATAATCCATTTGAAGGTAGAAAAATTCCTATGTGATTTTTCTATCAGAAAAGTATTTCAGGGTATTTCTTTCCTCAGATCTAAGAGGTATAACTAATGCTTTGGTTTGCTTCAGGAGCAGACTTCTGATGTTGGAAAAGGACCAGTGGTCAGAATGCCAGCTCTTTCTCACTGTAGACATTATCATTCCTTTAGTACTGATGATCTTACAGGAATATTAGCCTTTACTACCACCATGAGAGTATCATGCAGCTTTCTGCTCTCTACAGGCATCTCCTGGGGCCAGACTACCTTGAAACGTATTACTCACCCAGAGGAGAGAAAATCACAACAAGCCCTCAGAACATGGTAGGTTCCGAATGCTTTCTGGGACTCTTACTTGGATCTGCTGCTTACATCGTAAGATTCATAGGTTCAAGGGCAACTTAAAAAAAATTAAAGGACTTGAAAACAGGATGCTCACCTAAGACCAATGAGATAACAGATGAAAAAAATTGTATCTTTTTTAAAAGATAGGAGTAGTAGGAGGCTTCCAAGTGTTGCATTTTTAGAAGCAACCAAAAGTCTGCTTTCCCTTAAACCATCTTATCAATAGGTTAGAAATATTGTCCCCTAGGTACTTGAAAGGTCATGTCGCTGTTTACTGTTTCCTAATGATATATGAATTTATCCTGAGATCAGAAAAGGTATATTATTTAATTAATATAATTTTTTATCTGGTTAAACTACCATCATATGAATAATGCCAAGGTATAGATATCAGACATAGAGAATCAAGGCCAAGGGAAAAACAGGAAGAGAATATAAAAAGACTCATTCATGGAGTATTACCAAGCTAAGCGAGTTTCTCAGAGCCACCCTCCATGGTGCCCCAAATATCTATGTTTCTATAAAAAAACAGACAAGACTTATGCCACAGAATGACTCTCCATTCCCTTCTCAAGTCAAGACTCTCATTTCATGGATGTCTGGATTGTTGCTAACATTGACCTCTGGGGAAAATATCTGATAAATTTATTCATGCTCAAGTGTGAATGGCCAGTGATATCTTAATGTGGTACCTTTTCCAAGTCGTCTATAAGAAAATGTTTATGATGACAAGGTTTCTTACAAGGAAAGAAAGACACAGATGGATTTTCAGACCCTGAGGCAAGTCAGTTTATTCTGAGCAAGAGTTTATTCATTAGCTTTCTTGGATCATTCTACATAAGTGACCCATTACTTTGCTTCTACGAAGCGCCAACCATGTGTGAATCTCTAGTTGTAGATAAATTCTCTGGGCTTCGGATGCTGGTAAAGGGATGCCACTAACACACTAGTTAAAATAATGAGTTGGACCAGTTAGTCTGAGGGGCTCAGGAGTGGTGATGTGGCCCCCTGAGGACTCCAGAATCTGGAAAAATGAATACCTCATTTTATTGATATGTGATGCACAGTGGAGCTTACATAAGGGAACTATATTCTCAAAAGTTGACACTCAAACCTGAGAGCTCTTGGGGAGTGCTATAGATCCCATGGGGGAACTGGCTACTTCTCAAATGCAGCATCCACTCTTGCCATGAGTCCATTTAGATTCAAATTCCCCATGGAGTAGTTCATGAAACCGCTGAGGTTCTCATGTTTTTGTTTCTGGGAGCTGGTCTGGCCACAGCCACTACTTGAAAAACTTTCCTACATATTCAAGATAAGAGCTTTCAACACAACTGTGATATGTTTATTTTTGTAGTTAAAAAAAACAAACACATTTTTTTCCAACCTTAGGAACACTGCTACTATAAAGGACACGTCCTAAATGAAAAGGATTCTGTTGCCAGCATTTGTACTTGTGATGGGCTGAGGTGGGTGCCACTTGCAAAAATGTTAAACATCAAGCACCATTTTGTTACACAAGGTTGAGTCTTTCTGAACACCATATCTTCTTACTATCCTGGTAAAATTGTCTCCATTGATAAAATGTTGCATATATGTGGTTAAAGTGAAGAATAATGTATCATCCTTGCACTCATTATCTGCGGTTCTAGTAACAGTTAAAGTTACCAATTTTTAAACAAGTACTACATTCTGGAGCTTGAGGATATCTGGATCCATTTTCATGTTTATCACCCACTCTACCACTCACTCCCCAAAACCATCTGTTTCATTTTCTTAAAGATTCTACCCTGCAATTGTCATGGTTGAACATAATTTTTAGAAGTTTGTGTGTATGGGTATGTGTGTGTGTCTGTCTGTGTGGTATTTCTGTTTACTAAAATAATTCTTGCCGATTAGGGAAAATTTTTAACATGTGAGAAAGCACAAATACAAAACTATCCACCATAAAATTTTACCTCTGTGTATCGCTATTATTAATATTTTGTCATGGTTGCTGCCTTTTATGCATATAGACAAATATATCTTTTACATGATTGAAATATGAAATAAAATATACATGATTCTTCTGCCAACCTGGGACATACCACATGACATCATAAGCCTTTTCCCAGATCATAAAATACCTTCATAGATGTAATTTTTAACAGCTGTGTTGGCTTTCTAATATTCCATCATATGGATTTACTTTGTATTTCTGAACTAATTTTCCTTCTAAGAGGAGAAAATCTTTAAGTTAATACTAATTATAAACTGTTCCTCTGGCTGATCTGCTCATCATTCTCTCTCTCTTCTGGGGTTCTTGGTATCTAAACATGCCTTTACTGCATTTTCCATTATATGTCTGGGAACTGCCAAGAAATATTTGCTAAATGTGAAAATAAACTATGGTGTACATTCCAAATTCTTTGGGATAGCTTCACCTTAGTACTTCTTGTTCAGAATTCTCTAGGTAATTAAAATAGGCTCTATTTTAGTACTGACAAATACTGAGTACAACTTAAGTTAGCAAAAGTTAGCTGCAAGGCCTACAAATGAAAACTCTATGTGTGAGTTTGGGATTGAGGGAGAGGTATCCCTCCACACTCTGGTCAGTGGATGTGACTCTGGAAGACAATCTTGAAATATGAGCCTCTGTATCTCGCAGGGGATACTTCACACATCACAATCAGAGATACATGATAAAGCCTTTGAAAAGCACAGACCAAGAAGAACATGCTGTCCTCATATACAACCAGGAGGAGCTAGACCCAGCTAATCACACCTGTGGTGTAAGAAATGTTGGCAGGAAACAGGGCCTTATTCGAACCTCAAGGTCACTCAAAAGGCCAGAGGTGAGTGCAGCTTTCCGACCAACATTCATTTCAGCAATGATGTATGAAATACTGGTGCACCCAGCAATGACTCGCATGAGTAAAGCCCAACCCTTCTTTACTTATTTAAATCTCTTTGTAAGCTTTTTAATCTCTTAGGTTGAAGATATTAACAATGTTCTTTCACTCTTTGTAAAGAAAGACTTTCTTCAGGCTAAGAAATACATCGATCTCTTTTTGGTGCTGGATAATGCCTTTGTGAGTATGAAATATAAGTACTTTTTGGCCAGTTAAGTCAACTTTTAAGTTTTCTTATCAAGTGGACACAAGCAATAAACTATTCTAGCTGAAAATACAAAGCCTGTCCACCTGATTGTCTTGTCTGTTCTACCTGCTTTGTCAAAAATAGTTTTCATTCATCCCCCCCTTTAAAATCTTCTGCCAAAATATTCAGATATTGGAAATATACTTAATGCCAGATAGCAACAGTAAAACAACCACAATAACTAGAAACATAAAAGAATGGGTTATTAATATCTTTTTAAAGTTCTCACTATAATACATATAGACATAAAACTATCTGTACTTTACAAATTATGTTCATATGCTCAAAAATACTAGAATCTGTGCTTCTCTCAAATACTGCTTTATAACCAAATTTTAATAATATTAAATTGGTTTAAAAACACTGAAATTAATTTGATTTATTTAACTTAGTTTGAATTGAAATTTTATATGAATGCCAAATTGTTCTCCTGCCAAAAACGTCTTACATTTGAATTAGAATTTGTTGAAATAGATTCTTATATAAGATAGACGTGGAATGAACAGACATTTATTTACATTGAAACGTGTAATTTTTCTTAGAATGTAAAATCCTGTACCCCATCAGCTTTCTCATTTTAATTTGTGGTTTTAATTACTCTTTGCATTTTCTGTTTTACAGTATAACATGTATAATAGGAATGTAACTTTGATAAGAAGCTTTCTGTTTGATGTGATAAACCTACTCAATGTGGTAAGATATTTGTTCTCTAAACATATATTTCCACACAGGAGCTTAGGGCTTCCCTATGTGTTCACCAAATAAGGAGCTGGGAGAGTCACAATGGCTTAAGGCCAGCAGTTTTGGGAAATTTAGCAGATATGATCAACATCAAGGTAAAATCACATATACTGTAGAAAAGGCAACTTCTAGGTTTTCTATTTTCAAAATTCGGATACATTTATGCATCACTTGTGGTCAGTAAAATATCTAAAATACTAAAGAAATCTCTCCTACTATATAGCACAGGAAACTATATTCAATATCCTGGGATAAACCATAATGGAAAAGCATATGAAAAAGAATATATATATAACTGAGTCACTTTGCTGTACAACAGAAATTAACACATTGTAAATCAACTATACTTCAATCAAAACTTTTAAAAAAAGAAATCTCAAACATTTTCATGAAGAAAAATGTTCTTTCCACAGATGTATAATACCATAGATGTTCAAGTGGTCTTGATAGGTATGGAAGTCTGGTCTGATGGTGATAAGATAAACGTGGTACCCAACACAGCTGTCACCTTTGAAAACTTTCTGAATTGGCATCGTTCTAACCTGGGGAAGATGAAGATCCATGACCACGCTCAGCTACTCACGTGAGCACACGCTGGACAGGGCCAGGCCTATTTTGGCAGAGAAGATAGTTATCCCAAATGTTTCTTGGCAGACATTCCTGTTCAATTCTACCTCCCTGATCCAGTTGTCAGAGAGCCTAAAGTTCTACTAATAGCAGTTCACCTGTGAGATTATTGGAGACCCATGTCAGAACACTAAAATCGACTCTTGGATGTGGGATAGCCATCTGTGGTCATTATAATGCTATAGAACAGCAGAAGCTTTTCGGGGGCCTCATGAATATGAAAAGGATAGGGGAACTAGGGAAATCTCAAACAGAGTTGAAAAAAGCTGATGGTTCCAAAGATTCAAATTGTGACAATGTACCTGTAACTTTCACACAGTGGAGTTGGCTTCAAAAATCGAATTACAGCACTGGCAGCCTTGAATTCCTTGTGTTCCCCATCGTCTGTTGCCGTTATTGAGGTTTGTAAAAATATAGCTCCATGAGGTTCTATAACCTCCAGGAAGACAAGCACAATGTCTTATTCAGAGTTAGCACAATGTACACTTGCTGAGTCAGTAAATAAAAGTAGAAATGAACCTCCTGCTAGATCACTACACTGAAGATTCCTTGGATTATGAAACAGAATATCTCTTTACATTGACTATCCCAGAGGTTTCATTCTTTAGTTTGTGTTAGGGAATGAGAACAGGAAGACTGGGACATAAAGGGAATCCAGGTGCCCTCTGGGGCCCAAGGCAACTTCAAATTAATCATCCCTAGTATCTATGGCCAGGAAGGTCAGACAAAGTGCATGCTGGTGTCATACGGCCAAACACTACCAATGTCATAGGCATCACGGCAATAGTTTTTGGAGGTCTTTGAGTATATACTATGGTGTATTTTAGTACTGCTTATAAAGAATGGAATTACTGTAATTTAACCATGGTTTATCAAGAATTCATCATTAATTCAGCAAATATTGATTGAGCACTGGCTCAATGGTTAGATTCCCAGGAGGCAATCATTTCAAATGTTTATGCAACAATTTTCAATAACCAATGACAGGGCAAGAAGCTCAATGATTCAATAATTTTCATCTGTCAAACTATTTTTTTGTAACACTGAACATTGGCAAAAATTAACAAATAACTGAATAAAATCAGAAGTAATAGATATTTCTATTCTTTTTCCAGGGTAAGAGAAAGAACAGTGTCTCTCTTGCAGGAGTGATGGCACATGAGTTGGGTCATGCCCTCGGTATGCCTGATGTTCCATATAACACCAAGTGTCTCTCTGGGAGTTGTGTGATGAATGAATATCTGAGGTGAGCCCTTGTCACCCTAGAGAAAAAATATTTCTTAAATCTTAAAGAATTCAGATGCAGCCTATATAGTTGGATGGAAATTTTTTTTTTTTATGTAGGGCTGTTTCCTGCTAATTCACCCTCCAGCTTTTTTTTTCTTTTCTTTTTTTTTCTTTTTTTTTTTTGGCCACACCGCACAGCATGTGGGATCTTAGCTCCCCAACCAGGGATCAAACCCGTGCCCCCTGCATTGGAAGTGCAGAGCCTTAACCACTGGACTGCCAGGGAAATCCCCACCCTCCAGCTTCTTGATGTATAGGATTTACCAGCTAGCAGAGTTCATTATTTAAGATCTCCAAATATGCCAAGATAGAGTTTATAAGTATAGTGATCATGTTATTTTAACTTAAAATAATTTTAGCTTAAAATAATATATTTTCTAAAAATATTTATCTAATTAAGATGATGACAACATCCTTATAAATCCCCATCACCAATCAATTCATTTTTATGTTATTAATAGTTGCCTTTTAATTCCAGGCACTTTGCAAGGACCTGGGATAGAAAAATGAAAAAACATACCTTGCTTTTGAAGTGTTCATAAATAGATAAATATGTCCATAGAACCTCTAATTCTGCAATTATTTCCTTTCACTATTCATTGTTATTATCGCCTACCTCTCAGCCCTCGGCGAGATGAGTGAATGATAACAAATGGCGAGGCTCATCACTGCTGCCCTTTAGGACAGAAGTGAATCCACACGGGAATTTAAATTCTTCCAACTCTACAACTGGGTGTCTAGGAAAAGAATTTTTCAACCAGCAGAGTATGCCTGCTCTATGAAGCTCCACATATAACATGGTCCATTTATACTAAATTTGGAATTTTCATTGAACTACGTAATATCGTTAGACAAGTCAGATTCTCATGTTCACTTATCACTGTGTGTCATGATATGTCTCATTTTTCTTCTGGTTACAGTTCAAAATTCCCAAAGGATTTCAGTACAGTCAGTCGCTCACATTTTAAAAAATATATTTTATCTCAAAAACCAAGCTGCTTGCTGAAAACACGGGTTCCTAAAAATATGATGATAAAACCAGTGTGTGGGAACCAACTTCTGGAAGTAGGAGAAGTCTGTGATTGTGGCTCTCCTGAGGTATGAAAATATCCACGGTTTAAAAAATTTACTAAAGAGTTATTGTTGCATAAGAATTATACTGTTTTCTTTTTCTTTTTTTTCCTTTAAAATGTTTTTTTGGAAATTCTTTTTAAAGACAAACTTGACATCTTAGTAAAACGTAGGCTTGCACTTGTTTTCAGTACTGCTTTTAGTAATCTTTTGAAAAGCATTTCAAAGCCAGGATACACTTATGACATGATTGTATGAAGTTCAGTGTAAAGAAGTAAATCATTAACTATAACATGTCACTTATGATCTTTCCTAAATATATTAGTCAGAAATTCCTAAATCACCTAAAGTCACAGCTGATCATTTGTTGAGCAATAACAATTAAAAGTCTAGAAGTAAGTTCTCTCCATAGAAAAAGTGCTGGTCTTCTCTCATCAAACCAGTGTGTAAACGAGGAGAAATTAAAACAGAAGGAGAAAAAAGAAAAATCACACAAACCTGTAGAAAATGGGTTAACATAGAACGTCTAAGATAATTACTATACTTCTGCTAATCTTCATAAAAATCTGACCCCTTCAAGGCATCAGTGTACTCTAAAAAATGTCTCTGATAGAATGTTTATTAGCAATCCCAGATTAGGTTTCTAAAAGAAAGCATTCTATTTTCTTAGCAATCTTCTTTTACTTTTAAGATTGAGAAAATGAGTTACTATTTGAAGAGAACTTTTATGTGTCAATCTGCAAAATGCTTTTATAATCACAATCTCCTTATTACTCACAACAAATCTACAAAATAGGTTTGTTATTTTCCCAATTTAGAAAAGAAGTGAGACGCAGAAAATTTAAGTAACTAGATCCAAGGATACAAAGCTAGTAATTGGTGAAGCCTACTGCAGCCCAAGACTTATCCATTACTTTAAGAGGCTCTATGACAATGGGGAAGGCATGTAATCTCTCTATGCCTGAGTTTATTTATTCAGAAATTTTAAGCTATTGAATTATATTAAAAGTTTACATGGTGCAACAATCATTTGTAAAGAATATTGCAAATATTCTCTTAATTATAATGAGATACGAAATTTTACAAATGACGTGATACCTTACAATAAGTTAGACTTATGTTTATCTCATTCTTACTTCCTTACATTCCCATATGGTTTCTTGGGTGGAAGATCATTGAAGTTGTTCACAATCCTTACTATTTCTAATTTCAGCAGGTAAATAACGTGTATTCAGTACATACAGACACACCTACAAAAAAAAGAGGGAGAGAAGGGAGGAGGAGAGGAGAGAGAGAAACTACTATATATGATGTATAATATCTAATATTCTTTAAGTATATCATCCAACTGCTATACTTTTTCCATATCTTGTTGATTTTCTTCTTCTACAGTTGAATAAAATCAGAGAGAGGGTTCAAGCTTACAAACAACTGAATTTTTAAACAACTGTTTTCTTACCCAAAAAGTAGTGTATATATACTTTATATAGTATCCTTTAGTGAAAAATCCAGTTTTCCATGATCTTATATGCTATTTTATTATTTTTATGTATATATGCAGGTATTTTTCTGGATTTAAAAAATAATCATTCTATCTATCTGTCTAGATATTATCACACAACTGAAATGCTATTTTAATGACTGTAACTATGTAACACACTTTAATATCTTTAATAGAAAATTTCTTCACTGGCTTTTTTTTTTTTTGGCAGTGTTTACATAGCAATTATCCAGTGTTCATTCTTCTATAAAACTCCCAGTATTTTTTTTTTGTCAACTTGCCCACAAATACAATTGAGATTCTGGTTGAAACGTGTTAAATTCATAATTCACTCTGAAGGCCACTGGCATTTTTACAATATTAAGTATTGTCTTAAAAGACAAGTTGCCTTTGAAGTTTTTCAGGGAAGTTATATAAAATGTTCTTCATGCAGTTCTTGCACATTTTGAAAGTTTATTTTGAAGTATTTTCAATTTTTTCTTTTTGCTATTAATATGTGTAATGCTTTCTTTTTTATTTAGGTTCTAATTTATTAGTGTTCTTGATGTTATTTTTATTGTTATCTTAAACAGCTATCTTAGTGACTCATTCAAAGTTTTTAGAGTTGATCCTCTCTTTTTTTCCTAGGTCAAGAATTGTACCACATATGAATAATGAAAGTGTGATTTTATGTTCCAATTATTATACTTTCATGTATTTTTTCACTCATAGCATTTGTCAGAATTTACATTCAGATATAGCCTATGAGTAATTTTTTAAATTACTTTTTATGGAGTATAGTTGCTTTACATAGCTTATAAATAATTCTTGTCTTATAGTTTATATTATTGAATATATTTTTGCTATTCATCAGATAGATTTTATCATAATGATGCGTAATTCTGTTCATAGTTTACTAATATACGCTTAAATAAGTAAATAATGGCTACCTAATTTGTACTAATTTTTGCCATCTATCACTATAATATTAGTTGTTTTCTCCCCTCAGCCTTTTAATATGATGGATTATATTACTTTATTCTGTAGAGCTGAGTCACTCTTGCATTTTTGGTGACCAAAAAAACCCTGCATAGTTTGTAATAGAGAGTTGTTATATTAATAAGCTAGTGTTTTATTAATATTTTATTCAAGTTTTTGCATTTATATTCATAAATGAGAATAGTATGTATGTGTATATTCATTACCAAATCTCATTATCGAAATTATGCAGGCTTGGTAAAATGAATTGAGGATTAAGAAAATTTTTTTCTCTATCTTCAAGCTGTTTGAATAGTATAGAAATACTGTCCTTTGAGCTTTTAAATTAACTTACATGTAATACCACGTGGGCAAATTTATTTGGGATAATTCTTGGATAATTCTATTTTTGTCCTTTTAGGAGGTAGTTTTCACTACTCAGCATTTTTTCTATTATTAAATTTCCTTGGTCATTTCCATTGGAATTTGTATAGCAGAGTAATTTAGTTTAGAAAGTGAAATTTCACTGTCATCTTGTACCAGAATTCTGTGCACCTAGTCTACAGGAAAAAAAATACTTGAACCCACTTTCGCATTGTGTGTGTGCTTTAAAGGAATGTGCCAATCCTTGCTGTGACGCCATGACCTGTATGTTAAAACCTGAAGCTGACTGTGGAAAAAACAGTAAACCATAACACGTAAGACTTTTTTTTCTTTCTTTGTTTCCAAATATTTTCATACTTCTATGTGATTTAAGAGAGATGTGACACTGAGTTCTACAATACACTAAAACACAATTTATTTTACATTTTTTAAATGACTCAGTTTCAGAAATGAAAAAAGCCATCAATATGAACATAAATAACTCAGAGTTCTGTGTATACTAATATAGTAATGAGAAAAGTGGCTACTTTATCATCTACTAGATCAGGACTGCTGTAATCTGTGCTAAAATTTGTATAAGTTTCTATTGGCTAGTTGTAAGTTTAATATAAAGTAATATGACAGAAAATTTTATTTAAAAAGGTCTCAATTGAAGAGCAAATTTTGTTCTTAAGTGCTGATCATTGAAACTTGCAGCGTAGTCAGAAAATAACATTTAAGAACACACTACAAGATTTAGCAATTTTATTCCTTTCAAAATGCCTCAATAATTCATAATTCACTTATTACTTTTGTGTTTTACACACTCCTACATAAGTTATACTAGGAAACCTAATTGTTCTGAATATATTCCTTTCAGTGAAAAACAGTCTCCAAATCTAAAAATGGCAACAAGAACAAAAAGTTATAAATAGGGGAAAGGTTCAGGATAAATTATATTAAAGGAGTTATTCTTACAAATCCCCACCCTTTCCTGAATTTCCTGAATCTTTTCTGGGACGGAAACTGCAGAGAGATTATAAAGTGAATAATCGACTCAAAAACCATTGACTATAACTTCCTCAAGGAAAGGATCAGAGGGGTCATAAGATGAGGAACATCATTAATTCTCTCACCAAGCATCACTGCACTCAGCTGAACCCCTGGTGTGATCCACTCTGCAGGGAATGCTAGACATTAGGCCCATTTTCTTCCTCTGTCACAGTGACCAGAAGCATAGCATCACAGAAAACATCCATTCAACTCTTTAGGGGCTTGGAATGATAGGTGGGCATGCCCCATTACTGGGCAAGATTGGCAATTTAGGATCATGGAAAGAAAATTGGACTTGGACTCAGGAAACTTCAATTCTTTTCTTAGTTCTTCCCCAAACTAGGGACTTTAAGCCAAGTTATTTAATTAGTTTTCTCACCTGTAAAATAAAGCTAATGATATTGCCTTTCAGTAGGGTTGTTAGCATTTTTAAAATTCTATAAATATTTATTATTATTACATAATATTTTATAATTTATAATAACCATGGCTTCCAAACTTTTTTCTTTTGATCAGAGAATGAATCCAAAAATCCACTTCATTGAGATGCTACTTGCCAGAACAAGAATCAAGAAATCTAAACATGCCAGGAATCTTGCATATTCTCACGGTTGCCCTGAGATATATTTTGCTTTTCACTTGTCATTATGCTTCCTATAGTTTTACCACTCCAGCCAACAGGTCAATAAATGTATTTAGAGAAGCTGCATGTTTTCTAAGCCTGATCTTTAGTGTATTTTTAAGGACCCTGAAGCTGTTGTTTAGCTCTGTTCTTTGGAGAACAAAAGAAATTAGCCTTTGACTAAAACACCTCAAAATGTTCTGCTGAATTATGCAGGCTCAATTCAGAATTGTAAACTGTTAAGTGACATGTGTTTTAACCCCAGTTTTTTTTTTTTTTTTGCGGTACGCGGGCCTCTCACTGTTGTGGCCTCTCCCATTGCGGAGCACAGGCTCTGGACGCGCAGGCTCAGCAGCCATGGCTCACGGGCCCAGCCACTCCGCGGCATGTGGGATCTTCCCGGACCGGGGCACGAACCCATGCCCCTGCATCGGCAGGCGGACTCTCAACCACTGCGCCACCAGGGAAGCCCCTTATTAATAAGCATTTTTAATTTTGTCATGTGTAATCCTTTCGCCATCACATTTAATATTAATTTGAAGAAGTCTGCATTGCTTACACTGGAATTTAGCCACCAAGGAATGCTTCATTCATCTATTGGCTTAATGAACCACAATGTCAATGAATAAAAGCGCAACTTTTTGAGGATTTTCTGTGTGGTCATTTTCAAAAATGAATATTTTCTAGCTTTGCCGTAGGTCTGTGTTAGACGTTAAAGCCTCACATAATTAGTTTTCCCTCTGGTCATTTGACGGCATTGCCACAGAGAGCTGGGCATCGTGATGGAGATGGAAAAGGTCACATCATATTTTAATGCCCGAAATGAAATGACTTGAGGCCAGTCACACAAGACTAGACTTCTTTTTGAAGTTTCTCTAAACCCTTTTTAACAATTAAAATAATTGCCCACATTTCCACTGATGCCTGGGCTGGGAGAACAGGAACTTAAACATACTTCTAAAGATTAGGTTTTGAAACAAGCAGCCTTCCAGAAAACCCTGCTTGCTGGTGTCGGCTGTCTTCCCCTTCCTTGCTTCCATATTATTGGTGGGTTTGTAACTACAAGTGTTACAGTGAAGCTGCACATCTGATGTTGCTGGTAGCCCTGCTGCAGCCAGGACTTGTCAATATCCCCAACTGTCCACTGGTCTTATACAAACTCCCACCCAGATCTTCCAAGGAAAAAGGGTTTCTTTAGGTTTATTTCTCCCCTACCTCATGCTCAGATAGAGGCTTCTTATAGTAAAACTGCTTGACCTACAAGGATTATAACCAGTGGCATGCTGGAGACAGCTAGCATTGGTTGTAAAACACAGCCATTACTAAAAAAGCAACCCATAAAAAATGTATAATTAAATACATTATATTAAAACCTATATTAGAGCTCCCCAGAGAAACACCATACATATTTACATTTATTCACTCTTTATGATAAATATATATCATATACATTATATCTATTTATCATATACATATGATAAATACATATCTACATCTATATTTATAGATGTCTGTCTATCTATCTACCTACCTATGTAAGAGA
The DNA here is from genome assembly GCF_963455315.2 of Globicephala melas. Classification (NCBI taxonomy): domain Eukaryota; kingdom Metazoa; phylum Chordata; class Mammalia; order Artiodactyla; family Delphinidae; genus Globicephala; species Globicephala melas. The sequence continues at coordinate 101,665,449 of NC_083319.1, forward strand.
GAGAGAAATTGAATTTTGTTGTGAGGAATTCGCTCACACAATTATGAAGGCTGAGAAGTCCCCAGATCTACCATCTGAAGAACCAGGAGAGCTGGTGCTGTAATTCAGTCCCAGGGCAGGAGAACTTGGGCTGAGGTGTCCCAGCTCGAGCAGGCAGGCAGGAAGAAAAAACAGGACAATTCTTTTTTCTCCACCTTTTGTTCTGTTCAGATCCTCCACAGATTGGATGATGCCCACCAACCTTGAGGAGGAATCTGCTTCACTGAGCCTTACGACACCCCGTGGTGCAGTCACAGAAGCAAAGGACACACTGAAAACTTATCACTTCCTATCATACTACATTTTACTAACCCGTGCTCTTCTTGTTGTCTAGGTCTACCATAATCATGTGATGGAAATCTCATACAGATCTTCCTTGATTTATGATGGGATTATGTCCTAACAAAGCCATCGTTAAGTTGAAAATGCAGTTAATACACCTAACATCGTAGCTTAGCCTCGCCTACCTTAAACGTGCTCAGAACACTTCCATTAGCATACAGTTGGGCAAAATCATCTAATAAAAAGTCTGTTTTACACCAAAGTGTTCAATCTTGCAAGTAGTTTATTGAATACTGTACTGAAAGTGAAAAACAGAATGACTGTCTGGGTACAGAATGGTAATAAGTGTATGGGTTGTTTCCCGTCATGACTGCATGGCTGGCCGGGGGCTTTGCTTCCCTGCCACTGCCCAGCATCTTGAGAGAGGATCATACCGCCTATCACTAGCCCAGGAAAAGATCAAATTTCAAAATTCGAAGGACAGTTTCTACTGAATGGGTATCACTTTTGCACCATCATAAAGTCAAAAAATTGTAAGCTGAACCATCATAAGCCTGGGACTGTCTGTATACCCGTGTGCTACTCTGTGTAGTGTGTACACCTCTACTCTGTGTTCAGTGATGTCACATTAGTAGCTTTGAAATGGACCCTGGTGGGAGAATTTTATTACAGAAATAGGCAAGTGCTATAAATCACTGATTGTTTTGTGCATTGTCTATATTTCAGAAAGTGATGGAGAAGTTTTTTATAATGCAGATTCAACGTAAAAATGAGTCTTTAGGGCTTCCCTGGTGGCGCAGTGGTTGAGGGTCCGCCTGCCGATGCAGGGGACACGGGTTCGTGCCCCAGTCCGGGGGGATCCCACGTGCCGCAGAGCGGCTGGGCCCGTGAGCCATGGCCACTGGGCTTGCGCGTCTGGAGCCTGTGCTCCGCGGCGGGAGAAGCCACAGCAGTGAGAGGCCCGGGTACAGCAAAAAGAAAAAAGAAAAAAAGAGTCTTTATAGCAATTACAATGTGAATAGCACAAAAAAATTGAGAGACTATTCTTTCAGTATTGGAAAACTATTATCCACTTAAAGTCACTCACATCTTTGACAAATGAGAGAAATTCCAATATATATTTTTGTTGTTTCATTTCTGTTCATTTGCATAAACAAAGATACAAGTTCTGATATTCATATCAGAACTACCCTCATTCATCATTTGCAGCAGCTAGTTTGGCTACAGACACAATTGTTCAACAGAAATCAAAGAAAGCATCCTGTGAGAATCCAAAGGCTGTATGAAATTTACAATAAAGAATACTGTATGCTTTATTATTATTTAAAAATATGACACATCCTTTATATCAGTAAAATTTATAATAAGCATATGTACTTATGTGCAAACATGCCTTTTTTTCCCCGAGAGCCAGTTGTTAAAAATTTACCAAGGTACCACTGATTAGAGCATTTTATATCTAAAATTTTTAAGTCATACTCATGTGACTTAAAATCACTTTGTCCAGGGTATATCAGTGTTATCAGAATGCCCAGGTCATGGGAATGGATTCTAATAGCCCAGAAATATGATCTCCATCCCTTTTCCACTCTCTTCTCACCTACTAAGTCCATATACATAGTCTAGTCCTTTCCTCTTCCTTTCAGTGTTGGTTTTTTTTTCCCTAAAAGATCCCTAGTGTTTTTCTGAAATTTGCCTTGATTAGGGCTGCTCCAGTCTATTGAACATGGGTTTATATCTATAAACCTCAAAGGCAAGAGTCGGGATTTTGATTTTTTTTCCACCTTAAAAGATTATTCTCCCTCAGTTATTGAGACAGTATATAAATACATGGACTAGAGTTGAAATAGGGAGGACCCCTTCCAATTCTACTTAATAGCGTCTAAGCTCCAAAAGCTGATGTATATTGAGGGGGAGGGGCAACACCTAACTCCAAGTGGCTTCAGGCTGTAAGTCCCAAGCCCTTGCCTAGCTAAAATGTCCTATTACATAATTTAAAATTTCTAAACAACTCCTCATTTTGTAACCAAAAGTGGGGTCTAGTGCTCGCTGCTCAAAAGCCAATAAAGAGGCAAGGTTGGTGGAAAGGAAAGTTTGCTTTATTTTGGATGCCAGCAACCAGGGCGGACACCTGTCCAAAGGCTGACTCCCCGACACTGACAGAGCTTTTATAGGCTGAAGGAGGAGACTACATGCAGAAACAGCACAGTCAGCTCTGACCGTCATCTTGAAATTGGTCATGAGGTAGTCTGACCACTGCCATCTTGATTGTTTTAAGAACAGTTAATCTTCAGTTCTAGGGTTGGTTTGTTCCCATTTCCTTGAGGCCAATTCTTGGAATTGTGGCAGCTTATGTCATGGCTACAGTCTGATCATCATGTAGTTAGCTTCTTCCACCTGGTGAGCGTTTCAGTACCTATAAGACAGCTCACAGGATATGGCTCATAATATTACCTATAGCCCTTGAGTAGGAACTAAGGGTCCTTGACTAATGTTTAATGACTAAACTATTATTATTTGGTCTCCTTTGACCATTTTCCTTTGTTTCTGCATTTTCTCACTTCTCTGATTAAACTTATTCTTTGGCTAAAGTTTTTCCACAGATGAAAGACAGGCAGAGGACTTGGGAGACAAGGACCATAGGGTCCTGCTCCGTTTCTATCTGTCATGAAAACATAGCATCTTCAGAAAAGTGGCTTAGAGATCTGGACAATTTTTAAAGGCTGGGTATAATTGGCATATTACCAAATATCCAATTTAAATAAAAGTTTTCCCATTGAGTTTATCAGGAGTCATCAAACTATTTGGGAAAAAAATTGCTGTGATAAAGACTTAAATACTGTTTTTGGAAATGTTCAGATGATTGGCATGTTGGTAGACCAAACATCTGGATAGTTTGCTTTTGACATTTGGTAATATGCAGATAGTCTAACAGTTAAATGTGATGTGTTTTTAACATCCAGAAATTACTTTTCAAAGGCATAATTTTGTTTCCAACCAAAGCAAAATCAAAACACCACCACACATCTGTTCGACGCTGTAAGTTTTTCAAAGTATTTTTATATCTTTTACTTAGTTTGATTCTTAATGAAATCAATAAGAGATACGCATGAAAAATATTATTATTTTTATTTCATAAGGGAATAATCTGTGGCCAAAGAGGTTGTTTAGTGATTTATCTAGACTTCTGTAGGAAAGTTTGACAGAACTCAAACTCAAGTGCCCTGAGTCCCAATGTCAGATCATTTACAAATAATTTAGATGTTTACCATTTTATCCTCCTTTCTGATGGGATTATCTCTGGAATGGATGAACCTCACATCTTAAAGCATGCAGATGGCATTTATATATTAAACCTTAGAGTGTGTCATAAATCCTAAGAGAACCTAGGATGTTGGAAAATTAATTTGAGCTCAAAGGCCTAACTAATGCCTACAGATAGTGCTCAGTAATCTGCTTTCTACAGACACTACAGATGTTACTTCTGTTTCCTCCAAAGAGCTTCCTTTTCAAATACATGTTTCAGGAAGTCTTGAAATATTGGAATCAGTTTTTACATTGCCTTTCTCTGTCTTCCTTGTGATCACGTAGTCAACAAATTCTAAGAGGAAATTGAAGGCATAGAAACAGAGGATCAGTAAAAGCTCACCAGGGACTTCCTGGGTGGTCCAGTGGTTAAAACCCCACGCTCCCAATGCAAGGGGCCCGGGTTCGATCCCTGGTCAGGGAACTAGATCCTGCATGCCACAATAAAGGTCCCACATACCGCAACTAAGACCCAGCACAGCCAAATAAATAAATTTTTAAAAAATAGAAGAAGCTCACCAGAAGAGTAAAGGTAAGAGAGAGGGAGTAGAAGGAAAAGAAATCTACTCTCCTCAATGGATATATTAGAAAATACCCTTTCTAGGGGGCTACCACTCGGTACCAGGTGACTGGAAAAATCATTCTTCATCTTGACCATCAAATATCAATACATCAGAACATTAGATAGTTACTCACAGCTATTCAGCTTTGCCTATCCCCAAGTCTACCACCACCTAGGGACAGCCCAAAATTGACAGAGCTTTTAATTTCTGAAATCAAATTAATCGGGATTTTGGGCATCTTCATAGACAAATGACAATCATCAAGAAAAGGTAAACCTGTAAGAGGGAGAGAGTGCCCCTACATATCTTAGGGGTAAAAAGAGAAGTGCTGTTTTCTCAGGTATAATAAGGTCCATGGGATACAAGAAAGCAGTGAGAAATCAGGGTCAAGGGTAGGTAATAATGTTTCTGTGGACAGACAGGAAGAAGCTGAGAGGGAGAATCAAGGTTTGAAAGGTCAGTGCTGTGGCATCAAATTAGAACTACACAGCGAGATCAGCTATATAGAGATTGCTTATAAGGAGACTAATCCATCATACAGGAAACATGTCTAACTCTTCAAATATTCTGGAGCCCCTGACTGTCCTCCTGGACTGGGCTCACTCATTTTCCTTCTGCTGATGCACCACGAAAATTCCCGATATAGCTCTTCCTCAACTGTTATCGACACAAGCCAATCTTAAATAATGAAAAATAATGACTTCTTTCTTGTTTCTCTTAGCAGATCTAACTAAAGTGCTTTTTGAAAAAACTAACTTTACTATAGACTTAATAATAGGAAGAAATAAATAGCAGCATAAAAAGGAAACATAAAAGATAGCCGTCTTCCCATAGTGTGGCTTTTCTGACAAGTGCCAGTCCAAAGGACTGTACATCTTCATGGACTTTGCCCAGGGCCCTTCCTCCTCCTCTTTATTTCCACGGGAGGGATTCCATTTTATTATCTATTAACTTTTCGTACTGAATTTCTGATCCTTATTAATCCCTAAAAATCCCACTTAAGAACCATCTGCAACGCCCTCCCTGTAAGTTTCCAGGAAAGCCGCTTACTTCCCCGCAGGAGACTCTCTTCCAGGAAGGCTTTGGACAAGGAGCCAAGTTCCGGTGACAGGGAACAGACAGCAGATTTGCTCATCCCAGCGGCCTCAGCGACACAGAGCAGGTGGGAGGGGCTCTCCGAGGCCGGCTGATCTTCAGGACCTCCCAGGAGCAAGGACTTCTTGCCTTTCCCCATCTTTGCATCTCAGTCTAGTCCCCTTTTCTCCCACATCAGAGGGGCTGTGACCAGTGCGCGTTGTTGAACAGAGTAGAGGACTCCAGGATCAGGGCAGGTGGACTTTAGTCTGAAGTCTGGAAGCTTAGAGAGGGGCTCAGGCAGGGCCAGGATTTGTGGACTCAATGCCGGCTTTTGCAGTTGTGGACACTATTTAGGGTTTTACGCGCCCTCGTGTGGCCACAATATATATAGCAGCAGAGCCCACCTTTACTACCCGTCCAATCTGCATTTCCTTCAAGTCATCTTAACAAAGTTGATCCACTGGGGTTGAAAGCTGCACCCCTGGCCAAGCTTTATCCATTCAGTTCAATACAACAAACTGCTCTCTGGTTAACTGCTGAATGAGGAAGTCGGTATCTTGGTTCTACTTGTGTTTTAAGAGTTTCTAAGGACACTCTTCCTTATTCCTTTCAGATTTGACCAGTTTCCCACCTAAGAAGACTCTTTGAAGCTCAGAGGACAGATGGGCATGCATGCTCTGGAAGTGGTCTCCTCCCAGCACTGCTAATGTACTGCACATACACACATATTCACACACCAAGCTGACTGCACTGATTACCTGGGATAATTACCCACGGGGTTTACAGATTCCGCACAGCTGTCACTCAGAGCCTGGGCAGGGGATATAAACCACAGGGTTATTGTCCCTAGTCAGAAACACAAAAGGAAGGGTCAAATACTGAGGACACTCTGGTTTATTTCCCAGGGATAAAAGGAAAAAAAAAAATTGGATCAGAAGAACTCAGAGGTCTGCAGATTGTTCTGGCACATTGCTTCTGCTCCGGCAGAGTGACATACGTCAGAGACTTCAAGCATTTGGGTTTCATTCCCAGACTCGCAGGCCCTAGAGGTAACCTGGTTCATTCAGCCAAGAGGAACCCTGCTAAGCCCTGTTGGGTGGATGTTCCATTTAGTGGGCTTTCAGAAAGATTAGGGCCAAGAGTAAACACTGAATCACTAGGATACATCCTCTATTCTGCCTAAGAATTAAAATTAGTCCAACCATGCTATCTCCTATCCAAGGGTTCATCAAACTTTTCCTTTCCCCTTCTACTCAAAAGGAAAGCTATCTTCTCATTAAATCCTACACAAGCTCCCTCCTTTCTCCTTAACCTTAGCCTGGAGACACAAGATGCAGGATGACCTGCTCCCTTGTTTTTCCTTGTTAATTCTACCTGGGACTTGAGCCTTACCCCTCATTTCTTGCCTGTGGACCACAAATCTCTTGGATTATGGCTATCCATCTACTACCATTTTTGAGTGCTAATATTCTGGACACGAGTCCTTGTCAGATATATGTATTAAAAACATTCAGATAAGTCAGAATATGAATATATATATATATACACCCATTGGGTATAGTGGAACTTGCCTTTTCATTATCTTAATGCTATCTTTCCAAGATTCAAAGTTTTTAATTTTAAGGAAGGCTAATTTATGATTTTTTTAAATGTTTGTTGTTTACTCTATATTCGCACATCCTTCTTCCCTTAGGGTTGTTAATATTTTCTCTTATGTTTTCTACCGGAATTTTTATTATTGTATTGATGCTTTTTACATTTAGCTCTATGATGAATTTCAAGTTAATTTTCATGCGTGGTGTTAGGTAAGGTCCAAAGTTCACTTTTTCCATATATGGCCTGTGGTTCCAGCACCATTTGTTGAAAAAAATTATCAGTTCCTCATTGAGTTTCCTTGATGCATTTGTATAAACAAAAAAATCAATCGTTTATATGTGAGAGCTCGTTTCTGGACTCTTTATTCTGTTTCATTGATCTATGTATCTAATCTATGACCTTGCTCAACTAACTTATTCATTCTAACAGCTTTTTCTCCCCCCTAATTTAAATACTGCCTTTTCTTGTTGTATGTCGTCTAGAGGACTACAAATCCCAAAGCTCTTCATTGATGTGTCACATTATTTAGGATCTAGCGACTATTCCTAAATCAGTTTGTGCAGCCAGTTCAGTGACAGCCATTCAGTCTGGATGTGGCATGTGTGTTCTGTTCCACATCCTGGTGCCTCACTCTTTCCTAATGCTACTATGTGATGACTTCCTGTCCTGTACACATGCCCTCCCACCAAGAACCAGGCTGATATGACCATCACTCTGTCTTCCCCATCCTCCAAGTCAGTGGCATCATCTGTATTTTGCTTTAGGCAACATTAGCCTAAACATCAATTTAGAGACTGGAGATTCCAGCTTTTACCCTGGAGAGGGCTGTCTCCATGGGGGGAAAAAAATCTCATATTCCATAATTGATAATTTAGGATTTGTATTTTTTTTGCTTTATTTTTTGTTGTCTATTTATTTGAACATTTATGGCAATATTTCTTCCTTTTGTAGAATAAATAGAAGTACAGAAGAAATTGTAAGTTTGAGGAAGATGAACTCATGTTTGGAATATGCCAGGATATTCTGCACAACTCAGCTACAAGAGGACATCTTTTTTGACCACAGTGCATGTCGACCTCTTGTCTTACATAGGGATATCCACCCAAAAGGGTGTGATGGTCTTCGCTGAAATGAGGGGCCTGGGATTGAGTGCAGAGATGTATTATATGAAAAACTAGGGGCTCATTTACTTTTTTTAAAAAAGGGAAATACAAACAAACAATATTCAACAATAAAGTCTTCCCTAAGAATGTGAGCAAAGAAAGATAAAAGCTTCCGCTGAAAACTGGGAGATAACGTTTCTCATGGTCTGCTGCCAGGGTTGGGATGGTCATTGTGTGGAGATTGTTACCTGGTTTATTTTTCTTGTATTTATTGAACTCTTACTGTGGGCCAAGGGGAAAAAAAAGCACGCTCCTATTTCAGGCAGCAGAGAGAATTCTTTATCTCCAAAAATGCAAATGGAAAAGAGGGCACCACCTCCTGTGTCCATCAGCAAATACCAGGGCCCACCACCATCCTTCATCACCCCAGGCCCTGTGGCCTCGAAATTCTGATGATGTATAGCATCATGTTGTTTTCTTAAAGCATCAGCCAGCAGGTGTATTGACACTCGGTTGGCACCCTCCAGAATTAGGTTCTGTGCAAGGGAAACTGAACAGGGCAGATGTCTGGGAAACTGGAAAGCAGTGGCAGGGCTGTGAAACTCACCAGCCACTTGCAAACAGCATGTGGTTAGTGACCATATTTCCTTGGTGCTAAGGGTAACATCCTTTCACATTTTAACATTTATGAAGTTGGGATATTGCTTGTAGTATATATGGATGTATATTTTTACACACACACACACACACACACACATTTGATGAGGTAGTGTTCTGTTTTTCTCTTCAATGACTATAATTAAATCAATGCTGTAGTTTACCAGCATGTTACTTGCCAATGCAGGAAGGCACTCATTACCATGTCAATTCTCACAATGTGCTAATGATACTAGTTGCCTGTTTTTTAAAGCCATATGTCAAAGTGATTAGTGCCTTTCTCTTTTTCATTAAGAAAACTTACAGCATGCTTCTCTTTTATTAGGCAATTGTGACACCTGCTGTCAGAAACAAAGAACTTACTTTCCAATTCCTTGCCAGTCTTCCCTATGGAAAAGAGATAAATATTGCTAGAACATGAAAACTTCTAGGAGAAAATGAGCAAATAACAGATTTTTCCTGACCGTTGAAATTCCAGTATTAAGTAGGTAGCATTATGTGTTGAAATATTGTAAGCAGCCCAAACCATGTCTCTGTGTCTCCCCCTTGTCTTTACTTGAGGATTTGGTGATGAGTGATTTAGTGACCACAGATGGACAAATATTTGCAGACATCTACCCATTCTTTGAGCAGGTAGATAGCACCCTTCTATAGTTTCTAGTTCCTTTTGTATGTTTGTTCCTATGTTTTGTTTTGAGCATTTTCTTTTCTTTTCTTTTAACTTTTATTGGAGTTTAGTTTGCCCATAGGCTCTGTGGGTTAGGATTTCAGCAGGGCACGGTGGGGACAGCCCTTTACTGTCTGGGGTCTCAGCTGGAAGTACTAGGAGTGACTAAATGCCTGGATGTCAGAGCAATTGAGGCAATGTCACCCATGCATCTAGCGGTTGATGCTATGGGCAGAGACCTCTGTGCTCTATAGACTGGGACACTTATCTGCTGCTTCCCCACAGCATGGTGAGTGAGCATTAGCATGCAGCAGGTCCTGGATCCAAAGGCGTCCAGAGCCAGGCAGAAGCTGCACGGCCTTTTCTGACACAGTCCCGGAGGTTGTATAGCATCACGTGTGCTGTACTGTATTGCTTGCAAATGCACCCCTGTGGTCAGTCTAGATTCAAGAGGAGAGGTCCATGTTCAGAGAATCTGTGAACATGTTTTAAAACGACCGCATCTATTTACTTGTGTGCCCTGGCAGTCCATTTCTTACAATCAATTAGCAGAGCACCATTGTATGGCTGTGCCATGCTTAGTGTAATCGATTTAACCTTTCATGGCTATTTAGGTGGTTTCTAGTTTGTGGCTATCATGACTATAACTGCAATAAATATTTGTGTACAAGTCTTTCTATGGACATACATTTTTATCTCTCAGGAAAATACCAAGGATAAAATTACTAGGCCATATGGCAGTATATATTTAACATGAGAAAGTAACACAATGTTTTCTAGAATATTATGACTTTGTATCCCCATCAGTTTATATGTGAGAATTCAAGTTACTCCACATCTTCACCAACAGTTAGTATCATTCATCTTTTTAAATTTTAGCCATTCTGCTACGTATGCAGCATTATCTCCATGTGATTTTAATTTGCGTGTCCTTATTGACAAATGTTATGAACACACTTTTGTACGCTTATTGGCTATATCTATTTTCTTGTGCAACGTGTGCATTCAGATCACTTGTACATTTTTATTGTGTTGTGTATCCTATTATTGAGTGATAGCAATTGCTTATGTATCTGGACACAAGTTCTTTGTCAGATATACCTATTACAAATATTTCCTCCTAGGCTATCTATCTCTTGCCTTTTCATTTTCTTAAAGATTTCTTTCCAAGATTAAAAGATTGTTGTTTTAGCATATATGTGGAACCTAGAAAAATGGTACAGATGAACTGGTTTGCAGGGCAAAAATAGAGACACAGATGTAGAGAACAAACATATGGACACCAAGGGGGGAAAGTGGCGGGGTAGGGGTGGTGGTGTGATGAATTGGGAGATTGGGATTGACATATATACACTAATATGTGTAAAATGGATAACTAATAAGAACCTGCTGTATAAAAAAATAAATTAAATAAAATTCAAAAATTCCAAAAAAAAAAAAAAAAAGGATTGTTGTTTTTAGACTTGTGGTTGCCAAAGGGGACAGAGAGGCAGGGGAGGGCTGGACTGGGGATTAGCAGATGCAAATTATATATAGGATAGATAAACAACAAGGCCCTACTGTAGAGCACAGGGAACTTTATTCACTATCCTGTAATAAACCATAATGGAAAAGAATATGAAAAAGAATAGATATATATGTATAACTGAATCACTCTGCTGTATACCAGAAACCAACACAACATGCTAAATCAACTACACTTCAATAAAAAAAGGGTTTTATTTCTTTTTGTTTTTTTAAGTATTTATTTTTTAGAGCAGTTTTAAGTTCTCAGCAAAATTGAGAAAAAGGGAGATTTTCCACATAGCCCCTGCCCTGACATGCATATGCACATAGTCTCCCCAAAGTCCTAAACCAGAGTGGCATATCTGTTACAGCCGAGGAACCTACACTGACATGTCATTATCAACCAAAATCTACAGTTTACATTAGGGTTCAGTCTTGGTGCTGTACATTCTAAGGGTTCGGACAAATGTATAACGACATGTATGCATCATTATAGTATCTAACAGAGCATTTTCATTGCCTTAAAAATCCTCTGTGCTCTGCAGATCTTTTTCCTCCTTGCCCCAACCCTTGATAACTACTCATCCTTTTAATTGTCTCCATAATTTTGCCTTGTTCCAAATATTGTATATAGAGTTAGAATCATATAGTAAGCACCCCTTTCAGGTTGGCTTCTTCACTTATTAATATTCATTTAAGGTATTTTCATGTCTTGTCATGCTTGAGATCGCATTTCTTTTTGGCACTGAATAATATTCCATTGTCTGGATGTACCACAGTGTATTTATCCATTTACCTACTAAAGAATAACTTGGTTGTTTCCAAGTTTTGGCAATTATGAATAAAAGAGCTATAAACACTCATGCATATAGGTTTTCGTGTGAACCTAAGTCGTCATCAACTTTGGGAAAGTAGTACAGAGGGCAAATGCTGTATTACATGGAAAGAGTATATTTAGTTTAGCAAGAAACCACCAAATCATCTTCTAAAGTGCTTGTACAATTTTGCATTCCCACCAACAATGAGTAACGGTTCCTGGCACTCCACACCCTCAACAGCACTTGGTATTCTCAGTGTTCTGGATTCTGGCCATTCTAATAGTTGTGCAGTGTTATCTCATTGTTGTTTTAACCTGTGTTTCCCTGATATATGGTATGGAGCATCTTTTCATATGCTTTTCTCCCGTCTGTAGATAGTATTTGCTGAAGTGTCTGTTAAGGACTTTGGCCAATTTTTTAATGTGGTCATTTGTTTTCTTACTATTGAATTTTGAGTTCTTTGTATATTTTGGATAGCAGTCCTTTATCAGATGTGTCTTTTGCAAATATTTTTTCCCAGTCTGTGTCTTGTCTTCTCATTCTCTTTACATTGTCTTTTGCAAAACAGAAGTAAAGTTTGAGGTCCAGCCTTACCTTAATACCTCAATGTTTAATCTCCACGTATTTGGGGATTTTCTGGTTATCCTTCTGTTATTGATTTCTAGTTTGTGGTCCATGAGCAGATGTATGATATCTATTCTGTTAAATTTGTTAAGGTGTGGTTTATGGCCCAGAATGCAGTCTATCTTGCTGAATGTTAGGCACAAGCTTGAGAAGAATGTATATTCTGCTGATGTTGGATGCAGTAGTCTATAGATGCCAACTCTATTGTTGATTGATAGTGCTGTTTATTTCAGCTATGTCTTAATTGGTTCTCAACTGCTGGATCTGTCCATTTCTGAGAGAGGAGTGTTGTGCCTCCAACTATCAACTATCAAGTGGATTTATCTATTTCTTCTTGCAGTTCTATCAGCCTTTGCAACACGCTGTTGTTAGGTGCCTACACAGTAGGAATTGGTATACCTTCTTGGAGAATTGACCCCTTTATCATAATGTAATACTCTTTAACTGTGATAACGTTCATTGCTTTGAAGTCTGTTCTGTCTGAAATTAATATGGCTACTCCTGCTTTCTTCTGATTAGTGTTAACATGGTATTTTTTTCTCCATCCATTTACTTTTAAGCTATATATATCTTGTAGATGACAAGTGGATTTCTTGTAAATGACATATGCTTGGGATTTTTTTTTTTTTTTTTTTTTTTGCGGTACATGGGCCTCTCACTGTTGTGGCCTCTCCTGTTGCGGAGCACAGGCTCCGGACGCGCAGGCTCAGCGGCCATGGCTCACGGGCCTAGCCGCTCCGCGGCATGTGGGATCTTCCCGGACCGGGGCACGAACCCTGTGTCCCCTGCATCGGCAGGCGGACTCTCAACCACTGCGCCACCAGGGAAGCCCCAGGTAGTGTATTTTATAACAACAAAATAATTCTAATTTCTCACCAGTCCCATCCTGATTACTACCATTCAATTCACACACACACACACACCCCCTATATCTATCTATCTATATCTATATATCACAACCATTATATGATATATACATAAGCATAACATAATTGAATACATTGTTAATATTTTGAACAAGTTGTTATCCACTAGATCAATTAAGAATAAGAACAATAAAACTTTTTATTTACCTTCAATTACTCCGCCTTCAATGCTCTTTCCTTATGTATATCTGAGTTTCTGACTTGATCATTTTCCTTCCTTCTGAAGAATTTCTTTTAACACATTTTGGAAGGCAGGTGTACCAGCAAAAAAGTCCTTCAGTGTTTTTCGTCTGAGAAAGTCTTTATTTCTTCTTCACTTTTAAAAAGTAATTATTCTGGGTACGCAATTCTAGGATAGTTGGTGTTTTCTCTCAATACTTTGAATATTTTACTCTACTCTTTTCTTTCTTGTATAGTTTCTGAGGAGAAGTTAGATGTAATCTTATCTTTGCTCCTCTGTAGGTAAAGGTTTTTTTCCTTTGGCTTCTTGAATTTTTTTTTTTTTTTTTTTTTTATCATTTCCACTTGCTTCAAGGTATTTTTAAATTTTGTTTGTGATTTCTTATTTGATCATTGGTTGTTTAAGATTGGGTTGTTTACTTTTACTTTCCCTCTCTTTATGGGACTAAAATTATATACATATTAGAAATCTTGACTTTTTCCCATAAGCTGTTGAAATTTTGTTTATTTTTTTCAGTATTTTTACACTCTACACTCCATTATAGACATTTTCTATTGTTATATCTTCAGGTTCACTGATCTTTCCTTTTGCATGCCTAATCTACTGTAAATCATAAACAGAAATTTAAATTTTGAGACCAATTTTTTTATTTCTAATAATTCCTTTTTTGTATTCTTTGTATCATTTATCACTTTATTAACTTCGTTTTCTTTTAAATATTTGAATATATTTCATATCAATGTTTTACTATTCTAGTGGGCTAATTCCATTATTTCTGTGATTTCTAGTTCTTTTTTTATTGGTTGATCTTCTCCTGGTACTGGGTAATATTTTTCTTTATCATGTTTAGTAATTTTTATTGGAGGTCAGGCATTGTAGACTTATACTGTTGAATCCTGGGCTTTGTTGTGTTCCTTTAAAGTGTACTGGGATTTGTTTCTGATTTAATTTCTCTTTCTGATTGTTCGTTATTAGTGTATAGGAGTGCCAGAGATTTCTGTGCATTAGTTTTGTATCCTGCAACCTTACCAAATCCATTGATTGGTTCTAGTAGTTTTCTAGTGACATCCTTAGGATTTTCTATGTATAGTATCATGTCATCTGCAAACAGGGACAGTTTTACTTCTTCTTTTCCAATTCCTTTTATTCCTTTTTCTTCTCTGATTGCCAAGGTTAGGACTTCCAAAACTATGTTGAATAAGAGTGACAAGAGTGGACATTCTTGTCTTGTTCCTGATCTTAGTGGAAATGCTTTCAGTTTTTCACCACTGAGAATGTTTGCTGTGGGTTTGTCATATATGGCCTTTATTATGTTGACGTAGGTTCCCTCTATATGCATTTTCTGGAGAGTTTTTATCATAAATGGGTGTTGAATTTTGTCAAAAGCTTTTTGTGCATCTATTCAGATGATCATATGGTTTTTATTCCTTAATTGGTTAATGTAGTATATCACATTAATTGATCTGCATATATTGAAGAATACTTGCATTCCTGGAATAAACCCCACTTGACCATGGTGTATGATCCTTTTAATGTGCTGTTGGATTCTGTTTGCTAGTACTTTGTTCAGGATTTTTGCATCTATGTTCATCAGTGGTATAATACCTAGGAATAAACCTACCTAAGGAGGCAAAAGACTTGTACTCAGAAAACTAAAAACACTGATGAAAGAAATCAAAGATGACATAAACAAAAGAGAAATATACCACGTTCTTGGATTGGAAGAATCAATATTGTGAAAATGACTATACTACCCAGAGCAATCTACAGATTCAATGCAATCCTTATCAAATTACCAATGGCATTCTTCACAGAATTAGAACAAAAAATTTTACAATTTGTATGGAAACACAAAAGACCCCAAATAGAAAAAGCAATCTTGAGAAAGAAAAAAGGAGCTGCAACAATCAGGCTCCCTGACTTCAAACTGTATTACAAAGCTACAGTAATCAAGACAGTATGGTACTGGCACAAAAACAGAAATATAGATCAATGGTGCAGGATAGAAAGCCCAGAGATAAACCCACACACATATGGTCACCTAATTTATGACAAAGGAAGCAAGAACATACAATGGAGAAAAGACAGCCTCTTCAATAAGTGGTGTTGGGAAAACTGGACAGCTACATGTAAAAGAATGAAACTACCTAACACCATACACAAAAATAAGCTCAAAATGGATTAAAGACCTAAATGTAAGACTGGACACTATAATAAAACTCTTAGAGGAAAACATAGGAAAAACACTCTTTGACATAAACCACAGCAAGATCTTTTTTGACCCACCTCCTAGAGTAATGAAAATAAAAACAAAAATGGGACCTAATGAAACGTAAAAGCTTTTGCACAGCAAAGGAAACCATGAACAAGATGCAAAGACAACCCTCAGAATGGGAGAAAATATTTGCAAATGAAGTAATGGACAAAGGATTAATCTCCAAAATATACAAACAGCTCATGGAGTTCATATCAAAAAAGCAAACAATCCAATTAAAAAATGGTGGAAGACCTAAATAGACATTTCACCAAAGAATACATACAGATGGCCAAGAGGCACATGAAAAGATGCTCAACATCACTCATTATTAGAGAAATGCAAATCAAAACTACAATGAGGTATCACCTCACACCAGTAAGAATGGCCATCATCAAAAAATCTACAAACAATAAATGCTGGAGAGGGTGTGGAGAAAAGGGAACATTTTTGCACTGTTGGTGGGAATGTAAATTGATACAGACACTATGGAGAACAGTACAGAGGTTCCTTAAAAAACTAAAAATAGAACTACCATATGACCCAGCAATCCCACTACTGGGCATATACCCTGAGAAAGCCATAATTCAAAAGGACACATGTACCCCAATGTTCATTGCAGCACTATTTACAATAGCCAGGACATAGAAACAACCTATATGTCCAACGCTAGATGAATGGATAAAGAAGATGTAGTACATATATACAATGGAATATTACTCAACCATAAAAAGGAATGAAAGAGTGCCATTTACAGAGACATGGATAGACCTAGAGTCTGTTATACAGAGTGAAGTAAGCCAGAAAGAGAAAAACAAATATCGTATATTAACGCATATATGTGGAATCTAGAAAAGTGGTACCGATGAACATATTTGCAGGGCAGGAAGAGAGATGTAGACGTAAAGAATGGACATGTGGACATGGGGGGGAAGGGGAGGGTGGGACGAATTTGGAGATTAGGTTTGACATAAATACACTACCATGTGTAAAATAGCTAGCTAGTGGGAACCTGCTGTACAGCTCAGGGAGCTCAGCTCGGTGCTCTGTGATGACCTAGGTGGGTGGGATGGGGGTGTGGGAGGGAGGTCCAAGGGGGAGGAGATGTGGGTGTACATGTGGCTGATTCACTTCATTGTGCAGCAGAAACTAACACAACATTGTAAAGCAATTTTACTCCAATAAAATAAATAAATAAATAAAGTGTACTGGACTTCCCTCTGATAGTCTTTTCAGCATGGACTCTAGAACTTTTAGCATGGATCTAGAGTAGCCTTTTAGAGCATGAATCTAGCACTAGCTTAGCCTTACTACTAAGATGTGATCCCCCCTTACTCTACTGAATGTTCTGAGTGATGAACAAAGTCTCTCCATTCTGGTTCTGAATTTAGCTCGTAGAATTACTAGCTGAGCTTTTGTAACTGTTTGGTTTATTACTCCTCTGTAATTATTCTTTCTTCAGAAGTCACTATTTTCCTGATTCACGAAGTTTTCTGTTACACACATGCACAAATTTTTGTTCATCCATGAACTCTATGGACCCAATGTCAGATTTCTGGAGCACTTTCTCTGCTACACTGATCTACAAATCCTATCTTCCTAAGGATTCTCCCACCCAATTGAACTCTCTCCTCAATTCAGCAGAACCATAGGCTATGTTTGTGTTTCCTCTTCTTGTGCTGCATTTCAGGTTGAAATCAAGGTTACTGTGGGGCTTCCTTGTTTGTTTCCCTTATTTCAGGGAAGCCTATTGTCTAATTTCTAAAAATATCATTACATATAATTTGTTCTGTTTTCTGGTTGTCTATAGTATAAACCCAAATTTCGATACCCCGTAATGAGGAAATTGGAAATATTTGGACCTATTTTTTCTTATTCCATTCATCAGCTATCTGTGGATTTTGGAGAAAAGAACACCTAAGTTTATTTTGTCACCTTAACACCTATAGTTTCAAAGCAGTGAAGAATAACATTTTAACCATAACATATGGTATTTGGATGCAGTTATCCTAACAAAACTTTGTTCTTATTGTAAAATATAAGAAAAATCCAATCCCTTTAAATAAACGCTAAATACAAAGATAAAACGCATCATGAATTTATAAACATAAGTGTACCTCCCACTCACAGAAGCTATTCCATGTACTCCATTTCTCATCACTAGATAAAAGGGCAGGAAGAAACTTATTTTAGAGCACTGTACATCGATCTCATGATTGAAATGCAATCATTTCCAGTTCTTGAAGTTCTTATTCAAACCAGAACTATATGTCTTTTTATTCACAGTGTTTTTCCATTCAATACAGGCATACTGCAGGTTCAGTTCCAGACCACTACAATAAAGTGAATATCAAAATAAAGCAAATCACATGAAGTTTTTGGTTTCCCAATGCATATAAAAGTTATGTTTACACTATACTGTAGTTTATTAAATGTGCAATAGCATTATATCCAAAAAAGTACATACCCTTATTAAAAATACTTTATTGCTGAAAAATGCTAACCATCATCTGAGACTTCAGTGAGTCATAGCAGTAACATCAAAGATCACTGACCACAGACCACCATGACAAATAGAATGAAAATGAAAAAGTTTGAAATATTGAGAGAATTACCAAAATGTGACAAAGAGACACAAAGTGGGCAAATGCTGTTGAAAAAACGGCACTGACAGACTTGCTTTATGCAGGATTGCCACAAGCTTTCAATTTCTAAAAAAACACAATATCTATGAAGTACAATAAAATGAGGTATGCTTGTAAATATTTTTTGTTTGTTTTATGGGAATTCTACACGCCTGGTCTGCATGCCTTGGCCTGGCCACTTATTCTTTCTAAACTTCACTATTCATAGCTTAAGACATAAGGATAATTTCTATTTTACTAGCTTACAAGGTATTACCAGGATCACATGAGATAATCTATGAGGTACCTTTTTTAGATGTATTGAGCTATATATATATCATACACATGTTTGTGGAGTCCCAATGTCCTTGACATAAGCCATTATAAGGTATGTGAGAATATTTATTTTACTAAGAAGTTACTTTGATAGTGTATGTCCTGAGTCTCTCTTCCTGAAAAGCATTTGATTTTAACTATATGGAGAACTGGAACATTTGCATGCATTTCATTAAGAAAAGTAATGGGATCTCCAATTAGTATAGTCAAATATTTATTCATTATCCTCAGATTTAAATTAGCTTTTAAAAAATCATATATCTCCCTTAATTGGTAATCCACAGGAAAAAAAACAAAAAGAAAAAAAACTAGTAAATATGAATATCAAGGCTTATTGCCTGGTCTCTCTCTCTCTTCTAATCTATCATCCTATCCATACCAACCTACTTATTCCTACACTGGGTAGTTAAAAAAATTGTTAAGGTAACTAATAATGATACATAATACACGAAGATGAAAACATCAATTTGAAGCAAGCAACAAAAAGTAAACCTCTGGTTTTTTAAATATTCATCTTTATTAATTTTGTCCTCAATGTGAATAAGAGGTGTTCTGGATCAGAGAGAGATTAGTTATTAGTATTTCCATAATAATAGCTGTATTGTTTCCTTTGCTCCACTCTTACCCCAAGACAACACAATGAAAGCCAGATGGGAAAACTTATTTGAGTGGTCAGATACTCCCTAAGCAAGAAATGGAGAAAAATGGATTTTCTCAGCTGTCTCATGGCTGTCTTTCTCTCCAGTCCAAAAAGAAGACAGAAAAACCTTTGTTCCTTAGAGACAGGATGGAAAAGTTTCTAAGTTCTTACTCTAATCTTTTGGAATATAAATATATCACTCCAAAGGCCAGAGATGCCCCAGACTTTCAGGCTTCTATGACCTATAGATATACCTCCAAGGTCCCAGGTCTCATTTTCCATTGAAATTTTAACTCATACTTGTACCTATGGAATTAGATAAATGTCACTGGAGTTCTCTCACTCTCTATACTGGTGTATTATCTTCTCATGGCTTATTCTTAGGTCAGAGTACAAAATTTCTACAAAATTTATTCAGAAGATCCTTGATCTGCAGAGACACAAAAATATTTTCTCTATATTGCACAGTCATACAATGGCAAGATCATAAAATTTATATGAACAGCAAAAGTAGGAGAAAGTAGCTCTAGGTTAAGTCCTTGAAATTTCTCTTTTAATAAATCTCAGAAATCAACTAATTTCCTAGTTAAGAGACTCTCTCTTTAGAGTAAAATACATATACATAAGTCCTGTGCATATACACACACAGAAAACAACCAAGCAGAAAAAATATCCATTATTTTCACTCAAAAAAAGTGACTATGTTTTGTTTTGTTTTTGTTTTACTTCCACTTGGGAAATTAAAATAAGCTTCACAGAAATTAGAGAACCAAAATATTTTGTTGTAAAATAGAGAGAAAAACTCATTAGGTTGACTTAAATGTTCTTTTGATTTTACCTTTTCAGATAAAGGGCTTTTTGCCCAGGGCATGTTATTGAAGTCAGATTTCCTTATTAGGAACAGAGCACTTTAGAGCTAGAAGAATCCTTCAATATTTAACAACCCTAATGGAATCAGAGCTAATTTTAGAAAATGTATGTCTAGGATACATATTGATTTGTAGTACTAATGAAGTTTGTGTTTCTTCAGAATTATATATTTCCAGTTACCTTTCTATGTTCTTATTACCCAGATGGGCTTTCTAACTGCTTTAAATCATAAATCTTTTAAAATTAGTATATCTTTTTAAAATTTTAATTTATTTTCTATTGGAGTATAGTTGATTTGCCATACTGTGTTAGTTTCACGTGTACAGCAAAGTGATTCAGCTATACATATACATATATCCATTCTTTTTCAGATTTTTTTCCCACATAGATTATTACAGAATATTGAGTACAGTTCCCTGTACTATACAGTAGGTCCTTGTTGATTATCTATTTTATATAAAGTAGTGTGTATATGTTACTCCCAAACTCCTAATTATCCCTCCCCCCACCTTTCCCCTTTGGTAACCATAAGTTTGTTTTTGAAGCCTGTGAGTCTGTTTCTGTTTTGTAAATCATAAATGTTGACAGGAGGTAGATGCTTGGGATTTTTAAAAAAGGTATTGACCTTTATTAGAGTCAGTGTGATATCCTGAAAAGCACTGGCTTTGTAGAATACAGACTTGGTTGGAATCCTTACTCTACCACTTACCACCTGTATGAAATTGGAAAGTGAGATAGGTTTACTCACCTATGAAATTACCCCCCATTAATACATGAGGACACAGGATGTAGAGGCACTGGATGAAGTATGATTACATGCTGCAAACTTTTGGCAGTTTAACAGAGATATATAAATTGCTAGCTGTGTGTGAGAGACACAGTAATCACTAAACCCATGGAAAATAATTTTAGTAAATTTCTAAAATAGAAATCATTTTTCTCTTTGTTCAATCTCTGATGGACCATCTAAATATCTCTGACTTTCCATAGCTCTGCCTTCTTCACCAACAGGAGGGTAACTCAAGACACAGTTGGAAAACTTCTTGTGCATCTTTTGAGAACTGCATTCGTTTGCATCACTTATACTGACAAGATCATTTACACACTTTCAACGAAGAGTGGTGCCTCAGTGTCCAGGAAAAGAATGCCTAGAAACTTCATTATGAGATTAAATACTCTAAAAGACAAGTTGGGCTTTCTTTCAACAAAAAAGATAAAGCGTTATGTAACACAGTGAGCAAAACAAATTGTTCCATTTTTGTTTCTTCTTGCTTTTCTGTTTTTTACTATGTGTGTGTGTACATGTCTGTGTGTATATGTGCAGTACTCTGTAACTTAGGCTATTTGAGAGGACTTCTATTCAACTCTTTTCTCCAGATTTCCACTTCAGTTCCTCTTAAGAGCTCTGATCGGTAAAATGTAATGCAGCAACCTCAATACTATTGAATATTTATCTCCTCAATGGTTCAAAACTTTAAAAACAAACAAAGGAAAAATACACTGACAAAAACAACATTGCCTAAGACACGAGTTGGTATATATTTTCTGTAAGGGACTAGATAGTGAGTATTTTAGGCTTTGTGGGTCATGTGGTCTCTGATGTAACAACTACTTCTCTGCAGTAGCCATAGACAATACATAAACAAAGGGGTGTGGCTAAGTTCCAATAAAATTTTATTTATAAAACTGGTGGCCCACAGACCATCATATCACAACCCCTGGCTCATAAAATACAATGGATGCAATTTTATTTCTTAATTTTGTGGAATATCACAGAGCAACCTTCCAAATAGTGGGTTACAAATCATTACATTTAATATTCCACACTAAATACAGCTGGAATATCCTGTCTCTAGCAAGGAAAACTCCCAGGAATAAAATCCCTCCATCTGAGGGATAGGATTGAAATTTACCAATGTGAGTGAAAACTAAATTAAGATAAAACTGATAAAATTCTCCTTCCTGGTCAGAAGATCTGGTACAATCAACACCATTTTCTCCTTTCTCCACTCCAATTCATCATGCCAGATGTCCTTATCATATGAGAAACAGGTCTGACAACATTTTTTCTGTGTTTAAAATTCTAACAGCTATTGTCTTCAGGATAAAGTATCATTCTGTTACTCTGGCAAACTGACTTCTTCATATTCCATCTTCAACCTACCTGGAAAGCCTTCTTTCATGGCACAATCCACCTCCCCAATCCCATTTAACATGTTCCATTGTTAACATCTCCATTGATCACCCAATCAAAGGATCTGTCAGAATTTTAGATATGAGTTGACTTCATCTACATTGTTTTTAAACAATTTCATTTAACTTCATAGCAATACTCTCCTAGAGAGTTCATACCTTTGAGCAAATCTCATCATTCCATTAATATCCAACTAATTTTTTTTTTTGTCCTGCTTAAAAGACTATTACAGTTTCTACAAGAATGTATTACTCAGTTGAAGCAACTGAGAAAGTTCAACAAAGGAATGGCAGAAGCAAAGATTAGAGGGGCTCAAGCCGTAACAACAAACAAAAGAGGAAAACATAACACAAAAACAAAACAAAAGCATACTTCCTCACTTCATAGGAAGAGAATGAGAGTAAATAATTTTCTTGGGTGACGTCTCCTTAAGAATTAGGGAAAAATAAGTATGATTCTTAAAAGAAGAAACCAATGAAAAAAATTAAAACTCTCAATCTCAACTTTCTCTTTCTATTTCTGCTTCTAATCATGGCCACTAGCAGGCAGCAGGACCATCACCAACAAAGCACCGTGGAAAGCAAAGGCTCAAAATACTCCATATTTGCATGGCACGTGGCTAGAGTTTGAAACTGGAAGGGAATTTCAAACCTTATGCAGAGGCTGGTTACTTTGAAGGATTAAAAGTATTTTTTTTTTTTGAGATTATCACTACTGTAGGATTTCTCTGTTATGCTCAGAAGTGAGAGAGCAGGATAATGGGAACCTCACACATTGTCTAAGGGACTTGGGCATACACAAAGCTCCACCATTTGCTGATTACCCTTGAATGGGTGAATTTCCTTTTTGAGACTCAGTTTTTTCATCTGTACTAAATTATTATTTAATTTAACTACCACATACTGTTAACACTGAACGAGCAAGTGACTGACAGAGTGAATGCTCAGGGTATAAGTTTTATTTCACCAAGCTTTTAATTTCAAGGCTGAATCAAGACTGTGCATTCTGAGTTAAGGAATATCCAGGTGCCAATACCCCTCCCTCCCTTAATGTTCTCTTTGTGAGGTGACAACTTTGGCCCCATGCGGAGCTTCTGGCACAGGTTTGAGGGCCATTCCCAGCCTCTGCTCCACGATTAATGAAGTGCTGCTGGTACAGTAACATCGAGATCAAGCTGTGCCGGAAGGTATAACTGTGGGTGAAAGCAGTCTACAGAGTTTGAATGGGCAGACTGTAGAGATGGTATCACATTCTTTCCCATTTTCAGAAGAAAGGCACGATCGATATCCAAGTTATTCGAAATATTACTATGACCCTGACTCCTACTACTTGATGGTCCATGAATAGCCCTTAGTCACAGTGATTAGGGGGCTTTTAAGCAGGCTTAGGTTAGCTACACAGAGACCCAAAGAAGCTCCCATTTTCAGGAAAATGAGAATTATTGTGAAATTTTTGTTCAGTCCCAGTGAATCCATAATATTTATCATCTGTTCTATAAAATGAGTGTAGCAATAATGTTATGATAAATTATAATCAAGTTCTTACATTACTATTTATTGAGTACCAACAACATGCAAGGTCTGGTACTGTTAGACTCCGCAGGTGACATGTGAATGCTCGCCGTGGTCTCTGTCTTCAAAGGGCTTGCACATATTTCAGAAGATAAAGTGAAAATTATACTAATAATTTCTATGACTGCGAATATTTGAGAGCAGTGATAGGCAGAGGGTAACTTCAGATATATCACTTTATTAAGAAATAAACAAACTTACTCAATACTGTGGATTCCACTATATCTAGTCTACCATAACAAGCAGAGAAGAAAGACTCACTCAAAGGTACTCACATACCAACATGCAGACTGTAGAGCAGAGCTAGGCAGGGTATCAGGAGTCAGGGGAAGGAAGGAGCAGCACGTGCTATGCTGGGAATAGGGGTAATAGAAGTATCATGAAGAATGTGGTACTAGATGTGTTGGGTTCAGGGAGGGTAGACAGGGGATGATGGCCCCTCACCCCAGACAGTGATTTATTATATTTGTCAAATTGGAGGCAAAGGGTGGCATAGAATGAAGCATATGATGAAGCCACAAAAGACTGACAAGTATACTCTGAGTTCTGTTTAATCAACCTTGAATAAAGATGTTTCAGCTGAAATTGTAGGCAGATGAAAGGAGGGCCAACTGTGTAGAACTCCCACAGGCATGCTGATAAAAGGAGCAGGGGCACCAAGAACTGAACGGGCCAACCAACCAAACGGTCACTTGGCTAAAAGTAAAGTCCTTACACCGTTTTGTTGATAATCTTAAAATATTGTGCAAACAGTGGCTAGATAGGATAACTTATGTCTCCTTACATATGACCATCCATGCTATTAAGAAATCCTCTTCAGAAAGGCATAAGAGGCCAGAATCTCAGTCATTCATTGGTAATACTCAGTTTCTTGAAAAGAAAATATAAGCTATATGGACAATATCCTGAAATAAATGGTTAATTTACACAAAAAAGTTTATTGAGGGTCTGTTAAATGCAAGGAACAAGCCTAAGCATTGGGGGTATAGTACCAAACAGGAAAAAATCTCTACATTACATTTTAGAACAGGCAGAGGATGAAAAATAAATACATGAATAAAAAAAAGTCTTCACTGACCAGGTCCTAAGAAGCCTTCATTCACCAAGTGGGAAGGGGGGTACGGAGTGCTTAGATATTTGTTCAAAGACAGGTGCAATCTAAAATAGAGTGAACAGAGAACGTCTTGGTGAAAAGGTACTGAGGAAAGAGCTAAAAGAGGTGAGGGAGGGAGCCATAGGGATGTTGCCTTGAAGCGACAATGGGCTAGCGTGTCCATCCTGGGTACAGGGAGAAGGACAGAGTAGCTGAAGAGAGCTGAGAAGAGCCAGTGATGAGGTCCAAGAGTCACAGGGCTCCAGACCATGTAGGGACTTGTAAACCTCCACAAGGAATTTAGCTGCCACTCACCATTAGGTGGCAAGCCACTGGAGGATACCAAACACAGGAATTGACGTGGCATTGCTTCCATTTTAAGATGATCACTAACTACTTTTGGAAAAGAGACTACGAGGGAGAGGCAAGGATAGACATGGTGAAACCACTGGTCAGGAGGTTACTGTAGTAACAAACAGACTGTGGATTTGCTCAGAGTGGTAGCAGTGGAGGAGATGAGAAAAGATTAGACGCAGAGTATATTCTGAAAGAAGAGCTTTTGGAGCTTCCTGAGAGATGGTGTATGGAATGTGAGAGAAAGAGAGGTGCCCAGGCCAACATCAAGGTCTTTGGCTTGAGTAGCTATTTTGATTGACAGCATTGTCATTTCCTGAGATGAGCGGGATGTGCGGAGGTGCAGTTTTGGGGATGAAAATCAGGACTTTTGTTTCTGTGTATACTGGATTTGTTATGCTCACTAGACATCAAAATGGAGATGCCAAACGGACAACTGGAGTCAAGGAAATAATTCTGGGACCTATGAATTTGGCAATCAACAGCAGCGCAATAGTTTTTAAGACATGTGATTTGTTGAGATCTCCAAGGGAATAAGTATAGACAGAAAAGAGAATAAGTTCAAAGAGTGAGACCTGAGACCCTCCAATGTTTAAAGGTCTGGGATATGTGGAGAAATGAGTGAATCAAAGTAAAAAAAAAAGCATCTAACGAGAGAGAAAAAGCAGGGCTTCCTTTCCAGTAAGGATAGTGTATCAAAAAAAAAGAGAGGGTCAAATGACAAATTGAATATGACCAAGAAATGAAATTGGGACTGAAAATTAACCACAAATTTAAAATATGGAGATCATTGGTGACCTTGATGAGTAATTTCAGTACAGTAGTGGGTACAAAAGAGATTGTCTCTTGTACCTGACTGGAGTGGCTTAAAGAGAGAATGAAGAACTGAGAACAGTGATTATAGATAGCTCCTTGAGAAGTTTTTGCTATAAAAGGAAAATAGCAAGGTTTCTGGAAGGGCATGAGAGATCAAGAGAGTTACTATAAATTGTTTAAAAATGAAAATTACAGCTTGTTGAGGAGTGAAGTGAAGGTGTGACATAGTTCTGTAGGAATTGGACTTATGGATAGGATCATGAATGCTATCACTTATGCAACTGGAGAAAATCTAATTGCATTTCATTTCATACCCTGTCACCACTTGGCTTTAAATCTATGTTGTTTAAACATTTTGACCTTACCGAAGTTAGTGTATTCCCTAAAGCTCTTATGAAACAGTTAAATTGAAGGTGAGAAATAATGTCAACCCTTCAACAAAATTGAGAGTCGTATATGTATTATGCACTATTCATTAATTATCTTATTAATCTACACAGTGATCTTGTGTAGGAAGCACTATTATCTTTAATTTGCCACGAGGAAACCAAAACTCTAGGAATATTAAGTAATTTGTTCAATGTCACTAGTTAAGTAATGTGACTTTCAGAATTAAGAGGTGAAATTTCTATGCACTCTTTTTAGTCTGGGTCTGCCATTCCCCAGGAATAACCTTGTCCTTTTGGGTAGCAGAGTGAGTCAATTTTTTTATGGCTCTTGTTGCATTTATAACATGACATTTACTATGCATATTAATTTGTGGAAAGTAGGGTAATGATGAAAAAAAAAACTCCGAACTTGTCATTATTCTATCAAGTCAAAATTTCTACTTACAGTGAAGAGGTCTTGGGAAAGGAGAAAAAAATTCAGTAAAAGCATGGAAACATAGCATCCTGATGTTAAAAAAAAATCTTAAAGATCAAATAATCTGATATTCCCAATTTATAAATAAGGCACTGGGGCCCAGAAAATAAGTGATTTGGCAGAGGTAGCAGAATTAGTCACAGGTGAACACAGAGTTCCTGATTTTGAATCTAGTGTTCTTTTCAATGCACTTAAAACACAATTAATGGGCTGAAACTAGCTTCTACAAAAAGAATTGCAAGTTCCCCTTAATTAACGTGGTTTTGGAGTACTTTATAATGATATTTCTTTTAAAGTCAGACAGAAAACGCTAACCTTTATTCCAGTATTTCTGTGTGAAGTTTTTGCCATTTCTATTGTAATTTGAATAAGATTTTTTTTTTATTCACTTCATTCTCTTCATTCACTTGAATTTACTGCCCCTTTTCTTCATGTTTCTCTTGGCAAAGGACATACAAGAATAAGCATTTTGAGTCTGCAGAGTGCGCCGCCGTTTCTGACTTAGAATATATTCTTTATCATCTGTCATGCTTCCTGGGCCTCCACTATTGTGAATTCACTCTGTTAAGTCCTTAAGAAGGGGGGCTTCCCTGGTGGCGCAGTGGTTGAGAGTCCACCTGCCGTTGCAGGGGACACGGGTTCGTGCCCCGGTCTGGGAAGATCCCACGTGCCGCGGAGCGGCTGGGCCTGTGAGCCATGGCTGCTAACCCTGAGCGTCCGGAGCCTGTGCTCCGCAACGGGAGAGGCCACAACAGTGAGAGGCCCACATACCGCAAAAAAAAAAAAAGGAAAAAAAAAGAAGGGGTGAGGGATTGCTCTTTAAGTTGCTGGCTAGGAGAGGGGGAGGTGGACTGAGGGAAAGAAAGAGAGAAGGACGCTCAGGACGGCAAGCCTGAAGGGGTACCTGGATTGTGAGGGAGGTCAAAGGGAGAAAGTGGACATGCGCTTCACAAAGCTGGGAAGCCCCCAAGACACATACTGCTTCACTGCTTGTTAAAGGGTGATCCTAGTAATGATAAGGATTGGACACAAGAATGTACAACCTCCAAACCCCTCCCTGAAACCAAGATGGCATTCGATTGGAGAACCTCCTATGAGAGGTTGCTTCACTAATTTGCAGCTAAGATATGAGCGGACAGAACGTTCTCATATTTGTCTAATTTTTAAAATCTGCTTTTGTCTGATAAGCAGACTTCCCAGAGCCACTTTGACAGAAATCTGCTTCAGGGATCACTGTTTGTTTCTAAAGCTTTATATACTTTAGTGATGATGTTAATTTAAACACAGAAAGCTGTGACCTGAGAGTGAGAATAAATTATAAACCAGTTATATTATAATATTGCACTATTCCACACTACTCACTTGATAGAGCTTTATGAGAAAAAATAAAGTTTCTTTTCCCCTCAAAAAAAGCACTAGTGTATAATAAGAACACAGAGCCATGCAGAAATTTTATCTTAATGTCTGCTTTTCACTTATTGATTATGGGTCATGAAGTTCCAAAAATTTTTCTTCTTTGGAAGTTGTTGGCTGTTTCACCTGGATTAGCCATGGATAATGTCACATCTCTAATCTTATAGACATGCTAGAAAGTTAGCTCAGCCATAACTAAAGGCATCAGACAAATGCCTTTAAGCCTTATCCTTTAACATGACACCATAAATAATTGGGATTTCACAATTGGTATTTTAAACATTGTTTATTCTAGTTTCCACAATTTAGACTGTAATAAAGGCAAGCTCAATATAGTTCCAACCTATCACCCAATTTAAAATGCTCTCTTTAACTGTCACTGTGAATGAAGCTGCTAAGTTCCATTTGATATGTGGATGAGTATTTGTTTGGTGATGGGTCAGATATGCTGAGTACGCCCATCAGTCTTCAACTATCTCTTGTAATGACCTGAAAGATTATCAGAAACTCTACTGGTAGAGATGCTCATTTGGATTAAAGTTGTTTCAATTACGTTCAAAATTTTTAGAAACACACGTGGATGTAGCCAGATAATAATCATGTTGCAAATTAGGTTTATTTCATTCAACAAATTTATATTGAATACAGTGTGTATATGCAAGGCACTGCTAGATTTGTGGTACCAGAGTAAGAAAAAGCCATTAGTTTGGTTGAGAACCACCTTGTTAGTGACTGTATATAACATTCCAAGAATCGAGCCCTGGATATCTGAGGTATTTAGATACTGAGGAGGGAAGGATGATGCAACAAATGAGACTAAGAAGAAGCAGTGAATAAGCACGGAGGAGATCCACAAATGAGCTAAACTCTTCAAAAGGTGAAAGTCATCAACAGTGTCAAAGGTTGTAAAAGGTCAAGTTAGTGAAGATTGAAAATTGACCACTGGATCTGGCAAAGGTGCAGATCAGCAGTAACATTGACAAGAAGTGTTTCATTGAGTAAAGGATGAAAAGTATGTTTGGAGTAATTTCAAGAGCAAATGGGGAGAGAGGAACTGTACATTCATCTTTCAAGAAGCTGTGCTATTAAAAGAAGTCAGGAAAGCAGTAGTAGCTGGGTGGAAGGTAGGGTGATGTAAAAGAAGAAATGCTTTTTGAAAAGATATAAAAATGGCAGCATATTTGTATATATACTAATTGAGAGTATTCAGTCTCGAGAAAGAACTTGCCAGAATGATGATATTGGGGCTAGGGGACAAGAAGAAACGGAATCCAATATATTAATGGTGGGTAGACCTTAGAGGAATGGGCAGTACATTTATAGAAACAAGAGAGAACTAGTCTCTTGTCTTAAGAGACTATTGTCTTAAGACTTAATCCAGACTAATATGAAAATTTCCAATATGAATCTACAAGATGAGCCTGGACAGGGCACGAAATCTACAAAATGAGTTGGGAGCATCTTGTAGTTCTAGAAAGTAAGGAAGCTCTCAAACAAACGAAAAAACAAACCCAAACCCACATTGATGGGAATATGTCAAGAGAACACAGGGGGCCAGCTGAAAGATCTCTCAGTGGCCAAAAGGACAATTTGAGCAACAAAGGCAATAACATGGTTTTGGACCATAACACAAAGTATCAGTTAATATCCATGAGCCCATATTGATATAAATAAAAGACTGAACAAGTAAATTAATGAGGGAGAATAGACAAATCTCCCATAAGGAAGAATCAAAAAATTGATGTAGAAACGTGCCCCCCGTCCCCGCCAGGAGGAGCCCTACCCTTTGAGCATGGGCTGTGCATAGTGATTTCCTTTCAAAGAGTGGACAGAATAATATGGAAGGAGGAAAAAGTATAACTTTACAGTGGAGAAAGCTGACAAATGCTACCTCAGCAAAGCAGTCCATGGTAACATCGGTAATAAGTCATGTTGACAGCATGTACTCTTTATATGATGTGATGAAAAGTGGCACTTGATTTTGTTTTCTATCAAGTCTCCATAACTCCAGTCTAAACATGAGAAAAACATCAGAAAAACCGAAATTGAGGGAAAGCCTACAAAAAACCTGACCAGTATGCTTCAAAACTGTCAAGGTCATCAAAAATAACGGAAGTCTGAAAAGCTATCACAATCTAGAGGAGCCTAAGGAGAAATGACAACTAAATATAATGTGTCCTGGATGGAATCCTAAAACAGTAAAAGGACATTAGACAAAAACTATGGAAATCTGGATAAATGTAGCCTTTAATTGATAATATCAATCTTGGTTCATTAGTTGTGACAAATATACCAGAGTAATATAAGGTGTTAACAACAGGAAAACCTGAGTTGTGGGGTCCATGGGAATTTTCTATATTGTCTATCCAATGTTTCTCTAAATCTAAAATGCTTCTAAAATTAAAATGAATTCAAAATTAAACAAAAATAAATATAATTCTAAAATAAAAAAAGTGAAAATGTTGTTTACTGACAGCAGAATGACAAGATGAAAAGCAATATTATCACATTTAACAATATTAACAGTTTCATTATATTAGCTAATATAAAATCCATATTCAAGCACTGAAATTTCAAAAGTCCCATTATAACATCTTGTTACACACACACACACACACACACACACACACACACCCCTATACATATAGTTATGTCGTAAGATGGGATTCAACCCTTCTTATTTGATTGAGCACCTAGTTTCTTGTCTGGCCATCTATGAATTCTGCATCTTTACAATAAAGTTCTAATTTTATATTAAACTTGTAATCAAAAAAGTCCTAACTAATGCGTTCCTCACATTCAACAAACACAAACCTCCCCTCTTCCTCCCTCAAAGCTGCCCCTCCTTCAAAAGATCCACCTTTCAGTGGTGAAAAAGTTAAACAAACCAGAAACCTGGGGCAACCCTTGACTCTTTTCTTTTGCCTCCTCTATCAAGCAATCACTAAGCCTTGAAGATTCTAGTATGTAAATAGTCTTTGGAATCATCTACTCGTCACTATCCCTGCAGCCACTCCCCTGCTCAAATCACCTGTACACCATCAATAACCTGTAAATTCTTTTTCTGCCTACAGTCGTGATTTCTGCTGATCCATTATCCACAGTAAGCAAGCCATCTAAAATACCAGACCAACTTCTGCATTCTTCTGCCTAAACCTTTTGCTTCTCTTTGCTCTTAGGCTAAAGTCCAAATCCTCTTAAGTGACTTAGTGGGCTGTACATGATTTGACTCTTTCCTAACTTTTCGTTTCTCATTTCTATTCAACTTACACTTGATCTTCTGGCAATATTAAACCTCTCTTTGTCCTTCAAATGTGTCAAGCTTCTTCCTACCTCAGGGCCTTTGCACGTGCTGTTCCTTGCCCCTGACCCCTCTTTTCAATCTCTCTCACACAGTCACTGAATTTCTCGTATTATGATGCTTATAATACCCAATTACATTTGCTTGATTTTTTCTTTGCCAAGCTGTGGCTTCCTTGAGGGCAGTGACCTGTATCTTGTGCACCACTGTTGAATAAATGAATAAACATATACCCATAATCCCATCAAGACATACAAATACAAATATGCTCATTAACATTTCACTATATTTATTTTATATCATATTTCTTTGTCTATCCATTCCTCTATCATCCATCCATCTTCCATCTTATTTTTATGCATACCAAATTATATTGCAGACATTAGTATACTTCCCCCTAAGTACTTCAGCAAGCATATCATTAGAGTTTAATATGTGCTGACAGTTTTTCTTTCGATGTAAAATCTTCATGCAACGAAATGCACAACCTCAAGTGTACATGCATTGAATTTTGATGAATGCACATACCTGTGTTACCCAAATTTCTATACAAGTGAATTATAAAAGAACTGTCACTCAGAAAATTTCCTCCTCCTCCTTCCTAGTCAACTTCTCTCAAAACCTGTTCACAGAGATTTTACTCATCATAGATTATTCTGTCCATTCTGGAAGTTTTTATAAATAGATTTACACTGCATGTACCCTTTGTGTAAGGCTTCTTTATTTTAGCATTCCATAGACAGAGATTCATTCATGTAGTTCATGTATCAGAAGTGTGGTTCTTTTCCTTTCTGAGTACTACTCCATGATGTGTATGTATATGTATATATATATATGTGTGTGTGTGTGTGTGTGTGTATATACATATATATATATGTATATACACATACACACACACACACATATATATATATACACATTAGCATTTTTTTATCCATTCTATTGATGGAGACCTTGGCTGTTTCCACACTTGGCTATCATGAGTAAAGCTTGAATGAGCATTCTTGTATAGTCCTTTTATAAATATATGTTTTCATTTCTCCTTGGTGAACGCCAAGGAGTGAAGTTTCTGGATCACAGGGTATGTATATGTTTAGTTTTATAAAAAATTGTCAGATCATTTTCCAAAATACTGTGAACAATGTATGAGAATTCTAGTTGCTCCAAATCCTCTTTGTCATTTTGTGTTCTCGCCCCTTTTTAATTTTAGTTATACTGGTGGGTTTGTGGTGATATTTCATTTTGGATAAGTTTTCAGTTCCCTGTTGAAAACTTTTTTATGTGATTATTTTCCATTTGTATATCTTCTGTAAAGTGTCTGTTTAAATATTTACCCATTTTTAATTGGATTAATTGTCCTTTACTGAGTTGAAGATCTTCATACAATTTGGAGATTAGCCCTTTGTCAGATATATTTCTTGTTAACTGTTTTCTCCATTCTGTTACTTTTTATATTCATTTTCTTAATATTCTTTTAAAAAGTAAAATTTATAATTTTGAAGAAATTTCAATTTACTAAATTTTCTAACGTTTTCAGGGTTTTAGCTTTTAGTTTTGGTCTATTATCATCTTGAATTTGTGTTTGTGTGTGTGTGTGTGTGTGTGTGTGTGTGTGTGTGTGTGTGTGTGTGTGTGTGTGTGTAATTTGAAGGTGGGTCAAGGTTCTTGGTTTTGCATATACATAGCCAGCCTTTTGTTGAATTGCCTTTCTTTGGATTGGATAGCTTTTGCACCTTTGACCAAAAGCAAATGACTATTTCTGAGTTCTCTATTTTATTCTGTTCACCTCCTTTTCAATCCCCAAGCTATGACCACATTGTCTTGATTACTGCAGCTTTAAAGTAAGTCTAAAAGCCAATGTGGGTAACTTATATAATTTTGCTCTTCTTTTGCAGAATTAAAAAAAATTCTAGATCCTTAGCATTTCTCTATAAAATTTAGAACTCACTTGTTAATTTTTATTTTTTAAAGAGCCTGCTAGAAGTTTGGTTGTGATTTTACTGAATTTATACATGAATTTAAAAGAATTGATATCAACAATATTGAGTCTTCGTGTTACATCTCTATATTAATTTAGATCTTTAATTTCTATCAACAATGTTTTGTAGTTTACAGTGTACAGCTCTCAGATGTCTTTGCTTAGATGTATTTCTACATATTTAATGCTTTCAGTGCTCTTGTAAGCAGAATTGTTTTTTATTATTTCATTTTTCTATTGTGAGGTCTTAATCTACGGATTTATCTATTGTTTCATAGATTACTTAGAGATTTTCATCAGCAAGTATTGGCAGTTGTATATCTTTCTTTCTAGTCATTATTCCTTTTATTTCTATGCTTTATTGTAATGGCTAGGAACTCCAGTACAATCTGAGTAGAAATAGAAGAGTTGGCAATATTACAGTATCCCTGATCTTAAGGGAAAAGTGATAAATATTGAATGATTAATATTATATTGCCAATAGACTTGTCATTTGTGTACTTTATGAGATTAAGATAGCTTCCTGAGAAGTTTACTGAAAGCATTTCATCTGTATCCATTGAAATGTCCATATGGTAATTTATACTGATTGATATTTGAATGTTAAACCATACTTGCATCCCTGTGATAAAACTCTCTTTGCTGTATACAGTTCACGAAGATTTTCTTAAGGATTCTGACACCATGTTAACGATAGATATTATTCTGCATTTTTAGTTTTGTGTGTGTGATGTCTTTGTCACATATTTAATATTAAGAGGTGAATTGGGAAGTGTTCTCAAAAATGAATTGGGAAGTGTTCTCTCTTCCTATATTTTCTGAAGAATGTTATTTTTAGATTGTTGAATAGAATTCACGAATGAAACTACCTGTGCCTTGAGGGACTTTTTGTGTGTATGTGTGTGGAGGAGGTTTTATGATTACAAATTCAATTTTATTGAGAGGGTTATTCAGATTTTCTATTTCATGTTATGTCAGTTTTAAATTGTAATTTACAAGGAAAATGTATATTTCATGTATGTTGTCAAATTTTTGGTATAAATTATTTCATAATATTCTCTGATTATTCTTTTAATATCTGTGGTACCTTTAATGATAACCTTTTTATAATTTCTAATACTGGTAATCTGAGTTCTCCCTCTTTTTTTTCTTGACAAATCTAAAGAGGTTTATCAATTTGTTGATCTTTTCAAATAACCACCCTTTGAATTTGTTTATTATTGCTATTATCTGTTTATTTCACTGAATCCATCTATTATCTTTATTATTTAATTTATTCCACTTACTTAGTGTTTACTTTTTTATGCAAACATTTGATCTTTTTGTCATAGTATTTAAAATATTTAAAACCATGACATTTCCTTCAAGCATTAATTTAGATGCAATTCAAACACCTTGACGTCTTTTATTTTTATTATCATTCCTTTCAAAATATTGTCTAATTTCTTTTAAGATTTCTTCTTTGATTCATGGATTATTTAAGAGTGGGTTATTTAATTTCCAATATTTGGTAGTTTTTACATACCCTTTCTCAAGCTTTGTATGATATCATTTTTAAAAACATGTATTGCAATTTGTTTTATGGCCAAACCTATGTTCTAATTTGTTAAACATACCTTGAAAAGAATATGTATTTTGCAGTTACTGGGTGAAGTGCTCTATAAACAACAATTAGGACAAAGTGGTTGACAGGATTATTTAGATCTTCTATTTTTACTTATATTACTTGTTTATCTGTTCTGTCAACTGCTGAGGGAGGAATGTCAAGACATTCAATTATGATTTGGAATTGTTTATCTTTTCAATTTTTAAAATATTTTCTTCATGTTTTGGAAGCTTAGCTATTAGGTTATACACATGTACTATTATTTTTTCTTTATGGTGAATTTACTCTTTTATCATTATGCCATTGTGGAATGCCCGTCTTTTGGGGAACTGTACTCTACCTGATATCAATGCAGCTTAGCTCCGCATTCACATATTTACTGTTTCCATAATATACTATTTTTCATGCCAACCTACCTGTGCCTTAACATTTAAAATGTGTCTCTTGTAAGATGGCAAGTAGTTGGGTTCTGCCTTTTTAGTGGATTCTGACAATCTGATTTCTAATTGGAAAGTTTAATCCATTAACATTTAATGTCATGAATGATATGGTTGTATTTAATATTGAATTTCTGTTTGCCTCTGATTTTGTGCCTCTGGTTTTCTCTTCCTGCCCTTCTTTGGATCTTTGAATTATTTGATTTCTTTTTTACTTTTATCTACTGGCTTTTTGTTTATCGATTGTTTTTATAGCAATATCTCTCTGCTTTAGTTTAAAGCTTTTGTTTTAGAGGTTACAATATTCACAGTTAATATTGTATAATTTCACGTAAAATGTAAAAACTTTGCAATCATAGTAAATCCATATCTATGTACATATGATACATATATCTTAATACATATTAACCCAACAGCTGTATATTTAGATAAAATATATATAGTATATATATTTATATATATGATGCATATACATCACAATTTTTTGCATTAATTTTGGCGCTTAAGGCAAGAACATTTTTACTTAGATAATATTTTCTCTAGGTTCTTCTCAAAATGATGCCTTGTTAAAACTGCCAGAATCTTTCACCATCTTTATCAAACCATGAAATCTAGGTAGAAAGGCTTTTCATGTGACTGGGATTGATTTTGCTTATTTGCTTTTAGCATAAGAGGATCTTGCTGAGAAGTGAAAGCAGCCTAGAGCCTTCATTCTCACATAACAGGTTTTATCTGCTAACTTTTTAGAATAAGCGAATCTCACTACCTCTCTGCCCTCTTTTCCAGGCAGTTCCTAGCCTCAGATTACAGTGAGACATACTACTCCACAAAAGGAGAGCAGATCACCAAGCATCCTCAGATCATGGTATCTTATGGGACCTTCCTATGTCTCTTCTCTGAAACTATTGTTTCCTCGTATGATTTTTAAATCCCATCCTAGCTTTACAAGCAGCTTCAGAAAGTGTTACATCAGAAATTACTCCTGCATTGACTACCATCACTGAATGATTCTAGAACAGAAACTATGACATTCTGACCTCTAAAGGAGATTGATCACTGCCTAACAAGCAAATCAATGACTGCTAATGTATTTTCCTTTACCACACTGACTTCTATGTACCCAAAATGGGGTTAAGTCTGGAGGAAGGGTAAAGCAGGACACCAGAGAAGTATAAGGTACCATGATGGAATAGTAATTAAGCTAAAGGATAAAACTTCAAGACATGAAACAAGTTTAAAACTTCCATCTAACTGACCCTTATGGGAGTCAAATCCTCTTGCCCTGTCCTTCTGATGCACCAACACTGAATCCTCTCCTTCATTCTCCAAATGAATCTTTGTTCATTAATCATGAATATTATTCCAATGGATATGAGTTCTATTTTTATATTTATTCCCCTTTACAGAACATGCCCACTGCAGCCTTCTAGCCAAGGATGACTTTATTCTCTTCTATTAAATGTATACTTTTAAACCATATTGCCTCTGTTTAAGGCAGCTATCAACTATGAAATCTCAGTCATAATGCAATCTTTGTAAAATAGAACAGTAAGAAAACTGGGTAACATTCTTTTATACAGTGAGTGGTTGTTCGTCTGTGAGAGTCTGCGGTCCAGGACCATGGAAAGTGTCACACATAGGCAGGAGCTGAACATAAGGAACTGATGGAAAGAGAAATTATTTGGCGGAATCACCATGGATGGAACACCCAGTAGGGAGTAATAAAGATACCAACTTGATCGAAGCAGAGAGGCAGGAGACAAAGCCACGAGGGGACGTGGTTGGAGAGTGAGACCTAATTTCTGCGATCATCAAAAATTTTGACTTTATTTCATAGGCAACTGGGGGAAATTTATAGTAATAGCACAGGAGGGGTAGTCTGATAGGATTTTAAGATGGATTAAAAAAGTACTATTTCAAAGGAAAAGGGTCACATTTCTGAGGTTAGCATCAACTAACAGACTCTTAAATTTGTGAGAGAAGAATTCATACACTGCTTCACACAAAGTAATCATGCAATTAAAATAAAAGGCTTCTAAAGTAGCTTCGAAATTTTCCGATGAAAGAATGCAGTGAATGAATGCATGAGTGAATGCAGAAATGAACATAAGTGTAGTTTGTGAAAATGAAATAATGATGTATTGTGAACATAAAATATGTAGGTATTAATATTTATATAATATCAATACATGTACTTACATCAGTAGCCTCTTCATCTATTTTAGGATCACTGTTTTTACCAAGGATCCATCATACATGAATTTGATTGTGCTGCCAGTATCAGCACATGTAACGGTCTGAGGTATGCACCATATCTTTCTACCTTTATGAGTTTTCCTATGAATTTTCAAAGACATTCACTTCTCTTTTCTTTTTAAGACCTTTAAATAGAAAAATTAATGGAAAAAAGCTACTGTATATTTTCAGCATGAGGATCCACTCCAGCCCATTGTTTATGTTCATTTTTGAAAAAAAGATGTAAAGCACAGCCCTAAGCAAGACAAGTTTTTCAGTATATGATCAAGGGATTCAGAGTTGGAAGGTGACTGGAACTCATCCAGCCTGTCCTCTCATGTTACAGATCAGGATACTGACATCAGAGACTTGCTCCTGAGCATTCATTTTGCTGGTGGTTGAACTCTGTCCAAAAACCAGGCCTCCTAATTTGTAGGCCTGTGAATTCCCACTGCATCACACCACAACGCTTCACAGCTTTTTACTAAATTAGGCAGTGTTTCCAGACTCTGGAAAGTAAAAAATGTCAGAAGTAAAGCCTATATTGTTGTCTCTAGATCTTGGGCTCAAGGACAAAGGAAGAAGATGTGGGGTGGCAAAGAGTAAAGAGCAAGAAACCTGTGTCTTCATTTTTGAGGATTTTACTTGAGTAGGTCCCAGAATTTTAAAGAATGGGAAACCCTTTAATGACACAATTACCACATAATAGTGTCTGTACCTTCATATATTTACTCTGTAATTAATGAATGATGGACATGAAAATTCACAAAATTTTTGCAAGAACTCACACTTGCCAGAGGTCCTCAACCCTGGGTGGGAATTGTTACTCTACCTATGCTTCAAAGGAGAGGTTGGGCTGTTAAACTTCTGAAAATCCAGATGAGCTGACTCTTAGAAAAGTTATTGAGTCAAAGGTTACATGCCATCTCACCTCTTTGTCTCTCAGAATACCTGGCTACATGCTTACCTGAGGCCTTGACTCTGCAGTTTCCCTTTCTTGAAAAGGCAAACTCCATAAAGTGGAACAGAGAAATATTGTGTAAGTAATGTAGCAGTAAAATGAAAGAGATCTTAAAGAGACAATTGTATTCCCAATTTCCACAGGGGGTTCTTCAGGGTGAGTGACCGAAGGTACCTCACTGAACCAGTGAAATATTCAGATGAAGGAGAACATGTGGTGTTCAAATATAAACCCCAGATGCAGCAACCTGCCAATTATTCCTGTACAGAGCTCAATTTTACCAGGACAGCTGTTCCAAATGACAATACTAAATCCATGGAAGACTCCAAAATGGAAGTGAGTGCCTTATTTTTAAATTATCTTTATCCCAAGTCAAATGCCTCTTACTTTCTTACTGATCTCAAGAGAGAGATTATGAGCCCCATTAATGAAGTGTATAGGCTGCCTGAATCTGAATCTTCATTGTTTGAAATCTGAAATGTCAAACTTTTGTTTTTGTTATCTATACAGAAAGTGTTCATTCCCTACAGCAAATCCCAGTTTGTCTCATCAGTTTCTAAGAAGGGGCATATCTACAATCCTACATATAGATTTATAGTATTAGGGCTATAAGTGGTTGGAAAGAATGAAATTTACATCTTGAAATCTCTCTTAGATATTGTCTTTTCTTTCCTTGTCTTTCCTGCCACTTTTTTGGGAGGAGCTGTTGATGATAAGCCAGGTTATCCCCCTTTCATCACGCCAAATATTCTAATTGTTAAGGTGGAATTTCCAGTAGAATGAAGGCACAATGATAGTCCTCCATATTTTAGGCTTTTCTATACTTGTTCATATCAACTTAAATCCCCTCTACATGTTAGCCTTTAAGATGTGTGAGTGTTTATTTTCTTCACATATCCACGGTGTAGACTGTGTCTGAAACTTACTAGATGCCTAATAGATGGGGTTTTTTGATTGAATAAATCAATAAATAAATGATCACTTAGTTCAGAAAAGAATGACAGTCAAATATTTGAACAATATGCCTCTGGTTTATATTCAAGAGCATATGCATGTACCTCAATGCATGACACTGAAAGCTGAAAACTTAGAATTTCTTGGTATTGTGTTTTATAAAATAAAAGATCTATAAATAACAACTTTCATATCTTTCCTTGGAATTGACACTCCCATAAATGGAGACTGGGAGATAGAAGAGGAGTAGAAGGAATACAGTCACTCCTGTTGGCCAGTTATATGTCTTGCTCTCAACTGTAAATGGTCCTTTTACATGAGCTTACTTAGTAAGCATTTACTTTGTAAATTAAAAAAAACCCTAAATGTTAAAAACTGGATTCATGATTCTTTGTTTATAATCCTTATTTTACCTGAAAGACTAAACAAAAATAAAAAGGGTAATAAAATATGGAATGTTGTTTCAGGTTTACTAG
This sequence comes from Globicephala melas, assembly GCF_963455315.2. Classification (NCBI taxonomy): domain Eukaryota; kingdom Metazoa; phylum Chordata; class Mammalia; order Artiodactyla; family Delphinidae; genus Globicephala; species Globicephala melas. The sequence goes on from NC_083319.1 coordinate 101,705,771, forward strand.
AATCTGATGCATAGAACCACACGTTTTAATAATATAGTGGGTTTTATTTACCTACATTTCTAGAATTATTAGATATACTCCTGCATGTCAACTTCCAATAATACTAACATTTCTCACCTTGAAAATTTTAGCTTAAAATGTTAAGATAAGAGACATTAACCGTACTTCATTCAATTTTCCATAAATTTCCAGAGTATGGAAAAGGAAAAGTATATTGAACTGTTCATTGTTGCTGATGATAACATGGTAAGTTTTCAGAGAAACATTTGCTCCCCATTCATTCTTATAAAACTATAGTTGTGATTTTTAACAAAGAGAAAGTAGTATTTCAATCAGAATTCCATTCCAGGTTCCATGTTCTGTTTTTAGCTTCCCCAAACAGGCATATATAAGAGATGATAATGTCCTTTGGCAGTACAGCAGACTAAGCCAAAATAGAACCTCCCTCCACATCATGAACATACGGAACTGATGAACAAATTCAAAAAATTGAAAATATGTTCACCATCTATAGTTGAGCTAAAAAAAACACAGAAAATCTCCAAGTGCTAAAAATGAGGCAGAGAATCTCCATCGAAACAGTAACTAAAATTCAAAGGCATGGTGACACAACACACAGTATACAGAATATATTGCATAAGGCCCAGAGCCACAAAGGGCTGTCCCATCTCTGAAAGGAAACTGGAAAAGCTCTCTAGTGAAACTGCAGAGAGAAAGGAAACGTTTTGTTTGTCTGCCTGTAGCAATGGGCAGGGAAAATGTTATGCATGAGAAAACAAAATCCTAAGCCTGTGTCCTGCACTGATGTGGAGCATGACATACTTTTCTTTAGATACAGAAATGCCACGCCAAGCTTTCAACAAAAAAACTGATCAGAAATTCGGTAAACTGCTAGACTCCAAGTCAAAAATGCCCTATAATCATAATCCAAGGTAAAACTAATCACACGAGGAAGAGTCAACCAACATAATGAAAAGAAGAATGAGCTCTCCAAGAACTGCAAATCATCCAACGATATTTCAGATTATACATCTTACAGCAGAGTATAAAAAGATATACAACAACAACAAAAAACATGGTTACAGGGTAAGAAGGGTTGTTTTTTACATCTCTATTAGAAAATTTTAGGCTAAGCAGGGAAAAAATTCAACAAAAATAGAAAAGATCTGAACCACATAAATATAGGTTTGATCTAATCAATTGATGGATGTATACTGCAACCAGAAAAAAGACAATATGTATTCATTTCAAGTTCAAACAAAACATTTTCAAGAATTAAACTGACATTTTGCCACAAAGGAAGTAAAACAGATAGGAAAGATATATATGGAGAAGATCACTGCCTTTTTTTAACCACAACCAAACTGGAAGGTATAACAAAAAAATTGTTAAACTAGACTACAAAACGAAAATTGATTTGGAAACTAAAAGAAAAATACATTGCCAAATATTAATTGACTAAACAAGTCAAATCTGAAAGTATGAAATATTTATAATAGCAAAAAGAAAACATTAGTTGAGATAAATTTTTCTAGATGCAGGTGGCATAACAGTAATTAGAAGGACATTTATAGACAAACATTTATATTAAAAAAGAAAGAAATTTAATGAATTAAGAGTCTAACTGGAAAAGTTAGAACATAAACACAGAATAAAACCAAAAAAGAGAAGGAAAAATAATTTTAAGAATGAGTAAAATTGATAAAAAGCACAAGACAAAAAGAAACAAAGTCAAATGCTAGTCCCTTGGAAAGATAAATGAAATAGAGGAACTTCTGACAATACTTATTAAGACAAAAATAGAAGTATAAATAAAATTAGGAATGAAAGAAAAACATAACTATAAATATAGGAAAGGTTATATGTATATCATTAAAAAATATATGTACAACCTTGTGCCAATAAATTTATGAGTAGAAGAATGTAGTACAATGTTAAGAAGCTGACTTGAGAAGAAATAGGAAACTCCAAAAAGAATGTTACATAGTTTTAAAGTTAAACAAGTAGTCCACAATCTACTGACAAATAACTAGGCTCAGATGAGTTTAAAGACAAATTTTACCAAAATTTATTGTAACAGAAAACCCCATTTTTTATACACTGTTTTCAAGAATAGGAAACATTCTTCACACATTTCATAGTTATTATAACGTTCATATTAGTTATCTACTGCTGTGTAACAAACTACCCAAAACTTAGTGTGGGTCATTTATACAGTTGCAGTAATCTGGTGTTTCCACTGGGCTGGCTGGATGGTGTAACCTGGCCTTAGCCACTTGTCTGGTACATAGTGTTGGGTTTGGCCCACGTGTCCCAAGTAGACAAGCCCGTTCTTCTGGTATTATAGCTGGGCATCAAAACATCATGAGAGACCAGGCTTCAATGTACAAGAGCTTTTCAAGCTTCTGCTTATAGGACACTTATAAATGTCTTATTAACTAAAGTCATATGGCCAAGTCTAGAATCAATGGTTGAGGGAACCACACATCGGTGCAGATACCCGGAAGAGTGATTCCTTAAGGGTCATTACCATAACAACCTATGATGATACTGATAACAAATCCAGACAAGAAAGTAAAATTATAAGCCAATCTCACTTACAAATACGACTGCAAATACCCTAAAAATATTTGCAAACCCAATCCAGCACATATCAAAAGAAAAAGTGTGCATAACAATGAAGGTTTACTCTAGTAATGCAATGGATTTGATGATTAAGAGGACATTTATGGGCCTATCAGGAATAGTTTCAGTAGAATAGTGGCATTTAAATCAATGAGTAGTAAGTTGAGGAGTGGGTAGGAAATGAAAATTAAAGGGATTCTAATGTAATATCTTTGGGGGTATTCAGATATTTAAGATAACAGGCGAGCAATGGAATGTTAACTATAGGATAATTGCAGCATTCAGAAAAGGCATTTTTTAAATTATTATTATAAAAGAAGCTTGACCACTTGCATGTATCTCTACGGGATACCTTATGTTATTATTAAGTGTATTTTATTAGGTCTAAACTGATAATGTTGAGAACAAGTACAAATAGGGAATCCATTTGTAAGAAGAGAACAACATAGAAAATTAGCTGGAGCAGGAAACTGCTTTGTCTTCTTAGCCTTTTCCTGGAGAGAAAGGAGGGGAAACCACAATTTCTTGTCCCTCTCCATCCTATCCCTGGCTCCAGGTCCTTGATTACATGCTCCTTAGTTTGTAGCCACCATGGATACAGGAGTGCGGACAAAGTTGTTTTTTGCAATATAATGGTTGCTGTGGAGCTTTAGTAAGTTTTGTTATGAATATGGACTCTAAAGCACACTTATCAGTTGGTTTAATAAATCAACGTAATGTAATATATTTAATGTGAAGAGGGAACAGAGTCATAAAGAAAACCTTAAAGTAGTGCCAAGGTGAAGCATGACTTTTGAAACTGCTATATCTAGTTACTTTATATAAAACATGTTATTTCTGCATAAGTTGCCCAGATATTTTAGCCCTCTGGAAGGAAAGCCAATGAATTTTTTTCTTCGAAATATCTCATGATGTTGAATTTTTATTCAACTCCTATGATTAATGAGTATTGATTTGATGTCTATATTTCCAGTATCGCAAGAATAATCACCCTAACAAACTGAGGAATCGAGTTTGGGGAATGGTCAATTTTGTCAACATGGTAAGATTTGATACAGTCTGAATCAAGCCAAAAACACAAATGGAAAGAAACTTTTAGGATAGATCTCTGCTGGATTTTTGTAGTAATACTGATATTAAGACAGCCCAAAACATAACAGTTCACCAAGTAGTCTAGCAAAATTCCATTGAAAAAAAAATCACAGCAACAAATGCATCATAGCTCTAAGTTTTTGGTTTTCTAAGTAAATGACACTTAATATTTACATAAGTTTCAAATATTGGTCACTATCACAAAATTTATAAAGCAATGTACAAAGATTTGAATACCCATCATGAGTAGATCAAATCCACTATTTTAAATCACTCTTCCATGACCTCTGCATAGCAAAAAGTCTTTCAAGCTATAATTTATTGCCCATGTTTAGACAGAGAAATCAGGGGAAATATTTCTGTAAAATTCACTAAAATGATTAATTCGTCTAACATGAAATGAACTAGTATCCTGTCAAAGAAGCAAGACTGTGAATTATACACATCTTTTTAAAGCTGACTCCTTCCAACCAGCTCCATTACCAGGATAAAGAGGCCCCAAAGAAAGACACTGTAAGAAATCGCTCCTTTAGATCAGTGGTTTTTGCATTCACCAGCTGAAGAACATTTGATCTTTTTCTAGTTTTTCACTAGGATGTTTGGGGCCTGAATCAGACCTGAGTGCACTGAATTCCCAGGGTAGATGAGGCCACCAGTTTTGCTCCGCAGATGGGGGAAGCCACGGGCTGAACTCTGTTCAAGTTCCGCAGTTGAATGGGCTATGTAGCGTCTCACAGTGAGGGTCCCTGGTCAGACAGGCTGAAGTCTATATTCAGCAATGAGCGGGGCTGCAAATTAAATTCCCTGCTTGGGCACAGCAGGAGAAGCAGCCCTGAAACTGGTAAAGCTCTTTGTTTGCTGCCTTAACTCAAGCTGACCCCAAGTTTCCCAGCTGAATAGGAGTACTGGCTTTGCTTGCAGACTACTGGCTCTGTCTGCCCTTCTCTCAGCTTGAGCACCGCTGGGATGCATATCTTTCAGGTGTTCTCACCAGCCCTTCGGGTCAGATGGGGCTGGAAAACAGTCTCCACAGTGCGCGGGGCTGTCTCAGCCCCCTAGCATGGGCAGGAGGCGGAGGAATTGCTTCAGGGTACTCTCAATTTCCCAAACAGGACTGGAGGGGCTGAGAGCTACCATTAGCCTTGGATATAAATGAATTCCTTTCCTGGGCATAGTGGGGAGCTCCCACACCCAGTACTGGCTTTGCTCTGGGGGTGATCTCAAGTGCTGCTTCTCCTGTTTCTTATATCTTGCAATTGTCTTTATCACTCCTCTAACACTGACCCAAATATAAGACTCTAACTCTCTCCTTGGGGTCCCATCTCCAAGATTGTTGCACATTGCTGAACTTTTACTAAAGATTTTCAGTTCAGACTGGGGGCTCATACCACAAACAATTTAAAGTAGCACAGTCTAAAAGTCCTTGACTCTTCCCGTCATATCTCTTCTTACTGGCCCTTTATCCTCCACACTCATTATTTCACTGCATCCTTTCTCACTTTACTTTCATGTCTTCACCTCTTTTGTCTCAGAAATTCCAAAGTTCTTTCTCAACAACCTTCCAAATATGTATATCCAAACCCATCCAAGCATTCTGTAGATAAAATATGGCTTTATTTTATAGGATATTTTTTCACTAGAAGAGAATACATCCATAGAATAACAAATATTGTTCCCATTTGCACTTGAATCCAGTTTTATGGACCTAAAGCCCACCCACGAATGTAGAGAATTCAAAGGTTAAAAAAATTATCTTGCTTGGTGGGACCTAATTCATAAGGTTTATTCCACAATACGATCAGAGCCAAAAGGAATGGACATCTAGTTAGGTTTGAGATCATGATTTAACTAAAGGTCGGCTTGGTGCTTTGTGACAGCCTGGAGGGGTGGGATAGGGAGGGTGGGAGGGAGGGAGACGCAAGAGGGAAGAGATATGGGAACATATGTATATGTATAACTGATTCACTTTGTTATAAAGCAGAAACTAACACACCATTGTAAAGCAATTATACCCCAATAAAGATGTTAAAAAAAAAAAAAGTTTATGAGAACCATAGTTCTCACGGTTATGAAATGACTTAAACTCTTAAACTCTTTTGTCGTGGCATCAAAGTACCTATCAACTAGGTGTTTACAAAAGCAGATGGGAGTAGGGGTGAGAATCCTTGGGCTACAACTATTTCTGTCTGTTTTGAGGCTTTGAGCAATCCCCAATAAGATTTCTTACACAACAAAGTAGTTCCAAAAATCAAACATGGGGAACAAACATGAAAGCTAAGCTATGGGTTTTTGAAAACAATATCAACTTTCTAATCTGCTACAGAACAAACTCATGACCTAAGTAGAGAGATGAATAAAGAACATTCATTCCATTATGTGCCACTGTTCATAAATTCATATTTTCAGGTCAGGTATAATCTCAGAGCTTTAGTAAATTATTTATTTTAGACATATCCTGAGCCCAGTGTATGTAAGGATTATAATAGTTCAAGGAGAATCAGGTGTTTTTGGTCAAGTTTCTTTGTTGGTCACGGCAATTCACCCAGTATTCTGGACGATTCAACTCTACATTCTGCTTCAATACAACTGTTTGTAAAATGAGGTCTAAACTTTTGCTTATGTACTTCACACATTAAAATTACTTTTTTTAATGTAAAGGAATATAGCCATGATAAAGGATCCTTCTGCAACTTGACATTGTGAAAAATTATTTCTCCTTTGAACAGATCTATAAAACCTTGGACATTCAAGTGACATTAGTTGGCCTTGAAATATGGACAAATGGAGACAAAATAGGTATAGATTCTAAAATAGAAACGACCTTATTACGTTTTTCGGCTTGGCAAGAAATAATCCTTTAAAAGAGGAAGAATTTTGATCATGTTATGTTACTCAGGTATGTCGCTGCTCTATTTTCCTGCACATCTTAGGTGGATTATTAAAAAAGAAAACAAAACAAATAAACCAAAATACTTTTTAAAGCAGCTGATTTTTGGATAAAAGCCACAGGAACAAAAACGTTATGTGTAGCTATACAGAGCATTTCCAGGTGAGCTTGTAAATAACCTTTCTTCCTAATAATGATTAATATCAGAAATGAAAACCCTGAAATATTCATGTTGCTGGGCAGAGTTGAAAATGTCATTAGGTAAGCAAAGCACCCTTAGAATCCATTTACTTTACTTATCAGCATCCAGTTTGAACTCTCTTCAGCCTTCCACGCCATGCCATTTCAACACTGCACCGAAACCCACCTTTCTGAGAAAGCACTTCATTTTCTGGACATTTTCCCTCAACAGAGTGTGCGCATCCAGACCAGCTCTTCAAGAGCATCTATACTTAAGATAACAGATTATTAATCTGATAAATTAAACCTGCCACAGCTTTAATGTTCCTAAGTAAAGGGTTGGATTTTTCTGTAATACTAGGTCATTAATTCCTTAAAAGGGGGGCTATTTTTACCACTTTGTCATTCAAAATACCTAGTACACTATTCAGCCTATAGGAAAATGATAAATTATGGTGGAACTGATCTGACATCAACTTTGTGTTTCACATAGTCCTGTCACCATAAGGAATGTTAAATTAGGGAAGAACAAATTTGAAGCAGTGGAGTCTTTTAGCATCTCTTTTGATGTCCTTAAAGCTACTATATAAGAGTGGTATCCACTTTAACTATTTCATCTACCTATATTACCAGTATTTCTCCTAAAGTCTACAAACATAGCCTGCAAATATGCTTTCTATCGTTATCTAAATGTTAACTTTCAGTCTGAACTCAGAACTGTGAAGCTTCCAATGCCCATAGTCAGAGGTCAGGTTCAGCCCTTTGGCAGACTGATGAGTGAACCAGACCTCCAAATATCATTTCTGATTTTCATATCCAGGATGGTCCACAACACATATCTCCAGGGGAGTAGTGGTTGGGTTCAGATATTCACGTACTACTGTGCCCCAAAATTATGGAGATACAGTAAAATATTATCATGACCTTCACAGCAGGCAAGATTAGCTCTATTTGCCTATTCCTTGGATGTATGTCTTAAAATACTTAATAAATTAGCCTAGGAAAATTAACTTGGTATAAGTAGACAATCTTTTACTTCCATGTGTGTCTCTTACTCTGAGCAGTAGCTTCACCACCAATAGTATGTCTACAAATAGAGATATGGGGGAGTGCTACTAAATGACTTTAAAATGTAGGGACAGAAACATATCAGTAGTGAAGAAAGAAATACAGCATATCTCCTTGATCAGAAAAGTTAAACACTGAAAGGGGTCATCTAGCCTGACTAGCTTTCTTGTATTTGAACCGTCTCTATTATACTCTATGTACGGCCCTTCAGCCTATGATAGTTCTTTTTAAAGTGGTCCAACTCTAAATATTCTTCTTGAAAGCATATGAAATTTGGCTCCCTTTAATATACACATGTACATCTGTCTTTTTAGATAACCCAGGAATAGACCTGTTTTCACATGACAAGTGTTTTAAATGTTTGATTATACTTATCAAATCCTCTATGAGTTTCTACGGTTGATTAATTTTTTTGTTTTAATTTTCCACCACGGCAAATTAATCGTGGTGTTGAGTCCATTCACTATGTTGCATTTTACCCTCTGAACACTTTAAACTTTTTTGGTCTTTTAAGTGGTGTTATCCAAAGTTGAGTGTAGGGCAAACTGAAGTCAAGTCAAATGGACTCTGACCTTATTATTATTTTTGGGGGGAAAGTACTCTTTTATGATTTCAACTCAAGACTACATTGACTTTCTCAATGCCTCTAAAATACCACAGGTTTAAAATGAGCTTCATATCAACCAAGGTCATCCTCAATTCCAGAACTCCAGTGCCAAGGCACTAGCATTGGGGGGGTTCACTGCACTTCAGTGTTTGTGTTAACTGAACTACGAGTTTATTTATATCTCGTTCATAGTGGAAAGTGGCTCTAAGCACATGCACAAGGAACTTCCTATTCAGGGGGTATATGCCTGCCCTATTATTCCTCCAGTGTCGTTAAGGTGGGCTGTGTTTTATTTATGTTGTATTACTTAATCAAAATGCTTACCTTAGATTTCTGTAATCTTCTGTGTCCTATTGAAAGGGACCATGTATGCATCCTGTCATACATTCCCACCAAAATGTCATGATGAAACTGTCATGTTTCCGTTATTAAATGGGAAATGTTTTATTAAAAACTATAGATAAATAATGAAGATAAACCAGTGTTTTCCGAGTTTATATGAATGTCATACACAAATTAACCTACAAAGATTAGGAAATCTCTTTTGCATATTAAATATAGTTATTTATAAGGACACGTGATGTACATAAAACTTGATGGCTGGTTTAGCAAGTAAGGATAATTGTTCTTATGTGGAAAATATCATACGTAGATGGCTTTACCATTCACTTTCAAAAAGCCTAAAACCTACATACTGCTGACTCCCCTTGTTTACCTGATCCTTTCCCAAGTCACTACACTTCTAGTAAATGCTGCCCAAATAACACTAAGACATTCTTTAAGATATCAAGGTTTGAAAGGAAAAAAAAAAAAAAAGGATATGCACAAAGACTATGAAAATACATTACAAAATTTGTTTAAAAAAAAAAGATATCAAGGTTTGGGTTGATTTCCTATAGTGTCTCTGCCTAATTGTTGTTATGCTTAAGCAAGTCTTGTAAGACCTTGAACTTAAAAGCCAGTACTTATTAAAATGGCTACCTGATTTATTATTCCTATGGTTCTTTTTATGATTACGCCTTTGCCCATGGTATTTTAGAAACAAAATTTTGCATAATAGAGTCAAATTAATCTAATATAGGCTGTCCACTCCAACTATGACAGTATAACCCATCCAGGACACATTTTAAATGTCATATGAGTAAGATGAAATCACCAAATTAGGGGTGTTTTACTTTTACAGTAACCTGATATCCCACCCCTCTTTGGAAATTTAATTTTTTTCATTAATATAGAGATTAAAACATGAAATAGAACTAAGAACAGAGATAACTATCAACTCTGTGTTGGATTTTACATTACTGATCTTCTGACTTTTTTCATAGTGGTAACTGCCTCTTCATGATTGTATAACATTATCGCCTAATGTGAGACTATGAATTGGAAACCCAAAACTCACATATTTTTATTTTTACTCCCTTTGAATATCTAATAATAGAAGACAATCAATAATGTTTATTTTATTGTGTAGGATTTTAATTAATAAATTTGTAAAAATGAGTCTATATAAAACCAACAATGACTGCACCAAAAAAAAAAAAATTTCAAAGTGTTAGTGTTAGAGACATCCAAAAGGTTACTTGTCCAACCTCATTATATAACTGAAGAAACTAAGGTGCAAGAACGGAAGATAACTAAGTCCACGACCTCTTAGATAAAATACTAGTTAACCGGAAGCTAGAAACCAGCTCTCAACCACTAGTTCAAAGCTTTATGTACTGTAGTGTACTATCTTACAGAACTTTCTAATGCACATCTTTTTTGGCATCAGGATCCTTGACCTGTGACGTAAATGCCATTGCAAGCAGAATGGCACATCAGTTGGGGCATGACCTTGGGATGCGGCATGATGATTACCCATGTACCTGTACTTTGGGAAAATGCGTGATGGATAGTGATGGAAGGTGAGGCTTAAACAACATAGAGAATATATTTCAATATTGGGGGAGTGGCTTTGAGTAAAACTCAATATTGTAGGGACATATGGTTATTATCTGGAAGTTTCCTGATATCTCCTGGGTAAGAACTCAGTAACTGATATCTAATTTTACATCATTATCTACATAATTAGTAATATTTTGGGGGGACCATAACATCCCACTCAAACATATCCAAGACTTTAAAAGTCCATCTGTATCCAATCATTGTATCAATAATAATAACAAAGGAGTCAAAACAAAAGGAAGATGGAAGGGAGGCAAGTTTCAGCTTCAAAAGAAATATATCACATTCCTAAGACGTGTAAGAGCGTACTATATATTAATAGTTTGTTTCAGAAAATGTTTATAGAGAACTACTTTGCGCCAGGCACTGTGTTAACTAGTGCTTATTTTTAAAAACTTTGAACACGAGTCAGTCCCTGTATTGAGAAGCTTGTATTCTTGCATGGATGGTAGGCAAATATATAGATTATTTCAAGTGGGGCAAATAAAAAGTGATATGGGAGCAGCAGGCACAATTGGTCGGAACCATGGGCTTCAGGAAGGATATTCTGGAGGATACATAGTCTGAGTATTTTCACTAAAATAGTATGTGTTGGCTGTGTTTCAATAAGACATTTTCTATAATAAAGAGCCCAGCTACTACTCTGCTGTAACAGTGAGACAAGAGTAAAAAAGGTAAATGGACCTTGAGTCTATCATTTACGTATGTTTTTTTGTTCTAAATTCTTCATAGAACTTTCATAGCTGTTCTACCACTATGCATTGATATGATTAATCTTTACTTTTAACTCATCCTATCTCTAGCATTCCTGCACTAAAATTCAGTAAATGCAGCAAAACCCAGCAATATCTCAAGGATTACAAGCCAACGTGCATGTTCAATATTCCATTTTCTGATAAGTTAAGTGATTATCCATATTGTGGAAACAAGAGGTTGGACGATGGAGAAGAGTGTGATTGTGGCCCTGTTCAGGTATTTGCAAATGATGTTGCCTTTACATTTACAAAGTGTAACCTCAGCTAGAATCTAGACAGGGATGTAGCCATTAATCAACCATGGTAATTCTTGTAAAGCTTTAAAAACTGTGCTTTAAAAAAAAAAATGGAAACAAGTTGTTGGTGCAGCCTCAATGCAAGGCTTCTTACCAAGTCATGTAATGATCTTGCTGGAGATTCAAAGCATCACATTAGCCTGGTTTATACATTAATTGGCTCCTCTTGTGAGAAGGGCTCATAGGTGTCGTTAAGTCTGATCTCTCATGCACGGTAGGAATCTGTTCTACAAAATCCCTCACAGTCAGTCAATCGAGTTTTACTCAGGGTCTTATGAGGTTAGTCTATATCCCTGTTGACCAGTTCACATTATTAGAAAAGTTAATTGAGCAGAAACCTTCTAAACTTACACATATTCATTGCAGTCTCTGGTACATTTAGAATAAGCCTTGGAGGCATATTTTAAATTAATTCTTATTCTGCTTTTCTCTAACATAGGAGCTTTTTCTTTCAAGAGGTCATCATATAGGTATGTGTCCTAGATAATGACTTCTCACATTATCAAGTGCTTATAAATCACCTGGGCATGTTGTTAAAGTGTGGATTCTGATTCAGTAGGTCTGGAGTGGAACTGAGATCCTATTCCTACCAACCTGCAAGGCTGTCTAAGGCCGCCGGTCCAAGGACCACATTTTAAGTAGCTATTTTCTAGACACTGCACAATTCAAAATTCACTCTGGCTATGAAGAGACTCCAAGATCAGAGCGGAGGCAGCGAAGGTCCAGAGGTTACAGCTTCTATTTTTCAAATGTCTCAGATTAAATGGAAAGAGAATCCTAACTTTGGAAAGTGATGCTTTTGCCTATGTGCATTTTTTGGAATAGTCCTACAGTTTCATTCCAACACTTGAAGTACCTTACATGACAGGATGCAGACAATATTTTGCAGTCTTAACTTTGTTTCAGCAGATAGGGTCTAAGTGTCCATCCTGTTATTATTATCTAACGATGCATTCTGTTAAAAGTTCAGCCATAAATATTTAGCATCTTGAGGACAATATAAAATCAGAAGTTGTATTATCTCACACCCAACATTTAGCATGAGAAGCAGCAGGACTCTTCCAGAGAACAGAAGTCATCAGGAGAATGGAAGGTCACAAACTCCGGGCTTTGTATGCTACCAGTGAGAATCATTAGTTGTGGAGTACTGAAGAGCACAAGGGAAGGAAACAAAGTAAAAGTCCCAAACACCAGCTGCACGCAGTAGTCTTTGTATACATATCATAGTCAAGGACCATGTATTGGATTTAACTCTGAAAAACAATTATGGCTAAATTGCATAGAAGCACCACAAATTAACTCTTCAAACAGGAGCCAAACTACAAACTGCTTCTAATTTTTCATTTTTGATTATTGCCAGGAATGCACTAATCCTTGCTGTGAGGCACACAAATGTATGTTGAAGCCAGGATTTAGTTGTGCAGAAGGAGAATGCTGTGAATCTCGACAGGTAAGATCCTTTGCTAGGACTGGGTTTCTCTGTTTTCAGTTTATTAAGTATACATAGAACCAAAGAGTCGTCTGGCCACTGAATGACCTTCCACCACTAATCCCAGATTGGAGCTAAGATTGCTCCTACCCAATACAGCCTCTTCTGAGATGCTCAGACTTCTAAATACTAAGCAGTGTTATGGTCTGGAGAGTGGAGAAGCAGGTAAGCAGTGCTTGGACTTTTAGGAGTGGAGTTATACGGCTAACATGATTCTTGCTTTTTTTGTCGATCATTACCAACCTATTTGACCTCAGCTGAGGGGGAAAATGGCATCCCAACAACAGTGAACTGAAAGGGAAAAGGGTTATCCTGGAATTGGAAAGTGACAGTGACTAGTAGCTGGAGATATATTCCTAGGAAAGATGACCAAAAGTCCAAATGCCTCTGTCTAAGGGTTTATTGACACTTCTTTCACGCCACTAGATTGCGAACTGACAAAGGAAAGGAAGTGTGTTTTATTCATCTTCAAATTTTTCCAAAACCCAGCACAAATTAAATGCATATTGAATGGCTGAATGAGAGAGAATATTTCCATGTCGTGCCCTCCAGCAGTGAGAGCCTGGGTATGTTTTTAGTTCATCTGAAAAGATCTGATTTATTGGGAGTGGTGATTCCTCATTAGAGTCAGGCGTTCCCAGCTGCGCGTGTACGGTGGGGTGGGGTGTGAGAAAGGCATGTACTAAAGGGATGAAGAAGGCAAGATGAACAAAACATATGCTTCATTTCTCCATTTTATGTCCATTCCAACTCTTCTCAGTGCTGCTCTAATACCAAATTTCAAAAACACCAACTTGTCGTTCCTAAAATCACATAAAAACCAAGAATGCTAATAATTCTCAGTGGAGTGGAGAGGGAAGTCATGATCCATCCTTAAAACTTTTTTAGATAAATTAAATGGGTCAACCTCCTTACTTCCTCCTACTTACTGAACCTTTCCTAACCTATGGATGTCCAAGATTCAATCTATTCATTTTTCTTCAACAGTTGAAAAAAGCAGCGTCTATATGCAGACCAGCAAAAGATGAGTGTGATTTTCCTGAGATGTGTACTGGCCACTCTTCCGGGTGTCCTAAGGACCAATTCCAAATAAATGGATTTCCTTGCAAGAATGCAAAAGGCTACTGCTTCATGGGGAATTGTCCCACCCGGGATGATCAGTGCTCTGAAGTGTTTGATAAAGGCGAGAGACAATTACAGTGAATGATTGATAAAGGTAACAGCCGTTATTTCTGTTACTGTCCCTTAGGAATCTGGGGACAAGATTGGAGATAATGCCATTTGTGGCAGATATTACCTGGCACCTTTCTGAATAATACCTTTCATATTCATTGACTTTACCTCTAATATTAATTGACTAGCTCGGTATGTGGGTTAAGGTATGTTTCTTTCTTTTTTATATTCATATTCCTTCCTAAAATATCCTCCCGAGGCAATAGGATAGTTTTTAAGTTATTTAGTTGTCCCATTCTGCTTCACTGCTACATGACACTGAAATTTCAATTATATTAGAAAAGTAAGGCATTTTATGATTTGTCATATTCATGCTTTCAATGTTTTACTTTTATCATACCATTTTTGGGTCCCAGAGGCAAAAGACAGTTCTGATATCTGCTACAAGATGAATAAAATTGGAAATAAATTTGGATACTGCAAACACACGAAACACGTATTAATTCCTTGTGAAGAAAAGTACGTGCCCTCTCAGAGTGTTTTGCAAAATCAGAACAGCTCTTGTTCTGACAGCTGCCAGCCTGTTTTTACTGAGGAGATTAGGAAGAAAGGGAAGCAAGAAGGGAGAGAGCACACATCCCTGATGGAATTAACAGGCATTTATGTTCTGTATTTTGTAACTGAAAGTCATGGAACACAAGGAGGAAAGATGGGAAAGATTTAAGATTCTTAGGAAGAAAGGGAGGAAAAGAAGCTACAAAAAAAAGAGAGAAAGAAGCAAACAGAAGGAGGGCGAAAATAAGTAGAAAAGGGGAGAAGAGGAAAAAAGAAGGAAAGCCATCAGAAGAAAGAAAGGTAGACGCTGAAGTTGAAGACAGAATGGGACAATTGGATGTTAGATCTGATTTTTAAAAAGCATGTGCTGACCCTCACTTCTGGGTTTGTTTCTGACATTTGGCAAGGCTTTCTGTGTGCCCCCAAACAGGATCTGGACTGAAAACAACAATAATAAAAACCTAGAATCAAGTTCAACTTTGCTTCTAAATATAATCCTAAAAATGGGCAGTAGCTTAACTTCTCTCACTTCCAATTGCGGCCTAATCTGTGGGGGGGGGGTTATAATGATAGCAACTTCATAGATTTGTTGTGAGAATCAACTGATGTGCTCCACGCAAGAAAGAGTAAGAAGGAAATCTTAATATCCTGATTCAAGTTATGCTAATTCAAATTACTAATAAGAAATATTCTCCTGTAAACTTGAGCTAATATTGCTTTATGAGAATTACATAGATATCATAAAGAAATACAATCATTTTACATCTTTGTCTACTCATCTCAGTTTCCAGGGTCAGGAAACAGGGTCCAACAGTTTACCCAGCCTCTCCTCTCTGACAAGCCTGGTTTAGAAAAACATGACCGGGCCACTTCACTTCCAACCTAGTCTCTAACGTTCTATTGTATTTCTGGTCCCAAGTGTGAGAATACTCTTCCTTTCCTTCAGAGGTATCAAATGTGGAAAGATATTCTGCACAGGTGGGCAGCATTCTTCTGTCCTTGGAGAAGAAAAGATCTATCACCTTAAGAAGGCTCTGAAGCAGAATGCCACTGAATGCAAAACTTTTTTTTTATACCACGATTCTAAGGATTTTGGCCTGGTTGCTCCTGGAACAAAATGTGGAGATGGACTGGTAAGATGAGGGCCCTTTGTTTTATTAAAACTGCTTGTCCAGTCACTTAAAACCTCATTGGATCCTATAAATGGTTCCAGAGGGCTTATATATGGGAACACAGAAAAAAACTCTGCAGTATTTTTTTTAATTGAGCAGAGTAGCAATAACACTATAGTAAATATTCATTTTGCTTAATATTTGTTATACAAATTATGAAAATATTATAAATGTGCTTAATTAGTGTCTTACAGTAGATGCTCAATAAAATTATAGACTGATTTTTTAAAAAAATTCATTTGACTATGAAGTAGCCATAGAATCTTCATTTATTTTATTCATTCAGACATATTTACTGGGCACATACTATGGTGCCAGTGTCTGTGCAGGACACACTTGATGTAAAGATGAGTGTACTTGAGAATTTCGTAGATTAAATTAAGTGTATCACTACAATCTAACTCAACTGTTTTCATGGTGATGTGATCAATGTGCACGAGTCCAAAGGAAGTGACTGACTTTACTTGTAGAACACAGAGTGGCATCTTCTGATGCCATTAAATGAGCAACATTTCACCTTTGACTTTATGAACAACATTTTTCAACACACAGAAGATGAGAAAAGACTTTTTAAAAAGAAATATACCTACATAATACGCAAAGGTACAAGTGTATGGCATAGACAGGTAGCTGACAATTTCAGAGTGACTGGCACTCCGAGTGAAATGGCAAAAAATTAAATTGAACAGGTAGAGTGAAGCCTGACTGGAAAGGCTTTATCACTCCAAGAAGAAAACGTGAGAATGTAAACTAAAAACAGTAGCCATCTCATCAAGGTTTATAAACAAAAGAATATTTGAAAAAATATAACGCCGTAGAGAAAATCAGCAATTTTGAAGTTGAGCAGTTTCTGTGATATGCACCACCCCCTGACACTGCCATCCACAAGCATTACAGTATCATTCATATAATGAGATAGATAAATGAATTGGAAAGTAAAAATTCAGCATGTAAAAGCAGAATCAGAATTTAATAATTTCATAGAGACCTCTATTTCAAGTCCATAGATTTAATTATACAGTTTCCCATTGAAAGACTAAATAAACATAAAAATGGCGAGGAGTTAATAGCTGTGAAAATTTGGGTATGTGTACCAACCACAAACTAGAAAGTTCAAGGACGTTCAGTAAGATAGAGTATATGAGGCATTGGTTTGAAGAAAATATCGAATAATTTTCTACTCACTTCAGGTAAGGAAAATCAGCCAGAGGTACAAAGCAAACGTACGACATCCCTTTCACAGAATGGCAGGAATTAAGCCAAGAAGTTGATAGGGGAGCAGTTATTAAGGAACACTTCGTGATTGTGCAAACACATCACGACCATGTACCACCACATTGAGTGCCTAATTCCTTCTAGAGAAATCTTAGTACAGAAGTGCGCCACTCACAATGGTACCAATTCTTGAACCAATTCCTATTGAGGGAATCTATGCATAGCAAACGCTAGTCTGTAGAGGTATCACAAGGACACTACTGACAGAATTTGTCATTTTCATATTTATTCTGAGATACTATTTTTTAGACTTGAGGAACTTTAAATGCCTAAAAACATTCTAGTTTCTCTTAGTAGTTATTCTTTCTGGGTAAATTTTAATTTGGCATGGGAAAAGAGGACAAACATATCCCATTACCCCTGGGTGCCCTTTTCCTTAGTTATACTATAGAACTTACAACATAGATAAGAAAAAAAGATGAAAAGTAAAAGACGAGAAACAGTAAGAGAGAAAGATAGTAGACTGCAGAGAGAATGAGAGTAGAGGAGAGAAGAGAAGAAAGAGAGGAAATTAGTTAATTCTTTCATTCTCTACCAGAGAAGAATTGCTCAAAAACTGTCTCTGTAGTTATCTCTTTATTAAACATACAGAACAGCAAAATCAAAATAAAATACATCTCAGTATTTTCCTTTAGTTGAGCCTGAAATACCTGAAGTGAGGTCTACGTGGGTTTTAAAACAATGTTTCTCACTGTTTAATCATGTATATAGAAAACCCATTCTATAAGCATAAGGAAAGAAGATAAACAACAGACATAAGAGAATTCAGTACAGTGAACAAAGGAGACCAGTCTGAGATATCAAAGATGATAGTCTCCTATGAAACAGATGCATTTTTAAAAAGACGAAAATCCTATAGAAATAAGTTAAATTTATATTTTATACTATTTAGAAGAATATTAAATCTATAAAAATGATATAATTTGAAATCAAGAAGCACTGCCTTCAAAGTGCAAAATGAATCGTGATTGCCTGTTTATATGCAATTTATGCAGTAAGCCATGGAATAGAAACTCCAGGGGAAAAAAAAAAAGGAAATTGGAAGCTAAACTTCTTAACACAGAAAAATAAGATAAGGAAATTTTTTAAAATAAAAGAAAATGAATAAAAGCAAGAGAAACAGTGCTAAGAAACCTGATACAGTGTTAATAGGAATTCTAGATAAAGGAAACAGAATAGAGGTAAAAAAATGTAATTAAGGAAATAATACTCAACAATGTCCCTGAGCTTAGGAATGAATAAAGTAAAAACTCAGTACCGGGAAAAAATCATAAAAATAAATGAGCATTTAGACTTATCTTCATACCATGAAGTCAACAATAAAGAAAATGTTCTATGAGCACAAAAGAAGGCAAGTATTATTTTTCAATAGGAAAAATTATCAAGTCACCATCGTATGTATCCCCAACAAAAAATGCCGGAAGATAATGCAGCAAAATCCACAGTTTTGGGAAACAGAAATATGGTGACCCTAAAACCATATATATAACCAAGCTATTATTCAGAGTGTAAAGTAATAGAACAACACCCGCACAACCTTATGATTAAGACGATATACAGTAAAATTAGACAGCATTTATTTTCTGAAAAGAAGAATAGTCAAGTACTCCAGCCAACTGGAAAATGAATTTAAATTGAAGTGATATCTGCACTTTCGTATTCACTGCAACATTATTCACAATAGCCAAAGGAAACAATTTAAATGTCCTTGGACAGGTGAATGGATAATGAAAATGTGATTATATACACATATATGTGACTTTATATATATATATATATATATATATATGAATATTATTTAGCCTTAAAAAATAGAAATCCTTTTTAACAACATGGATGAACTTGGATATTTCACTTATGCTAAGCAAAATAAGCCAGACACAGAAAGACAAATACTGTATGATCTCACTTATATGTGGAATCTAAAAAAATTAAAGTCACAGTAGCAGGAAGGAGAATGATGGTTGCTGAGGACGAGGGGTAGGGAAAACAGAGAGACATTGGTTAAAGGATACAAACTCTCTGTTATAAAATGAATAACTTTTGGAGATCTAATGTAAAGCATGGTGACTATAGTTAATAATACCGTAATGTGTACCTGAAATTTTCTGAGAAGTAGATCTTAGGTGTTATCACAAAAAAAGTAACTATTTGATGTGATGGGTGGGTTAATTAGGTTGTTTGTGGTCATCTCACAATGTATAAGAGTACCTAAAGTCATCACGATATACACTTTAAATATATACAATTTTTAATTGTTAATTATACCTCAATAGAGTTGGAAAAACATTTCCAGATGTAAGCTTTTTTTCTAAAGAAACAGGTAAAACTAAAAAAAACAGTTGACAAATAAATGAGCTAAGATAAGCCAGGCAATAACCACAAGCAACACAACAACAGTAATTTGGTCATAAAACCTACCCCCCAAAACGAGCATAATTTAAAAGGAAAGTAATAAGTATAAATAAGAAGATTAATTGATTTTGACAAAATGCCCAACCAGCAACTGTGAAATAAACGATCATAGATCCTTATCAAATCAGGAAAAAACCTCATAGAAGGAATAGAAGAAATTGCTGCAATTACAATGGTGGAATCTTTGATAGATTAACATTTGAAGAATTAATAAGGACATAGGCATTATAATAATTAATGTTTGTATACAACAGTATTTGAATGTGCAGTACACATTTCAAATGACCATTGAATATTTATAGAGGATTTCTTCTTCCACAGAAGATTCTACATGTGGTTTTTCACAACAGAACAAATGATGCAAATTCTAAGAGCAAGTAATTCTAATTCATCTTGGTGACTTCATTTCTAGGTGTGCAGCAATGGTGAATGTGTGACTACTGCACAGGCCTACAATTCAACCAACTGCTCCTCTCAGTGCAATGAAAATTCTGTAAGGTTTGACTCCTTTTAAAATTAGTGTCTTACCAGTCATTTATTTACACAAGACTTCATTCCTGAGCCCATGTATAAGTGCAGGTGTGCACATGAGCGTGTATGTATGTATGTATATACGTACGTATAGTGATTTTTAAATAAAATAGGCATTTGGGATCCATTTTTTTCATGTATCATCAATAATATTGATCCAAAAGCCAAACCAAGTATTATACATAGATAATGCCAGTGTTGCAAGTATATGTCTTATCATTGGACTGGTAATCTAGAAACCCAGGAGCTTACATATGAATGAAGTTTAAACCTGAAGTTTAACATTGGATCTATCATAATTTCACTTACAGTTAAATTACACCAATATCAACATTAGCCTAAAGCTTTTGAGAAAAACAATAAAAGCAATTTTTTTCACTCATTTAACACTGTTCAATACTAGCAGTACCTAGCAGTTTGCATGTGTGGGTAACATCTTTCCTAAGCCAAATTAATCAGTAACACGTATACAGAGTTGTACTCTTTCAATTATTTTACATATACATTAAATTTTAAAAGCTTCATAACAACATTAAAAGATAAGTACTATTTCTATGCCCACTTTTAGAGATGGCGAACCAGTCGCACTGATGGTATGCGCAAGGAAAAGCTGAGAATTCAGGACAGAAAGAGTGTGTGTTCTTAACCATTACACAATGCTCTTTGATGAACTAAACATTATGCCATCACTCTTTTCCCACATTAATATTATCTCACTGTTACTAAGCCTAGTTAGAGTCTCCTCTTTGGCTATGACATGTCCAGCTCTAGCCGGGCTGTTCATTTAATAAGATTTATGGCTTCTGGAAAAATAAGTCAAACTACCTGGCTCATCTGGTTTTGAATTTGTCAGGATCATTCTCTTGTTCCAAGGCCATCTTCAAAGACAGCTGCTCCTTGTATTTTGTTTGCTTATTTTTCCCAACGTTGATTTTGGTATGTTTAGTTAATTAATCAATAAAAAGTTCATGAGTGCGTGGGTGTGTGTGTTTTTGGGTGTGTGTGTTTGATGTAGAGCTGGCACTAAGCTAAATGAGCTTCAAAACACAACTTACCTCAGTCCTTTGATGAATTATGATTTACGGCTCTTCCAGGTGGATGATGGTGAACTTGAGTGCCAGTGTGAGGCAGTACAGGCATCTGCGGAATGGGAGGAAACCTTAAATGTTACCAGTGAGCATCCTAGATTAATATAATATCCTTCATATATCAAAAGCCTCACCAGTGAGAATGCTTTTTGCTTATATTCTAAGTCCACTGCACATATGTTGTATTTCTGTATGGATTTGTATGGTCTTCTTGGTACATTGGATATTTAAATACCCAAGTTTGAATTTACTAAAATTTCTTTTTAGAATGAACGTATCTCCTTCTAGTTAAATTTGGATGAGTTCTTCTAAGAACCCGTAACACAGTAAGGCCTTTTCTATAGTCAATAACTGACAATCCAACTTTTCCTGCTGACTGTGATTCCCTTAAACACAATGGAATCTTGGGTGGAGTGTTAATTGTTAATACAGATAATAATTTGTGCAATGTTTTGGTCTTTTACTTTATTTAAAAAAATAACTGGTGGAGGGAGAATTAAAGCCCTTTAAGGAAGGAATAAGCAGAATTGTAACAGCTCAGTTAAGTGTTAATATTCCATCGTCCTAAAGTTGATGTCCTGGCTGAAGTTCATGTGTCTTAATGTTACAGATATCTCCATCCTGGTGGTTGGGCTCATCCTGGTTATTATTGGTGTTGTGGTTGTCATAGTATTAATTCGTTACAAAAAATGTATTAAAGTTGAAGCAAGTTCAAAGGTATGTCTGTATTCTCTCTGTGTTGAAGGGGACCATGACTGAGACTATGTAAGCTTTATGGCCATAGAGATGGGAGAAAAGTATAAGCCTCTTACTGAAGGCCAAGTAGATTAGTAATAAGTCAGGCTTTTACACACTTTGCTCTCATTGAAATGTTTATCCCAGTGACTCCCAAACTTTGCTGCACACTGGAATCAAAAGGGATTTAGGATTGACATACATATACTACTATGTATAAAATAGATAACTAATGAGAACAGACTGTACAGCACAGAGAACTCTACCCAATGCTCTGTGGTGACCTAAATGGGAAGGAAATCCAAGGAAGAGGGGATATTTCTATACGCGTGGCTGATTCACCTTGCTACACAGCAGAAACTAACACAACACTGTAAAGCAACTATACTCCAATTTTTTTTTAAAAGGAGATTTAAAAAAAATACTAAATTTGATTCCTCCATCAGATTTAATTGTTATAGAGTGTAACATGAGTATCAGTCTTTAAAAAATCTCCAAGATGATTTAATATTAACCACTGGCTTACCTCATACTTTAGCTGGTATCAACATTCAATTCCTTTCTTGACAGCCCACCGAGAGAAACCCTAGGAGTGGAGAATAAAGGATACTTTGGTGATGAGCAGCAGACAAGGACTGAGTCCATCTTACCTGGTATTCACCCCCTACATGTTAGAAAATATCATTCGCACTAGTTAATCAATTTAAAAAGTAGTTGTATGTATGTTTGAAGTGGAACTATCCCTAAGCTAAGTGAGGTGGGAAATGCAGAATGGTCTAACCTGATTCCACACCAATAACCTTCCGTTGACAGGTGGGGAAGGAGAGGACGGCAGGACTCAAACATACCAAGACACTATTTCAGAGCAGAATGGTTAAATAAAATACTAATTTGTGCATGACTGGAAAAATGTACAAGCATAAACCATATTCTGGGATATGAAACAAATCTTAATAAATTTAAAAGAATTGGGGTCATACAAAATATGTTCTCAAAATAAAATTCTATTAGAGATCAGTATGAGAAAAATACTGGGAAAAATCTTTTTCTCGTAAAAAATTTAAAATGTACAAGACTAAATGATAGTGTTAAGAGATAAATATTCGGGGGTAAAAGTATAATCACATGCAAGGAGGAGGTCACTATTATAAGTTGGGAAAGTGGCTAATTTGGGGGGAGGAAGTGGGTGACAGTAATGATAGGAAACTTGAAATGGCAAAGTTTTATTCCTTAATCAGTGCAGTGATTGCAAGGATATTTACCTTAAATGGTTCATTAAGCCATGAATCTGTTTTGTGTGTGTTTTTTATCTGTATTGTATTTTCCCAAGAAATGACTAAAAATGAATAAGGGCAACAATGCCAATTATTAGTGGGGATATAGAGAGTAAAAACTCTCATAAAAGCTAATGAAACTTTAAATGGTACAACCAATAGGTAAAATTCATACTATACCCTAAACGTGATCATACACATTCACTGTAATCCAGCAATTCCTGTCATTATGAACACACCGAACAGAAATGTGACATGTGTATATCGGAAAACATCAACAATAATGTTCCAACAGCATTATTTGCAAAAAGTGAAAATAATACGAATGTCCAATAACGCTACAGAGAAGGAAAAACGAACAAACTACTGACATTTACAACATACTATTGTATGTGATATCTTACTGTCACACACTCTTAGACAACACACCGAACCTAAAAGCAAACTGTATGATTCAACTTATATAAATTCAAACTGACAAAACTACTCTATGGTATTAGAAGTCAGGGTAGTCGTACCACAGGGAAGATTTTCAGAGGGAATGGTTAAAGTTTTATGTTTTGATCTGGGTGGGGTTCGGTTACCCGTAGGTGCTCATTTTTAAAAATTCACCCACCTCATACTTTCTGTTTGTACATTTCTTTGTGTATCTTTTACATTAAAAGAAAAGTTTATTAAAATGACACCCATAGCAATATATGAAAACCTAATAAAAAAGCTGACAATCCTGTAAAAGTCCCTGCAAGCAGTGGCTTGTTCAGCACCTTTAACAACAACTATGATTTCCAAAGCATTTGATTCAGTGGAAAAAAAAAAAAAAATGTGAGTGCTGGTTAGGAAGCTACAAAAGCATTCCTTTTAAAAAAGTTAACCAGTGAGGAAAGAATTTGCGATAAGATTATACCGATGAAACTGCCCACTAGGACCTAAGTTTTGAAGGAAGTATGAACTGATCCTTGTTAGATGCAAATGCCAATGAAAATATAATGGTGCTAGTATTTTAAAATTAGGATTTTTTTTTTTTTTTGGTTAGTGGTAATCTTGCTCCACGTCTCCAGAGATTCTGAATGCTTTACCCCAACTCTTCATGTCCCAAAAGCCCCGTGCTTTTTACTGTACAATATTACAGAACAAGCTCCCACCCTACCCCCAGGAACACATATATGACATTATAGTAGAAAGGCTTTTACTGAACTTCTCTTACTTATGTCTGTATAGTTACCCTTTCTCTGGTAATATGATGGTTGATCATTTTTATCCAATCATACATTTTATTATGCCAGTGGTGACCCAAATCAACAAGTCTACATTGTCCACGCAAATGAAAGGAAAATATTGTGTAATAATTTTTTAAGCTTACACTGAGATTTTCTGATATGAGAACACAGGATGCTAATATCAGGTTTAAATAAGAAACTGAATGTAAATGCACTTAGCACCGTGTCTGGTATATATTTAGCACTTAATATGTGTTAAGTGTCTACTATGCCTCATGCACTGTCACAGTAACTTCCCTAATTACATTTTCTTTAAATTAATGTGCAAAACAGTTGCACTCCCAGAGAACGGATTCAGGTGAACTTAGCCTGAGCGTATGATCAATGATAGATAGTCATCAGAGGTTCAAATAGAGCCTGGGGCATATTTATATTGAATACAAAATCCTTAAGGGCTTTTTGGATTTTTAGTTAAATGGGGGAACTTAGAAGTAGAGCTTAATAAATATTTGTTAAATATATGAACGAATTTAATTAACCATATAGCATAATATATTATAAATACAGATTGTATAGGACAGTTTGGGTCCTTGAATCTCTTATTTAGGTTTTTTGTATTATTTGTCATAAAATTATATGAATAATAATGATTTAGCTGACTCCTGTCTGATACATTAGTTACCCATCAAAGGCCAGTTCTCAGCAAAATTGTGGTTTGGAAAAGATCTGTGTTTGGTGTCCTTTCCCAGTTACATTAATGATATTTGGTTAGCTTTTCTGTCTGGTACCCAGTGCCTCTCCTAGGTCCTGTTTCCACTGAACCATGCTGCCTGGTTGTATTAATGTCCACGGGGCGGGGGGGGGTTAAAAGAAAGCACTTCAAAAAGGGTAACTTCGCAGGGCACATCTGCATTACAATAGTAAGTTCTGGAAATCCTCACAGACCTCCAAGGTCCAAAGGGATGTGCCTGGTTGTGGAATTTCAGGCATGCAGACAATTAGAGACTCTAAGATTTGGAAGTTAACAGACTGACCTTGAACTACTCATATCATAACATGTAAAGAAACTCCCACTCTTATATGTATGCTTGATGTACAGATAAGTTGTTAAGACTCATCCATCGCAAGAGAACAACCTAGGCAAGATATGGTCTCTGTGTGTTTCAGTATCTGTACATTTACTAGGACTGTATCCTAGAGACGACTAGCAAATGTATTTTGTAGGCTCGGAAAACAGTCATAGTTGTTTGAGCCCTAACTGCAGGTTAAGAGTATCTCTTTTCGTCAGCCAAGAACTGCAGAGTCCTCGGAGAGACGTCAACCAGTTTCTTGAGTCCGCACTACATCACGCTGGTATGGTCCCTTGGCTCTTTTCTGTTGGTTGTGCTGGTCTGTGTACATTTCACTAATAATCTTGGTACCTCTTAACCACTCATTGGTCCCTTGAAAATTTCCAACAGTATAACATGGCTCTCTGACTTGAGGCAGAAACAGGAACGTCCTACTTCTCAGCAGGGCTGGGATTAGGGTGATAAAGAGCACAGTGACTCTTGTAAGCACACAGTCAGATACCGTCATTATTTAAAATACTGACTGTGCTCATCATGAATTCTTGGGAATTAGTTCTGATTTTTTTTTTAAAAAACAACACATTAACGTATTATTGATTGTGATCACAGAGTTTGTTTGCACCCCTTAAATGCTGCTCCTGGGACAAATGCCTCGCTCACCTCGCCCTGGTCCCAGCCCTGGTTCTCAGGGGTCAAACCCAATGACAGCTTCCAGAGAGGCCTTGATCAGCAGAGGGCTTTCGGCTAACTGAGGAGATGTCTTCCCTGAATAAATATTGATGAGAAAGAAACAAATTAGCTAAATCAGCCCACACATGCACGAGAGACACGAAGCCAAAAAAGAGATATTACCAGGTTTCTAAGAGCCCCTGTACCACTGGAATCTTTATCTACACCTGTATCCTCAAGGTCACACAGAACACTTCCTATTCAGAACTGGACGCCGAAATCACCAAGACTCTCAACTACATCTTTGTAAACTCAGCAATTCTCATTACGCATTGTTCAATGGCCAGAAGGGTGTGATTAAGGTAGTGTTCAGTCTGTGGCTCCACAGAATCTGCCTGTCACACAAAAGGGTCTCAGAACGTGCTGTATAGTCAGGGTGGCATGGA
Organism: Globicephala melas; assembly: GCF_963455315.2. Classification (NCBI taxonomy): domain Eukaryota; kingdom Metazoa; phylum Chordata; class Mammalia; order Artiodactyla; family Delphinidae; genus Globicephala; species Globicephala melas. The sequence goes on from NC_083319.1 coordinate 101,732,334, forward strand.
ATGAGCATATCTCCCCATGCCCTGCTCCACCAGCACAGTCCCTTTTTATAAATTGGTTTTACTGGGATTTCAACTGAGATGTTTTTTGAAGGAAAGCTCTAGTACTTGAAAAATGTTTGGCAATCTTACCAAATATATTGTTGGAGAGAGTTACAATCAGGATAACAAGGAAACCTGGCTTCTGATAAAACGTCACTTATCCTGAACTATCATTGCCTCACCCCACCCCCATCCCCTCCATTCCCTAGCGATTTACAGTCTCAGGTTTTTCATGGATCAAAAAGAGGTGGTCTGTGTGTATATGTGCTCATGTGTATGTGTGCCTGTGTGTGAAATCTGGTTTGGTTCCTGACACAGATTTTTCAAATGCTAGCCTCCTTTTGTGTTCTTTGTCTACTCATTGATTGGAGAGATCCTCTGTTCTTATCAAAAGATTAGGAAGGTTGAAATTGTTTCCCCTGATATGCTTAAATTTCTAACTGATAAATTCAGCAGTGCATGTTTTAGTCCAAGAGTTTTCAACCTTACTGAAGGAGCAAGCTAGAATTCAACAGTGTCAGAGTCTGAATACATTTTAGAAATAACAACAAAAACAAAATTTCTTTCTCAAACTTTTCTTGGATAGAGTATACATACCCATGGGTTCTCATGAGGTATTTTAAAGGACATAACAGTACTGGTAATCATAGAAGAGGTATCCTTTCTAATGGAACAGTTTTTTTCATGATTACTTTGTCCAAGTTTTCACTTACAAATCAATAACTGACTATGCCCCAGGAATGATTTCACTTTTGAATTATTAGGTCTGATGTCAGAATATTTATCAAAAAATTGTGATTTTTGCCAAAGGGAGACAAAATGAGCATTCAGAGTTTTTGTTTTCATTCCTTCATTCATCCATTCAGTGACTTTTGTTGAGTCCCTGCAATGTACTGGGTTAATGTGAAGCTTTCCCCAAGAAAGCATTCTTAGTAGAACTACTGCCCAATACACTTTCCCTGTTGGGATGGAGAAGACAAGACTTTTCTAATGGTCCCTCCACTCCACAAGGATGAACCTGTCTCATACTGGGGAGTAGAAAGAGATGCTCCTTAGTGCAAGCAAACTGGCTTCTTGTATTGAAAAATAAAATGATTTTCTTTCTTTTGTGATAGGCTTGTTGATTTTATTTTATAATGACGGCTTAATTAGCCATGGCTAAGGCGATCTGGGAGAATGTGAATAAATGAAGTACAACAGAATCCAGAAAGGTTACTGTAATTAGTAGATATAAATGAAATATAACATGCTTATAGATTTTGCAGAAAACAATCTACTTTTAACCATCGCTTTTTATTTAGAGATTGAAATTGGATATCCAAAACGGCCGTGCAAGGCTAGGCTGAGGATTCCGGATGCAAGATCGTCTTAACCTTCCCTAGATGTTTGCTACACATATTTCTGGTAGTTTTTCCAATGTTTTTTATCCAGACAGAAAACGGTGAAGAGAAACAACATCTTCTGTAATATTTACCTGTAGAATGGCATAGACATAGGCTACCAAAAAAATCTACCATTTTTCAAATGCTCCTTAGCTTAATACAAAAAATAGTCTTCTTGCTCTAGGATTTTCTTACAAAATATTAATCTAATTACTTAAAAAAAAAGAAGAGTCAAAACTTAGAGGATAGTAAATTACAACGCTGAGTCTAAGAAGTAAAACATCTCTTATAACAGGTTATTTCTTTGGGAACATAAAAGTACTTATCTTAATTTGAACCTGACATAATTACCATTAATTATGGCTTAAATAAACTTCTCTCCTGTAGAGATGCCAAGGAAATCTGTGCAGGAAACATCAGATTCCACTAGTTAATTAAAAGGTAGACAGTGAAAGAGGGAAAAGAATAGTCACTTTAACTACAAAAATCCTTCTTAAACTTGTGGTGGCAGCCAAAGAGGACATGAAATGCTCCTGTTAATTCTAAATGACTAGAAGTTAATTCAAAATCCCTTATTTTTTAGAATTCCTTAAGAACGTGACAGAAAAGTCAGAGCATTACAAAAATTTCAGAAAATTGACTCCAGCAGAGAAGAAAGACAATTCCCACGAAGGACTTTTGAGATCCTTACAATATACGGGTTTGAGCACTTCCTGTGCGATTTCTGCACTGTTTCCTTCCCTTCCTGTCAGTTGACGGTGATGCGCGGGATTGTCCTGGGAATGATTTCAGCTCCTTCTTATACGGGGGCTCCTCAAAGTGTTCTCATGGGTTCTCTTATTTTCTTTTTTGTTAACTGCTAAAGCTATCTGCAATTATTTTTTCACTTACTGAAATAAAGTTTTCAAGGGCTAACTGCAAATTTTCTGATTCAATGAAATAAAGACTGCAAATCAAAGAAGAAAGCGGATGGTTCTTGGTGAATTTCTGTGGCTCTGCTGACTGGTTGATGGGAGAGTGAGTGAAATCAGCAAAGGACAGCAGTGACTCAGCACTTTGTACCCAGTGTGCTTTCAAAAAGCATCTGTTTTTCTAATCAAAGCTATTCCTTTAAGAAACAAAACTGGCACCTTGGATGGGCAATGAATTCATGCACCGAGGGCATTTACCAGCCTGTGGTAATGAAACAAGGTTTCACAGTATATATTGATAGGTGTTATAGATTTAATTTGTCCCATTTTCCAGAGTGACATGAGTCTGGTCTGGGTAGGAGATACAGAGTCTGCCTCCGTGCTCTGGCCTCCACAAAAGTGCCTGTCTCCTGCGTATCCTCCACAGGGTAAGTCGGACACTTAAAAAAGAGATGATGAATACTTACCTGATTAAAATAAATCTTTATATGTAAAAAGAAAGAAAGAAAGAAACAATACCGATAAAGGCATGCTTAATGCAAAATATACTAATTGAAATATTTTATGTAAATTTTTGAGAAAAGAGAAATTCCATATCATATACACTAGCCTCATTAAAGCAAACAAATAATCCTCATGTCCAAGACAAATATCATATGATATTGCTTATATGTGGAATCTAAAAAAAAAATGGTACAAATGAACTTATTTACAGAACAAAGAGTCACAGATGTAGAAAACAAACTTATGGTTGGCAGGGGAAGCAGGGGGAAGCAGGGGTCGGGGGAGGGTTAAATTGGGAGACTGGGATTGAGATGCACACACTACTATATATAAAACAGATAACTAATAAGGACCTATTGTATAGCACAGGGAACTCTACTCAATACTCTGTAATGACCTATATGGGAAAAGAATCTAAAGAAGAGTGGATATATGTATATGTATAAATGATTCACTTTGCTGTACATTTGAAACTAACACAACACTGTAAATCAACTATAAATGATTTTTTTTTAAAAGACAAAATGAAGGGATGTTCACATATCCATATTTGCCTGAACAATACGTGTTGATGAACAATGTACATTTTGGTGATATTCCCCCTTTAATAGAATCATTTTCTTGATTTTTTTTTTTTTTTTATTTTTCCCATATCTCTTTCAGAAAACTCCCCTCATGGTGTCCTTTCCGAGGACGTCACTCATGTCCTCTGTCTTGGGCTCCACATTCAGCTAACTACCAATTTCTAGTGATTTCTTATTTTTCAAATTTCTTCTCTCCAGTTATAAATATGTCTGGAATTCCCTAAGTCCTCCTGCTTCATTGCTTCCTGCCTAGATAATCACTCTAGTCTTCTAATCTGCTTCCCTGTTTTTCAAATAACCCCAGGGGCCTTCTGACAATCGAGCCTCTTTTTAATTTCAGGTGGTATTCACCATGCTTGCCCATACTACTCAACCTGGGCCTTAGAGACTTTACCTACAGTCCTTTCAAATGCTGCCTCTCTCTGCTCTATTTCTTAGGGATCTTCTTCTTCCAATATTGTCAACAGATTAGGAAGCATTTTCACAGCCATCCCCTACTAGTGGGCCCCTTGTAGGCCCAGTTCTGTCCCTGGTTATGGAGCCAGTTATGATTTCATAGCCTTGATATTTCTAGCTCTTGTCACCTCCCAGGGTTTGAATCCTTTCCCTTGAACCCACAGGCACTGACAGAACTCCTGGTGGGAATGGACGTACCTGCTAGACCTACTGTCCGAGCACCTCTGCCTCCCACCTCAGCCCCGTAAGTGCCTTGCTGCCCTGCCACGAATAAATAACCCTTCCTGATGCTACTACTTGCCTCAACTTAGACGGAGCTTGCTACGGGTCTGGGATATTGTGTCTTGGGATGCTGGGCTGTGCTTACAGCTGGGTCATGTGCCCTCTGCCCTGGACAGAGGCAGATTTATCGGCAAGCTCATGAAGCTGGGGCTTCAGGGCCCATCACATGCACTGCTCCTTCCAAGACCTTTTATATAACTTTGTATTTACATTTTTTAAGGACATTCAGTGGGCTGGTTTGGGTTGGTGAGCAGGAAGTCAAACGACTGATCAGCAAAAGCGCCGACAGAAAACAAACAGGACAAAGATATGCATCTTAGTTAGGCTGAGGTTTAGTCATAGGGAGGGCGAGAGTGGACTGACCTGAAATGGGAAGAGGCGGGTATGGGCATGAGAGAAGCATGGCAGGTTTGACAAGCCCCCAACACCATCCCACCCCCACCTGGGGGGTGAGTACCTGAGAGAGCACCACAGAGGAAAATCCAAGGCATGAGTGAAACCCAGCTGAACTTTGACGATGCTCCCCAGCCCAGGCACAGATCAAGGGCAGAGGGCCAAAGGTATATCGGCTCCCAGAATTTGAGCAAAACTGCTGCCCAAACCTCTGACCTGTGAGTGATACAGAACCAGGGAAACCCACAGAAATCAGTAAAATATAAAAAGAAGTCAAACTGAGCAGAGACGTGAGTAGCTGTACATTGCAGGGGGTGGAGGGCAGTTGGGGGATAGATTCTGCAGTTTAACTTCACACAAAATCACTTTAAAAAATTCTCCAGGGCTTCCCTGGTGGCGCAGTGGTTGAGAGTCCGCCTGCCGATGCAGGGGACACGGGTTCCTGCCCCGGTCCGGGAAGATCCCACATGCCGCGGAGCAGCTGGGCCCGTGAGCCGTGGCCGCTGAGCCTGTGCTCCGCAAAGGGAGAGGCCACAACAGTGAGAGGCCCGCGTACCGCAAAAAAAAAAAAAAAGTCTCCAAAAAAAAAAATCAGAATCCATATTTGTTATAATATATTGTCTAAATGCTACAGTGCCAAGGAATCTCAAGTATATTTTTACATCATTTCTGCCAGGAATGCAGTGATGGTGACCCAAACGAAAACAAGACAAAACCAGCATTGCCAATAGCATCCATTACAGTCCTGCCTCGGTATCTGTGGAGGATTGGCTCCAGGGCCCCCCAAAGAAAACTCCTCCCAAGCTCAAGTCTCTTACATAAAACGGCAAAGTATCTGCATATAACCTAAGCATATCCTCCCAGTATACTTTAAGTCATTTCTAGATTACTTGTAATACCCAATACAATGAAAACAGTAGCTTTGTAAATAGTTGTAAATAAAATGTAAATGCTATGTAAATAGTGGCTGGGATGTGGCAAGTTCAAGTTTTGCTTTTTGGAAAGTTGTGAATTTTTTAAAAAATATTTTTTCATCCTCAGTTGGTTGAATCCCTGCATGCAGAGCTCATGATTACAAAGGGATGACTGTATTCTCAAATATCAACCAGCTCCATATACCCAATTTGCCTCTTTCTCAAAGCATCTGTACTGACACGAGATTGTGGAATTAAAAAAAATCCACACATTTTAGCACACACATGTGCTAAAACTGGGAAATATATTCTAAAGAAAGGTAATAACCTCCTTATAAACATGCATATATATGTGGCAGGTCTGTCTGTACCTGACAACCCATCAATGAAGTTCTTAGAATGGTCACTAGGTGGCGACATAGGAAACTAAATCTCCTGTAAGCGGGCAGCTTGTTGGACCATTTCATCCCTTTGTCAGACAACACCAGGCCGTCAAAATCATGACTTTAAATAAACGTACTAAGAAATGTGTTAAAGTCCTGTTCTTGATTATTAAGGAGGTAACTCTGTGAATTTAGCCAGACGCAACTTCCTGTCTGCCAGGGTCGTGGGTTGAGGTAGAAAAATAGGGATCATTATCACTGAACAAAAGGGGAGCTGGGCTGGCAGCCTGAAAGCTATGATTGGAGATTTTAAATTGGAAAGACAAATACTATTTATTCTCAGTTCTCCAATCCAGTCTTCTTGAAGCTGACCTGTCAATAGTCCCAAATAACCCAGTCTCCTGAAGACTCCTGTGAGGTTTTGCTTTTGTTTTTAAATTTTGTATTATCTGTGTACTTATTTTTTAGAAGGCCGGCAGATTAGCCACTTCTGCCATGGAAACTTGAAGAGCTCCCCCTTTTCCAGGGACACCTAATGGATAGAAAATGTCAGGAAAAGCCACAGCCTGTGTGACATGACTTTTTGGTGGACCCTTGATGACAACTGATCATCACCAAAGACTGAGAAATATTGATTAGACTCCTGAGCTCATTGGAAGCTTCCTGATCACTTTCTAACTGAAGGTCAGGCTTTTAAGAAACTCAAAAGCCGTTCTGTAAGGAAGTGGCTGCCTCATGGCCTTGACAGAATCCATTAACATCTTTCTCCAGGAAAAGCGGTAACCGTGAGCTATACGTAATGGATATTGATTGCTAAGGAAAGAAGATACATATAACTTTAAACCTCAGAGGTCTCCAGGAATGAAAGACATAGAAAAAGATGTCTTCAGCGTCACCCGAGTGCCAGCTCAGAAGAAATTATGCCAGAGCTGTCTTAGAGAATCTTAGATAACTGAATGTAAAACCCAGTGTTCTTGCCATGGATACCAGCAATTTGCTACAAGGAGAGCAAGTACAGCATTTACTGAGTGCACACTCTTTGTTAAGCATTATTCTAAGCACTTCATATGTATAATTTCATTTTAAAATTAAAACAATTCTGAGTGAACTAATATTATTATTCTCATTTTATAGTTTGAGAAAACCAAGGTCAAAAGTCAAATAATCCACCGAAAGAGACACAGCTGATTCAATTACATAGTCAGGACATCAACCCAGGAAGTCTAACTCCAAAGAGTACGCTTTCAATCAATCCCACGCTGCTGGTGTAAATATACTTTTGATTATATTATAGGGAAAACGCAGAGACCTCCTCCAAATTCAGACTCCTGGAAAGGAAATTAAGATATCTCACTCCCATTCTCATTTTCCATCCACCAAACTTCCCACCCTTTGCAGCCTCAGGGACAACGATTCATGGGTTAACACAGCAAGGAAAGAAAAGGGAAGCCAGGCAGCAGAGTCACCTCACGATTTAGCCGATTTACCCTAGTTGAGATGCTGCTGTCCACAGAGAGCTGTGTCTGGGGATACAGCTGAGGCTTTAATACCTTTTGCCGTTCTCCTGGCCACTCCCTAGGGGGTGCTTGTGATCCTGGAATCTTTTCTGTGTTTTACAACTACTTCAGGTTCTGGACGATGCTTTCTCAACAGAACGGGGCTCTCCCTGGGTGATGTTTTAGTTCAGTTTAGCATGCCTGGGAAACTGTCTGATGCTGCCTCCACCAACTGTGTTCAGGGAAGGAAAACCAGGAGAATTATTGACACTTAGCAGCTGATGGGTCACGGGGTGGCAGGCATCAATAAAGAGGCAGAACCCTCTGATGAAGCCTTCTTTCTTGCTTTAATAATAATAAAAAAGTGCCCCAGATGAGTGGTCACCTTTCACAGGTAAGGAAAGAGAGGGTATCTGTACTGCACCCTTTCAGACTCCAGGCACCTGCTAGACCTTTACACACTTCTCCTGGGATGTCCACTGCAAAGTTCTGTGACAACTATTATTTTATAGACAAGGAAACTAACGATAAGTGGTCCCCAGACATACAGCTGTAAACGGGCCTCAGACTAAAAAAAGCATGATCTGAACTGTCACCCATTCCAGTTTTGAGGCTGGAGTGGGTAACAGTCAGGCACCAATGTAACAACAACATAACAGGTCGCCGGTGAACGACCTAAGAGTTTATTCCTGGGGAATGTGACTTTGATCTAGAAAGGGGTTGCCCAACGAAGAGCAGTAGGTGGGCCTCGGTTTTGGCCATAAAGCAACAGATATCAATTTCATTTTTTACACCTTCTCCACGTTCTTTGAAGTAATGATTAGAGGGAAGAAAATATTCAAAGGTCTGTCGTCATTCCAAAAGGACTCAAAAAAACGACTTGCTGGATAGAAAAACATGAATGATTTTAGGCAAATCCTCCAGCATTTAAAAATCATTCTCATCCCATATTTAAACTTTTCCATTCCTCACTTTATCAGGATCAGCTTCTTGATATAAAAGTTTATGATGATGGTCCGGGAAAGGTGACATTCTTTTAAAAAAAGAAGAAATCTGAGGTCCTGACTCTGGAACGTGCTTCTTCAGGTCCACCCAGCAAAGTAGCTGGAGATTAGTTTGATCTCAGAAATGTGTGTGATGCTCTCTCTGAAGAGGGACTTAGATTTAGATATCATTATCTTCTGCAGTTTTTAGGCTGCCCAGGAAAGGAAAAGAAATGATCTTCTGAGATTGGTTCAAGATGGCGGAGAAGAAGGACTTACTCTCACTTCCTCTTGCGAGAGCACCCACATCACAGCTAACTGCTGAACAATCAACGACAGGAAGACACTGGAACTCACCAAAAAAGATACCCCACATCCAAAGACAAAGGAGAAACCACAATGGGATGGTAGGAGGGGCACAATCACAATAAAATCAAATCCCATAACCACTGGGTGGGTGACTCACAAACTGGAGAACAATTCCACAGAAGTCCACCCACTGGAGTGAAGGTTCTGAGCCCAATGTCAGGCTTACCAACCTGGGGGTCCAGCAACTGGAGGAGGAATTCCGAGAGAATTAGACTTTGAAGGCTAGCGGGATTTGACTGCAGGACTTTGACAGGACTGAGGGAAACAGAGACTCCACTCTTGGAGGGCACACACAAAGTAGTGTGCACATCGGGACCCAGGGGAACGAGCAGTGACCCCATAGGAGATTGAACCAGACCTACCTGCTAGTGTTGGAGGGTCTCCTGCAGAGGTGGGGGGTAGCTGTGGCTCACCGCGGGGACAAAGACACTGGCAGCAGAAGTTCTGGGAAGTACTCCTTGGTGTGAGGCCTCCCAGAGTCGGCCATTAGCCCCACCGAAGAGCCTGAGGAGGCTCCAGTGTTGGGTCACCTCAGGCCAAACAACCAACAGGGAGGGAACCCAGCCCCACCCATCAGCAGACAAGTGGATTAAAGTTTTACTGAGCTCTGCCCAACAGAGCAACGCCCAGCTCTACCCACCACCACTCCCTCCCATCAGGAAACTTGCACAAGCCTCTTAGATAGCCTCATCCACCAGAGGGCAGACAGCAGAAGCAAGAACTACAATCCTGCAGCCTGTGGAACAAAAACCACATTCACAGAAAGACAGACAAGATGAAAGGGCAGAGGGCTATGTACCAGATGAAGGAACAAGATAAAACCCCAGAAAAACAACTAAATGAAGCAGAGACAGGAAACCTTACAGAAAAAGAATTCAGAATAATGGTAGTGAAGATGATCCAGGACCTTGGAAAAAGAATGGAGGCAAAGATCAAGAAGGTGCAAGAAATGTTTAACAAAGACCTAGAAGAATTAAAGAACAAACAAACAAAGAGGAACAATACAGTAACAAATGAAAAATACACTAGAAGGAATCAATAGCAGAAAAACTGAGGCAGAAGAACGGATAAGTGACCTGGAAGACAGAGTGGTGGAGTTCGCTACTGTGGAACGGAATAAAGAAAAAAGAATGAAAAAAAATGAAGACAGCCTAAGAGCCCTCTGGGACAACACTAAATGCAACAAAATTTGCATTATAGGGGTCCCAGAAGGAGAAGAGAAAGAGAAAGGACCCAAGAAAATATCTGAAGAGATTACAGTCGAAAAATTCCCTAACATGGTAAAGGAAATAGCCAAACAAGTCCAGGAAGCACAGAGAGTCCGATACAGGATAAACCCAAGGAGAAACACACTAAGACACATAGTAATCGAATTGGCAAAAATTAAAGACACAGAAAAATTACTGAAAGCAGCAAGGGAAAAATGACAAATAACATACAAGGGAACTCCCATAAGGTTAACAGCTGATTTCTCTGCAGAAATTCTACAAGCCAGAAAGGAGTGGCATGATATACTTAAAGTGATGAAAGGGAAGAACCTACAACCAAGATTACTCTACCAGCAAGGATCTCATTCAGATTCGATGGAGAAATCAAAAGCTTTACAGACAAGCAAAAGCTAACAGAATTCAGCACCACCAAACTAGCTCTACAACAAATGCTAAAGGAAATTCTCTAAGTGGGAAACACAAGAGAAGAAAAGGACCTATGAAAACAAACCCAAAACAATTAAGAAAATGGTCATAGGAACATACATATCGATAATTACCTCAAAGGTGAAAGGATTAAATGCTCCAACTAAAAGACACAGGCTCGCTGAATGGATACAAAAACAAGACTCGTATATATGCTGTCTAAAAGAGACCCACTTCAGACCTAGGGACACATACAGACTGAAAGTGAGGGGATGGAAAAAGATATTCCATGCAAATGGAAATCAAAAGAAAGCTGGAGTAGCAGTACTCATATCAGATAAAATAGACTTTAAAACACAGAATGTTAGAAGAGACAAGGAAGGACACTACATAATGATCAAGGGATCAATCCAAGGAGAAGATATAGCAACTATAAATATATATGCACCCAACATAGGAGCACCTCAGTACATAAGGCAACTGCTAACAGCTATAAAAGAGGAAATCGACAGTAACACAATAATAGTGGGGGACTTTAACACCTCACTTACACCACTGGACAGATCATCCAAAATGAAAATAAATAAAGAAACAAAAGCTTTAAATGACACAACAGACCAGATAGATTTAATTGATATTTATAGGACATTCCATCCAAAAACAGATTACACTTTCTTCTCAAGTGTGCACGAAACATTCTCCAAGATAGATCACATCTTGGGACACAAATCAAGCCTCAGTAAATTTAAGAAAACTGAAATCATATCAAGCATCTTTTCTGACCACATCGCTATGAGATTAGAAATGAATTACACGGAAAAAAATGTAAAAAACACAAACACAAGGAGGCTAAACAATACGTTACTAAATAACCAAGAGATCACTGAAGAAATCAAAGAGGAAATCAAAAAATACCTAGAGACAAATGACAATGAAAACACGACAATCCAAAACCTATAGGATGCAGCAAAAGCAGTTCTAAGAGGGAAGTTTATAGCAATACAAGCCTACCTCAAGAAACAAGAAAAATCTCAAGCAAACAATCTAACCTTACACCTAAAGGAACTAGAGAAAGAAAAACAAACAAAACCCAAAGTTAGCAGAAGGAAAGAAATCATACAGATCAGAGCAGGAATAAATGAAATAGAAACAAAGAAAACAATGGCAAGGATCAATAAAACTAAAAGCTGGTTCTTTGAGAAGATAAAATTGATAAACCATTAGCCAGACTCATCAAGCAAAAGAAGCAGAGGACTCAAATCAATAAAATTAGAAATGAAAAAGAAGTTACAACAGACACTGCAGAAATACAAAGCATCCTAAGAGACTACTACAAACAACTATATGCCAATAAAATGGACAATCTGGAAGAAATGGACAAATTCTTAGAAAGCTATAACCTTCTAAGAATGAACCAGGAAGAAATAGAAAATATGAATAGACCAATCACAAGTAACGAAATTGAAACTGTGATTTAAAATCGTCCAACAAACAAAAGTCCAGGACCAGATGGCTTCACAGGTGAATTCTATCAAACATTCAGAGAAGAGCTAACACCCATCCTTCTCAAATGCTTCCAAAAAATTGCAGAGAAAGGAAAACTCCCAAACTCATTCTATGTGGCCACCATCACCCTGATACCAAAACCAGACAAAGATACTACAAAAACAGAAAATTACAGACCAATATCACTGATGAATATAGATGCAAAAATCCTCAACAAAATACTAGCAAACAGAATCCAGCAACAAATTAAAAGGATCATACTCCATGATCAAGTGGGATTTATCCCAGAGATTCAAGGATTCTTCAATATATGAAAATCAATCAATGTGATATACCATATTAACAAATTGAAGGTTAAAAGCCATATGATCATCTCAATAGGTGCAGAAAAAGCTTTAGACAAAATTCAACACCCATTTATGATAAAAGAACTCTCCAGAAACTGGGCATAGAGGGAACCTACCTCAACATAATAAAGGCCATATACAACAAACCCACAGCAAACATCATTCTCAATGGTGAAAAAATGGAAGCATTTCCTCTAAGATCAGGAACAAGACAAGGATGTCCACTCTCACACTACTACTCAACATGGTTTTGGAAGTCCTAGCCATGGCAATCAGAGAAGAAAAAGAAATAAAAGGAATCCAAATAAGAAAAGAAGAAGTAAAGCTGTCACTGTTTGCAGATGATATGATACTATACATAGAGAATCCTAAAGATGCCACAAGAAAACTACTAGAACTAATCAATGAATTTGGTAAAGTTGCAGGATACAAAATTAATGCACAGAAATCTCTTGCTTTCCTATACACTAGTTATGAAAAATCTTAAAGAGAAATTAAGGAAACAGTCCCATTTACCACTGCAACAAAAAGAATAAAATACCTAGGAATAAACCTACCTAGGGAGACAAAAGACCTGTATGCAGAAAACTATAAGACACTGGTGAAAGAAATTAAAGATGATACAAACAGATGGAGAGATATACCAGGTTCTTGGATTGGAAGAATCAATGTTGTGAAAATGACTATACTACCCAAAGCAATCTACAGATTCAATGCAATCCCTATCAAATTACCAATGGCATTTTTTAGAGAACTAGAACAAAAAATCTTAAAATTTGTATGGAGACACAAAAGATCCTGAATAGTCAAAGCTGTCTTGAGGGAGAAAAACAGAACTGAAGGAATCATACTCCCTGACTTCAGACAATACTATAAAGCTACAGTAATCAAGACAATATGGTACTGGCACAAAAACAGAAATATAGATCAATGGAACAGGACAGAAAGCCCATAGATAGGCCCACGTACCTATGGTCAACTAATCTATGACAAAGGAGGCAAGGACATACAATGGAGAAAAGATAGTCTCTTCAATAAATGGTGCTGGGAAAACTGGACAGCTACATGTAAAAGAATGAAATTAGGACACTCCCTAACACCATACACAAAAATAAATTCAAAATGGATTAGAGACCTAAATGTAAGATGGAACACTACAAAACTCTTAGAGGAAAACATAGGAAGAGCACTCTTTGACATAAATCACAGCAAGATTTTTTTTGATCCACCTCCTACAGTAATGGAAATAAAAACAAAACTAAACAAATGGGACCTAATGAAACTTAACAGCTTTTACACAGCAAAGGAAACTACAAATAAGATGAAAAGACAACCCTCAGACTGTGAGAAAATGTTTGCAAATGAATCAACGGACAAAGGATTAATCTCCAAAATATATAAACAGCTCATGCAGCTCAATATTAAAAATACAAACAACCCAATCCGAAAATGGGCAGAAGACCTAAACAGACATTTCTCCAAAGAAGACATACAGATGGCCAAGAAGCACATGAAAAGCTGCTCAACATCACTAATTATTAGAGAAATGCAAATCAAAACTGCAGTGAGGTATCACCTCACACCAGTAAGAATGGCCATCATCAGAAAATCTACAAACAACAAATGCTGGAAAGGGTGTGGAGAAAAGGGTAGGGTACCCTCTTGCACTGTTGGTGGGAATGTAAATTGATGCAGCCACTATGGAGAACAGTATGGAGGTTCCTTAAAAAGCTAAAAATAGAACTACCATATGACCCAGCAATCCCACTATTGGGCGTATACCCTGAGAAAACCATAATTCAAAAAGAGTCATGTACCCCAATGTTCATTGCAGCACTATTTACAATAGCCAGGACAGGGAAGCAACCTAAGTGCCTATCGACAGATGAATGCATAAAGAAGTTTTGATACATATATACAATGGAATATTACTCAGCCATAAAAAGGAACGAAATTGGGTCATTTGTAGAGACATGGATGGATCTAGGGACTATCATACAGAGTGAAGTAAGTCAGAAGGAGAAAAACAGATATCGTATATTAACGCATATATGTGGAACCTAAAAAAATGGTACAGATGAACCGGTTTGCAGGGCAGAAATTGAGACACAGATGTAGAGAACAAACGTATGGATACAAAGGGGGGAAAGTGGCGGGGGTGGTGGTGGTGGGATGAATTGGGAGATTGGGATTGACATGTATCCACCATTATGTATAAAATGGATAACTAATAAGAACGTGCTATATAAAAATCAATAAAATAAAATTAAAAAAAAAAGAAATGGTCTTCCATGTAGCACACTGAGCACATCTGATGCCTCAGTACTGAGGCACTGCCAAGCAATTCAGAATAGAAATCAATTCATCCCATCTCATTAGTGATGCTTTGATGTTTTAACAGGTTTCTATGCTGAAAATCTCACCAGCTGGACCCTGTGCCACTCAACATCCCACCTTCAGAACTGAATTATCAGACACAAGGCCAATGTAATGTCATACTCCTGCCTGGGTTCACTTGGATCTTCAACTGAGAGAACGCTCAGAAAGAAGAGTGAGAAATCTAAAAAAGAGTGGATATATCTATATGTACATGGATAACTGACTCACTTTGCTGTACAGCAGAAACTAACAAAATATTGTAAAGCAACTATACTCTAATACAAGTGAATTTTAAAAAAAGGGAAAGATGGGGCTTGCCTGGTGGCGCAGTGGTTGACAGTCTGCCTGCTGATGCAGGGGACAAGCGTTCGTACCCCGGTCAGGGAAGATCCCACATGCCGCGGAGCGGCTGGGCCCGTGAGCCATGGCCGCTGGGCCTGCGCGTCCGGAGCCTGTGCTCCGCAACGGGAGAGGCCACAGCAGTGAGAGGCCTGCGAACCGCAAAAAAAAAAAAAAAAAAAAGGAAAGGAGAGTGATAGAATGAACATCATTTCAGGATCACAGAACAGCCAAAATATGACCTTCTTCACTAGGAACTCCCCCACTCAGTGACACTTCTAAAAGCAAACAAGCAAAAACTAGAAACAGAGACCAATAATCCTTGTAAATTTCAGAGGGGAAAAAAATGGCATAAAAATAACAAAATGAATCACAAATATGGATTGATAGCATTTAGGTTCTTCTTGTTTCATTATCCATTTACTTCATTATTCAATAAGGATTCATTGCACACTTGCTGTGTTGGAGGTATTGTTCTAGGGACATGAAGATATACAGGTAGATAAAGCTCTGCCCTAAGAAACCCAACCCTCACGGGAAAGCAAAACAGGCCTCTAAATAGATGGTCATAAAATAGTGTGATGCAAGGCACAAAGGAGGAAGGCAGTAGATGGGGTTGCCCAGGGGAAGGAAGAGGAGGTGTGTACCATTTGGCAGAGTGGAGAAGCCTTCAAAAAGGCATGTGAGTTTCCAGATAGAAAGTACCCACCTTAAAAGTTACAGTGTAATATAGCTGATTCACTTTGTTATACAGCAGAAACCAGCACAACATTATACAGCAATTATACTCCAATAAAGATGTTAAAAAGGACTTCCCTGGTGACGCAGTGGTTAAGAATCCGCCTGCCAATGCAGGGGACGCGGGTTCGAGCCCTGGTCTGGGAAGATCCCACGTGCCACAGACCAACGAAGCCTGTGCACCACAACTACTGAGCCTGCACTCTAGAGCCCACGAGCCGTGATGGTTGAAGCCCGCGTGCTTAGAGCCGTGCTCCACAACAAGAGAAGCCACCGCAATGAGAAGCCCGCGTGCAGCAACGAAGACCTGATGCAGCCAAAAATTAATTAATTAAAAAAAAGTTATAGTGTACTGAAATTTCAAATCACCAGTTTTAAAAAGAAGAACTCAAAACCTCAGAGGCAAGTTATAGGTTATAAAGAGGAATCAAAATCAGGGATATCATTATATTTCTCAATACCGTATAGGAGGTTAGGAGAAAACAGATCAATGCCTTCAAATACTGAGGAAAAATGTTTTTCAAACCGGAAGTCTAAACTCAGCTAAACTTCATAATCAAGTATGAAGGTAGAATAAACATTTTCACCATGCAAGCTTTCAAAATTTTAGCTGTTATTCACCTACTGGAAGTTGGTAGAGGAGGTGCTCCAAAATGTAAGAGAATAAAAGGATATAGAAGACAAAAGATTTGAGGAACAGATGATTCAACATAGTAGAAAAGTAAAGGAAATTTCCCAGATGTGGGTGGAGGGAGGTCCCAGGATGACTGCTGTCCTAGGGAGTCCCAGAAAGTCGCTGGTCAGATTGCAGAAAGGATAGAAAGCTCCAGAAGAGACGTCCTCAAGAGGAGATAAACAAAAACACAATAGTGGACCTGGCTGAGAACAAAGTGTCTTTACCATCCTGAGATGTGGTTTCCAGTTCTTCTAGAGCAGTGGTTCTCAGTGAGGGTGATTTTGTTCTTCAGGAGACATATGACAATGTCTGGAGACATTTTTGGTTGTTCCAACTAGATGGAGGTGTTAGAAGGAGACCAGTGACGCATCTAAATATCCTACAATGCACAAGACAGCCTCCTGCCCTTTACCATCCCATCCAAGAATTATCAGACCAAATTATCAATAGATCCAAGGTAAAAAAAAAAACCCTGTCCTGGAGAGTTTAATACAAAAAAATTTTAATGGGGCTATTTGAAATCCAAGGAAAAAAATGTACAAGGAAAGAAACGTAATCACCTATACTGTGCTGTTCAACTATGAGCGATATTTAAAACAACTGTGCTATACCTATTTTGGAAAGATTAGGAAACAAGTGGTAAGAAGAAGGAGATGAAAGAGTGGTGAGTCTTTATCGTTCTCAGATGGAAGATGGTAGATAATTCCTAAATTGACAAATGTACCAATGGAAACATAAGTGACTTATTTAGAAATATGGAGGTATCTGGTAGTGGAAATAACTTACAGTACTGGCTGTTTAGTGTATAGTGACTGGGAAAGTATGGGGCAGGAGCTCCTATCTTTCATTATAAATCTTGAATATCATTTGATATTTTAAACTATATGTATGTTTCATGAAAAAAAAATACCTTTAATGGACATAAGTTCTCTGTTCATCCTGAGACCCAGTAATCTAATTCAGAAATTAGACTTCTGGTACATGTAAATGAGTAAATAACTTAGACAATTTCGATGAAAATGTAATATTTTAATTTTCTGATTGAGACACCAAAAGATGCAATTTTTCTGATCTTTGCAAAATATTTTCCTTTATACTTCAAGTTGGTTTCCCCCAGTGGAGAATTCAGGCTGGGCAGACTAAAGGGAGTGTATAGAGGGGCTGATTCATCAAGCACCAAGATGGTTCCATCAACATCCTGCCAGAGGGTCCATGTAAAATTGTGATTAAGAGACATAATTGAGGCTGACCCAAAGAGACATGTGCAGAGTGGGTCCTTAAACTGCAATACAGGAAGCATCAAGAGCCCACATAGTGAAAATCAACTGGAATTGGAGAGCTTGGCAATTTGGAGAGAACTGGCTGGAGTGAGAAGACTAGGAGGTGTCCTGGAATAACTAGAGGGGTGGGAGCCCATGACCGCCACTAAGGTTGTGCAAATTCTCCATAGACATCAGCATCTGTGAGTTCACCCAGTAAAGAGGAGGGAGCAGAGAAGAATGTCACACTATCTCATGAAAGGAAGACTCAAAAATTGAACAAATACACAAAGGGTAAATTGTTCTTTTACTGTGAAATTCGATGCATGACCTCTGTAAACCACCTTAAATTAATGAAATAGATGAGATTACCAGTCTTCAAGTGATCAAGACAGAACCCTGCTTTGCTGCAATGCTGAAACAGCATCACTGGACGACAGTGTCACTAGAAATCTGATTGACTTCACAAAGCATCCTGCTTTTGACTAAGGAGTCTAGCATTGAGGGCTTGTTTCTTCTGGGAAATGGGTTTACTTACCTCTTTGCTTTAAGGGGCACTGCTAACATAGGCCTGTTATAATCAGGTCTTCAATAATACACAAGGATTTTTTTAAGTGATTTACTATTTTAATTAGATGTGGTGGTGATTAAACTATCTTGCATTACACTACAGTAGTTAGAAGATGACAGTGCAGTTTTCTTCTTATTACTGAGAATAATTTTTATTAGCAGATTCAGAGGATGCACGCATGTATAAGTAGAGATGGCTTTTAAAAGAGGAATAGCTATGTCACAAGAAAAATATTAAAAATCCACTAAGCTAATGATGCTAACACTTGCATTCGTGTGGTTAAAATCCTTGTCTTTTTCTTACCAAATTTTTCAGCTATGCATATTGTTCAGTATATAATTTTTCTCTTAATCACAGGAGGTACAAAGTTGCTCCTTAAGACAATTGCATTTGGGCATGATATTAGAAATAGAAGAACTACAAGTTTGGTTTTAGTTAGTTTTTTATAAAGCCCATGAAAACCAAGGAAATTATGGTATTTCTAATGGCAACCAGAGTAGGGTAGGAAGCTCAAGACATGGTCTGCAGTACACCTTGGTGCTGTGTGGGTTTGAGTTGGTTTGGGAGGTAAGGATATATCTGATAGGAAACAAAAGATAATTTAAATCATCCTTGTTATCAAGTCACTTATATCAGCTTGGGAATAAAGGCTAATTTGTCGAGAAAAAAATCCCGTGTTAAGTGTCAAGCACTCACCTCAGATAGAAGAGGAACACAGTGTGAACTACCTCACGTGTGAACGTCTATGGGTTTGAACCCCAAAGACCTTGCAAAACACTGTCTTTCAGGCTCCAAACTTTGGCCATTGCAGGGAAGAGAAAGTAAAGGAGGCAAGGAAATGAGTAAATTTCTCTCTATACGTTTGCATAAT
The DNA here is from genome assembly GCF_963455315.2 of Globicephala melas. NCBI lineage: Eukaryota > Metazoa > Chordata > Mammalia > Artiodactyla > Delphinidae > Globicephala > Globicephala melas. Next base: position 101,751,350 of record NC_083319.1, read on the forward strand.
TTACTAGTTAAAAGCAAAGGAGATTACTTTTTGTAATTTAAAAAGAAATAATGTGTTTTTTAAGATAGATAAATGAGTCACGCCTGATTTCCCATCTCCATTCTCAGCATAGAAAATGGCTTGTTGATGTCCTAAACAGAGTCAGAACCAGAACAGATAATCTTCTGTAATAAGGGCATCGCATCCTCGGCCTCTGCTACCACAGAAGGTGGATTGTTAAGTGCATTTTCAGCCCCACTGCCCACCCCTCTCCTAAGTAAAAAGCCACTCAGAGTTCCCCCTCTACCCTGTGTGCTACTGGGGGAGAAGCACTTAGGATGAAGATATTTGGTCATTCTTTACTTCAATGTGGCTTCTATACTGAATAATATGAGAGAGAAATCCTAGTTTTAAAAAAACTTGGGAGGACACTAAGTATACTTTAGATGCTTTACCATCTTTTTTTTTTAACATATTTTTTGGAGTATAATTGCTTTGCAATGGTGTTTTAGTTTCTGCTTTATAACAAAGTGAATCAGCTACACATATACACATATCCCCATATCTCCTACCATCTTTTTTAGACTCTCCTGAAACCCTAATCACACATTTTTCCAAAATAGCAAATTCTCTTCTTGCTACTCTTTTCATTGACATTCATCAATTACCCACATTGAGTGCGGCATCTGTGATCTGCCTAGACCCTGTTGGCTACAACATCAAAATTCTGCTTAGTTTCACGCAGAGGTGGGGAGAATATTCACCCTTTTTCCTGGTTTGGTGCCACATGCAATTCACATGAGCCCTAAAACAGATCAGTTTCTATACAGTTAAGTCATGAAAATCTCATGAAACTCAGTTTCCTACGATCTTAGGAAACAGGCAAAAAGAAAAAAATTTAATAATTCTCTCCATCCTTCTCATTAGGCCCTGCTCCTATTCACAGCACCCCTGTCAGGCATAAAATATGGATACAAAGAGACATGGCTGACAGGGGCATGAGGAAGGAAGGCTTGGCCTAGAGGGATTGAGTTCCAATACAGAAGCGTGCACGCTGAGGGGGTAGGGAAGGGTGTAAGCGGCAGAGGTAAGAAATTCAAAATTACAAAGGTTGGACTAATCAGAAAAGCTTTGATGGAGAAGATAAAGCCAACTTGACCTTGATAGAGAAGAAGGATTTGGGACTAGAGAGCCTGGAGTGCATTTCAGGGGTGGGTAACATTTATGTAAAGATAACGAGGTAGAACATTAAAAGACTGTGGACAGCAGGTGCTGGGGAGTCAGGGGAGATGGGGTTGAATGGGTCAACAAAGCCATTCAATAGAAGAGCTTGAAAGCTAGTTAGAAATATTTAAATTAAGACTCCACAGAAAGGGTACAAAGGAACTTATCTACAAAACAGAGAGTCACATATGTAGAAAACAAACTTATGGCTATCAGTGGTAAGGCGGGGAGGGATGAACTGGGAGACTGGGATTGACACATACACACTATGAGATATAAAATAGATAACTAACAAGGACCTACTGTGTAGCACAGGGCACTCTACGCAATACTCTGTAATTGCCTATAAGGGAAAGGAATCTAAAAAAGAGTGGATGTATGTATAGGTGTAACTGATTCCCTTTGTATACACAGGAAACTACCACAACACTGTAAATCAACTAGACTCCAATAGAAATTTTTTTTAAAAAAGAAATATTTGAATTAGATGTAGTCAGCAATAGGAAAACATTAAAGTTATAAACTAAACATGACCAGATCACTGGGAAGAATTGTTTCAGCAATTTGGGTTAATTTAATAGGATTTTGGAGTTGTGAAGGTGCTCTCCTCAGAACCACCACGTTAGACCTTCAGGAAGACGTGGGAACCAATAGAGCCAAGACAATTCTTCTATAATGGTCCATTTGGAAATCCTGAAATCTTTAGTTAAGAGAGTTATGGCATTTTGCTAAATCTCTGCAAGCAGGAGAGGTGATAGATAAATAGGCCTAGGACACAATTCTGAGTTTGGAAACTGCAAAGCTGTCCAAGTGTCCAGAAACTCACCCAAAAGTGACTGCCACACAGGAAAGTTTCCCTAATTTCCATTTCTTAAAAAATGAGTCAATAATTCTTTAGGTTTATGCTACATCTATTATGACACATTGCTTGATTGGCAGTCTAAAAGAAGCAATAGTGTAGAAAAGGGCAAAGAGATGAAAATGACCAGAATTGGCTGCAAGCAAAGTCAATCTATCATGGATGGACTCCAGTAAGATTACAGGTCATAAAATGCCCTATGCTTTTTGATCATCTAAACGGCTGCACATGACTTTTTCTTTATAATCTCATAGAGAAGAATAAGAAATACAAAATTAGTGGAGGGGAATAAAACTAACATGTTTCCGAACATTTAAGAAGGGTCGAGGTCTGTGCTATGTTCTTTGCATTTCCTCATTCACTCTCAGTTTTATTAAGCCTAGGGGTGTTAAGTAGTTTGTTCAGGATCACACAGCACCAGGTTGTAAGTTAGGATGCACCATCTTCAACAATCAGTGACTTCCACGTGCTTCTCACCTGGTATAACTGAGCAGAAGTAGTTTGTTTGAATCTATATATACTCAACCCAATAGATCTGATTTTTTTCTTCCAAGTGTTTTCAACAGGTGTGCTGCAGAGCTAAGACCCTGCCTGCTTTCAATCACTCCTATATCTCTCTGATCTGAATTAAGCCTCTAGTTAAAGAAGATCCACTCTCTATTCCTTTCCTGACACTTTCATTGGGTTTCCTTATTTTTTTTTTTTTTTGCTCCTTCATTTTGTGTTTGAAAAAAAAAGATTTGATGTCATTTATTCATTTATATTTTCATATATTTTAGCACCAGCTATATGCAAAACATTCACAAGAACTAAAAGGAAAATAAAACTTCAATCCCTTATTCAAGGAGTTTTTACAAAGACTTAAGGAATGGACAATTGTGGCAAGAAATATTATTGATCCTCTAAAATTGTATATGTATATTGAGTAATGTATGTTGAAAGTGACCCTGGAAAACATATCATGTTGAATTGATAAATTGTATGTTGTGAAGGATCTGAATGCCAGGTTTCAGGAACTTGAAATTTAGGCACTGAAGAGTCATTTTATATTTTTGAGGAGAAAAGTCATTTTAGTATCCCTTAAATCTGTGTCATTTCCAAATACAACTGAGAGATTATCAAGAATCCATGATGTATGTAGAATAAAAATATAGAATTTAGAAATGGAAGATACTTTTAAAATTACTCTGTTCCACTCTCTCATTTGTCAAAGAAGATGTTCAAGCCAAGAGAGGTTTTTCTTTTCTTTTTTAAAAAAAAATTTTTCACTTTGTTGTAAAATCCCCAAGGTCTGGAATAACTCTATAAATGATACTGGTTAGAAAAATGCTGCTGCATCTACAAGTGACATTTCCCATTTGGAATAAGGTCATTAGTGCTTTACTCTTCAGTGACTGAGCCCACGGCTTTGCCAACAGCCGGTGCTCCAGAGACGGCTGAAACTAAATTTCCATCCTGGAAATGATAGAGGTAGGTTTCTTTCCTGCTCTAAAAGCTTATAGCTCTTCTTTAGCAGCTGGCCTATTTGTTGAGCTGTAGAAAAATCTCTCTTTCGTGAAGGAATTTCATTTCACAGATTCAAAAAGTAGTTCAAGGCTATCAAAGGTCATTGGGCCATTTTCCCCATTTTTTTTCAGGTGAGGAAAGTGATACCCACAGAGCCTGGGGGACTGGCTAGCTAGCAACCAGGTGGAACTAGATCCCTCCACACCTAGCACGTGTCCAGGATTGCTTCCACTGTACCATGTTTCTTTGATACCTTCTCCAATGTAATTCCACCATCATTAAAGAACTTGCAATGACCCATTATGAAGCAGTTTCAGGAAGAGTTCCATCTACTCATTCAATGTCATTCTGAGTCCCCATCGATTTTTGTTCCAAGCAGAGCAGCTAGGATGAGAAAGAATGAGACTCCATCAGGGTTTCCTCTTCTTTTGTGGCAACTTTATTGAATGCACCACTTGCTAGCCTGTCTTCTACTGAACGCTGTTTGCTCTAGTGATTTAGCATTGAAAACATTAGGAAAATTTGTAAGATAGATATTCTGCTAGACACTCTGCCTGTTATCTCATTCAGTTCTCACATATCTCTGAGGGGCTGTGTGTACGTATGTGTGTGTGTGCATGGGTGTGTGTGATTACCTTTATTATGTAGATTACAAAACTGAAGCTCTGAGAGATTAATCTGTCCAGGTCCCACACCTAGTGCATGGCAAAGCTGGAAGTAAACTCTGGTCTCTCCAAACCCAAATCCATGCTCTTTTCACTGCACCAGTTTCCTCACCGAATGCATCAATTCTGCCCCCTAAATTAAGTAAAAGTAATATTTGCTTCCATGCAAGGTTTACAATGAACAGAACTGCACTTGAATTTATATAGCATTTTGCATTTCCCAAAGGTTTGGCATCCTTTTATATTGCTTGCTCTATGGGGAAAATGTTTATAAGTGATTTTTGCAAGTCATGGTGGTTAAAAAAAAAAGCAAGGAGTTAGGGCCCTGAGTAGCAATGGTTCTGGCATTCTATGCCGTCAGACTTGAGGAAGGATTACAACTTTTAAAGTTCCCTGGGTTTTGTTAATGTCCTAGATTGATAAGCCCATCAGTTTCAAGTCCGGAATTGGTATAGGATTGATTGCCAGGGCCACTGAGGACTAAAATACCAGGTCTCTCTATTAAAAAGCAAAATGAAAAACATTACAAAGATAGATTTGGGAGTCACAGAGAACTCATGGTTGTGATTTGTGGAAGTCTTGTTACCACCACTGATATATCAATGACTCCATGTAATCTAATGAGCCATCATAAGCCTTAAATCACCTAGCATTACAAATCCACTGGGGTGGGTAAGCAGGAGACGGTGTCACTGTGTCACAACACTTCCATGCAGTGGCCGATACAGTGACTGCTTTCCCACCCATTTCCTTTGGCGCTATTGATTAGGCTGCATGCATTTACATAAACACAACAGAGACAGTAGTCTGGTTTATACTGCAGTGACCTCTACTTAGAAACATCAATTCTCCAGAAACTCTAGCCTCACGGTTCCCAGAACTGAAAACTTGAGAATAGTATATTTAAGTAAAATTGAGGTGCTGTAAGGTTGAACTAAGATGTGGGAGTTAGTCTTCCCACCTACCTCCAGCTACAGAAATAGACTACGCAAGATGATTTAGATCATAAGCGGAAAGAAAACCAAGAAATGGAGTACTGATACAGGGACCTTACCAGCAGGCATGAAAAAGGTGCAGCAACAAATTCTTCTGTGAAACATTGTGGCTAAAATCTCTGGCGCTGGCATTTCCCTGGTGGCGCAATGGTTGAGAATCCGCCTGCCAATGCAGGGGACGCGGGTTTGAGTCCTAGTCTGGGAGGATCCCACATACCGCGGAGCAATGAAGCTGGTGTGCCACAACTACTGAGCCTGTGCTCTAGAGCCTGTGCTCTGCAGCAAGAGAATCCACTGCAATGAGAAGCCCATGAACCGCAAGGAGAAGCCCGTGCACTGCAACGAAGACTGGCCCCGCTCACTGCAACTAGAGAGTGTGCAGCAACGAAGACCCAATGGAGCCAAAAAATAAATCAATACATTTTCAAAAAAGGCTATGGGGCTGCAACTCAAGTCTAAGGCAGGTGCTAGAAAAATCTGAACTTGCTCCTTGTTCTGCACTGATTTTTTTTGGAGTAATATTAGACACAAAATCTGAATTTGGGTTCCTATTTCCACATCTGTAGTTTGGGGCATATATCTTTTTGACGTACTGGCATATCTTATTCATGTAGAGCACAGCAGTATTTAATTCATAGATGACATTAAAGTTAGGTTTATTGAATAACTTAGGATTTGGTCTTCTGATTGCCTGTAGCATGCGACATCATTAAGAGACAGCATAGTTTGGTGGTTAAGTGTATATAGATGGGACTCATAAACCCTGTGTTTGAATCTTAACTACACTGCTTAACACATGTAAACCTGGTCAAGTTCGGAAATCTTTCTGGGTCTGATTTTCCTCAAGCGTAAAATATAACAGTACCCATCTCATGAGGAAAGGAGCTAAAACATGTAAAGAAATTAGGATATATCCTGCACACAGAAAACATTAGTACATGTCAGCAATATTACCGTGTTAAAAATAGCTTCATTAGCTCTGAGTCCTTTATTCTATTTATAATTTCTATTAAAGGTATTTATGAATACCAAAATGCCCAGTGAAGAGCAAGGGAAAGTGAAGACAATGAAGAATAATCAAAGAGGAAGAATAAACATCTTACACATCCCAGATTCCCCGGGTTGCTGTCATGTCCTACAGTACAAACAAATCAAAGCATTTTAACAATGTGCTTTCATAAAATACAATGCATTCCTCATGAACTCAGGAATGTGAAAATGAAAGGCATCTTCTTACAACTGGGAAAGAGGACGAGAGGGCAGGTTTGCTATCTAATTCCCTTGTTTGAATTCAGTATTATTGTTTGCATTCTTTCTCTGGGCGTAAGATGTTTATCATAAACTTTGTCTTTGAGGCCGTTAATTTGCTGGCTCTTCCTCCACCTGTATACTCACAACAGTCCCACTGGGGAAGCACTGTTTCAGATTCTACATCTTATGCATGACTTAGAGGTTTACACATTCCACTGAATTATTTCCAAAGGAATAAGGCAATAAAATTTCTGATTTTGTCTTTAAAACACATAAGTAATCTATTTACAATGAGACCTCCTTGAAGGAACAGGGTTGAAACCCTTTACGAGATCATGATCCTGAGCCCCTTCTGCCCTAGTAACGCAGTCCTAACTATAGCTCGTGGGCCTATCATGTGAAGACTCTGGGCCAAGTTAGACGAAACCAGAGGGACCTACAAGGAAACAGGCTGCCACTTTGGGGCTCAAGTATTGGTCTTACTTCACCAAGCCCAGGGTCTGTTTTTTCTGTAGTTATTCACAAGCAGCTGCTTGTAAATTGTGCTGCAGTCTTGCATTAACCTCTACTATCAGTTTCCAGACTATGGGGCTGGGCTTCTGTCTCTGTTTCCTGATTTTCACTCCAGTTTCTGATGGCATTGGAAATTGAAGCTGGAGCCCAACTGAAGTATGTAGGACTCTGACACACAACTGAAGCCTCACTGGCATTTACTTTGGGGATTAGATTTGCTTTCTCTACTTCCTTTGTTGGTTTCTATTTTGTTCTAAGGCAAATGGACCACCTGCAATCATAATGTTGATTTCACATGACTAGGTGTATGCCCACTATTTAGAAGTGCTCCTTATTTTGCACCATCCATCAGATCAGATTCTCTTGTGTTTAAATGACAACCCAGATCAAAAGATAATTAATGTTGCTTGTAGATAAACTCATCCAGGTTTATGTATGCTCTCAGAGATTAGCACTACATTTGGGTCTGTTAGTTTTGGCCCAGTGTCTACTTACTCTGCTCCCCACTGAGCTGTAGGTGATTTATCATGCCCCACGGCAGAGCCTCTTGTAGCCATGCTTCATTAAACATTAGAATTAAACACATGTATATGTATATATGTGTCTATGTGTATGTATGTTTACACATGTAAGTATGTATACACATATGCAGTCTGGGTCACTATTTTCTCATGAATTCATATGCCAAATCCACTTTTAAGTCCTTTACTCATTCAATAAATATTATTTGAGCAACTGCATTATGCCAGGTACTGGAAAATAGAGGAAGAACTAAAGATTAAGGAGATATGGTCCAACACAAGAAGAAACAGAAAATCTGGATAATCTTATGTATCTTAAAATATTAAAACTATAGTTAAAAAAACAACAAATCTTCCCACAAAGCAAACCTCAGGTCCAGAAGCTATACCAATGAGTTCTATCAAATATTTGGTAATTAACTGTGTTAATTCTATACAAATTCTTCCAGTGAATACCAAAATTCTTCCACTGAATAGCAAAATGAAAACTTTTCCCCAGTTTATTTTATGAGAGGAGAATAACCCTGATGCCAAAACTTGAAAAGGACATTAAAAAAATGACAGATCAATCATGAATAAAGTTGCAAAATTCAAAAGCAAAATAGATTCAAATAAAATTAACCCGTATATAAAAAGGATAATACATCACAATAAAGTTGGGTTTATGCCAGAAAGAAAAGTTTGATTTAACATTAAAACAATATAAATCATATTAACAGACTAAAGAAGAAAAATTACACAATCATCTTGATTTATACAGAATATCATTTGATAAATTTAGCATCCATTTATGGCAAAAATTCTTGAAGTACCAATAGAGGATGTTTATTAATCTGATTTAAGGCATCTACAAAAAACCTACAGCAAAATGTATCCTTAATGGTGAGAAATATGAAGCTTTACCTCTGAAATCAGGAATGAGACAAGAATACATCTCATCACTAATTTCATTTAACATTGTATTAGATGTCTTGGCTAGCACATTAAGGCAAGTAAAAAAAACTATATGAAGATAGAGAGGAAGCAATATTATTCATTGGTAATGTGACTTTTTATTGTTGAATAAACAACAAAATCTACAGACTGTTTCAATTGCTAAGTGGATTTAACAAGGTCATGAGATACAAGATCACAGTGCAAATGTAAATTGTATTTCATTATACTATCTAAAAACAATTAGAAAATGAAACTTTGAAAAACCATACCATTTACAATACCATCAAAAATTGTAAACTTAGGAATAAATCTAACAAAATATGTGCAAAAACCTCTACACACAAAAAAAACGATAAAACATTCTTGAGAGAAATTAAGAAAAGTTTAATAAATGGAGACAGAGACGTATCATGTTCATAGTCTTCAAAAAGAAGAATGCATATTTTAAGATATGCATTCTTTCTAAACTGATTTGGAGATCTGATAGAATCCCAGATCCTTGAATATATGTGTGTGTGTGTGTGTGTGTGTGTGTGTGTGTGTGTGTGTGAGTGTGTGTGTAGAAGTATATGGAAAATAGCAAGCTGATTTTAAGTAGTGTTTTGCATCTGGAAATGCAAAGGATTGAAAATGGCTCAGATCAACTTGAAGAAGAGCAAAATTGGAGAACTTATACTTCCAGGTATTAAGAATTTTATAAACCCACAGTAATTAAGGCAGTGTTAGCAGACATCAAGATTTTTTTATAAAGCTACAAAAATTAAGACAGTCTGTAAATATAGATAAATAGGAAAAAACAGTAATACAAAAAATAAAGGGTTCAGAAGCAGACCCACACATATACTGACACATGCCAGAGCAGTGGCAAAGGGTAGTCTTTCTCTGAATGCTGCTGTCTTTTGATAGCCTTCTGGGAAAAGGTGAACATCTACCTCTATCTCACTCCATATACAAAAATCAATTGTTGGTGGACTGTGACCTAATTTTGAAATAATAGAGAAGATAATGTACAGGAATGTCTTTATAATATTGAGGAAGAGAAAGTTGCCCTTATGCAGGAGACACACACGTGCACGCGCGCGCGCACACACACACACACACACATAATTAATGATAAAGGAAAAGATGGATGAATGGAATAAAATTAGCAATTTCCGGTCATCAAAATATACCATTAGAAATGTCAAAATACAAGCCACAAAATGGGAGAAGATACTTGAAAAACATAAAGTTTAAGAGCACTTGCAGCACAAATTAATAAATGACTCTTACATCAATTAGCATATAGACAGATAATGGGATAGAATATCAGGCAAGAATGCTAAAGAGGCATTCATCAATGAGGATAACCAAATCACCAAACAGCAACAGACACATGCAAAGGTGCTCAACCTCATTAGTCATCAAAGAAATACAAATTGCAACGAAATACCACTTATTCTCCAGAATGACTAATATTAAAAGACTGATATAGACACTGCTGGTGAGAATGTAAATTGGTATAATTATTTTGAAAAACCCTTCGGCAGTCTGCTAAAGATATATCAGTGTGTGTGTGCGTGCATGTGTGTGTGTGTGTGTGTGTGTGTGTGTGTGCATTTTAAGATCCAGAAATAACACTCCCTAGTTTAGGTCTAAGAGAAATACATGCATACATGCATCTGAAAACATGTACAAGGATGTCATAGCAGTATTATTTTTAATTTCAAGTGATTGAATAACAGAATATATTAAATATATTGTGGTGTATTCATACAATAGAATACTACAGAGGAATGAAAAATATGATTTACTGCTACAAGCAGTATTATAGATGGAGTCACAGGCATAATTTTGAGTAAAAGAAGCCAAACACAGAAGAGCGTATGCTACATGATTGTGTTTATGTAAAGGGCAAAACCAGGAAAAACTAAGTGGGAATAGTAGTAAGAGTGCCATCTGGGATGCAGATAATGTTCTATTGCAATTGCTCTGTGAAAAGACATTTTCACATTTAATATCTGTGCATTTATTTGAATGCACATTATGTTGTAATTACCTGTTATTAAAACATTAAAATATGGTCCCTGCAGTTAAGATCCTTGCAAACTTAATGTGGGGACTACAGATTCACAAATAATACATGATCTTTCCCTTGCTCATTTATCCACCTTCATTCTAGTAATATTTTCCTGTGGGTCACTAATGCCAAAATCTGTAGCTGTAGGCCTGACATTGCTACTGTGCTGTCAACCAGACTTGATGTAATGTGACCCCTTGAGCACTTCCTCATCTCATCCCACAATTCCATTCTTTCTAAAATCACTGAGTCCATTTTCTCCTCCCGTGTCTGACAATTCTGCTTGACACCCTCCTGCCTTTTCCTGGACAATTGTAGTGACCACCTAATTGACCTTCACAAAGGCATTTTATATGTATTGTAAATATAATTCCTTCAAGACTATAAATATGATGATGCCATTCTTTGGCTGAAAAATGTCAACATTCTTCAACTGCCTACTGATTGAAACCAAGGCCTCTGAACCACATGGTGTTACTATCTATTTTTGTTTCCTTTGTTCATATTTCTTCTGCCAAGAATGTCTTTCTTACCAACTGCAGAGACCTAAGTTAAAACATTCTACAATGTCCAATTCAAATGCCACCTCTTCCATGAAATTTGTTCCTTAATTCCTTCCTGATTCAACTTCTCCCTCCTTTCCAAGATCATCACTTTACTTCTATAGCTCTGGTGTGCATCTATCAATTTTCGCCTTACACAAAGGGCCGAATTTGCATAAAAATACTAAAGGCGTAATTGGAAAACATGAGTTTGAATGCTACTTTGCCACTTATTAGCTGTGTGATTTGGGGCAAGTCATTTAACTTGAGCCTCCATGTCTTTTTTTGTCAAGATATGAGAGATGCATAAGACTTTCCAAGACCCATCACAATATAACCCTTATCATCAAATAAAAGCCTTTCACATCTCTAGGGAGTCTTGGGAGTCAAATAAAAGACACTTTGTTAGGTGACCTCTAGGGTCTCTCCAAGTTTCATGAACCTCTCCATGTTTTACAGATACTTGTGTACATTTTCCTACCCTCTGCAGTGCTGCAAGCTCCTAGAAGATGGTGTTTGTGATTTACTCATTTTTACTCCCTTAGCCCAAGTATAGTACCTTATATACTATACATGCTCAAGAAATATTTGAGTAAACCATGCAAAAGAACCATATATTGACAGTATGGTATCTTACATAGAGAGTTAGGTAACTAAGGAATTTGATTCGGAATGGTCAAAGATGCTGTAATCAATGATAACATCACAAACTAAACCCAAGTGTCATGTCTGAGTCCGAGACGATAATAACTCAATAGTTCATCCAATCACAGATAAAATAGTGAAAGGAACTCTAGTGATCATCTAATTCAAGCATGTCATTTTATACGTGAGTTCCCTCAAGTGCTGAAATGCTTTTCCCACTTAATGTAACAAGAAAGTTACAGCTAGAAGCAAGGTTTCCTCTCTTCTCTAGAGATTTCTTCAGCGTTTCACACTGCTTTCCTCTGGAAGTTCTGTTGTTCGGCAACCGTGAGCTCTTTCAACCACTTAAGTTTTAAGTGCATTTTATAAAATCTCTCTGCTTGACAGATCTGAATGATGGTGGAGTTTAGTAGGGAAAAAGAAAAAGCCTGGAAATGGCCAGTTTGTGAGCTTATGGCAGCTAAACCCAATCCATTTCCCCAACTGGCAAGTGGGACTGTCCTGCCTGTTGGGAAAAATGAGCAGGGTAATGGCATTACAACATCAAGCACTCAGCGTCCACACATGCCCTGGGAAAGCTGACTGAAGCACTCACATCTCTTTCAAGGGCAGTGGATGTTAATCTCAGTATGTCCTTCTAGAATACAGATTTTATGTAAAATTCCATTTTTAAATTATTTTCTTTAAGAGGATTTTCACTTGGGATGTTCTGTATTTAATCTGATTTTTATAGCAACTCCAAACAGTACAGAGGCCTTTCTCTCTCACGTGATTATTTTCGACTTCCCCTGGAAAATTGCCCTGGGATCCCTTCTGGCCCGCTGCTGAACTCTGGTTCTCTTAGTTTCCTCGGCTGCTTGACCAAGGCAGCAAGGGGAAATTGAAGCTGATTCTATAACTGGATTCAGCACTGCTTCTCCTGTTTGTCTGCAATGCACCACAAAATCTCTTCCAAGCAGAGCTAGCCTTAATTCTGGTAATGTTTTCATTGCTGTATTTTTTAATGTATAATATCCTTCCATTTTGACATGTGGGCCACATATTTAAGAGGAGGCAGTCTGTTGTTCTTCAGAGCCTTGGAAATGATGAACAGATTGTATCCAATTACTACTCTCCTGACAACTCTTTTGGCCAAGAGGCAAACTCTGGACATACGTACTTTCACCAAAAACTGATAATTGTGGGTTTTGTTAAGATCCTAATCCAACCCTGCCAATGAGAAGTCACCTATTAAGTTACAGGTGATAAAAGAGCCAAGGCTATTTTTATACTTAAAAGTGTCCAAGTGCCATATACATTTTATTGAATAAATTCTTGAATCACCTGTAATAAAACATGTTAGAATTACAACTTATAATCATTTAGTTTTATGTAGCACTTTTCAGAATATAAAGTATTTTATTTTTGAAGTTCATAGTGACCCTGTGAGGTAGACAGCTCTGTAAAGGTAAGCATCAGCTGCAGTTTACACAGATGAGAGAACTGAGACTCAGAGAGGTAACAGGACTTGCCCAAAAGCATTCCACGGAAATGCTGGGACCTGAAACCAAGACTTATAACTTCAAATCCACTACTGTACTAGTAATGCTTCTCTTTGTCAAGAGTCAGTAAACTATACTTACTGAGCTGTTTATCCCATCCTCTGCTTGTTAGAAAGCAGTGATAATTCTAATTATCTAATACTAATACTAAAAGTAGCTAATACTTTTGGAAGCCTGTCACATAGGCCCTATGATTATCCTCTCTTTACTGATGAGAAAACTCAGGCAAAGATAAGTTAAGTAACTTGCCAAATTTCACACACTTAAGAGGGAAAGTGAAGATTCAGACCTAGGCCAGTTGGCGACTCCTAAACACCCCTTGTTTGATGTAACACGTATAAGGCAGCTAGCTAGAAATAAGGGGCAGTGGGGATTATGCAAGCTCACGGGTTCATTTGGGGACCCATCCTGCCACCCCAAGGTCATTATGCTAATACTAAATCCCTGAAAGCTTCAAGCAAAGACGGTGCTAGGTTTATGAAGGAAGAGGCATTGTAAGCTATCAAGACTATGCAGCTAAAGAATATTAAATTCAAGCACTGGAGGTCTGAGAACACAGCTGAGGATGGGGGTAGAGTAGAGGAATGGCCCTTCCACCAAGTGTTGATTGGAACACTTGTCTAGTTTAGAGCACAATCCTGCTCTAAAATATTCCTACATCTTTTTTTTTTCCCAGTGACATAGTTTGAATAAAACATGGTAGTTAGGATGATCATACATCCCAGTTTGCCCAGGTCATTTCTGTTTTATGTCTTTTCTTTCAGAGAAACTATTAACGGTACGCCTTTCACTCTCAAAAGTTTCCCAATTTGGGTAATACATTATGCGGTAAGAAACTTGTAGTTTCTGAGCTACCAAAGACTTTGACTTAGTGGAAAAACCTATATTTTGTTATAAAATTGACAAGTGTGGTTTCTAGTTACTAGATGTTTTAGTTTGATGAAATTAAGGATGTTATTTCAGTCTCATATCTTTCATTTGCAAAACAGGGATACCAATATAAATCTTGCACAGTTATTATGAGGATTAAGTAATGGAAAATCACTGGCTGCCAGGAGAAGTTTGTTCCCATTCTTCACTTCTGGTATCTTATTCATATTTAACACTTAACTGCATACTGACCATTATATCTTCCCATATATGCTGCTTCTCTTCCAAATTAGAGAAGTTCCTCAGTAGATATAATAAGATGTTAAATCACTGAATGTTCCAAGCACTCAATATGTTTCTGTGTACATTCTCTTTGTGTAATAAATGTTTGTTGATAGTGGATTTGTCTATTAATTGATCTTACTGAAATATTTAAACATCAATAGTATCATGGAATCGATATTGATACCAGAAAGTCATTCATTTAATAGAAGAGAAAACTGACACCCAAAGAAGAACAAATTTTACCCTCTTGGGCATAAGCAAAACAATTTTGACAGTTATAACACTTCTTTCATCTTACTAGGGTATCCCTTAGCAAGCAACTGTAAAAATATTTTACAAGAGTGGGATGCATTGAAGTCTTTTCCCATATATTATCTCTTTTTGATCCTCAACTCAACACTCATTATTTCCATTTTGCACATGAGAAAATAGTACATTCCTCATTAAGGAAGTATAAAGTATAGCATGGCCTTAAAATGAATCAGGCTCTCTGTTAGAGATAATTTCCTTACAGAAACACTGCATTGTATCTTAAGGCACTGACAAGGTTTAACTACAGAGAAAGTCAGTTCCAAATCAAAGTTTGCATAAATATATATTTGCAGAGATCTTAATAAGCAAATATGCATAGAATTCTGGGACTTTTGCCTGTAGAGCTGGGAGGAGAGTAAGACACAGTGGCTAGCTTGAGACAAAATGCCAAAGCCTTACTAGAAGGAGCTGATCTTGCAACTGAGGTCCGCTGAAGAGATAACCAGGCAGCTCCAAGCATAGTGAAATAGTGAAACAAGACTCAATTATGAGTATCTAAGTGATCAGTGTTGAGGAACAGAATCAGGTAGGGAGGACATAGTATGGGGAAATCAAAAGGGAGAGGGGCAGGACTCTTGGAAATCAGGTAAACTGTTGCTGTGATTCTAGGAAATTTCCTCATTGAGCAGAATTCAAGATTGAGCCCCTAGAGGAGATAGGAATTCTGCTTCCCCTATTAGCACTCATTACATTTTATAGTAAGGTCTTGTTAAATACCTATCACCTCAATAGACTGTAAACTCTGTGAAAGTAAGGGAAATCTCACCTTGTTCCTGCTGTAATCCAGTACCTAGCTGACACATTGTAATTATTCAATAAATATTTGTTGCAAAAATGCATGAATTGAAAAGCTACATAGAACAAGAGAATCTTAATTATGGAGACTAAATAGAAAAAAAAAAAACACTTTAGCTAGAGACTAACAATTCAGGGAGAGAAAACTCTAACATAGAAATCAAGCTGGGGTCCCAGGGGTCAGCCTGAAATTCTGGTAGTGGTGTGCACTTACCTCCACATACAAAGTCCAAGGTCAACTTGGCAGAAAAAGAGACTCCATGGGACAATTGAAATTCAGACTGAAGTATATGACTCAATCCCAAATCTAACCAGAGAGGAGCAACTGCCATTGACAACCTCTCTTCTTATTAGGGCTGGCTAAGAGAACACAAGGCTGGCTGCCAATGGATCAAGCACTGGAGAGTCACAAAGGCATTAGAGTATTTGTCCTTGCATTAGGTCATTTAAAATAGACACTTCTGGCAGACTCTGTAAAGTCTACATACTGGCTTCACTGTTTATTGCAATTTGATGGAAAGCTGGGTATTGATTTTTTAAATAAAAGCAAGAAATACTTGGAAAGATTTTGATCATTTCCATTAACTTTATTAGGACTATAACAAATCATCCCACTCAAGATTAGAGCATTTGTGTAGAGAAGACAGAGTCCTGCATTATATTTTTGTCCCATGCTCTGCCTCTCACTAGGCAAGTGTAGTATGTTACCTAAAAGTACTTCTAAAGATGTTTCTGTTTCTAACTTGGTATTTTGTTTTAATGTAAATAATTCTACTTAGAAAAGACCATTTGATTATTTGTTTTGAGGTGAATTAAAGACTTCAGGAAATATCCAAACTATTCAATATGCATTTGGATCTGTTAACAACATTTTCTTCATTTCCCATTTGAACATCTTTGTCTATAAATAGTAAAATGTAGCATTTAAGGATAATTCAGGCTCAGCTGACTCGTGTTGGGATAAGTGCAGTATGAGGTGAAGCTGAGACACGGTCAGATCAGGACCAATGGTACTGACTCTGGTATACTTAACTCTGCATCCTAGAACTTAGGGAAGGGTCTGAAGTGGAGTTTACATGCTCAGAAAATGGATGAAAGAATGAATGAAAAAATGAAAGAGTGAATGAATTAACTAATCTTGAAGGATATGTATGCTAATTAGCTGCCCAGCGATCCAAAGTAAAGCCCAAACAGATCAAGACAAATAGGTTACTATTAGCCACGATAACATGGAACCAGGTCAAGCCCACGGCTCACAAGAGTCCCCATACTTTGAGCGTAGCACAGCTCATCCTTGAGGAAAGGCAGGTGCCAGCAACAATACCTAGGTTAAAGGTTAAGACTAATTTTATCATGGAACTGCAACAGTTGAACAGGAAGACAAGACATAGCCATTTAGAACAAAGAGGTACACCTAAGAGGTAAAGCTGAAGGCTGTATCCCTGTGACGTTCAGAGGTTCAAGGTTCATCAGAGGTGAAACAGATAAATGACAAGAAATTTAATTCAATATCCATTAATTCAGAAGGACTGGAGGCTGTCAATATACTTCTTTCTGTCTTGATGAGAACTGGTTAGAGACTTAGAGTGTAGTTAATTTAAGCCACGAGTAAAATGTTTCAGGATCTCATGACAGAGCAGGAATGAGTAAAGTAGGAGGTGATACCAGAAAATTCCTGCTAAGAGCAAGATTTTCTTAGTTATCATCCAGAATGAATAAATTTCACCCAGAGTAAACGGGAGACGGTAAAGAAGATGGCAAGGTGGAAGGATCTATGCAACTTCTTGAAATCCGTGTAACTATTTGTGAACTAGGTTCCATTTCTCCTAGTTTTACAGACAAGGAATCCGTAGTTCATGTAATTTAAAGAGCTTATCCAAAATTATAATACAGAAAGTGACAGAGCTAAGAGTCAAATCTAGATCTTTTCCAAGATCATTATACCTTCAGCCATCTTAAAACTCAGAGGAACTAAGTCTGTGACCTGTAAAAGAGACAAAAGACTCATATCTTCTCTTCTGGAGTAAACTTTCTTAATCCAATTAGCTATTAAGAATTATGGTCATTTTCAGGTACTTACTCCCAGGTTCTGACTCAGACCATCACAATATTAACCAGTCTTCAAATGTTTATTGGGCTAGGTTCTGAGTGAGACATAAAAAATTGTAACTCCTACATCTTGACCTCATAGAATTTACAATCTAATTGACAACAGGAGATAAAAATGGTTAGATAACAATGTGCTAGGTCACAATACTAGTATAGAACTGTCATGAAACAGGACAGAAGCACTATGTGAGGGGTCAACATATGAGGTAAGAATAGTTAGAACTGCTTTAAATAGAAGAAATGGGATTTTACTTTTGCCTAAAGCATCGGTGGGATTAGGAAGAGAGATGATGGGAAAGGCCTTCCTATAACAGAGAAGAGCAAGTATCTGCTCAGGATAAACATGACAGGAGCCTCTTACCCCTGGATCTCTTTAAAGCTGCTCCTATACCTTAGCTGCATTCAACATTCTTTTTCCACATACATAGATTTCTACTCCCCACTCCAGCAACTAAACCAAGAGTAATCCCCAAGTTGCCAAAGATAAATGTATAAGAAAGTATAATCCATGGAAAATACTGGATAGTTTGGAAGCCACGGGGTTTGATACACATAGAAGACCATCCATTTGTGATTCTCTTTGCTCTTTTTTTTTCTAGTGTGCAAATAGAGATATTACGATTCAGCAAAAAAGGAAATTAAGGTTCCTTTTCTTAAATCAAATTGACCATTAGCATTGTGATATGTTTTAAATGGAGATAAGTGGCATTTGCTTCTTTAATCATATGTTATATCACACAGAATGTCTTTAGTATCAAGAGTTAGTTCCAACACTGCATCATGTAGGATTTATAAACACAAGGGTTAAAGTATTAGAAACTATCTTTAAGCAACTTGGAAAGTGAACAGCCAATGAAACATTCTTTGGATGAGGTAATGCTGTTTGCTTGCGCTTCACTGGTTGAGTCTAAAATTCCTGTTTCCAGGAGTTGAAGGATAAGTTTCTCTGCAACCAGAAAGAACTGGATACTCTCCAATTGCTTATATAAGATATTTTATGATCACTCAATAAAAGCAAGTCCCTCCTCAACTTGCCAATAGCTTCCTCTGAATTATTTCCCAACAACACTTGTACATAAACTCGACTGTAGGGATTTTTGCTGGGTCCAAAAGAAAACCTACATAAGATATTAAGAAAGGCAGTTAAACGCTCAGTGATTATATTTGTGTGCTATGGTGTAAAGAATACTGCAACCTTCCTCTCACCTTTGCAACCTTGTGCTGCTACTTACTACATCTAGAATGTAGTTTCTTCTATTCTTTTCTTTTTTGGGGAGGGGAACGTTGGATTTCTTAGCTCACAATGGTAATAACTGTGCTAGTCTGGCCTACTTCATAGAGTTTCTGCATGCACGGACATCTAATTAAATACTGTATGTGCAAGAGTTCTAAAAGACAGAAATGTCTACCTCAACTTCCAGACTTGCCTATCATTTTAAGGAAGACAGTATTGATGATTTCTCATTTTTGAGGCAAAATTAGCACCCTTTATAAGCAAGCACAGAAAGCCTCTTGGCTAGAAGTGGTACTTTCATATGTTGAAGAATCCCGGGAGCTGAGAAAGCTTTCTGCGCTTTAATGCTAGAGAGAAAGATGCAGGCTTTCTTTGGACAGAGTTCTATCCAAGCTGCTTTGAGTCTTAATTATCTAATTAGAAACCACTTTTACCTTTGTGAAATACAGAAAAGTCTGGGACACTGGGACACTTAACTTGCATCTTCAAACCCACTAGGGTTCGAGGCAAGTAGCCCACCTTCATGTGACAATGTCTAACCATCTAGGTGCACGACCCCCTGCATAGGTACATCTACAGCTTTAAGTCTCTTGCTATCTTGGCAAGAAAAAATGCAACAGATTCCTTTTCGAAGAGACAGCGCTGGTTATAGATTTTTAACACATTCAAAAGCAAACTCCTGATATCCTTACTACCCAACTCCCACCTTCCAAAATCACCACTCCTCCTATCTTAGTAAGTGGTAATCTTAGTCCTCATGTTGTTAAGACAAAACGCCATGGAAGCATTCTTCTTTCCTTTTTTTCCTTCATCCAACTGTGAATCTATCAGCAAATCCTGCAGGCCTATCTTCAAAATACATCCACAATCCAGCCCAGTGTTTGACTACACTGCTGGTCAAAATTGCTGTCATTTTTCCTCTGGATTATTGCAGTCACCTCCTAACTATTTTCTTTGCTTATGGCTTTGTCCTCATAAAGTCTATTGTTCACACAACTATTTGAGTGACTGTTTTTAAAAAGAAGACAGCTATGTCACTCCTCTCCTCCAAACCCTCCAATGGTCCCATCTTACTCAAAAATAAAAGGCAGAGGCTTTACAATGATCTGGCCCTACCACCTCCTGTCTGCCTCCTCTCTTTTATCACTGACCCCTTCAGCTCCCTGAATAATTCAACCCTTCCACCTCACCTTTGCACAGGGTGTTTGCACAGGGTTTGTACGGGATGATCTCTCTCTCTCTCTCTCTCTCTCTCCAGATTTTTCCTCTATTCCTTTTCAGAGGCCTTTTTCAGACCACTCCATATAAAATAACATCCTCTCCATAAACCCTATCTTTTTTACATTGCTATGTTATTTTACATTGCTATATTTTTCTCCACGTTTCTTATCACCATCTGGTAGACTTCATATTTTCTTGTTTATTGCCATTCTTTTGCACTACAAAATAAACTCAATGAGGACAAGAGCTTGGTCTGGATTTTTCTCCCATATTCTCCCATATTCAGCCTCTAGCAGTAGGTGTTAAAAAAAATATTTAACAAAGTACTCAGCAAAGGTACTGTTTAATATGTGATTTGAGGTAGGCATGAAATACTTTAATATTTAAGAAATACTGAAGTGCAACTATGAAGTACTAAGATATTTCCTAAAAATATTGCAATTTATATGTTCCTGGAAGAGACTTTCAGCATTTAATCAGTGTCAATACCACTGCAATAGTGTACAGCTGCTTAAGGATATTATATTGATTTGGGAAATATGGAAAAGTAGCATACAATGAATGCTTAGAATTCCTCAGACCCTGGGTGATTTTCTTTTGTTAGCATTTTTATCTCATTTAGAGAATCTCAGTGGTCAATAATTATTTAGATGCACATATTCTTTTGCATTCTTTATAAAACCAGTCTTTCATATGTTTAAGTGTGAACATATGTGCTGAGATATTAAAAATGGTATTATCCTGGATATAGAGAGACAAATTCTGACATACAAGTAAGTTACTCTCTAGACAAGAACTAACCATCATGTAGGTTGGAAAGAACATATTTAATCAGTTCTGTAGACTTTAGAAAAGGGTCTGGAAGAATCAGCATACCTCTCAGAGATCTTCTTTTATGTGCAGAGCATAGCAATCTCATAGGGAACAACATGGCGTATGTTAAAGAAAAATGTATTCTGACCCTAGTTAAAATGTTAAGGAAGATTTTATTCAGGACTATTTCAATAGGTTTCAAGACTATACCAATAGAGGAAATAGATAAGGCTCAATCCTGAATACAAAAAGACAGCTGGGGATTTATAGTTAAAGAGCAGACCTAGGGGTCAGTGGGTAGAAAATTGCTAAGAGAAGACATAAAGGGTAGGGAGATTTTTGCTAAACTTACTTCGCAGGATTCTTGCTAAAACTGAACTAGGCAGACCAAAGTCAGGACCCAAGGACAATGCCTAGTCACAAAAAGAGCCCAGAGAAGCCTGACTAAAGTTTGGGGAAAGAGTCTTTGTCACATAAAAGGTCTTCTCAAGAGCCCATCTGAAGTCCCTTTGCCTCCAAATATCAATAATTAAATAAGAATCATCCATTGTTTAATTCAACAATATTCATCCACTGAGCTTGCTATAGGCACTGTGCTAAATAAGGAGGGAATAAATTTGAATATGATGCAATCCTGACCTGGGAGCTGCCACTCTAGTGGGGAAATCAAGGTGTTAAGTTAATAATTACAATGTAATAGAACACATGCTTTATTAAAGGGGTAAAACATTCCTGCTATGGAAACACAGGGGTGGGAAGGGAATTAATGCTAAGTAACAGAGAAAAGAACACAAATCAAGAAAGTCTTCTCAGAAGAAGATTCTTTTGGATTAGATCCAGAAGGAAGTGGAGGCACTGACCAGTTAGAAAAAGAAGATTGGCTTTTCAAGGCAAAAGCAACAGCACTTACACAGGTACGTATAGAAACATACGACATCAAAAGTGACAGCTCAGTGAGAAATGGAGGAGGAGGCTAGAAGCAGCATTGGGAGTCTGGAGAGAAACAGAAATAGATAAGGCTGGTAGTCACCTGGAGCCTGACTGTGAAAGACATTGTCCTTGAATACTTCATGGACTTGGGCTTGACCTCTGATGGTGGGAGGGGAGAGAAAGTCAAATTTGTAGTTCAGAAAGATTTCTCTGGCACGAGTGGAAGAGGATAGATTGGAATAGGAACAGGCCAAATGGAAGTCAACTAACTTAGTAGTTCAGATCCTAGGAGGGAAAATACTGAAGATCTCAAGGAGAGATAATGGGTCTGGAAAGGAAACTAACGACTTTAGAGGAGACAGATTTCTATTAGTAATCCAATATAAAGTACAAGGAAAAGTTAGAACTTAATAATGGCTCCCAGGTTTCTGGGTTGGGTGTTTGTGAAGATAGTGGTGGTATTAACAAATGTAAGGAGTACAAAAGGCAATAGCAAGTTGTCTGTGGGATATAGAGAGATTTGCTTTGAAAACGTTCAATTTAAGGTGCTTGAGAGTCCAAATCTAGATGTCCAGTACGCAGATCTGTGTGTGGGTTTGCAGCACAGGAGGAGGTGGAAGTTGAGAGAGGAATTTGCAAATCACTGTAATAGAAACGGAAGTTTGAAACACTGGAGAAGGAAAGGGGATACAGGAAGAACACCAGGTAAGGAGGCAAATGGAATATGGAACCATGATGCGCTAATGCTTAAGAGAAAGCCTGGTGTGTCCAATAAAAAAAAACATGGTTTATGTTATATAATCTCAACTGTTCTTAAAGAAGGCATATTATATTAATGAGAAAAGCCTTGTTTTGAGAGCACATGGATAGGTTTGGGTAAGCAAATTTGGGCTATGCAAGTTTGCTGAATTACTCTGCACGTTAAAAAGAACTGAAATTCTTTAGAGAAAAATAGGGGAAAAGAGAACAAAAAAAGAAAGGCAGGATGCTTAGCTAGATCAGAGGGATACACCTTGGCAGGAACTTTAGGAAAAAAATATGCTGTAAAGAGATTGAAGTTCTATGTTCAGCTTTAAGTTCTCGTCCCCAAATGAAAACTTCAGTAAGTCTGCAGTCCACTGATGTCTTTATGCCTGTGGATTCACTGGCAGGGGATATGGGGGATGGTAGTCAGTTCTCAAAGATCTACTGATTTCCACTTTTGCCTACTTAGTACAATTAAAAGATGATACATAAAATAGAGGAGGCCATGAGAGACTAGGCCTTGAGAAATGACCAAAAAATATTGTGTGGAGGGTTCCCCGGTTCTCACAGGGACAGGAATGTTCCAGTTGACCTTTGTGTTACATAGTATAGACGTATATAAATGATACATATGAATAAAATGTACACTAGATTCAGCTGGCTAGCTCTGCGATCTTTGCCAAGTTGCCAATATTTACCCATATATCAACTCTCTTATACATGTTCCCATACTCATATACCAAATTCAAATTCAAAATGATACTCTCATTGAGAGGCTTAGCATGAAGCATCATATTTGTCTATATATTTCACCACCTTTCTACATTCATTACTATGTATACATGCAAAATGTTGCCTCATTGTATATCCCAAAATAATACAGAAAGAAAAAATATATATATATATACACTCTTCTTAAAGCTACATATCAATCTCTGATTTTAGAAAATGACAATTTTAATTTTATGAGAGTTTTGTGATTAGGCAAATCATGCAAAACAGAAAAAAGAAGCTTAAAAACATTTCCAGGATACCAAAAAGTTAATCAGAAAGGCTCTTCTATACAGGTCAACACAGCAAAGCAAACCTTAAATGCATTCTGCAGGCAGATTCCTGTCAAGTTTTCATGCTGCCCTACGAGTCCCAGAGGACGCCCTTATTCATGCTGCAGATACTGCAGAGATGTGGGTGTGGTTTCTAATACAGAAGCTGACTGTCTATGAATATTCATAGACACACTCTAGCTAAAACCCTCTGATGGTTTTCTGGGAACAGTTAAAATAGAAACAGTAAATTTTCTACAGCTAACCAGATACAGTTAGTTAAGGAAGGATGCTGAGTTCCTGGGAAATGAAAGTATGCAGCACCCCACTCCAAAGAGCAAATCTCCTCTGAATCAGCCTCCCCTGAGTTATGGGGTGCATGTGACTTGAAATGAATTGGTAAGAAACAAGAAGCACAATTCAGACAGCTACAAAGCAACCGAATCCCATTCTTTCTTAAGATGGTGTCTATAATTGGATATTTCTGGATCCCCAGGAAGGGTTCCAAAATTCAGATAGCCTCAAACTTATTTATTTTGGCAGAATTGTGCAGCTAAAGGTATCATTTTTCCCCTAATTATGAGCTGATCTTTGTACAACTTGGGAAAGATACAAAGCTGTACAAAGAAAGCCCAAATGCTTTAAATCCCCTACACAAAATTAAAATTATGAACACCGTTAACACAATAGACTATTATTTATCATATATAAATTCCTTTATGCAAATTTTTAACCTGTCTACTTATCTATCTAATCTACCTGTATACACATACACACACTATTTTTTAAGACTTTTTGAAGAGCAGTGTTAGGTTCATAGCAAAATTGAGGGGAAGGTACAGAGAGTTCCCACATACACCCTGCTTCCACACATGCATAGTCTCCCCCATTATCAACATCCCCACCAGAGTGGTACATTTGTTTAAACTGATGAACCTATGGTGACATATCATAATCAACCAAAGTCCATAGCTTACATTGGAGTTCACTCTTTGGTTTGTACATTTTATGGGTTTGGTCAACTGCATAATAGCATGTATCCTTCATTACAGTATCATACAGAATATTTTCACTGGCCTAAGAATCCTCTGTGCTTCACCTATTCATCTCTCCACACTCACAACCCCTGGCAACCACTGATCCTTTTACCATCCACATAGTTTTGCCTTGTCCAGAATGTCATGTAGTTGGAATCATACAGTATGAAGCCTTTTCAGATTGGCTTCTTTCACTCAGTAATATGCGTTTAAGTTTCTTCCATGTCACTTCATGCTTGATAACTCATTACCTTTTAGTACTGGATGTACCCCTATACATTTATCTATTTATCTACTGCTTCCAAATTTTAGCAATGATGAATAAAGCTGCTATAAACATCTGTCTGTGTTCAGGTTCTTGCAAAAACATAAGTTTCAACTTTGGGCAGATACCAAGGAGTGCAGTTGCTGAATCCTACGCTAAGAGGATATTTAGTTTTGTAAACAAACAAACAAAAAACCCACCAAACTGTTTTCCAAAGTGGCTGTGACATTTTACATTCCCACTAGCAATGAATGAGAGTTCCCACCACTTCACATTCCTCACCAGCATTAGGGATGGTCAGTGTTCCAGAGTTTGGCCATCCTGATAGATGGGTAATGGTATTTTTTTTAATTTGCATTTCTCTCATGAGATATGATGTGGAGTATCTTTTCATATGCTTATTTTCCATCTGTACCTCTTCTTTAGTGAAGTGTCTGTTTAGATCTTAGGCCCAGTTTTAATTGGGTTGTTTTCTTTTTTGTTGAGTTTTACGAGTTTTTTGTATATTTTGGATAACAGTCTTTTATCAGATACGTCTTTCGCAAATATCAATATTTTCTCCTAGTCTGTGTCTTGTCTTATTATTCTTTTTGTCTTTCCCATAGCAGAAGTTTTTATTTTAATCAAGTTCAGCTTATCAATTAGTTCTTTCACGGGTTGTGCCTTTGTTGTTATACCTAAAAGTCATCATCATACTCAAGGTCATCTATATTTTGTCCTATGTTATCTTCTAGAAGTTTTGTAGTTTTACATTTTACAGTTAGATTTGTTATCCATTTTAAATTAATTTTTTTGCACTCATAACCTTTATCACATGTGCTTCTTTCAAGTACTTCTCTAAATGCATTACAGAATGACTATCACATCTATTCCCTGAAATAACATTATTTTGAGTTAATTTTTATGAAGAGTATAAGTTCTATATCTAGATTTCATTCTTTTGCAGGTGGATGTCCAGTTTTTTCAGTACCATTTGTTGAACAGATTATCTTTGTTCTGTCATATTGCCTTTGCTCCTTTGTCAAATATCAGTTGACTATATTCACGTGGGTCTATTTCTGGGCTTTCTATTCTCTTTCATTGATCTATTTGTCTATTCTTTTGCGAATACTACACTCTCTTGACTACTGTAGGTTTACAGTAAGTCTTGAAGTCGGGCAGTGTCAGTGTCAGTCCTCCAACTTTGTTCTTCTCTTTCAAGAACAGAATAGTGTTGGCTCTTCTGGCACAATATACTTAAATGTATATTTTATATATCTAAATATATTAGTATCTTACTATATACTGTTGATATCTCTTTTCACGTTATATGAAGGTCATTCTCCCAAATCTTTAGCGATGATCTCAAAATTTCACATTATGGATATACTATCATATATTTAAACAACCTTTAATTGTTAGATACTAAGTACTTTCCATTTTTTGCTATCATAAATAAGAATATAATAAATATTCTTGTATGTAAGTCTTTGTGGACCTCTTTGATAATTTCCTATGAATAAAGTTCTTGATTAGAATTATCCAGGAGAAACTTCCCAAAATTTTGGAAAATTTATCAGAATTTTTACTCATAAATGAACATTTCTTCTTTCCCCACATTTTCACCACCATTAATAATAATGATGGGGCTTCCCTGGTGGCACAGTGGTTGAGAATCAGCCTGCTAATGCAGGGGACACAGGTTCGAGCCCTGGTCTGGGAAGATCCCACATGCCACGGAGCGGCTGGGCCCGTGAGCCATGGCCACTGAGCCTGCACGTCCAGAGCCTGTGCTCCGCAACAAGAGAGGCCACGATAGTGAGAGGCCCATGCACCGCGATGAAGAGTGGTCCCCACTTGCCACAACTAGAGAAAGCCCTCGCACAGAAACAAAGACCCAACACAGCCAAAAATAAAAATAAATTAATTAAAATAAGGCTCAACATTTAAAATAATAATAATAATAATGATGATTATGGTCATGGTCGTGATAGCAACAAACTTTGATCTACATTCTTTGATTGCTAGGGAAGCCAAACAACCTTTATGATTATTTCCTCTCTCCCTCCCTCCTTCCTTCCTCCTCCTTTTCCTCCTCTCTTATTTCCTTCTATTTCTTTTTCTATATTTTGGTAATGGTCATATTATATCCTCTCTCTCTCTTTCTATCATAATCAGGTATAGTTTTTAGGAATATGTATTTTTTTGTTAAATGAATTAGAAAAACTTTTCATTTTTTTTCTTCCACCCTCACATAATTTATTTGTCATGAACATTAAATCTTCTTGGAAGTTCAAAGTAAAAGCGGACCTGGAATTATCTGTGGGGACTATAGTATTTTTCAGATGTAATTTTTCTAACCAAAAAAGAAAAAAAAATCCCCTTTTGCTATATCCATGGTCAACTCATTTCTTCTATTTTTTAAGCCCACTGAAGTTATAAAATTTTGAGACAACTGTACATTTCTCTTTCAAGACAAATGTGTCAGAGAGTTTTATATATTTGATTATTTATTAAAAACTCCTTTAGTTTCATTAGTTATATACTCTTAACTTTGTGAAGTTTTTTCTATACCTCTTTTTAAAATGGATTACAAAAATTTTTATACTCCAGTTAATTAGTAAAGACCAGTACTTCATTCCTTGGGGCGGCATCATTTCTTTAATCTATAAATGGTCGTCTTTTTCCCACTTAAGGCTTTTGTTGTGGAATTATTTACCTGTTAATTGATGCTGTGTGTACTTTGCTTTAGTATTTTATAAATTATTCTTGGTCTAAAATATTCTCTTCATTTTACTGATGATAATTCCATCTAACCTTATTTTAGAAGAGTATGTATTGGATAACAGGGCTGTTCTTTGCTTTCGTTACCCACTCTATAGGGATAACCAGAGTACCTTGATTGAATATTTTACCATAACTCACGTTTGGTCTTTTTTTTTTCTCCATTTTTGTCTTTTGTCTCCTTTGCTCTTTCAGCTAAGCTTTTTTTTTTTTTAACATCTTTATTGGAGTATAATTGCTTTACAATGGTGTGTTAGTTTCTGCTTTATAACAAAGTGAATCGGCTATACATATATCCCCATATCTCTTCCATCTTGCATCTCCCTCCCTCGCACCCTCCCCATCCCACCCCTCCAGGCACCAAGCCATCTTCCTGTGCTATGCAGCTGCCTCCCACCAGCTATCCA
The DNA here is from genome assembly GCF_963455315.2 of Globicephala melas. NCBI lineage: Eukaryota > Metazoa > Chordata > Mammalia > Artiodactyla > Delphinidae > Globicephala > Globicephala melas. The sequence continues at coordinate 101,779,414 of NC_083319.1, forward strand.
TCCACATTTGGTAGTGTATATATGTCCATGCCACTCCCTCACCTTGTCCCAGCCTGCCCCTACCCCTCCCCGAATCCTCAAGTCCATTCTCTACGTAGGTCTGTGTCTTTATTCCCGTCTTGCCGCTAGGTTCTTCATGACCATTTTGTTTTTTGATTCCATATATGTGTGTTAGCATACGGTATTTGTTTTTCTCTTTCTGACTTACTTCACTCTGTATGACAGACCCTGGGTCCAACCACCTCACTACAAATAACTCAATTTCGTTTCTTCTTATGGCTGAGTAATATTCCATTGTATATATGTGCCACATCTTATTTATCCACTCATCTGTCGATGCACACGTAGGTTGCTTCCATGTCCTGACTATTGTAAATAGAGCTGAAATGAACATTTTGGTACATGACTCTTTTTGAATTATGGTTTTCTCAGGGTATACGCCCAGTAGTGGGATTGCTGGGTTGTATGTTAGTTCTATTTTTAATTTTTTAAGGAACCTCCATACTGTTCTCCATTGTCGCTGTATCAATTTACATTCCTACCAACAGTGCAAGAGGGTTCCCTTTTCTCCACACCCTCTCCAGCATTTACTGTTTGTTCATTTTTTGATGATGGCCATTCTGACCAGTGTGAAGTGATACCTCATTGTAGTTTTGAGTTGCATTTCTCTAATGATTAGTGGTGTTGAGCATTCTTTCATGTGTTTGTTGGCAATCTGTATATCTTCTTTGGAAAAGTCTATTAAGTTTTCTGCCCATTTTTGGATTGGGTTGTTTGCTTTTTTCATATTGAGCTGCATGAGCTGCTTGTATATTTTGGAGATCAGTCCTTTGTCAGTTGCTTATTTTGAAAACATTTTCTCCCATTCTGAGGGTTGTCTTTTCATCGTGTTTATGGTTTCCCTTGCTGTGCAAAAGCTTTTAAGTTTCATTAGGTCCCATTTGTTTCTTTTTGTTTTTATTTCCATTTCTCTAGGAGGTGGGTCAAAAAGGATCTTGCTGTGATTTTTGTCATAGAGTGTTCTGCCTATGTTTTCCTCTAAGAGTTTGATAGTGTCTGGCCTTACATTTAGGTCTTTAATCCATTTTGAGTTTATTTTTGTGTATGGTGTTAGGGAGTGTCCTAATTTCATTCTTTTACATGTAGCTGTCCAGTTTTCCCAGCACCACTTATTGCAGAGGCTGTCTTTTCTCCACTGTATATTCTTGCCTCCTTTATCAAAGATAAGGTGACCATATGTGCGTGGGTTTATATCTGGGATTTCTATCCTGTTCCATTGATCTAGCTTTCTGTTTTTGTGCCAGTACCAAACTGTCTTGATTACTGTAGCTTTGTAGTATAGTCTGAAGTCAGGGAGCCTGATTCCTCCAGCTCCATTTCTCTTTCTCAAGATTGCTTTGGCTATTCGGGGTCTTTTGTGTTTCCATACAAATTGTGAAAGTTTTTGTTCTGGTTCTGTGAAAAATGCCAGTGGTAGTTTGATAGGGATTGTATTGAATCTGTAGATTGCTTTGGGTAGTATAGTCATTTTCACAATGTTGATTCTTCCAATCCAAGAACATGGTATATCTCTCCATCTATTTGTATCATCTTTAACTTCTTTCAACAGTGTCTTATAATTTTCTGCATACAGAAAATTATTTGTCTCCTTAGGTAGGTTTATACCTAGATATTTTTGTCTCCTTAGGTAGGTTTATACCTAGATATTTGTCTCCTTAGGTAGGTTTATACCTAGATATTTTTTTGTTGTTGTTGCAATGGTAAATGGAAGTGTTTTCTTAACTTCACTTTCAGATTTTTCATCATTAGTGTATAGGAATGCCAGAGATTTCTGTGCATTAATTTTGTATCCTGCTACTTTACCAAATTCATTGATTAGCTCTAGTAGGTTTCTGGTAGCATCTTTAGGATTCTCTATGTATAGTATCATGTCATCTGCAAACACTGACAGCTTTACTTCTTCTTTTCCAATTTGGATTCTTTTTGTTTATTTTTCTTCTCTGATTGCTGTGGCTATGACTTCCAAAACTATGTTGAATAATAGTGGGGAGAGTGGGCAACCCTGTCTTGTTCCTGATCTTAGTGGAAATGCTTTCAGTTTTTCACCATTGAGGACGATGTTGGTTGTGGGTTTGTCATATTTGGCCTTTATTATGGTGAGGAAAGTTCCCTCTATGCCTACTTTCTGCAGGGTTCTTATCATAAATGGTGTTGAATTTTGTCAAAAGCTTTTTCTGCATCTATTGAGATGATCATATGGTTTTTCTCCTATAATTTGTTAATATGCTATATCACATTGATTGATTTGCGTATACTGAAGAATCCTCACATTCCTGGGATAAACCCCACTTGATCATGGTGTATGATCCGTTTAATGTGCTGTTGGATTCTGTTTGCCAGTATTTTGTTGAGGATTTTTGCATCTATGTTCATCAGTGATATTGGCCTGTAGTTTTCTTTCTTTGTGACATCTCTGTCTGGTTTTGGTATCAGGGTGACTCATAGAATGAGTTTGGGAGTGTTCTTCCCTCTGCTATATTTTGGAAGAGTTTGAGAAGGACAGGTGTTATCTCTTCTCTAAATGTTTGACAGAATTCGCCTGTGAAGCCATCTTGTCCTGGGCTTTTGTTTGTTGGAAGATTTTTAATCACAGTTTCAATTTCAGTGCTTGTGATTGGTCTGTTCATATTTTCTATTTCTTTAGCTAAGCTTTCTTATTTGGTTTGGTCTTCTCCAATAATTTGGGAAACATACCTATTTTTGCATTTTATGTCTCATTAACTCAAACTTTTAAAACTATCCTAGAAATTTATTTCTGTAATAATTAGAGTCAGCAATGGGAAAACATTAACTGTCTTTCATGTAAAGGGGGAATAAATTATTTTCTATTTTCTACGCTTTTGGTGCTATTTTCTTGGATTTCAGACCTACCGTTTGCTTGGATTTCTCTTTGTCACCTGATTAGTGTTTTCCAAATTTACCTGATGATGGAAATCACATCAGGCTTTGGCTGCTAACCCAGATTGTTTGGTTCCATCCAAACCTACTGACTCATACTCTTCAGGAGTGGGCACGGGCATTAGTATTTTCAACTTGTACTCAAGGTGTTCTTTGTTTTAAGAAGATAAGAGTTTATTTTCAACCTTTGTATTCAATGGATATTTTTCCTGCAAACGTCAATTTTGTTCAATTCAAGAGTCTTTCTATGTTATCTATCTATTTATCTATTATTACTGCTACAGTTTTTAAAAATTCTTTGTGTTGAATGCTAATATCTGTAAATTGCATCTTCAGTCTTTGGATGAAAACTTTTGCCTTTTAGCCATCTTAATGCTTTTGCTTTTAATTGTGAAAGTTTTAGATATTTAGTTTTTTTTTATTTCCAATTTTGTACTTTATACACGATGCTATCGTGAACATCTTTGTTCAATTACCCAGACATGATTCGATAAATATTAACAAAGTTCCCTCTAAAAGACTGTATGACTTCAGAATCCTGACAACAGTGGTACAGTTGCTCTATTGACTGTTATTAACTCTTTTAATCACTGGAACTCTGAGAGACAAAAACCAAAGTTCACTCTAATTTATGTTTTTCTTAATTAGATGACTGAACATATTTTCATATAGTAATTTTCTATCTGAATTTCTTAACTTTCATACCCAAAACTTCTCTGCACTATTTATTCATTTAAAAAATAAAATGTAGCACTTAGTATGTGCCAGACACTGCTCTTGGGGCTTAAAACACAGTAATACATTTACTCTACCACTAAAATACTCATTTTTTTTAGTGTGTGAGAGATTTCATATATTAAGAATATTGAATCTTTCCCTATCATATAATTTGAAAATGATTTCTCCCATTTATGATATTGTGAGTTTTATTTTTAACTTTATTATGATAGTTGAGAAGGAGAGAACCAACTTTATTTTGTTGAAATTCCTAGCCATTTACCCACATTCATTAAGCAATCCTTCGCTTACTGATTTGGAAGGCCATCCCAAAATGTACTTGTACAAGAGATATCTGCAAACACAATGTTTTTAAAATGAATTTTATAGTGCGTTTATACATCTTTTAGAGATTTAAAAAAACATAGTTAAGAGTACAGAAAAAGTTACATCTTCCCCTATATTTTAGCGTATTTAATGGCATCTATCTAATAATCTCAGATCTCTAGAATGCAGCCAAGAACCTCCTGGAGGAAAAGAGGCTTGTAAGCATCTACATTCCACATGACAAAGAGCAGGCATTAAATCTCAGCCTCTTAGAATCTACACATTGTCAGTCGAGAGTCTAGTCAAGCGACCTTGATCGTAGCATTCCTGATTCACTAAGATTAGAAAGTATGAAAGGCATTACATCTATAAGAAGGCTTATAACGAGCAGTGAGAAATTATGTTAAACCTTGACAATAACGGAAAAGAGAGATGCAGAGCAAAATACAGGCATGAGGAATAAATAACACAATGGTTGAAGGTCATTTAATAGAGTGACAAATAATTTACTCACTTCAAAATGTTATAAAAATTGATTCTCGAAGGGGCTTCCGGTAAGATGGCGGAAGAGTAAGACGCTGAGATCACCTTCCTCCCCACAGATACACCAGAAATACATCTACACGTGAAACAACTCCTACAGAACACCTACTGAACGCTGGCAGAAGACCTCAGACCTCCCAAACGGCAAGAAATCCCCCACGTACCTGGGTAGGGCAAAAGAAAAAAGAATAAACAGAGACAAAAGGATAGGGAAGGGACCTGCAACAGTGGGAGGGAGCTGTGAAGGAGAAAAGCTTTCCACACACTAGGAAGCCCCTTCGCGGGTGGAGACTGCAGGTGGCGGAGGGGGAATCTTCGGAACTGTGAAGGAGAGCACAGCAACAGGGGTGCGGGGGGCAAAGCGGAGAGATTCTCTAATAGAGGATCGGTGCTGACCGGCACTCACCAGCCCGAGAGGCTTGTCTGCTCCCCCGCTGGGGCGGGCGGGGCTGGGAGCTGAATCTCCGGCTTCGGTCGGAGCGCAGGAAGAGGACTGGGGTTGGCAGAGTGAACACAGGTGCAGGGGATTAGTGCGCCACGGCTGGCCAGGAGGGAGTCCGGGGAAAGGTCTGTACATGCCGAAGAGGCAAGAGACGTTTTCTTCCCTCTTTGTTTCCTGGTGCGCGAGGAGAGGGGATTAACAACGCTGCTTAAAGGAGCTCCAGAGACGGCCGCGAGGCGCGGCTAAAAGCGCGGACCCCAGAGACAGGCATGAGACGCTAAGGCTGCTATTGCCGCCACCAAGAAGCCTGTGTGCGAGCACAGGTCACTATCCACACCCCACTTCCGGGGAGCCTGTGCAGCCCGCCACTGCCAGGGTCCCGGGATCCTGGGACAACTCTCCCGGGAGAACACACGGCGCGCCTCAGGCTGGTGCAACGTCACGCCAGCCTCTGACGCCGCAGGCTCGCCCCGCACTCCATGCCCCGCACTCCGTGCCCCTCCCTCCAACTGGCCTGAGTGAGCCAGAGCCCCCGAATCAGCGGCTCCTCTAACCCTGTCCTGTCTGAGCGAAGAACAGACGCCCTCCGGCGACCTACACACAGAAGCGGGGCCAAATCCAAAGCTGAGCCCCTGCGAGCCATGAGAACAAAGAGGAGAAAGGGAAATCTCTCCCAGCAGCCTCAGAAGCAGCGGATTAAAGCTCCACAATCAACTTGATGTACCCTGTGTCTGTGGAATACATGAATAGACAACGAATCATCCCAAATTGAGGAGGTGGACTTTGAGAGCAAGATTTATGATTGTTTCCCCTTTTCCTCTTTTTGTGAGTGTGTATGTGCATGCTTCTCTGTGAGATTTTGTCTGTATAGCTTTGCTTCCACCATTTGTTTGAGGGTTCTATCCATCCGTTTTTTATTTTTAATTTTTCTTTAATTTTTTCTTAATAATTACTTTTTATTTTAATAACTTTATTTTATTTTACTTTATCTTCATTCTTTCTTTCCTTCCTTCTCTCCTTTAGACAACAAATCATCCCAAATTGAGGAGGTGGACTTTGAGAGCAAGATTTATGATTTTTTCCCCTATTCCTCTTTTTGTGAGTGTGTATGTGTATGCTTCTGTGTGAGATTTTGTCTGTATAGCTTTGCTTCCACCATTTGTCTTAGGGTTCTATCCATCTGTTTTTTTCTCTCTTAATAATTATTTTTTCATTTTAATAACTTTATTATATTTTATCTTACTTTATTTTATTTTACTTTATCTTCTTTCTTTTTTTCCTTCCTTGCCCCTTCCTTCCTTCTTCCCTCCCTCCCTCCTTCCTTCCTTCCTTCCTTCCTTCTACTAATTGTTTCCTTCTACTTTTTCTCCCTTTTATTTTCAGCCGTGTGGATGAAAGTCTCTTGGTGCTGCAGCCAGGAGTCAGTGCTGTGCCACTGAGGTGGGAGAGCCAACTTCAGGACACTGGTCCACAAGAGACCTCCCAGCTCCACATAATATCAAACAGCGAAAATCTCCCAGAGATCTCCATCTCAACACCAACACCCAGCTTCACTCAACGACCAGAAAGCTACAGTGCTGGGCATCCTATGGCAAACAACTAGCAAGACAGGAACACAACCCCACCCATTAGCAGGGAGGATGCCTAAAATCAGAATAAGCCCACAGACACCCCAAAACACACCACCAGACATGGACCTGCTCACCAGAAAGACAAGATCCACCCTCATCCACCAGAACACAGGCACTAGTCCCCTCCACCAGGAAGCCTACACAACCCACTGAACCAACCTTAGCCACTGGGGACAGACACCAAAAACAACGGGAACTACGAACCTGCAGCCTGCAAAAAGGAGACCCCAAACACAGTAAGATAAGCAAAATGAGAAGACAGAAAAACACACAGCAGATGAAGAGGCAAGATAAAAACCCACCAGACCTAACAAATGAAGAGGAAATAGGCAGTCTACCTGAAAAAGAATTCAGAATAATGATAGTAAAGATGATCCAAAATCTTGGAAATAGAATAGACAAAATGCAAGAAACATTTAACAAGGACCTAGAAGAACTAAAGATGAAACAAACAACGATGAACAACACAATAAATGAAATTAAAAATACTCTACATGGGACAATAGCAAAATAACTGAGGCAGAAGAACGGGTAAGTGACCTGGAAGATAAAATAGTGGAAATAACTACTGCAGAGCAGAATAAAGAAAAAAGAATGAAAAGAACTGAGGACAGTCTCAGAGACCTCTGGGACAGCATTAAACACACCAACATTCGAATTATAGGGGTTCCAGAAGAAGAAGAGAAAAAGAAAGGGACTGAGAAAATATTTGAAGAGATTATAGTTGAAAACTTCCCTAATATGGGAATGGAAATAGTTAATCAAGTCCAGGAAGCACAGAGAGTCCCATATAGGATAAATCCAAGGAGAAATACGCCGAGACACATATTAATCAAACTATCAAAAATTAAATACAAAGAAAACATATTAAAAGCAGCAAGGGAAAAATAACACACAAGGGAATCCCCATAAGGTTAACAGCTGATCTTTCAGCAGAAACTCTGCAAGCCAGAAGGGACTGGCAGGACATATTTAAAGTGATGAAGGAGAAAAACCTGCAACCAAGATTACTCTACCCAGCAAGGATCTCATTCAGATTTGTTGGAGAAATTAAAATCTTTACAGACAAGCAAAAGCTGAGAGAGTTCAGCACCACCAAACCAGCTCTACAACTGCTAAAGGAACTTCTCTAGGAAAGAAACACAAGAGAAGGAAAAGACCTACAATAACGAACCCAAAACAATTAAGAAAATGGGAGCAGGAACATACATATTGATAATTACCTTAAATGTAAATGGACTAAATGCTCCCACCAAAAGACACAGATTGGCTGAATGGAGACAAAAACAAGACCCATATATTTGCTGTCTACAAGAGACCCACTTCAGACCTAGAGACACATACAGACTGAAAGTAAGGGGATGGAAAAAGATATTTCATGCAAATGGCAACCAAAAGAAAGCTGGAGTAGCAATTCTCATATCAGACAAAATAGACTTTAAAATAAAGACTATTAGAAGAGACAAAGAAGGACACTACATAATGATCAAGGGATCGATCCAAGAAGAAGATATAACAATTGTAAATATTTATGCACCCAACATAGGAGCACCTCAGTACATAAGGCAAATACTAACAGCCATAAAAGGGGAAATCGACAGTAACACATTCATAGTAGGGGACTTTAACACCCCACTTTCACCAATGGACAGATCATCCAAAATGAAAATAAATAAGGAAACACAAGCTTTAAATGATACATTAAACAAGATGGACTTAATTGATATTTATAGGACATTCCATCCAAAAACAACAGAATACACATTCTTCTCAAGTGCTCATGGAACATTCTCCAGGATAGATCATATCTTGGGTCACAAATCAAGCCTTGGTAAATTTAAGAAAATTGAAATTGTATCAAGTATCTTTCCCGACCACAACGCCATGAGACTAGATATCAATTACAGGAAAAGATCTGTAAAAAATACAAACACATGGAGGTAAACAATACACTACTTAATAACGAAGCGATCACTGAAGAAATCAAAGAGGAAATCAAAAAATACCTAGAAACAAATGACAATGGAGACACAACGACCCAAAACGTATGGGAAGTAGCAAAAGCAGTTCTAAGAGGGAAGTTTATAGCAATACAATCCGACCTTAAGAAACAGGAAACATCTTGAATAAACAACCTAACCTTGCACCTAAAGCAATTAGAGAAAGAAGAACAAAAAAACTCCAAAGTTAGCAGAAGGAAAGAAATCATAAAAATCAGATCAGAAACAAATGAAAAAGAAATGAAGGAAACGATAGCAAAGATCAATAAAACTAAAAGCTGGTTCTTTGAGAAGATAAACAAAATTGATAAACCATTAGCCAGACTCATGAAGAAAAGAAGGGAGAAGATTCAAATCAATAGAATTAGAAATGAAAAAGGAGAAGTAACAACTGACACTGCAGAAATACAAAAGATCATGAGACATTACTACAAACAACTCTATGCCAATAAAATGGACAACCTGGAAGAAATGGACAAATTCTTATACATGCACAACCTGCCAAGACTGAATCAGCAAGAAATAGAAATTATGAACAGACCAATCACAAGCACTGAAATTGAAACTGTGATTAAAAATCTTACAACAAACAAAAGCCCAGGACCAGAGGGCTTCACAGGCGAATTCTATCAAACATTTAGAGAAGAGCTAACACCTATCCTTATCAAACTCTTCCAAAATATAGCAGAGGGAGGAACACTCCAAAACTCATTCTACGAGGCCACCATCACCTTGATACCAAAACCAGACAAGGATGTCACAAAGAAAGAAAACTACAGGCCAATATCACTGATGAACATAGATGCAAAAATCCTCAACAAAATACTGGCAAACAGAATCCAACAGCACATTAAACGGATCATACACCATGATCAAGTGGGGTTTATCCCAGAAATGCAAGGATTCTTCAATATATGCAAGTCAATCAACGTGATACACCATATTAACAAATTGAAGGAGAAAAACCATATGATCATCTCAATAGATGCAGAGAAAGCTTTCACCAAAATTCAACACCCATTTATGATAAAAACCCTGCAGAAAGTAGGCATAGAGGGAAATTTCCTCAACATAATAAAGGCCATATAGGACAAACCCACAACCAACATCGTCCTCAATGGTGAAAAACTGAAAGCATTTCCACTAAGATCAGGAGCAAGACGAGTCTGCCCACTCTCACCACTCTTATTCAACATGGTTTTGGAAGTTTTAGCCACAGCAATCAGAGAAGAAAAGGAAATAAAAGGAACCCAAATCGGAAAAGAAGAAGTAAAGCTGTCACTGTTTGCAGATAACATGATACTACACATAGAGAATCCTAAAGATGCTACCAGAAAACTACTAGAGCTAATCAATGAATCTGGTAAAGTAGCAGGATACAAAATTAATGCACAGAAATCTCTGGCATTCCTATACACTAATGATGAAAAATCTGAAAGTGAAATCAAGACAACACTCCCATTTACCATTGAAACAAAAAGAATAAAATATCTAGGTATAAACCTACCTAAGAAGACAAAAGACCTGTATGCAGAAAACTATAAGACACTGATGAAAGAAATTAAAGATGATACCAACAGATGGAGAGATATACCATGTTCTTGGATTGGAAGAATCAACATTGTGAAAATGACTCTACTACCCAAAGCAATCTACAGATTCAATGCAATCCCTATCAAACTACCACTGGCATTTTTCACAGAACTAGAACAAAAACTTTCACAATTTGTATGGAAACACAAAAGACCCCGAATAGCCAAAGCAATCTTGAGAACGAAATACGGAGCTGGAGGAATCAGGCTCCCTGACTTCAGACTACACTACAAAGCTACAGTAATCAAGACAGTATGGTACTGGCACAAAAACAGAAAGCTAGATCAATGGAACAGGATAGAAATCTCAGAGATAAACCCATGCACATATGGTCACCTTATCTTTGATAAAGGCAGCAGGAATGTACTGTGGAGAAAGGACAGCCTCTTCAATAAGTAGTGCTGGGAAAACTGAACAGGTACATGTAAAAGTATGAGATTAGATCACTCCCTAACACCATACACAAAAATAAACTCAAAATGGATTAAAGACCTAAATGTAAGGCCAGAAACTATCAAACTCTTAGAGGAAAACATAGGCAGAACACTCTATGACATAAGTCACAGCAAGATCCTTTTTGACCCACCTCCTAGAGAAATGGAAATAAAAACAAAAAGAAACAAATGGGACCTAATGAAACTTCAAAGCTTTTGCACAGCAAAGGAAACCATAAACAAGACAAAAAGACAACCCTCAGAGTGGGAGAAAATATTTGCAAATGAAGCAACTGACAAAGGATTAATCTCCAAAATTTACAAGCAGCTCATGCAGCTCAATAACAAAAAAACAAACAACCCAATCCAAAAATGGGTAGAAGACCTAAATAGACATTTCTCCAAAGAAGATATACAGACTGCCAACAAACACATGAAAGAATGCTCAACATCACTAATCATTAGAGAAATGCAAATCAAAACTACAATGAGATATCATCTCACACCAGTCAGAATGGCCATTATCAAAAAATCTAGAAACAATAAATGCTGGAGAGGGTGTGGAGAAAAGGGAACACTCTTGCGCTGCCGGTGGGAATGTAAATTGATACAGCCACTGTGGAGAACAGTATGGAGGTTCCTTAAAAAACTACAAATAGAACTAACATATGACCCAGCAATCCCACTGCTGGGCATATACCCTGAGAAAACCATAATTCAAAAAGAGTCGTGTACCAAAATGTTCATTGCAGCTCTATTTACAATAGCCCGGAGATGGAAACAACCTAAGTGTCCATCATCGGATGAATGGATAAATAAGATGTGGCACATATATACAATGGATACTCAGCCATAAAAAGCAACGAAACTGAGCTATTTGTAATGAGGTGGATAGACCTAGAGTCTGTCATACAGAGTGAAGTAAGTCAGAAAGAGAGAGACAAATACCGTATGCTAACACATATATATGGAATCTAAGAAAAAAAATGTCATGAAGAACCTAGGGTAAGACAGGAATAAAGACACAGACCTACTAGAGAATAGACTTGAGGATATGGGGAGGGGGAAGGGTAAGCTGTGACAAAGCGAGAGAGAGGCATGGACATATATACACTACCAAACGTAAGGTAGATTAGCTAGTGGGAAGCAGCCGCATAGCACACTCGGTGCTTTGTGACTGCCTGGCGGGGTGGGATAGGGAGGGTGGGAGGGAGGGAGACGCAAGAGGGAAGAGATATGGGAACATATGTATATATAGAACTGATTCATTTTGTTGTAAAGCAGAAACTAACACACCATTGTAAAGCGGAAACTAACACACCATTGTAAAGCAATACTCCAATAAAGATGTTAAAAAAAATTGATTCTCATGCCATTAATAATGAGACATAAATAAACAATAAATTTTTATATGATATTCAGCTAAAAGTGGCAAAAAATCAGATAATTCATCTTTTAAAGCTTTCTATAAACTGACAAATATAATATATATGAATTATGCTTTATGCTTTAGCACCCCAACATGTGCTTTTGTGGAACACATTTAGAAGAAGACAGACCATGAGATTTTTCTATTGTTTGAGGTAGATGTAATTTTGTTGTTAGGTAGTAAAAGGTTAATTCAGTGGGCTTGGGATACCCAAACCCTGAACATTTCAAACAAAGGACTGGCCCTTGCCAGCTTCTGAGAGATAACCTCTAAGTCCCTGTAATACTCTACTTGATAAGAATATCTTTGTATACCTGGGGACTTGAGACAAACCAGATTTACTCCAACAATGTGATTTATGATAAATACATATTTTTATTTGCTTGGGGTCTTGGGCCACACTTCATCAGTTTGACCTCTGGGGAGCAGGAGGAAGGTTAAGGCTGAGTAGTTAAGGTCAGTCTTGCAGGCACCCTATGCCAATGGGACTGACCTAAAATAAAAACACTAGACTCCAAAGCACAGCTGAACTTCCCCATTGGCAACACTTCAGATGTATTGTCCTATATCATTGCTGTGAGAGTTAGGTGCTGTCCATATGACTCCACTGGGAGAGCACAGTTGGAAACTGAGGCCTGGTTTCTCCTGGACACTGCATTACGCACCCTTTTCCTTTGCTTATTTTAATCCATATGATTTCAATTTGTAATGGATTTTAACCATGAGGATGACAGCTTTACTGAGCTCTGTGAGTCCTAGTAAATCACTGAAGCTGAAGGTGGTCTTGGAATCCTTGACACAGTTGCTGAGACAGCTAAACATCTTCAGTAAGTGCTTGCTAAGTGTCACAAGAGTTACTGAAACTTCAGATTGGAAATGGCTACCAAGGAAATCTGAGCTACAGCTGGAGCTGGAGCTTGAATTCTGGATTTCATGTGTATCACTCTATTCTTAGAGTGGAAGCTGCATGCCAAAAGGATTATACCCAAGGAACAGACCTGGCCCAGCTGTGGAGTAAACCAGAGAAATTGAGAGGTCAGAGGGGTCCAGTCTCATGCTCAAGGCTAGAGGTAAGGATACAGTTTTGAGCCAGGTATTTGGGTTTACACTTACTACCTCCTAATTTTGATGAAAAGTGTAAGTTAACCTTTCTGTGCCTGCAACTCTCACATTATATATTTCTAAAGAAATATATAAAATCATAGAGAATTTTAAGAAGCATCAACAATATTAATATAGAGGTATAAGTCTTTATCCCACAAGCCATGCCTGTTTGTCTTTCTTCTGAATATTCACATTCAGGATTTGTCCTTTGTATACTCATATTCTGGCTTCTTTCTCCTAAGGAATTATTCTCATCAGCTATATTGCCAGGGTGGGATTAATGCTGTAAAAGATATTAATGTTTTTATGATTGTGTTATTTATAATCATACTGTTTTATAACAAATTACACTCCACGATTCAGTGCCAGCTAAGCAGAATATGCAAGGTGAAACTCTAGAGTCCTTGAATCATTTGAGTTGATGGAGGTGACCACCCCTGTCACTTGTAAGGTTTGTGACATGGTGCTTGTCACTTAAGTTCCTGGACACTATTTACCTCTACAGTATTCCAGTGATGAAAACATCAAGGTCATTTGCATTTTTGGAGGATTAAATGAGAAAATGCATGGAAGATGATCAGAGTTAGCCCCAGGAGTAGATACTACAAACATATGTTGTTTTTGTTAATATTTGTTCTGAGTAGGTACCATGTGCTTTGTGTCAGGCACAAGGGTAGTGATTCAAGGATTTAACAAATATTAAGATATGGTTAAACATATGTACATAAGAATGAAAACAGATGTGCATCTAGGTGCTTATGGTTCAGTAAGGAGACCGACATGCATAAAGATACAATGCAGCAGAGGCAAGTGAGTTGGGGAAGGGCATTTCAGGTAGAGGGTAGAGTCAGTCATAGAGTTTGTGCAAAGGTGTGATGAGTATATTTAAGAGACAGTGAAAATTAAAGTTTCCAGAAGCTGGAAACTAGGCTGTGTGGGCGGAGATAAGGAGGCTCAGAGAGGGCACCCAGGTACTGGAACTGAATCCTTTTCCCCACAATGTCACCAGTGTTTCCTCAGTTGCTTTCCTAAAGGCAGAGACTGTAGAGGCATTTGGACTCTCTGTCTTTAAGCTTTCCCTTTAGACTGTGCAGTATGTTCCTTCAGAAGCTAAAACAAATTACCCTTATTGACAGATGGCTGAGACTACTGCAGTTAAGGCTGTGTGGCGTGTCTGCATTTCCAATGAGATCCTTCTGATTTATTTCATCTGCAGTAATTAAACTTGCCTTTCCTTTCAGCAATGACTTAAAAATGCCAGGCGCTCTGGGCCTCATTGAAGAAGTTTGTCGTTGTCACTGTTGGGTTACCCAGATGCATCTCAACTCTTGCTGTGGCCATTTCAGATTTTCACCTGCAAACTCTAGGAACGAGGTCCTCAGCTATCATACTGAGGTGCAGCTCACAGCCTTTCCATCCATTAGAACCAAAGACTGATAACGCTCTCATCTCTTTCTTTGTATCCCAACAGAATGATGACTCCATCCTACGGTGTGTTTGTCAGGGTTCCCCAGGACAGTAACAGGGGAACAGGGCTCTGTCAAGCTATAGAGAAAAGAACCATTTTGGAATACTGTATGCACCTTAAAGGATGCAAAATATAGAGACTTCAAACAAAAATAAATAAATAAATAAGCTTCTTAAGCACAAAAAAGAACGCAGTTAGTACCAGAATTCCACTTCAGAAATCCACAGACATTTAAACTAAGTTTCTAATCCCCAGCCTTCAATAACATGTTTTGACTGTCTCATTGAAGAATCTGCAGGCATATCAGGAACAGTGCAGAAAAACAAAGGAAGCCAAGTGAAAGGCACATGCAGTAGAAACACTCTTTGCACAACGTTGCTGGATCAGATCATTCTTCAGATAAAACTCAAAGGAGATAGCCAGGTATAATATTGTGATTTATAATAAGATATATATACTTGATCTTAGGTCACTGTTGTCCCTGGCACACAGCCTGTAAAGCCCTTGATATTTCCTATAATGAACGTGATAAAGATGTCTTTCTTTATGTTAATGAGGTGACTTTTGGAAAACACCTAAGGATGGGGACTGGTTGCCAGGGGAGCCAAACATGTGATTAGAGGGTTGGAACTTTCAGTCCCACCCTCTTGACCTCCAGGGAGTGGAGGGTGGCTACAATCACCAACGGCCAATGATTTAATCAATGGTGCCTGTGCAATGAATCCTCCATTAAAACCCCAAAAGGACAGGGTTTGGAGAGCCTCCAGGTTGGTGAACACATCCAAGTACCTGGAACATGACGCAACCCAACTCCGTAGGGACCGAAGCTCCCAGGCTCAGGACCCTCCCAGACCTCACCCCATGTACGTCTCCATTTGGCTGTTACCTTTAGTATCCTTTGTAATAAATCTGTAATCTAGTGAGTAAACTGATTTCCTGAGTTCTGTGAGCCTTTCTTGCAGATTAAACGACCAAGGAGGGGGGCTGTGGGCACCTCTAATGTATAGATAGTCGGAGGCACAAGTATCAACTTGGACCTAAGATTGGCATTGGAAGTGGAGGTGGACTTGTGGGACTGAGCCCTGCTTAACCTGTGAAATCTGATGCTATCTCCAGGTAGACAGTGTCAGAATCGAGTTAAATTTATGGGACACCTGGCTAATGTCCCCAGAAAATTGATGTGTAAAAAAACCCAAACACACACATTGGAATTAGTGTCTGAATTGTACTAAGTATATAGGCTATTGGGAGGTGGGTGTGGGAGAATGAAAGAGGCACTTTGGATGTGGCAACCAGTAGGGTTTGGTAAGACTGGAAGGAGAGTGGGTGGTGGGAGTGGTTGGAGATAAGAACAACTAATTATTGTTATACAATTATAATTACACGGCCAACATCTTGCTCACTTACTCCATGTAGGGCACTGAGCTAACTAAGTCTGTTAAATGCCTTATCTCATTCAATCCTCACCAGGGGCCCTGTGAGGTAGGAACATCATTATCCCAGTTTTGCAAAGGAGTGAACTGAAATGCAGAGATTGTGATGTACTGGTCAAGGTCATTCAGCTCTGTAGCTAGGCAAAGGTCAGGTGATAAAAGTTCTTATATTCCAAGCCAAATCTGGAGTTTACCTCTGAAAGCAATGGGGAGACGTGGAAGGATTTCAACTGAAAGAGTGGCATGCTCAGACCTGTATTTTGTAAAGATAGATTTGGAGGTGGGGGTGGAGGAGGAAAGGGGGAGCCAGAGGGCAGAGGGAAGCAAATCAGGACCAATTAGAAAGCCTTAGCTGATATCTGGAGGTAAATGATGAGGCAGAAACTGGGCAGCTGGTGAGAAGGGAATAGCTTTGAAAGACATAAACAAACTATAGTGGACCATAATGAGCAATTCAAGAGTTAAAGCAATGTTCTCAAGCAGATATTAATGACATTTTATTATTTTATATTTCCCAAAGGATGATGGGAATCTGAACAATTATACAGGATTCACACCATGGTAAATATTTACTTGGCAATTTGGAAAATCTGATTAGTGATTAATAGAGTTGTTTTAAACACACAGGCCACGGTCATTAAGAAAAAGAAAATTGGGCTTCCCTGGTGGCGCAGTGGTTCAGAGTCTGCCTGCCGATGCAGGGGACACGGGTTTGTGCCCCGGTCCGGGAAGATCCCACATGCCGCGGAGCGGCTGGGCCCATGAGCCGTGGCCGCTGAGCCTGCGCGTCCAGAGCCTGTGCTCCACAACGGGAGAGGCCACAACAGTGAGAGGCCCGCGTACCGCAAAAGAAAAATAAAATAAAATAAAATAAAATTGCCTCTCTTGTTGCATTATATTTTAATTCCAGGCAGGAAAGCTTATTTAGCAGCCTTTGTCACAGAGCTTATAAACAACAGTTTTTTAAAGTGAGACAACATAAACAGGGTATCATCCTGACACTGCATGAGTCAGCCTCTACAAAACAGGACAAATTTCCTCAGCCCCAGACCAGTAGTCTGTTTATAAGGGGTGAAAGCTCATTCCCTAACACCACCTCTTAACTCATGCCCTTGAGAGGAAAAATAAAGTTACAGATCTCTAAGGGAACTGCAATTAAAAAAAAAAAAAATCACTTGGTTAGCAGCCACAGAAACAGATTCCCTCAATTTCTCTCTCATATCTTCACAAAAACTGGTCAAGGTCAAATTTGCACTAGTCATGGTTTTCCCCCTAGAAGAAAAGTAAAAGCAGTAGCTACTTATGATTTTCCAGAAAAAGCCAGACAAGAGAAGTATCAGAACTTGAGTCCAGTTTACCTGGCTTCAGGGTACCTTTCCCCATAATAATACGAGAGCCCTGGGGATTCAGGGCATGAAATAGCATGATTCAGGATTTTTCAGAAAGGCCAATCGGAGGTTGAGTTCCTGCTAAGTCCTGTATTTTATACCTTAAAAATTATAATCTGTAAATAGTTTGTTATTTATGTTGAATTTTCATAAATCATGTTCAAAAAAGCCTTCATATTTAGAAGGCTGGATAACTTTTTGAGAAATGCAAATTAAACCTCAGAATGGAAAAAGTGATCAAAGTTGATATAGATTATCTTGGCACAATCCCTAAATCTTAAAAGAGGTGAGAAGCCATGAAATGATAATATATAAAAGAAGGACATCGTGTAAAGTTTTCTGAGCAATTTGTTGTTTTTTTTAAATATAACATATACACCAAAATGTGCACAGACTTTAAGTGTATAAGCTGTTGTATTTTTACAGTGATCCCATCCATGGAAACAGTGACCAATTCAAGAATCAGAACCTGGTCATCACTTCAATCACTACTTTCTCTTGAACGATGAAGTTACGGACAATGTTTGTATCCTCTCAAAATTCATTGGTTGAAGCCCTAACCTTTAATATGATGGTATTTGGAGATGGGGTTTAGGGAGATATTTAGGGTTAGATGAGACCATGAGGGGGGGCCCCCATGATGGGATTAGTTCCCTTACAAGAAGATATACCAGAGACCTCGATCTCTCCCCATAGATGCACAAAACAGAAGTCACATGGGCAGATAGCAAGATGGTAGCCACCTACAAGCCACGAGGAGAGGCCTCAAGATGAAACCTGTCTTTCTGACACCTGGATCTTCAACTTCCCAGCCTCAAGAACAGAATAAATTACTGTTGTTTAAATCACCCAATTTACAGCATTTTGTTATGGCAGCTCAAGCAGACTGAGACAAATGGTAACCACTGTTCTGACTCCTAGCAGCATAAATTATTCTTCCTTGGTTTTGAATTTTATATATCTAGAATTACACTGTATGCATTCTTCATGTTTAGCTGTTTTACCTTGGTATAATGAGAAATTCAACCATATTTCCCAGAATAAGGAAATACTTTTTGTATTTTTAGTTTACTGAAACGTTTCCTTTTTTTTTTTTAACTCTGAACAGTGTTGAATTTTCTCAAATGTTTTTTCTGCATCAAGAGGAGAGATAATGTGATTTCCCCACACACATCATTTTCCTGCTAATATGGAGAATTGCTTCATTAGTTGATTTTCAAATATTAGCTTACTCATATTGGTGGAGAAAGATCAGTTTAATCAAGATGTATTATCATATATATATCAAATATATATCATATCTATGTGATATATAGATATATAATATATATCATATACATATTGCTGGATTCACTGTGCCAAAATTTTGGTAAGAATATTTGCATCTATGTCCATGAGAAAGATTGCTGTGCAATGTCATTATCAAGTTTTGAATTCAAGGTTATATCGTACTCAAAAACAATAGGGAAGTGTGTTCCCTTTGTTTCTATTCCTTGAAATAATTTTTTAAGATTGGTGTTATTTTTTTTCCTTAAATACTTGGAAATATTCGGAAATATTCATTGGTGAAGTTCTATGAGGATGTTTTTTGGGTTTTGTAACAACAAAAACAGCAGTTTTTGTTTTTTGTGTGTGGAAGGTATTTAACAATGGGTTCAATTTCTTTGCTAAATATTAGGCTAGAGATTTTTGTTCCCATTACTTTCAGTTTGAGTAGTTTTTTCTTAAGTAATTTATTTATTTCATCCCAATTGTCAAACTTATTGGCAAAAAGTTGTTTCTAACATCCTCTTATCACTTTAATGCATGTAGGGGATATGTACTGATGTTCATTCTTTCTGTTGGTTACTTGTGTTTCCTCTCCCTTGCTGCCTTTCTTCTTTTCTTCCTTCCATCCTTCTTCTTCCTTTCTTCCTTTTGTCACTGATCACTCCTTCTAGGTTTTTATCAATGTTAAGTTTTTAAAAAGAGTCAACTTTTGTCTTTGTACTCTTGTATTTTATTAATATCTACTGTTGACTTTATTATTTTCCTTCTCTTTTATTTAATTTAGTTTTCCTGGGTATTTTTTTATTTTTATTTACTAGTTTCTTTCTCCTCTAATATATGCATGTAAAATTAAAAATTTGCCTCTGGACCCTACTTTAGCTGAATCTCACAAGTTGCTAAGTGTTGTATCTTTGCAGTAATTCCATTCAAAGTATTCTCTAATTTCAGTTGTAATTTCTTCTTTGACACACAAATTACTTAGGAGAGCACTGTCTAATTTCTAAAAGGTTGGAGATGCTCAAGCTATGTTGTTATTACTTATTTCTAGCTTAATTCCACTGGGGATTGGACATCATACTCTGAACATTATTAAACCTTTGAGTTCGATAAAGCTTTCTTCACAGTCCAGCATATGATAATTTCAGTGAATTTTTTAACTCATTTTTCTCTCTGTGCTTCATTTTGGGTATTTTCTACTAACTGTTCTCCCTAGTCACTGCTCTGTCTTCTGTTATGTTCAATTTGCTGTTAAAATCACCAATTCAGAGACTGTTATTTTTCTATTCAACAATGTCCATTTGATTTTCTATATATGTTCCAATTACATGTTAAAATTGTACATTATTACTATTTTCCCTCTTCTCCTCTATTTTCTGGAACATTCTAATCAAATTTATTTTAAAGAGCTTGTCTGCCAACTCCAGTATCTGGACTACTTGCTGGTTTTCCCTCTAGTGTCTATTTTGTATCTTAGGTTTTGGCCCTATATCCTATCTCTTCACATGTTTAGTAATTTTTTATTGAATGCCACATATTTGGGTAAAAAAATTGTAGACGCTTGAAATTATTTTATCTACCATAAGAGAGGTTTCCCCTTTCCTTTGCTAAATAGTTAGGAGACGATTGTGTTAATCTAATCACGAACTGCTCTAGGCCAACACTGAGGTGCAGTTGTGTTAAGGTTTGGTCAACTTCTTTTTTGTACCTGTTCCTAGGGCAAGGCCCCTCAGGGCTTTCAATTGAGATCTTTGTAAATCTTTGTCTCCTCAGCAATAAAAAACTGCAGGAATTTCTGCTCTAATTTCTGGGGGGTTTCAGTTTAGCTCTTTAGCCTTCCATCTCACACAGCATCACAGTTTGACAACTGTCTTGAGGAGGAGACCAGCTGTGTTTAAAGTCCCTCAAATTTCCAATTTTATCACTCCATTTCTGAATAAATGACAAAAGCTCTGCTGATTTCTCTGTCTACAGGAATGGTCCTCTTTCAGAGGTCAAGCCTAGATCCTTAGATTATAGCTGTACCAGATCTGCAAGTGCCTCCAGGAAAAAAGAAGTTAGAGCTTTGCATCTGTGTCAGCTCACCACTCCAAGGGGGGTTTTCAGTTCTCATCCCTTGCTTTCAGGTTTCCTGCCCCTTGTAAGTATTTGTTTTCTAAGTAGCAGGAGGCTGTGGAAAATTCCACTCAGCTTTTCCGAGACTTGGGCTTAGTTCTTTAGTCTCCTCTTCTACGTAGATTTGTAGTTCAGCACATGTATTAAAGAGGAAATTGGCCATCTGTTTGAGGACTTTCATATCTCTAAACCTGTCACTCAAACCCTTCATGACTGCTCCAATCTCTAGTGCTTATTTTATACCCCAGTAGTCCACAACCAGGCTGAGTCCAGGCTTTCTCTGTAGTCCTTATAGTTCTGTGGTTCTCTGACACATCAAATCTTTAAAAATTGTTATTTTATCTGACTTGTCTGGTTGGTTTCAGCAGGAGCATTGGCCTGCTATGAAATTTTCTATCTACCCCAAAGCAGAAGTCCTGACTTGGCTTTTTATATAAATTAAGTAAGTGTCATTCCTCATTTTTTTACTTCTACATGGAAGTTACGTTCAGATCTTCTGAACGTATACCCAATAGCTTTACTTGGGGCTTCTCAGCATATAAATGAAAACTGACAAAATAATTTTATTTCAAAGAAAAGGAAAATCCACACATCATAATTTATTTCATCTTTTCCGAAAGTTGCTGGGTGTTTTTAATCTACAATCACTGATAAGAGAAACCATCAAAACCAGTTTTTCTATAAATGTTAGCTTTTAGATAACATCTAGACTTATGACTTCTGAATAAGAATTTCTTTACTAATAAATTTTATAGCAGATCATGTCTTTTTTGTCCCCTGTCCCCCCCTTCAGTGACACTGTTTGCAGATTAACTCCACTCTTGCCCCACACCTCGACTTCAAGCATCCAAACATGACCTTCTCCCTCAGTGTTGTTCACCAGGAGTTTTGATACTTCTGAGTTTCATAATAGAATTTTAGTTGGGAAACATGCTTGTAGAGGGATTTGAGACTTTGTAAATATAAAGGCATTTGATATCAGCATTTGTCTGGTATAATGGGATTGAGAAGTTCTGACACCTCTTTCCTTTGGTAGAACAATAACAATGGTAATATTAGTGTAGAGTTTTTTTGCTTACAAAGTAGCTTTACATAATCTCACATTTACATCTCAAAAATCATATAACCAAGTTATTATTATCTCCATTGGAGAGAGTTATTGATTTCCCCAAAGTAAAGTGGCTAGAAGTAAACTGAACTGGGGCTCAAATTCGGGTCTTTTTATAAATTCCATGCTGTTTCCTTTTACTTCATTGCTTTAGTGAGGATAACTAGCATAGCAAGTATTGTGCTAGAAACTGGGAAAATGTAATCATATAAGGTCCTGCCCTTATGTCTACGTAGTCCATGAGAAGACACAGGCTAATGACTCACAATTTTCAGACAGTGTAATAAATATCATACTATGCAGATGATGATATGGGAACATACAGACTTAATATTTAAATTAAAAACAATGGATTGATCTCAGGTGGCCTCGGCCTGCAGCGACTTGAAGCAAGGTTTTGGTTCCTGGCCAGAGACAGAAGTCAGACTACAGCAGTGAGAGCGCTGAATCCTAGCCACTTGACCAGTGTCCAGTGACAAGGCCTTGACCTGTCAGCTGTGTAGAACTGAATTTCCACAGACAGATGGAAAGTAGTGAAACAAGTAAAGTGTTTATTAGGAGGAAAAAAGGTACGTGTGGATAGACACATGGGCGGGCTCAGAGAGAGTCGTGCCCTCATGGTAGTTTGAATCACTTATATGGGGCATTTTTTCCGGGTTTCCTTTGGCCAGTCTCTTGCTTTGCCTGGTTCTGAGTCTGTATTTGGTTTATCTCAGGGTCGTCCCAGGTGTGCATGTGCATCTCTTAGCCAAGGTGGATTCTAGCGAAGAGGCCAATGGGTAGGTTGACATCATCACCTACTATGGGATGGCAACCCCTCCCTTTTTGACCTTCAAGGAGCCTTTCTGTGCATGTGCAGTCAGGAAGGTCTCCTTGACCTTGAAAATGAGAAATATGTGGTCTCTTATCTGGGCAGGGCTCAGCTCCTCCTCCTCTTCATCTTGGAGTATTTGTCCACAGGGGACAAACTCCAGCTGTTCAGCCTGGGACCCACCTATCTCCTGCCTCAAGATTAGTAAAGGTTTATCTGAGGAATGACAAGTGCTGAGTTTTCAAGGTGCAAGGGTTGGGCTAAGAATAAAGGAAGAACATTTTCCAGAGGCAAAAGTAAATGGAAAGACATATGCTCTAATGTTCTAAGTACCATATTCCACCTGGGGAATGGTTCAGAGGCAGTGATTAACTTATACTCTATTAAAGATTCTTAGAGCTAGAATTGTTCCCCAGAGTCTGCCCAGCCAGTCTACTTGTTAGTAGCCACATAGTATCTTAATGATACCAGCCAAGTGGTCATTAGTCCATAAAAAAAAAAAAAACTTTATACTCTTTCTAATAATATTTTCCATTTGCTAATAGCACTTATTTCAGAATTATTTCAATAAATAATCTTCAGAGCTCATATACTACCTGTTTCTGCCTTGGGTAAGATTAAATGATGATAGACAAGCGAGAGCACAAACAATAACAAACTAATATTTCAATTTGTTAAACTCATCATATATTTTACCAACTATTCTTGAAAATGTCACTGCAGCCTTTGAGGACATCAATTTCCTTCCACATGGAGCAGGTCATCAAAAACTCAGCTAACTTTGGTTATGTTTAATGGACCAAAACTTACAATTTTTTATTATATCAACTTAAATATCCTTTACTTTCATTTAGTGACAATTTTCTAACCTAAAAAAGATGATAGAGAAAATAATGTAATTTTTATTATAATAAAATACAATTAAATGTATCACTGATCCTACTGTAAATTAAAATAGTTTATCAGTCATAATAATTGTTAAATTTTTATAAAAAGTATACTTCTCAAAGATGTCACATATTTTATTTCATCCTCACATTTTATGACATTATGAGCCACAAGCAGACATTATGTCTGCCTGGCCCTTGGTCACAAGTGCTGAACCTGAGTTAAACTCCTTTTCAAATCCAGTGATTTTCCCATTACTCCATGCTGCCTGACCACTAGTCTCCCTCTTTTCCTCTCTCTTTTTTTCTCTTACAGCCTGTTTTTCTAAAATCTTATTATACCTTGTAAATTCTATAGTGAACAGACTGGAGTTTCCTTCCCTGGAGTTTATGCTTTTGATTAGAGTTCCTGAATCCCATAACCAAATGACGAACGACTTTGACATTAGGGAGCTCTCTCTTTGTGTCAATTATTGAATATTCCCTTTCTGAATCTTAGATTCATTTTTTATTCCTGACACAGATGTAGGACTTGACCTACTTTCTAAATTTATATTACATTGCACTTTACCCTCACTTCTAACAACCCAATTTATCTCACTGCTTTGAAGAAAAAAATTGATGTGAGGACACTGCTTGGTGAATGTGATATTGTGGTTTATAAGAAATATATATTTGTCCGTTCGGATGAAATATATTTCTCATATATATTTGGTATTTGTCCACAGCTCCTGTCTCAGAGTTCCCCAAACCCTTAGAATTTCTTAAGTCTTGAAAGTGATAAAAGTGTCTTCTATTATGCTAATGAGGTGACTTGTAAAGCACCTAAGGATGGCGGCTGGTTGCCAACGGAGTCAACCAGGTGATTGGAAATTTCAGTCCCACCCCCTGACCTCTGGGGCAGGGCAAGGGGCTAGGGACTGGGTCAATTGCTAATGGCCAATAATTTCATTAATCATGCTTACGTAATGAAGCCTCTACAGAAACTCAAACAGACAAGGTTCAGAGAGCTTCTGGGTTGGTGAACACCTGGAGATGTGGTAATAATGGTGCACTCCCAGAGGGGATGGAAGCTCCAGACTTTTGCCATGCTTGCTCTATGCTTCTCCTCCATCTGGCTGTTCCTGTGTTATATTCTTTTATAATAAACCAGTGATCCATAAATAAAATGTTTCTCTGAATTCTGTGAGCCACTCTAGCCAATTATGCGAACTGAAGGAGGGAGTCGTGGCAACCTCTTATTTAAAGCCTGTTGGTCAGAAGTACAGGTAAAAACCTGGGCTTGTGATTGGCATCTGAAGTGACGGGGAGGGTGCAGTCTTGTAGAACTGAGCCCTCAACGTGTGGAATCTGATGCTATCTCTGGGTAAAGAATGTCAGAATTGAATTAAATTTAGGACAGCCAGAGAATTTCTTGGTGGGAGTGGGGGCAGGGAAACCTTCATATATTTGGGGACCAGAATTGAAGTGTTCCTGAGAAGGTAATGGAGACACACAAGGAAGAGAAACATATAATAGGGAAGAACTGGGTTTTTCCTTACACAGGAGAAGATCTGTGACTTTTTCCATTTCGGTGAATTTTTAACTTAAACTCTTAGCAAGCCCATCAGCTCAAGATGAGATGTGTAAAACTACTGAAGAGATAGCAAGAGGAAAAAAATTAAAACTTATCCTAGATTGTCACTTAACTGAAAGGTTAAGTATATCAAAATAGACCTTGGGGTCAAGCTCATTAAAACCATAATCTTCACAAGCAAGTTTGGGGAACAACATTCTGGTAAATCATTTCTATCTCCCAGTGAAGATATTGCAAAATGGAAATTAAGATTAAAATATAAGAAAACCAGAGGATAAATCTAGAAGAATTTAAGAACAAAGAAAAAAGGGTGAATCTTATTAAAGCAATAATACAATAAAATTTCCAGAGCTGAAGAAATGTCCTCTGATTTAAAAGTACAGCTGAGTTACAAAACAATACATGAAGAAAATTTCAAAAGTTTCCAAGTGAAAGAAAATCACATGAAGAATATTTGGGATTTGAATGCTTTCAGATTTCTAATTAACTACTGTTTCACATAGAGAAGTGACATAATCTTATTTATAATTTTTATATAATGACTCTGGATGCTTGTAAATAAATGAATTGTAATGAAAGCAGGGAGGCCAGTTAGGAGGCTATCACAACCATCTGTTGACCTAAAACATACAGACTGTCAGTTATTTCTCCAGCAAAAACAAATTTATTCAGGATCAGGAGAGAACTGCAATTCGGGGTGTGCAACAATAGCAAGCCACATGCAAGTCCCTGCAAAGCAAAGGAAGGAGAACTCTTTTATAGAGGGAAAAGGGAAGTTGGGAGGGCTATCATAAACAGAGTCCATGGCTTTTCATTGGCTGGGTTGTTGCTAGAAAAGAAGTAATCTTTCTTCTTCCTTTTGGGCTCTGCTACCATCACAGGACCTGAGAGCTCCCCCTCTGGCCTCTCACTTCTATATAATTCAGGTTTCTGTTTACTAATTATTTTACACATCCCACCAATATGATGATGATAACAAGGATGGAGAGTTATATCTGAGATAGAATCAATAGGAGTATGGAAATAAGGAATCCTAGGGGAGAGAGACTTACCAACTTACAAAATCCCATAGATACTTCCCATATACCTCATCATGACTGAAAGTGACACAAAGATTGTATCTGCAGATACGCACAGTCTGAAGATCTGGAATTCTTTTCACAACATCAAACAACCTTTACTTTTATATCTCTACATTACATACATACATTCTTTTGGCTGAGCCAGTTCCAAGATTAGACCCCAAGAGACCTTGTACACTTCCACTTTTTCTCTTGGTCCTCTGCCTTCCCCAACAGAACAAGATTAAGCCTACCTTCTAGAGGACGAGGGGCCCCATGAGACAGAGCTGAGTCAGTTGCCCAGCAAAGATCTCAGAACTGTGAGAAAGCCCAGCTAAGATGTGCATTAGACTAGCTGAACTATATATAGCTGACCACAGACATATGAGAGCCTCACTGAGCCTAGACTAACAGCCAACTTCACCTATATTCATGAACAATAACAAACATTTTTTAAGCCAATGAGTTTTGTGATGGTTAGCTATGTGACATCATTATGGCAAAGATAACTGCTACATGCATCTTCTAGGGAGGAAAATATGGTCCAGAGAGGTAATTTACAAAATTGTTTGCAAAGAAATTTGCCAAATGGCTCAGTTATTAAGTATTAGAACCAAAATTCAATCTCTTTAATGCCTGGCTCCTAAGCGAGAATCTCCTTTATGTTGCACAAACTGTGAACAAACACATCAATATAACCCCTCATGTACCCAGACTCAGAAGTTGATACTGAACCAATGGGGATATTATATCAATCTCTTACTCAAAAGTCTTTTACTCAAAAGTGGCATGTTTGTTTTTTTACCCCTACAGTCATCTAAATTATTTCATCTGTTTGCAAGGTCCTCTTGTATCTGGGCCCACACCTTCCTTTCAATCATAAGAATGACCCAAGAAGGACTATCCTGTGTTACAGTATAAACAGAGCTACTAATGAAACAGTATTTTAAAATCCCAATCACTCTTTACTAGAACCACATCACTTTAGGCTTTGAGCAGAAATTTGACTGAGCTAGGGGACTGACTGACCAAGAAAAACTTTATTCTGTGATTTTTTTTTTCCACCAATGATTAGTATTAGTCTTTTATTTTACCCAGAAAGCATATTCACCCAGAACCTTTCTTTCCTTTGGATGAGACTCTTAAAACATCCTTTGAAAAGTCCCCTGAGCAAGGGGTGGAAGATTGCTATGTCCTATTCCATCTGCTACAGCACAAACCCACATCTCATGTTAAATGGTGGTGTGACTTCAATAGGTCTTGGTATTGCCTAACCTCAAACCCTACTGAACTTCCTCCTACCTATTTAAACTCCAAGCCCATGCACTTCTTGTTTCAGCTTTCACACATAAAGAGGTAAAAGTTTTCTATGCCATCTTTACAACAAACAAAGCTGGACAATCTAAAAAGCAATGACTTTTCTTGCACACTTCAGAGCACTGAAGACATAGGGCATAACACCAAACCCCAAATCTGGAAAGACGGTGGTATCCAGAAAGATACGCTTACTGGAAGAGAAAAATTGGGAGTCATTAACTGGTAGGAAAATTCACAATTTAGATTTACTGTTGGAAGCTGAGTGTGAACTAGCATGAAAGGAAGAAACTCCTGGGAACTCAGTCTTAGGGGATCCCACACTTTTGTGGGCTTTCCCTCTAGGAACCTCACAAGGTTTTCACAATGAGGGTCCAAGAAAGAACTACAAAACAGCCAAAAAATGGCAAAATGTCAATAGTAATTTTTACCTATCAATAATTAATTGTAAATAGATTAAACTCTCTAATTAAGACACAGAGTGACTGAAATGATTTAAAAAGGAAAAAAAGGATTAAAAAAAACCACTCAACTACATGTTACATATAAGGGACTCACTGCAGATTTGAGAATGTACATAGGCTGAAAGTGAAGGGATGGAAAAAGATATTCCACATAAATTGAAATCAGAAGAGAATGAGAATAGCTACATTTATATCAGACAAAATAGACTTTAAGTCAGACACTGTAATGAGAGACAAAGAAGGTAATTTTAGGCAAAGGAGTCAATTCATAAAAGGCTATTAACAACTATAAATATACATGCCCCTAATGTCAGAGCACATAAATATAGAAAGCAACATTAACAGATCTCAAGGGAGAAATAGACATCAATATAATAATAGTAAGAGACTTCAATATCCTACTTTCAATAATGGATAGACCATTCAGACAGAAAATAGATAACAAAAAGACATAAATAAATGGAAAGATATCCCATGTTAATGGATTAGAATAATATTCTTTAAATGTCCATAATACTCAAATGGTTCAATGCAATTTCTATGAAAAGTCCAATAGCACAGTGCACAAAAACAGAAAAAAACAATTATAAAATTTATATAGAACCAAAAAGACCCCAAATAGCTAAGCCAGTCTTGAGCAAGAACAAAGCTGGAGGCATCACAGTTTCTTTTTTCAGACTATATTACAAAGTTATAGTAATGAAAAGAGTATGGTACTGATGTAATAATAAAAACAGACCAATGGAACAAAATATAGAATGTAAAATTAACCCATACATGTATGATCAATGAACAAATTTGCCAAGAATACACAATGGGTAAAAGATAGTCTCTTCAATAAATGTTGTTGGGAAAATTGCATATCCACATGCAGAAGAATTAAATTGGGTGCTTATTTTACACCATGAACAAAAATTAACTCAAAATTGATTAAGGACTTAGATGTAAGATATGAAGCCATAAAACATCTAGAAGAAAACATAGGGGAAAATCTCGTTGACACTGGCCTTGGTGGTAACTTTTTGGATGTGACACCAAAAGCAAAGGCAACAAAAGCAAAAATAAATAAGTGGAATTATGTCAAACTAAAAAGTTTCTTCACAGCAAAGGAAGCAGTTAAAAAAAAAAGTAAAGGCAACCTACAGAATGGGAGAAAATATTTGCAAACCATATCTATGATAAGGGGTTAATATCCAAAATACATAAGGAACTTATACAACTCAAAAGCAAAACAAACAAAACAAAAAACGGATTTAAAAAATGGGCCAATGGTCTGAATTGATATTTTTCAAAAGAAGACATACAAATGGCTAACAGAAACATGAAAAGATGTTCAACATCACTAATCATCAGGGAAATACAAAGATGACATCTCAAAACCATAATGAGATTACTCCTTTGTCTGTTGTTTCATTTGCAAATATTTTCTCCCATTCTGAAGGTTGTCTTTTTGTCGTTTATGGCTTCCTTTACTGTGCAAAAGCCTTTAGGTTTAATTAAGTCCCACTTGTTTATTTTTGGTTTTATTTCTGTTACTTTAGGAGGTGGGTCAAAAAAGATCTTGCTGTGGTTTACGTCAAAGAGTGTTTTTGCTGTTTTCCTCTAAAAGTTTTATAATGTCTGTTCTTACACTTAAGTCTTTAATCCATTTAGAGTTTATTTTTGTGTGTGGTGTTAGGTAGTGTTCTAATTTCATTCTTTTACGTGTAGCTGTCCAGTTTTCCCAGCATCACTTACTGAAGAGGCTGGCTTTTCTCCATTGTATGTTCTTGCTACTTTATCATAAATTAGGTGCCCATATGTGTGTGGGTTTGTCTCTGGGCTTTCTATCCTGTTCCATTGATCTATATTTCTATTTTTGTGCCAGTACCATTCTGTCTTGATTACTGTAGCTTTGTGGTATAGTTTGAAGTTGGGGAGCCTGATTCCTCCAATCCCATTTTTCTTTCTCAAGATTGCTTTGGCTATTTGGTGTCTTTTGTGTTTCCATACGAATTGTAAGATATTTTATTCTAATTCTGTGAAGAATGCCATTGGTAGTTTGATAGGGATTGCATTGAATCTGTAGATTGCTTTGGGTAGTACAGTCATTTTCACAATATTGATTCTTCCAATCCAAGAACATGGTATATTTCTCCATCTGTTTATGTCATCTTTGATTCCTTTCCATATACTGAAGAATCCTTGCATCCTTGGGATAAATCCCACTTGTTCATGGTGTATGATCCTTTTAATGTGTTGTTGGATTCTGTCTGTTATTATTTTGTTGAGGATTTTTGCATCTATGTTCATCAGTGATATTGGTCTATAATTTTCTTTTTTTTAATATCTTTTTCTGGTTTTGGTATCAGGGTGATGGTGGCTTTGTAGAATGAATTTGGAAGTGTTTCTCCCTCTGCAATTTTTTGGAAGAGTTTGAGAAGGATCAGTGTTAGCTCTTCTCTAAATGTTTGACAGAATTCGCCTGTGAAGCCATCTGGTCCTAGACTTTTGTTTGTTGGAAGATTTTTAATTATGGTTTCAATTTCATAAATCATGGTAGGCCTGTTTATATTTTCTAATTCTTCCTGGTTCAGTTTTGGAAAATTGCACCTTTCCAAGAATTTGTCCATTACTTCGTGGTTGTCCATTTTATTGGCATATAGTTGTTTGTAGAAGTCTCTTATAATCCTTTGTATTTCTGTGGTGGAAGTTGTGATTTCTCCTTGTTCATTTCTAATTTTATTGATTTGCATCCTCTCCCTTTTTTTCTGGATGAGTCTGGTTAAGGGTTTATCAATTTTGTTTATCTTCTAATAGAACCAGCTTTTAGTTTTATTGATCTTTGTTATTGTTTTCTTCATTTCTATTTCATTTATCCCTGCTCTGATCTTTATGATTTCTTTCCTTCTACTGACTTTGGGTTTTCTTTGTTCTTCTTTCTCCAGTTGTTTTAAGTGCACGATTAGATTGTTTATGTGAGATTTTTCTTGTTTCTTGAGGTGAGATTGAATTGCTATAAACTTCCCTCTTAGAACTGATTTTGCTGCATCCCATAGATTTTGGGTCATTGTGTTTTCATTGTCATTTGTTTCTATGTATTTTTTTTTATTTCACAGAGCTCAATATCAAAAAAGTAAACAATCCAGTTAAAAAATGGGCAGAAAATCTAAATAGACATTTCATCAAGGAAGACATACAGATGGCCAAGAGGCACATGAAAAGATGCTCAACATCACGAATTATTAGAGAAATGCAAATCAAAACTACAATGAGGTATCACCTCATGCCAGTCAGAATGGCCATTATCCAAAAAGTTAGAAACAATAAATGCTGGAAAGGGTGTGGTGAAAAGAGAACCCTCCTACACTGTTGGTGGGAATATAAATTGATACGACCACTATGGAAAACCGTATGGAGATTCCTTAAAAAACTAAAAATAGAACTACCATATGACCCAGCAATCCCACTACCAGGCATATACCCTGAGAAAACCATAATTCAAAAAGAGACATGCACCACAATGTTCACTGCAGCACTATTTACAATAGCCAGGACACAGAACCAACCTAAATGTCCATTGACAGATGAATGGATAAAGAAGATGTGGCATATATATACATTGGAATATTACTAACCATAAAAAGAAATGAAATTGAGTTTTTTGTAGTGAGGTGGATGGACCTAGAGTCTGTCATACAGAGTGAAGTAAGTCAGAAAGAGAAAAACAAATACCGTATGCTAACGCGTATATATGGAATCTAAAAAAAAAAGTTACTGATGAACCTAGCTGCAGGGCAGGAATAAAGAGGTAGACATAGAGAATGGACTTGATGACATGGGGTGGCAGGGTGAAGCTGGGGCGAAGTGAGAGTAGCATTGACATATGTACACTACCGAATGTAAAATAGTTGGCTGGTGGGAAGCAGCAGCGTAGCATAGGGAGATCAGCTTGGCGGTTTGTGTTGACCTTAGAGGGGTGGGATAAGGAGGATGGGAGAGAGGCTCAAGAGGGAGGGGATATGAGGACATGTGTATGCATATGTTTGATTTGTTGTGCAACAGAAACTAACATGGTATTGTGAAACAATTATACTCCAATAAAGATCTATTTTTAAAAAAAAGAAAAAAATACCATAATGAGATGTCGCCTTACACCAGTTAGGATGGCTATCAACAAAAAGTTAAAGTGTTGGCGAGGATGTCGAGAAAGGAGAATCCTTGTGCATTATTAATGGGAATGAAAATTGGTACGTCCATTACAGAAAACAATATAGAGGTTTCTCAAAAAATTGCATATAGAACTACTATATGATCCCACAATTCCACTTCCGGGTATATATCCAAAGGAGTGAAAATCTGGATCTCAAAGAGATATCTGCACTTCCATGTTCAATGCAGCATTATTCACTATAGTCAAGATATGGAAACAATAACAAGATATATATACATATATATGAATATATATGAATATTATTCAGCCTTAAGGAAAAAGGAAAATTGTGCCACTTGCAACAACATCAGGAGAGCATGTTATGTCAAATAAACTAGACACAGAAAGATAAATACTGCATGATCTCAATTATATGTGGAATCTGAAAAAGTTAAAGTTGTAGAAACAGAATAGAATGATGATTACCTAGGGCTGGTGGGGAGAAATGTGGAGCTATTGGTCATGAGTACAAACTTTCAGTCACTAGATAAATCAGTTCCGGAGACCTAATGTACAGCATACATTATATACATATATATACCCACATAACTAGAGTCATATCATTAATAATATATTTAAAGTGTTAAAAGAAAAAAACACCAACTTAGAATTCTACTTCAGTGGCATTATTCTTTTTTTTTTTTTAAGCCATAATCACTCATTTATCCCTTCATTTATTTGTTCTTAGCGGTCCCTTTTTTTTTTTTTTGTCCACACCGTGCAGCATATGGATCTTAGTTCCCTGACCAGGGATGGAACCTGTGCCCCCTGCATTGGAAGTGCGGAGTCAACCACGGAACTGCCAGGGAAGTCCCTCAGTGGCATCATTCTTAAAAGGCAAAGGACAAATATACTTTCTCAGTCAAATAAAAATGGACAGAATTTACAGCCAGATGAACTGCCCTACAAAGGCTTCAGTGAGAAGAAAAAGGATATAGGTCAGAAACTTTGATATACATAAAGAAATGAAGAACATCAGAGAAACAATAGGTGAAAGTAAATTAAAACTTATAATATTTTTATTCTTAACTAATCTTAAATATAACTCTATTTAAATCAATAATAGCAAAAGTATTGGGTGATGATAGCACATGGATAAATTAAATGGATAAGAGCAATACCAAAAAATATGAGAGAAAGGAATTAGGAATACAGCTGGTGGTCCATATCTGTGAGTTCCATATGTATGGATTCAATGAACCACAGATTAAAATTTTTTTCAAAAAAGTTCTGGAAAGTTCAAAAATCAAAACTTGAATTTGCCACATGCTAGTAACTATTTACATATAATTTACATTGAATTTACAACTATTTACATAGCATTTACATTGTATTAGGTATTATAAGTAATCTGGAGATGATTTGAAGTATATGGGAGGATATGCATAGGTTATATTCGAATACTATGTAATTTTATATAAGAACCTTGAGAATCCATGGATTTTCATATCTGTGGGGCATCCTGCAACCAAGCCTGCATGGATACCAAGAGATGACTGTACTGTTATAAAATACATGCATTTCAGATAAAGTGCTATAGTGTTATTTGAAGGTGGACTTCAATTAGCTTAAAAATATTGCAAGCTCTAGGACAACTATTTTTTAAACAAGAGGAGACAAAATGAAACTATATTAAAGGCTCAATTAAAATTGGAGAAGCCAAAAAGGAAAAAAATAAACAGAACAAACACATTGAATAAAAAATATTGCAAACATGGTGGTTAATCTAACTATTTCAATAATCACTTTAAATACGGTCAAAGTTAAACACATCAATCAAAATAGAGATTATCAGAATGGATTAAAAAGAAAAAAACAAAGTCTGACTACTTTGTCTACAGGAAATCCACCTTAAGTATAAAAATTCTGATAGGTTAAAAGTAAAGAAGTGGAAAAGATATATCTTGCTAACATTAATCAAAAGAAAACTGAAGTAGTTACAGTAATTTTAGGCAAAGTAGAGTTTAGAGCAAGGAAAATTATCACTGATAAAAAGGACATTACATAATGGTAAAGGGGTCGATTTTTCAATAAAACAATTCTCCAAGAATCCTGAAGTTGTATGTATCTAACAATACAGCACCAAAATACATGACTTAAAAACAGAAAGAAGAAATAGATAAATACACTGTTATAGATGGAGACTTTAACACCTGATTCCCATTAGTAATTAATAGATCAAGCAGGCAGAAAATCAGTAAGGCTATAATTGACCTGAACAGCACTATCAATCAACTTATTTAACAGCCAAACTGGCTGTTAATTTTTGAATACTCCACTCAATAACTACAGAATAGACATTCTTTTCAAGCTCACATAGAACATTTACCAAGACAGAACACATGTTGGATCACAAAATACACTTTAACAAATGTAAAACAATATATATTATACAAATTATGTTTGCAGATAGTAATGGATTTAAAATAAAAATCAATAACAGAAAAATAGCTAGAAAATCCCCAGATGTTTGTAAAGTAAACAACATATTTCTACATAACACATAGGCTGAAAAGGAAGTCACAAGATAAATTTTAAAATGTTCTGAATTAAATGAAATGGAAATACATCTTATCAAACTTTGTGGGATGTAATAAAAGCTACAATTAGGGAAAGTGTAGAGCACTAAATGCATATATTCAAAAAGAAGAAATATTTAAAATCAATAATCTAGCTTCCACCTCAGGAAACTAGATGTTTAAAAAAACAATTTAAGTATAAGCAAGGAGAGGAAAAGAAGTTTAGGTAAGGGAAACAAAAACAAAAATAAACAAATGGGACTACAACAAAGTAAAAAGCTTTTGCACAGCAAAGGAAACTTTCAACAAAATGGAAAGGCAGCGTACTGAATGAGAGAAGATATTTGCAAATGGTATATCCAATAAGGGTTTAATACCCAAAATATTCAGAGAACTCATACAACTCAACATCAATCAATCAATCAATCAATCAATAAATGGCAGAGGGACTACACAGATATTTTTTGAAAGAAGACATACGGGGGTCAACAGGCATATGAAAAGATGCTCAACACTAATCATCAGGGAAATTCAAATCAAAACCATGAGATCACTTCACACCTGTCAGAAGGGATATTATCAAAAAGAAAAGAAACAACAAGTGTTGATGAGGATATGGAGAAAAGGGGCCCTTATGCACTGTCAATGGAAATGTAAATTGTACAGCTGCTATGTAGAACAGTATAAAAGTTTTTCAAAAAATTAAAAATAGAACTACCAAACAATCCAGCAATTTCATGTCTGGGTATTTTTCCAAAGAAAAAAACACTAACTCAAAAAGATATATGCACCCCCCTATATTCAATGCAGTATTTACAATAGCAAAGATGTGGAAGAACGCTGATAGATGAACGGATAAAGAATATGTGATATATATATATATATATATACAGACACATGCATATACATGTGTATGTACATATATATACAAATACACATTAGAATACTACTCAGATATAAAAAATAATGAAATCTTGACACTTGCATCAATATGGATGGATCTAGAAGATATTATGCTAAATGAAATAAGTTATAGAGATACATATTGTATGATATGTATGTACATATTGTATGATTTTACTTATATGTACAATCTAAAAAACAAAACAAATGAACAAACACATCAAAATAGAAACAGAGTCATAGATACAGAGAACAAATTGGTGATTTCCAGAGAGGAGAGGAGTGGGAAGATGAATTAACTAGGTAAGGAAAATTAAGAGGTACAAACTTCCATTAATAAAATAAATAAGCTACAGTGATATAATATACAGCATATATAATATAGTCAATAATACTGTAATAACTTTGTTTATGATATATGGTAACTAGATTTACAGTGGTGATTTTATAATGTGTACAAATATTGAATAACTGTATTGTACACATGAAATTGACATAATATTCTAAGTTACACATCAATAAATAAAGTAAATAAATACAGTTAAGTGCATCCACAGGTAGTATTGATTTAAAGAGTCATTTTCTAAGTGAACCATGGATTTGTTCTCTCCAGACATTCCTTCTGGAAACATGCTAAAGGAAAAAGTGATGAGATGCCAAAAGTGATGATTTATACATTTTACATTATCAATTATATGTTTGGCATTAACTCTATCAGAAGAGAATACACTTAGGTTTGGTTTACTGCCTTCAATATTGATGGCCTATAAAATTATATTGAAAAATCAATGTGTTAAAGTGTGTAGGTGACTGTCAGGAAAATGGAGAAGCCACTATCATTTACAATTGCTTTTACATTCTAATTCTAAATCCATTGTCACAATATGTCTATGCTTATAGAAAGACTTTTTCTATCAATCTTTGGATAAGACCCCTCTCCGCACTCAGATATCTTTTTTTTTTTTTAATGAAGAGCTAATTTTGACAGAGAAAAGTTGTTAGATCTGGATCCATAAGAAAGTCATTTTCTTGATTTTTAGAAGTGCATAATCATTGAAGAAATTACTAGCGTTCAAGCTAAAATTTGTAGAAATGCTTCCTGGCCTTGAGTGAACAGAGTATAATATTGCTTGAGATTTTTGCTATTCCTCTTTGGAATAGAGCTTGATTCAGAAATATCTTGTGTTAAGAAGATTCTGGTTGCCTGATGAAGGCTGTAATCTAACTGAATCCTGTCTCTAAAACAATGATTTTCTGAAGAGCCCATCCATGCACAGTAGTGACGAGTTTCCTAAAAGACACAGAGATTACAGAACAGGTTGCAAGATTATTCTGCGCTATTTTCTAATGAGTCATTGACTTGTGAAAGAACTTGGTTTGAGGTTTACTTTCTTATAATTTAGTAGGGAGAATGTGACAGAAGAGACCTAAACTCTTTACCCAGTTCAACATTCCCCAAAATAGCATACATAACCATATTGGCTTAGGTCAGTTAGCAATCTACTCTAAATCAAGGTTAAAAAAAAAGAAAAATGATAGCCAGTGCTCTAGGGCAGCTCAAGTCTTCCCCAATCTCACTCCCACCTACTCCTGTTGGACAAGAAGACCACTGACATAGTGCAGCCTTCTGGATAAAAGTTGAACATGTAATAGAGATGAAGCATTTGTTATAGAATACTCTCACTTCCTTGAAGCACCACTTCTTGACTCTTGCATTTGTGCTCTTTTCTGGAGGCTGTGTCAGAATCTTTCTTTTTATTTGGATAATTTAAAGTTTCTGACTATGTGGTTGACATGGAAAGAGTGGCCATGACTTCTTTTGCTTTGTTGGGGAAGGTATTGTCCACTGTCTCTTAGAGTCAGGAATGCAGGGTGAAGCATGAAGAACCTACTGACACCAATTACTGATAACTTTCTTGGGCATGGGAGGGGTGGGGCATGGGGCAGTAAAAGACGGAGAAGGCTAGAGAATTAAGGTAGAGACAGAGAGAAAAGTTCCCTGTGTGTCATGCTAAGGATTCTGGACATGATGCTTTGGGAAATGAGGACAAAGGGGTGGGAGTCACAAGACAGACCACTGCAAGTTTTAAGTCAGGAAGTGCAGAAACATATTTGTATTTAAGGAAGTACTCTGGAGGATGTAAAGACCCAGAGACAACTAAGGAGATCATTTCTTAGCCCAGGCAAGAGAATAAAAGGAATGAAAGTGTGGAGAAGGACACTAGCAGGGAGATGGAGGGGAAGATGGGCTATATTCAAGGCATTTTTAAGAAATAAAGGATTGGGTCCCATGTCTCCAATGTACTTTTTCACTTTCATATTTTAACACATATTCAAAGCATCTAAAAATAAAATATTTTTCCTAGAAAAATATTTTCCATTTGTGACTGGAGTCATCACTCATAGGAGCATCATCTGGTCACTCAGAGGAAAAAAAGAACTATAATCTTTTTTTCAGTTGAAGTATACTTGATTTAC
The DNA here is from genome assembly GCF_963455315.2 of Globicephala melas. Taxonomy (NCBI): domain Eukaryota; kingdom Metazoa; phylum Chordata; class Mammalia; order Artiodactyla; family Delphinidae; genus Globicephala; species Globicephala melas. Next base: position 101,817,575 of record NC_083319.1, read on the forward strand.
AATGCCACGTAATTTCTGCTTTACAGCAAAGTGACTCAGTTATACACATATATTCTTTTCCATTATGGTTTATCCCAGGAGACTGAATATAATTCCCTGTGCCATACAGTAGGATCTTGTTGCTTATCCATTCTATATGTAATCACTTGCATCAGCTAACCCCAAACTCCCAATCCATCCCTCTCCCTACCCCCCTACCCCTTGGCAATCACAAGTCTGTTCTCTATGTCTGTGAGTCTGTTTCTGTTTTGTAGATAGGTTCTTTTGGGCCATATTTTAGATTCCACAGATAAGTGATATCATATGGCATTTGTCTTTCTCCTGACTTACTTCACTTAGTATAATAATCTCTAGTTGTGTCCATGTTGCTGCAAATGTCATTATTTCATAAAAGAACTATAATCTGAGTCCACAGTGTCCTTTGTTCTTTCTCCTTTATTAGTTGCCCAGAAACTCAAATTCATATTTTCCTTGTTCTTTCCAAGAAGCATACCTTTTTGCCCAAGCCATCTTTAACCAGTGGAGTCAACTGAGACAACTTTTCAACTGGTTTTCTTGCCCCTTCTCACTTTTTTCTCTCCCTTTTTATTCTCTGCTTTCAAACTAATCTATGACACTACTTTTTTTCCCCTAAACCTCCATTGTTATCGACTTGCAATGGGTTCCAGTGACCAAGAGAATAAAGTTAAAATGCTTGCTATTCAAAAAACTTTACAGTTGGTTCCCACCTTATCAATCCTACTTCATCGTCCAAACTCTCTAACAGATATCCCACTTTTTATTCATTCAACAAACAATCTGAACACCTATGTCTCAAGCACTATTTAAGTTATAGGCAGCAGCCATGTTTAAAAAATGGTAAAAATAATTGAACTTTTTTCAAAGCATGGTGGGAAGCCATCAGCAGTTTGGGGGGGGGTATTTTTAGTTTTTAAAATTTTATTTAATTGTACTTTAAAATAAAGACTGACACAACCTGCTTCTGCTTTGAATCTTTAAAGGGTCACTCTGGACACGGTATGGAAAATGGATTCTCAGGAAGCCACAGAGAGGCAGGGCGGCTATTATATTACGTGGGAGAAATTATTATGACTTGGACTAACATGATAGCAGTGGAGATTGAGAGAAGTCAGCAGATTCTGGCTATATTAAAAGTAGAATTTACAGGGCCTGGCTGGTGGGTGACAAAACAGGAAAAACAGAAAGATATTAATCAGTAAGGACTTCGGAGTCGGACATCATTATACGACCCTGTAAAAACTCTAACTTTTCTGAGACTAAAATTCTCTGTTTAATAAGGATAACAATATTTGTTTAGACCATACAAAATTGCCCATTTTGACCATTAGTTTAAAAAAAACATTTATATAGTTCATATAAAAAACATTTATATCTAATAGCAAACACAGAATAACTGTAAGGACTAAATGGAATAATGTGTACAAAGACAGCAGCTTAACACTCTACCTTAGTAGATGCTAATTTCCATTTCCCCCTTTTTTTTTTCCTACCTTCTACTTCAGGATCCAAATAAAAAATCTTTTTATTGTAGTCTTCTTGGAATAACTGGTACACATTGATCTCCTTACTCTCAGAACTCTTATTTAAAAACCAGACTGCTCGACCTACTAGAGAATGGACTTGAGGATACGGGGAGGGGGAAGGGTAAGCTGGGACAAAGTGAGACAGTGGCATGGACATATATACACTACCAAACGTAAAATAGATAGCTAGTGGGAAGCAGCCGCATAGCACAGGGAGATCAGCTCGGTGCTTTGTGACCACCTAGAGGGGTGGGATAGGGAGGGTGGGAGGCAGGGAGACGCAAGAGGGAAGAGATATGGGGACATATGTATAACTGATTCACTATGTTATAAAGCAGAAACTAACACACCATTATAAAGCAATTATACTCCAATAAAGATATTAAAAAAAAAAACAAACACTAGACTGCTCTAGTTTAACAATCCTAAAATCTGCCTTGTTTACAAGAGTCCAGATAGGCCATTTTTACCACAAAGGCACTAATATGAACATTAGTCTACTTAGAGAAAAATGAAAGTTAGCAAGAATATGAAACTAGATGTAAATTAGATCACTATGATTATGCCATATTTCTTCCTGACGCACAAAAACAAGCAGAGAATATTTCATTATTTCAATGATACTGGGAGTGCTATTCATCACATATGTGGTACAGTTAACCAAGGCTAAGACAGTTACAAATATCTTGATTTAGGGGAAAACCAAGGCATCATCAACAGGAAGCCAGTTTTCTGAACTATCTAACATTTTATGAGATTTTACTGAATTGTTTTATGATAAGTGAGAATAGTCAAGTACGGTGGATAAAAATATTCAGCCTAGTTTCCCCCAAATCTTATAGTTTCCACAAGTACATATGAAATAAATATATGGAACATGGATTTTCAACATTATTTTTTAAAATATTAGGATGTTCCAAGATTAGGATGACCAGTCTACCAATTTGCCCACGACTGTATGGGTTCGTGGAGTGTGGGACTTTTAGTTTTAAAACCAGGGAAAAAAAAAAAAATATATATATATATATATAAAGAAATTCATATTTCCTACTAATTATAGGATTCATTTTTTTCTTTTTTAACCATTTTTTTAAATTGAAGTATAGTTAGTTTACAATGTTGTGTTAGCTTCAGGTGTACAGAAAAGTGATAAATATACATATATATATATTTCAGATTTGTTTCCATTATAGGTTATTACAAGACATTGAATATAGTTCCTTGTGCTATACAGTAGGTCCTTGTTGTTTATCTATTTTATACATAGTAGTGTGTATATGTTAATTACAAACTCCTAATTTCCCACCCTATCCCCAATACTCCTTCTGGTGACCATAAGTTTGTTTTCTATGTCTGTGACTCTATTTCTATTTTGTATATACATTCATTTATATCATTTTTTTAGATTCCACATATAAGTGATACTGTATGATATTTGTCTTTCTCTGTCTGACTTACTTCACTTAATATGATAATCTCTAAGTCCATCCGTGTTGCTGAAAATGGCATTACTTCATTCTTTTTTAATGGCTGAGTAATATTCCATTGTGTAGATACACTGCATCTTCTTTATCCATTCATCAGTCAATGGACACTTAGGTTGTTTCCATGTCTTGGCTGTTGTAAGTAGTGCTGCAGTGAACATCGGGGTGCACATATCTTTTCAAATTAGAGTTTTCTCTGGATATATGACCAGGAGTGGGATTGTAGGATCATATGGTAAATATATATAATTAATCTATATAGTGTATAGTGACTGCACCAATTTACATTCCCACCAACACTGTAGGAGGGTTATTTTTTCTCCACACCCTCTCCAGCATTTATTATTTGTAGACTATTTCATGATGGCCATTCTGACTAGTATGATGTGATACCTTATTGCAGATTTGATTTGCATTTCTCTAATAATTAGTGATACTGAGCATTTTTTCATATGTTGGCCATCTGTATGTCTTATTTGGAGAAATGTCTATTTAGGTCTTCTGCACTTTTTTTCTTTTTTTTTTTGCGGTACGCAGGCCTCTCACTGTTGTGGCCTCTCCGGTTGCGGAGCACAAGCTCCAGACACACAGGCTCAGCGGCCATGGCTCACGGGCCCAGCCACTCCGCGGCACGTGGGATCCTCCCGGACCAGAGCACGAACCCGTGTCCCCTGCATCGGCAGGCGGACTCTCAACCACTGAGCCACCAGGGAATCCCTTCTGCACATTTTTGATTGGGTTATTCACTTTTTTTATATTAAGCTATATGAGCTGTTTCTGTATTTTGGAAATTAATCCGTTGTTGGTAGCATCATTTGCAAATGTTTGCTCCCAGTCTGTAGGTTGTCTTTTCGTTTTGTTTATGGTTTCCTTTGCTGTGCAAAAGCTTTTAAGTTTAATTAGGTCCCATTTGTTTATTTTTGTTTTTATTTCCATTATTCTAGGAGACAGATCCAATAAAAATATCGCTGCAATTTATGTCAAAAAGTGTTCTCCTATGTTTTCTTCTAGGAGTTTTATAGTATTCGATCTTCCATTTAGGTCTTTAATATATTTTGAGTTTATTTTTGTATATGGTGTTAGAGAATGTTCTAATTTCATTCTTTTACATGTAGCTAGCTGTCCAGTTTCCCCAGCACCACTTATTGAAAAGACTGTCTTTTCTCCATTTTATATTCTTGCCTCCTTTGTTGTAGAATACTTGACCATAAGTGTATGGGTAGAATTCACTCTTCAGTTGTAATCTATTTGTATCAGAATCAAGAATTTCAAAATCTCTCTACTGAACATGTTGGCAGAATCATCTTTCTAGATTGAAAAAAAAGACATACAACTAGAAACCTTGATTTGGAAAAGGTGCTTCAGTGCTAAGAACTGCTAAACATTTAAGTTTAGTAAGTTCAATACTTGCTTATTTCCAGCTTAAAAATATTCATTCTCTTGTGATGTATAAAACTCACAGTGGGGGAGTCATACTGCTGAATCCTGCCGATTTAGATGTACCAATGTTGGGATTATATCTCAAAATAGAAAGAGAAAACTGGGTATGGTACAATTTACATACCAATAGCAGTGATATTATTCCTACTCTCAACACCAAAGGTATAAAAGGTTTACATTGCATACAAATGTTTTGGCGTTGGTTGTTTTTAAAACTCCTTTAACTGATATATTTGACAAAATAAATGTGTTATTATGTTTCTTAGATTATGACAGGACACCCAAAACTAAACTGTACTCTCTGATGAACTGAAGGCATGGAAAGACAGAAAGTTCTCTATTTCTTCTTTTAGCAGGCAGGGCAATCACATATACACAATAAAAAATTCTACAAGAGTAATTTAGTTTGTGCCTTTCTCACTTTCAGAGAACAAATGGCAGAATGGATTTACTTTAAACTATCACCACTGTGGTTTTAAAAAAGCATGTGGGGTTGGAAAAATCAATGAATAAATAAATTAATAAACACAGTGTAATCTTCTATTAGAGTCAGACTTAGCTTCATTTAAGAAAATGGTACAGATGAACTGGTTTGCAGGGCAGAAATTGAGACACAGATATAGAGAACAAACCTATGGACACCAAGGGGGGACAGCGGTGGGGGGGTGGTGGTGGGATGAACTGGGAGATTGGAATTGACATATATACGCTAATATGTATAAAATAGATAACTAATAAGAACCTGCTGTATAAAAAATAAATAAAATAAAATTCAAAAAAAGAAAATATTAACAATAATTATTTATACTTGCTGAATATGATCCTGTAGACAACATTCTTCTCTACAAGTCACTAATGGAAAAAAACTATCCACATAATGATTATCTGAAATATATTTAATAGCTCACCCAATTTAAGCATAATACATTTGTAGATGCTCTCTGAAAAGGATGATATAATGAACAGTACAGAGTTAGAATAATTTGTCATTAGTGACTTTGTTTTTTATTATTAAATATAGAGAAATGTATTGGTATGATAAATCAAGGCATAAGTTACAAAAATATTTTAAAGAAATGTAATTGTGCATATATTTTGAATAATACTCAAAGGTTATGTTTTACTGTTAGAATTATATAGCTTGAGAGACATAAAAAAATTCCTCAAAATAAATTTAAATATCTTGGCTTACAAATTACATTTAAATTTGACCCGGCAGTATGATAAACATTTATATTTTTCCGAATATAGAATGGATTGGTGAACAGCTTTAGGTGATGTTTTATGAACATACGTATGTAATTCTATTAATTTAGTCACTCACTGGTTCTTGAATGCTTCTGCACATATCTGCTACTGCTGATCTTAAGAAGGTCCACCACAGTACATCCTTCCAGTATGTGCTTGCAAAAGTGCTTGCCTCAGTTGCCCGCTACTGTGCAAGCAGCTTCTGACTGCAAGCACTGCAGTGATGAGCTTTATAGCAAGCTCTGACCTTTGGCAGGTGTTAGCAGAGTGCTACAATAACTCATAAACTTTCCTGTAATTTTAAACAAGAGAGCAAACAACAACAAACCACAAAAAAACAGAAATCCTGTTTGGTTTTTTTTCCTGCTTCACTATAAAATATGCCCTCTTCACCCTACCTCTAACAAAGTACAGCACCCTGGCACTACTTACTATCTCACAATCCCTCAAGCATTGATGCCCAAACATATGGAAAAGTAGAAGTGTGTGCCATGTTCAGGAAAGGGCAAGACATTCATGAATTGTGTGATTAGAGTGAGGAATGTTCTTAGGAAAAGTTCTTAGCAAGTAAGTGGACACAAGGCAGTAAACACAAGCTGTAGCTAGAGTGTAAAGAATACAGTTGTGAAATTTTTTGTTCTAGTTCTGTGAAAAATGTCCATGGTAGTTTCATAGGGATTGCACTGAATCTGTAGATTGCTTTGGGTAGTAGAGTCATTTTCACAATGTTGATTCTTCCAATCAAAGAACATGGTATACCTCTCCACCTATTTGTATCACCTTTAATTTCTTTCATCAGTGTCTTACAATTTTCTGCATACAGGTCATTTGTCTCCTTAGGTAGGTTTATTCCTAGATATTTTATTCTTTTTGTTGTAATGGTAATTCGTATGGAAACACAAAAGACCCCGAATAGCCAAAGCAATCTTGAGAACGAAAAATGGAGCTGGAGGAATCAGGCTCCCTGACTTCACTACAAAGCTACAGTAATCAAGACAGTATGGTACTGGCACAAAAACAAAAAGATAGATCAATGGAACAGGATAGAAAACCCAGAGATAAACCCACGCACATATGGTCACCTTATCTTTGATAAAGGAGGCAGGAATGTACAGTGGAGAAAGGACAGCCTCTTCAGTAAGTGGTGCTGGGAAAACTGGATAGGTACATGTAAAAGTATGAAATTAGATCACTCCCTAACACCACACACAAAAATAAGCTCAAAATGGATTAAAGACCTAAATGTAAGGCCAGAAACTATCAAACTCTTAAGAGGAAAACATAGGCAGAACACTCTATGACATAAATCACAGCAAGATCCTTTTTGACCCACCTCCTAGAGAAATGGAAATAAAAACAAAAATAAACAAATGGGACCTAATGAAACTTCAAAACTTTTGCACAGCAAAGGAAACCATAAACAAGACCAAAAGACAACCCTCAGAATGGGAGAAAATATTTGCAAATGAAGCAACTGACAAAGGATTAATTTCCAAAATTTACAAGCAGCTCATGCAGCTCAATAACAAAAAAACAAACAACCCAATCCAAAAATGGGTAGAAGACCTAAACAGACATTTCTCCAAAGAAGATATACAGACTGCCAACAAACACATGAAAGAATGCTCAACATCATTAATCATTAGAGAAATGCAAATCAAAACTACAATGAGATATCATCTCACACCAGTCAGAATGGTCATCATCAAAAAATCTAGAAACAATAAATGCTGGAGAGGGTGTGGAGAAAAGGGAACCCTCTTGCACTGTTGGTGGGAATGTAAATTGATACAGCCACTGTGGAGAACAGTATGGAGGTTCTTTAAAAAACTACAAATAGAACTACCATATGACCCAGCAAGCCCACTACTGGGCATATACCCTGAGAAAACCATAATTCAAAAAGAGTCATGTACCAAAATGTTCACTGCAGCTCTATTTACAATAGCTCGGAGATGGAAACAACCTAAGTGTCCATCATCGGATGAATGGATAAAGAAGATGTGGCACAAATATACAATGGAATATTACTCAGCCATATAAAGAAACGAAATTGAGCTATTTGTAATGAGGTGGATAGAGTCTGTCATACAGAGTGAAGTAAGTCAGAAAGAGAAAGACAAATACTGTATGCTAACACATATATATGGAATTTAAGAAAAAAAGATGTCATGAAGAACCTAGGGTTAAGACAGGAATAAAGACACAGACCTACTAGAGAATGGACTTGAGGATATGGGGAGGGGGAAGGGTAAGCTGTGACAGGGCGAGAGAGAGGCATGGACATATATACACTACCAAACGTAAGGTAGATAGCTAGTGGGAAGCAGCCGCATAGCACAGGGAGATCAGCTCGGTGCTTTGTGACCGCCAGGAGGGATGGGATAGGGAGGGTGGGAGGGAGGGAGACGCAAGTGGGAAGAGATAGGGGAACATATGTATATGTATAACTGATTCACTTTGTTATAAAGCAGAAACTAACACACCATTGTAAAGCAATTATACTCCAACAAAGATGTTAAAAAAAAAAAAGAATACAGTTGCTAGACTAAGGCATTTGGACTTTATTTTATAATATATGCAGTAGATTGGGAGATTTTAAGCAGACAAGTAACTTGATCAGATTTGTATTTTGTATATTTATAAAGATCACTCTCATGGCAGAGTAATCTATAGGTATATACACCTTTAGGACAATTTTTGCAATAATCAAGTGAAAGTTGATAAAGGTCTGTGCTAAAGCAATGGCCTTGGAAAAAATGGAGATGCGGATGAATCAGGAACTATTAAGGAGGTAGAAGTCAGAGGATTTGGTCATTGACTGGGATACTGGAAGAGGATGTGCTATAGAGTCAGGCAGACATGGGTGGAAATTCTGGTTCTACCACTAACTACCTGTGAGTAACTTGGACACTTAAATTCTGTGGCTCAGTTCCCTCATTTGTGAAATAGAGAAAATAACAATGATTTTCATAACGCTGTTATGATGACAAAATAAAATAACCCATTCAAAAACAAACTGCAGTGTCAAGTACAGAATTAAAAATCCATAAATTTAGCTTCATACGGGATGGGTAAAAACATAAGGATGACTCTGAAGTTCCTGACTCAGCATTCCGTTAGGAATATCACAGAGGAGACTAACACCCTGGGCTTGATGAGAAACTATGATTCAATGAGTGGAAGAAAATATAATTCCTATGACATAGATAAAAAATAATTTACAGAGCACAGTTCTTACTGCCTTTAGGATCAGTTAACTGCAGCAGAATCTCCGGTTGCTGATCTCACCCCAGGCGACCTGTCCTGCTTCCTTTGATTAACTGATCCTTGCAGAATTCTAGGAGACAGCATTTGACTCTGCAGCTTTACAGGCAACCCCTTATTTCAGTACAGGCTGATCACTTTAGGCTCCATTTCCAGCCTCAGGTCATGCCCTTGTCAGAACATCCCAGCTGCTTCAAAGCAGGAGGCGCTTGGCTCTCCATTAAATACATCATATGAAGCCCTAGTAACCATGGCAACAATCCTCGGAAGACACAGCCCCACAAAAGGATGGACCTTTTGACCATCCATAGTGAAAACCACAATTCCTGTTTAAATGTTTTAAATTGGACACTCATATGGTCTGCTTTTGGTCAAGGGAAAATACCACGTGCCCATGTTGACAGCTGCCTAATATCAATCATACCAAGATGCCAATGATAAAATGCTGGTCTAACATAATTTGGGGCAAAATATAATCAGTCCTTTATCTCTAATGGGCAGCCAACATTCTTCAATTTGTGTATTATTGTGAAGTTTGAGATGTCTGCTTACTATTTTAAAATATTTTCTGCATGAAGAAACCATTTTCCGTGTTTCTCTAGGAGTTTGGGAGCAAAGAAAATTTAAGTGTTATAATTAAAATGAAACCTAATGGATCTTCTAGTTCTCTGCCTAACTTTAAAAAGAATGAAACTGAAGCACAAAAATAAGATAAAATGGATTGTCCAAAAAGCAAGGCTTGAGGGGTCACTGAGACTTTAAATCTCTCTCTTGATTCCCCTAGAAGCTTTTTTCTACTGCATTCTGCTCCTTGCTGGGTAACAGAACAGTGGCAAAACTGATTATGCTGTCAGTTTTACAACTAGGCTTTGATATATTAAAGATCAACAACAACAAAATAGCACCATTGTCATGGGAAGAACAGTGTTTAAAATCAGACAGACTTTAACTCAAATCCAGCTTCTGCCACTATCTTGGAGCCAGTATACAATCTTCTTACTTTTCAGTTTCCTCATATACAAAAGGCGACAATAGTTATCTGCTTACAGGGTTAATGTGAGAATTAATTAAAGCCGTTTACATAAAAATCTGGCATTAAGACAAATACACAATAAATGTTCATTTCTCTCTTTCTTAGATTCTATATTCAAATTATATAAATAAATGAACAGCATATTTCTAAAGTTAATATGGACAAATAGAGCACGAGGATGGGTTCACTTCAATATTTTTCTTCCCTTCAGAAAATAAAAAGATATCATTATATATATATAGGTTGCATAAAGAAGCTAAAAGATTATTGAAACAGGCCTTTTAGTTCACTGAGTGAATAGCATTCATCATCCTTTGAGCATGAGATAATCAAAGCTCACTGAGAACCTTGACATGCAGGAAGTTGACCCAACAATGGCTATGAATGGACAAGTCAGATGGCTCACAGGGGAATCAATGAGGTGAATGAAAGTAGAAAATAATTTATTTTCCTTGGAAACAACTTTTTCCAACAAGAAAGTGCTTCTAAGGAACATATTTCTCACATGCAAAGGAGAACAACATTCACAACTCAAAATTGCAAGTTAAGGAAAACAGACAAATATCAACAAGACCAAAAACCAAGATAAAGATACACCTTCATACCAGTGTCAAGATGAAATCCTAATTATTAATCAACAGGACAGGTCAAATCAGATTTAGAAGAAATCCTACTTAGGGCTGATTTTAAACCAATATTTCTTCATAAAATAAAGACATAATGAAAAATAGTAATAAGTAAGAGGGCACCCGCTATCCTTTCCCCACTAACTGTCTCCTACTCAGGGCACCAACAAATGCAGGTTAACAAGGCATATTACCATGGCCATCACCTGCCCTTCCCTACAACCTTCATTCTTTCAGTCATTCCAACATCTCACCATTCTTATTAGAGGTATGTTCTATAAGAAGAAAGGAGACATGTAGAAGAGTGAGTCAACAGTATATTCTTTCATATATTTTTGGGGTTTCTACTGTGAGCAGTGGTATATTTGTAAATATTTAACCATCAACTCTCCAAAAATACAGTCTGGATATATGTGTACAAATATCGGTTTTTATATAAATGTAACTGATTCAAAGGTGCAAGGCAGCAATTTACAAATAAAAATAAAATATGCAATATTCTTTACTGTAGATTCCAAATTACCAATTAATTATCACAGAATACATTTCCTTGATTCTTGCTGAACTTTCATATCCATAGTCAACCTACAGTTGCAATTGGCAAATGGGTGTTGTGACATAAAGGTTGGGGATGGTTTGTCTGAGTTAACAAAGAAGAGAAAAATGACACAGTGAAGACATATGTCAGAACTTCATTCATTAATGACATGAGCAACATTTTTTGCTGAATCAGTTAATAATTTCCAAATATTAGAGGAATAGTTCCTCCAATTCTGGTCTTATTGACACTGAAGTGGCTACAGACAATAAGTTTAACATTTTCTGCATTCTTAACATTTTCTTCATCATTTTTCTAAGTCTAGACAATCAACAAAACAATAAATGGTAATAGTTTCTTTCCATGATGCGAATACTCCCACCATGACTAATTTTAAATGCACCTACGTATATCACTGAATGCAGAGTAGAGAAGAGATGCATGCTGGCACACCATTATATAGCATTATATAGCAATGGTATATAGCATTATATACCATTATATAGCATTTCAACCTTGCAGATACAATATTCATATATAATCTCAAGAGCAAAGGATATAGGAAAATGTAGTAAAATAATTAGGAAGTAATGGAAAGTGAGTTTTTACTGCCTCTGTTTTTTATTATAAGTTATTTAATTGAAAGTTTATATAATTTAATTTTAACAATAGTTCTATTTAACAACTGGCTCATAAAATTCCTGAAAATTTAATAACCTGCGCTTGCAGACCAGAACGAGCTGGCTCTGGGACAGCACTGAATGTACAAAACACTGTGTTCCATGCTGGCATGGCCACTGTTTATCTGAAACAAACATTCTTGTAAGAAAGACAGATATTATAAGAATTATATTATTTATTATTTAATTATACCACATTCATTCATTCATGATAAATATTTATTGACCTTCTTATATACCAGACAGAAGTAAAAATATAAGGTACAATGGGAGTATGGCAATGCATTCCTAAAGAAATAGCATTTTCTGAGAGATGAGTAGGGAGTTACACTGGAGAAAGTAGGATTTAGAGAGGTTAGAAGGAGTGTGTTCTAAGAGAAAAAACAGCTGTACAAAATCTCTAAGATGAGTAAAAGTATGATATATTAGGGAATTTGAAAGAATGTTTCTGGTGCACAGTGAATGAAGAGGAATACAGCATAAAATATTGGTAAGAAACTAAATCACAAAGAACATTTTAGGCAGGGTATCCATACACCCTGGTTTGCCTCAGATTTTCCCATTTTTCCCTAATTATTTTCCCTAATTATTGGTGTAATTATAAACAGCACCCCTCTTTCACTTTCAAATGTGTGCTACTCTAGGTAACAAATTATACAGCCATCCTATCTGTAAACCATGTTAGGGACTTCAGTATTTATCATAAAAGATTTAAGCAAGGAAATCTAGAAGGATTTTAGCCACATCTGTATGTATTAAAGAGTGGCTACTGTGTGTAGAGAGCATTAGAAAGTGCAAGAATCAAAACAGGAAAATCCATTTTGGAGGCTTTTACAGTAATCCAGTGAGAGGCCATGGGAGCATAGATAGGACTTGTGGCAAGGATTTGAGAGCACTTAATCTGAGGCATAATGAATAGGCAAGACTTGGTGATTCATGGAACAGAGAGGAAGAAAGAGAAGGAGATGTCAAAAGTATTCTTGAATTCTGGTCTATGCAGCTAATTGACTGGCTGCGCCATTCACTGAAATGGGGAATACCAGAGGAAGACCGTGTCTAGAGCAACAACAGATGGGTTCTGTTCGTGTGTCAAATTCAAGATAATGATGAGACCAAGAAATGGATATGTTCATAGGTGACTGGATAAAGACCCTTAAATTCAGAGGAAATACCTGGGCTGGAGAGGAAAATTAGAAATAATCATTTCAATGAGAGGGTCATGACAGTCATGAAATTTCCTCAGAAAAGGGTAGGAAGGAAAAAAGAAGCTCTAGGGCAGAGTTTTGAAAAAAACCTACCTAGCTCACGTGATACATCTCAGAATTAAATCAGCCTTATATCTAGAAAAGGAAGATCCTGGAACCCAATAAGTCGATCCTGCTATCCATGAAGATGATAAATAGAAGACACAGCTAGGAAAAGGAAACTTTCTTTGTGATTTATTGGTGATCTACCCCTAAGTGCCAATTTGGAGCCTCTTAAATTCAATGACTTGAGATAGGAAAACTTTCCTGGTGCAGACAGCCTACATAGACATGCTTCTATGGCCCATATTGTTCCTACTTGGGAAGGGGACTTCTACTGAGGAGGAGCTAACTACAGTGTAGGAGTAGCGAGGGGGGATGGGGTGGGAGGGCAGACAGAGAGAATGTTCCATAGACAGACCATAAAACTAAAGCCTCAAATAATAATTATAAAGAGTACAACTTACTGAGGACTAAAAACACCTAATTGAATCGTCACATAAATCTCATAAGGTAGATGTACCCATCTGAAAGATGGAGGTCTGAGCCACAGGGAGGGTAAATATACAGTAAACCAGTTTTTTCTTTTTATTTTTTTAGGAATGAATTTTTTTTTAACATCTTTATTGGAGTATAATTGCTTTACAATGTTGTGTTAGCTTCTGCTGTATAACAAAGTGAATCGGCTATATGTATACATATATCCCCATATCCCCTCCCTCTTACGCCTGCCTCCCACCCTCCCTATCCCACCCCTCTAGGTGGTCACAAAGCACTGAGCTGACCTCCCTGTGCTATGCAGCTGCTTCCCACTAGTGATCTGTTTTACATTTGGTAGTGTATATATGTCCATGCCACTCTCTCACTTCATCCCAGCTTACCCTTCCCTCTCCCTGTGTCCTCCAGTCCATTCTCTACATCTGTGTCTTTATTCTTGTCCTGCCCCTAGGTTCATCAGAACCATTTCTTTTTAGATTCCATATATATGTGTTAGCATACGTTATTTGTTTTTCTCTTTCTGACTTACTTCACTCTGTATAACTCTAGGTCTATCCACCTCATTACAAATAACTCAATTTCATTTCCTTTTATAGCTGAGTAATATTCCATTGTATATATGTGCAAAATCGTCTTTATCCATTCATCTGTCGATGGTCACTTAGGTTGCTTCCATGTTCTGGCTATTTTAAATAGTGTTGCAATGAATATTGTGGTACATGTCTCTTTTTGAATTATGGTTTTCTCAGGGTATATCCCCAGTAGTGGGAAAGCTGGGTCATATGGTAGTTCTATTTTTAGTTTTTTAAGGAACCTCCATACTGTTCTCCATAGTGTCTGTATCAATTTACATTCCTATCAACAGTGTAAGAGGGTACCCTTTTCTCCACGCTGTCTCCAGCGTTTATTGTTTGTAGATTTTTTTGATGATGGACATCTGCCCAGTGTGAAGTGATACCTCATTGTGGTTTTGATTTGCATTTCTCTAATGATTAGTGATGTTGAGCATCCTTTCATGTGTTTGTTGGCAATCTGTAAATCTTCTTGGAAGAATTTCTATTTATGTCTTCCACCCATTTTTGGATTGGGTTGTTTTTTTGATATTGAAATGCATGAGCTGTTTATACATTTTGGAGATTAAGCAGTTGCCCAGTGATTCGTTTGCAAATATTTTCTCCCATTCTGAGGGCTGTCGTTTCATCTTGTTTATAGTTTCCTTTGCTGTGCAAAAGCTTTTAAGTTTCTTTAGGTCTCATTTGTTTATTTTTCTTTTTATTTCCATTACTCTAGGAGATGGGTCAAAAGAGATCTTGCTGTGATTTAGGTCAAAGAGTGCTCTTCCTATGTTTTCCTCTAGGAGTTTTATAGTGTTTGGGCTTAAATTTAGGTCTTTAATCTGTTTAGAGCTTATTTTTGTGTATGGTGTTAGGAAGTGTTCTAATTTCATTCTTTACATGTAGCTGTCCATTTTTCCCAGCACCATGTACTGAAGAGGCTGGCTTTTCTCCATTGTATATTCTTGCCTCCTTTATCAAAGATAGGGTGACGATATGTGCATGGGTTTATCTCTGAGCTTTCTATCCTCTTTCATTGATCTATATTTCTGTTTTTGTGCCAATATCATACTGTCTTGATTACTGTACCTTTGTAATATAGTCTGAAGTCAGGGAGCCTGATTCCTCCAGCTCTGTTTCTCTTTCTCAAGATTGCTTTGGCTATTTGAGGTCTTTTGTGTTTCCATACAAATTGTGAAATTTTTTGTTCTAGTTCTGTGAAAAATGCCCATTGGTTGTTCGATAGGGATTGCATTGAATCTGTAGACTGCTTTGGGTAGTAGAGTCATTTTCACAACGTTGATTCTTCCTGTCCAAAAACATGGTATATCTTTCCATCTGTTTGTATCGCCTTTAATTTCTTTCATCAGTGTCTTATAGTTTTCTGCATACAGGTTTTTTGTCACCTTAGGTAGGTTTATTCCTAGGTATTTTATTTTTGTTGCAATGGTAAATGGGAGTGTTTCCTTAATTTCTCTTTCAGATTTTTCGTCATTACTGTATAGGAATGCAAGAGATGTCTGTGCATTAATTTTGTATCCTGCTACTTTACCAAATTCATTGATTAGTTCTAGTAGTTTTCTCGTAGCATCTTTAGTATTCTCTATGTACAGTATCATTTCATCTGCAAACACTGACAGTTTTACGTCTTCTTCCCTGATGTGGATTCATTTTATTTGCTTTACTTCTCTGATTGTCATGGCTAAAACTTCCAAAACTATGTTGAATAATAGTGGTGAGAGTAGGCAACCTTGTCCTGTTCTCAATCTTAGAGGAAATGCTTTCAGTTTTTCACCATTGAGAACAATGTTGGCTGTGGGTTGGTCATATATGGCCTTTATTATGTTGAGGTAGGTTCCCTCTATGCCCACTTCTGGAGCGTTTTTATCATAAATGTGAGTTGAATTTTGTCAGAAGTTTTTTCTGCATCTATTGAGATTATAATATGGCTTTTAACCTTCAATTTGTTAATATGGTGTATCACATTGATTGATTTGCATATATTGAAGAATCCTTGCATTGCTGGGATAAACCCCACTTGATCATGGTGTATGATCCTATTAATGTATTGTTGGATTCTGTTTGCTAGTATTTTGTTGAGGATTTCTGCATCTATGTTCATCAGTGAAATTGGCCTGTAGTTTTCTTTTTTTGTGACATCTTTGTCTGGTTTTGGTATCAGGGTGATGGTGACCTCGTAGAACGAGTTTGGGAGTTTTCCTCCCTCTGCTATATTGTGGAAGAGTTTGAGAAGGACAGGCACTGCTCTTCTCTAAATGTTTGATAAAATTCACCTGTGAAGCCATCTGGTGCTGGGATTTTTGTTTGCTGAAGGTTTTTAATCACAGTTTCAATTTCAGTGCTTGTGATTGGTCTGTTCATATTTTTCTATTTCTTCCTGGTTCAGTCTCAGAAGGTTGTGCTTTTCTAAGAATTTGTCCGTTTCTTCCAGGTTGTCCATTTTATTGGCATATAGTTGCTTGCAGTAATCTCTCATGATCCTTTGTATTTCTGCAGTGTCAGTTGTTACTCTTCCTTTTTCATTTCTAATTCTATCGATTTGAGTCTTCTCCCTTCTTTTCTTGAGGAGTCTGACTAATGGTTTATGAATTTTGTTTGTCTTCTCAAAGAACCAGCTTTTAGTTTTATTGATCTTTGCTACTGTTTCCTTCATTTATTTTTCATTTATTTCTGATCTGATCTTTATGATTTCTTTCCTTCTGCTAACTTTGGGGATTTTTTTGTTCTTCTTTCTCTAATTGCTTTAGGTCTAAGGTTAGTTTGTTCGAGATGTTTCTTATTTCTTGAGGTAAGATTGTATTGTTATAAACTTCCCTCTTAGAACTACTTTTGCTGCATCCCATAGGTTTTGGGTCATCGTGTTTTCATTGTCATTTGTTTCTAGGTATTTTTTGATTTCCTCTTTGGTTTCCTCAGTAATCTCTTGGTTATTTAGTCACATATTATTTAGCCTCCATGTGTTTGTACTTTTCACAGTTTTCTTCCTCCTATTGATATCTAGTCTCATAGCATTGTGGTTGGAAAAATACTTGATACGATTTCAATTTTCTTAAACTTACTGAGGCTTGATTTGTGACCCAAGATATGATCTACTCTGGAGAATGAGCACTTGAGAAGAAAGTGTATTCTGTTGTTTTTGGATGTAATGTCCTATAAATATCAATTAAGTCCATCTTGTTTAATGCATCAGTTAAAACTTGTGTTTCCTTATTTATTTTCTGTTTGGATGATCTGTCTGTTGGCGAAAGTGGGGTGTTAAAATCTGCTACTATTATTGTGTTACTGTTGATTTCCACTCTTATGGCTGTTAGTATTTACCTTATGTATTGAGGTGCTCCTATGCTGGGTCCATAAATATTTACAATTGTTCTATCTTCTTTCTTGGATTGATCCCTTAATCATTATGTAGTGTCCTTCTTTGTCTCTTGTAATAGTCTTTATTTTAAAGTCTATTTTGTCTGATATGAGAATTGCTACTCCAGCTTTCTTTTGATTTCCATTTATATGGAATATCTTTTTCCATCCCTTCACTTTCAGTCTTTACGTGTCCCTAGGTATGAAGTGGGTCTCTTGTAGACAGCATATATATGGGTCTTGTTGTTGTATCCATTCAGCCTGTCTGTTTCTTTTGGTTGGAGCATTTAATCCATTTACATTTAAGGTAATTATATATGTTCGTATTACCATTTCCTTAATTGTTTTGGGTTTGTTTTTGTAGGTCTTTTCCTTATCTTGTGTCTCCAGCCAGGAGAAGTTCCTTTAGCATTTGTTGAAAAGCTGGTTTGGTGGTGCTGAATTCTCTTAGCTTTTGCTTGTCTGTAAAGGTTTTAATTTCTCTGCCAAATCTGAATGAGATCCTTGCTGGGTAGAGTAATCTTTGTTGTAGGTTTTTCCCTTTCATCACTTGAAATATGTCCTGCCACTCCCTTCTGGCTTGCAGAGTTTCTGCAGCGTTCATCAAGTTGATGGTGGGGATTTAATCCACTGCTCCTGAGGCTGCATGGAGAAATTTTTCTTTCTCTTCTTTGTTCGCACAGTTCCTGGGGTTCAGCTTTAGTTTTGGACCCGCCTCTGCGTGTAGGCCATCCTCAGGAGTCTGTTCCCCACCCGGACAGGAGGGGGTTAAAGCAGCAGCTGATTAGGGCTCTCTTGCTCACTTAGGCCGAGGAGAGGGAGTGGTCTGACAGTCATAACTGGAATGTGGTGCGAGCCTGTGGTGGCAGAGACCAGCATGACTGCAACAGCCTGAGGCATGTCATGTGTTCTTCCAGGGAAGTTGTCTCTGGATCTCAGTACCCTGGCAGTGGCATGCTGCACAGGCTCCTTGGGGGTGTGGGTAATATCCTGTGTTTGCACACAGGATTCTTGGTGGGAGCAGCGGCAGTGTTAGCATTTCATGCCTGTCTCTGGGGTCTTAGCTGATAGTCATGGCTCGCACCTGTCTCTGGAGGTTGCTTAGGTGGTGCTCTGCCTTTTGTGGGCACATGGGGAAGGAATCCCCTCTCTTTGAGCACCCCAAAACAATGAGCTCTTGCCTCTTTGGCAGGTCCAGAGTTCTTCCTTGACTCCCTCCCAGCTAGTTGTGGTGCACTGGCCCCCTTCAGGCTGTCTTCACGCAGCCTACCCCAGTCTTCTCCCTGGGGTCTGACCTCCGAAGCCTGAGCCCTGGCTCCCAGCCCCCACCCACCCTGGCAGGTGAGCAGACAAGTATCTCAGGTTGGTGAGTGCTGGTCAGCACCAATCCTCTGTGCGGAAATCTCTCTTCTTTCCCCTCTGCACCCCTGTTGCTGCACTCTCTCCCGTAGCTCCGAAGCTTCCGCCCCACCCACCCCCAGACCCCACCAGTGAAGGGGCTCCACAGTGTGTGGAAACTTTTCCTCCTTCACAGCTCCCTCCCAGAGATGCAGGTCCTGTCCCTATTCTTTTGTCTCTGTTTTTTTCTTTTCTCTTTTGCCCTACCCAGGTACGTGGGGGGCAGGAGGAGGTTTCTTGCCTTTGGGGAAGTCGGAGGTCTTCTGCCAGCATTCAGTAGGTTCTGTAGAAGTTGTTCCAAATGTAGATGTATTTTTAATTTATCTGTGGGTAGGAAGGTGATCTCCATGTCTTACTCCTCCACCATCTTGAAGGTCTCCCGGGTAAACCAGTTTTTAAGTAGTAGAAACAAGACTTGATCCCAGGTTTACCTGACTCCAAGGTCTATGTTTGCAATTACTGGTCCTAAAGAAAACTCTAATTGATTCTTCATTGCCAAACGTCTTCTCTTGAGCAGTGTGGCCCTATTCTTTTTAAAAACTGCTAGTTGAGTGAGGGAGAATAAACACAAGTTCACCCAGAGGAAGACAGTGTGCAACTCACAGCACAGTGATGCAATGGAAGACCATGCACACGAAACAATTGATGGATTAGAGAATCAGTTAATCACACAGGGAATGGCTTTCCATACGGTATTGTCTATGCTCCTCTAAAGGGGATGCCTGTCCCCTTACATGTAAGATGATGTTTGACCCATATGATAAACATAGCTTACCTCCACAGACTGTCAATTTTATTAAATATATCTGAGGGACAATTCTTTAAAACTAACATGCATTTGATATGGATTGCAATGCAAAATTCACATGAAAGAGAAAAACACGGAATTCAAAGAAAGTGTCTATTTTTCGTGGACCTGGTTAGGCTTCTATATCAAGACACTCAAAGTTAGTTATCTCCTCTTGTTTACTATTAGGAACAAAAATTTAGAA
This sequence comes from Globicephala melas, assembly GCF_963455315.2. Classification (NCBI taxonomy): domain Eukaryota; kingdom Metazoa; phylum Chordata; class Mammalia; order Artiodactyla; family Delphinidae; genus Globicephala; species Globicephala melas. The sequence continues at coordinate 101,837,496 of NC_083319.1, forward strand.
GAAAAATCTCTATGTCACGAGAAAAAAAAATCATGCAATAGAGTATATACAATATAATCTCTGACTCCATAAAAAAATACAAAATTTTACATGACACATACAAGGAGATATAGATATATTAAAAAAAAACCCTGATTGGGGAAAAAATACATGATGGCAGTACACCAAAATGTTAACAGTAGTTGTCTTTTGTATGATTACAAGTGTTTACTTTCTTCTTTATGCTTTTTTAATATTTATATAATTTTTCTTAAGTACAGATATGTGGCTTTTTAAAATTATTTTTAGATAATCTGTTATTTTTGAATGAAGAAAATCCATAGGAACCCATTTCCGTTATATTAATGTGACCATAGAAAGACTAATTTCAAATTTAATAGAGTAATAGCATGGTTATATTAAATAATAAAACAATTAACATTAGAATATATGAGGTTTCTTAGATTATTAACAGTCTTCCTCTGGAATGAATTGTTTAACTTTCATGAAATGATTGAAGTTTGGGGAATGGAAGTTTATTATTCTCTTTTTTAATTGTATGGATATATTAAATTCTGCTAGTGGAAGCTACATCTTCCCCCATGTGGCAAATACATGAGAAATAATGCTCCAGTATCTCTATATCCAGAGAGGTGCCAAATGTTCCACAGCTTTATTCACTATTAACTATAGAAGTCTTTTAACATGTGCTTTGCACTCCTTCTTTTGAGAAGCAACTTTAGTTTTATTTTCACCAGTCATACTCATAAATGTTAAACAAGAAAGAATATTTTAATAAATACCAAATTACCATATCATCGGTCTCCACTGTGCTATCAGAGTGCTTTAGTGCACTACAGAAACTAGGGCTAGCTCTTTTGAGCCTCTGTTTCTGAATCTTTGGTCCAGCAAGATTGTGGATTGCTTAAATTCTCTTATGTGAACTGCATGTTGCATCTGGAGATGAATGATCTGGTTGTGTACATAGTCCAGGAGACAATCAGTGTTAGGAGTGGACTGTAATTCAGGCTTGTGAAGTATCAGAATGGTCTTTTCACAAAACCTCTCTCAACCAGCCTAAAAATGGAAGGCACTCTTTTAATGCTATGTGTTCAAATATAAAACTTACATGTCATCTGTATAAAATGTCTTAAAATATTTTTGAGTGTAATAGAAATAAAACAATTTAAGGCTAAGAATCAAGAGTTCTGGATCCTGAGCCTAATTCCATCACCTTATATGACTTTTAAGAAAGTCATTGACCTTTGGGCATCTCATTTTCATTGTCAACAAAATGAGATTAATAACACTGCTTTTTGCTATCTCACAAGACTGTTGAAAGACTCAAGGGACTGGAAATATACTTTGAAAAGTATAAGAGAAAAATGCAAATACAAGATAATGTGATTTTTAAAACTTCAAAGGTCAATTATTTATAGACCATTTTTCTCATGTTTGGAAAAAGAACGTACCCTTTAAAAAAAAAATGTGATCTGAGGCATTACATCTCTTAAGGAAAAACAAAACAATAGAATAATTCTCTTATCTTGCCAGTGGACACTATTATATTTTGACTTTCAGACCCAGCTGAGTCAAATGAGGTATACCAATTCTACGATAATCTTCAAAATAGAAGTTAAATATTTGCTACATTTTTTTCTGTATTAAGATAGGGCTGAAAGGTGACCCCCCCTCCCAATCTATGGAGCCATCTATCCTCAGATCCCAGGGAGAACAACACCCTTGACGACTCCTGAGTTCGCTTTGGCACCATGAGGTTGGCCACTTTTACACTGAGACCTTCCTCAGCATTTCCTCCTGTGTCTGGCCTCCCCCCTCCCCAAAACTGTAGATTCCCTGGGAGCAGAGAATGTGTCTTACTCATCGTTTTATCCCTCCCTGTTTTACAATATAGAGCTGTGTGAATTATAGCCACAAATGATAGTTGTTAAATAAATAATTACCATTTCTATGCTTGTAGCTGTACTGAGAACTAGCATTTATTGAGCACTTATTATGTTCTTGGTCACCAAGCTAAATGTTTTGCAAACAAGTCTCCCTTAATCTCTTAAGGGGATGTTACAAGTAGCCCTTAGAACACAGCCCTTAGTCAGTGTTAACTGTGATTGAGATAATGATAATTCTTATTATTCTCCTTCAACAGGTGAAGAAACTGAGTTTCAGAAATGTGAAGGTAACCAAGGTAACATGGTGAGTAAATGGTGAAACAAGGACTTAAACTCACACCTATCTGATATCCTACCTCCTAGTCAGATATTTTACTCTGCTGCTTCTCCAAAGATGTGGATATGATTACTGAGATGTTTCCCCAGACAGAAGGGCCATCTTTGTCTATTATTGCAAAATTGCTTATCCCTCTGTATGGTTTGATAGACCTTTAAAGAGTCTGTGAATAGTCTGGACTATTTATTGTGTGTCTCCTTAATCAGATTCAGTTTCAGACTCTTATCTTCTTGTTCTGCCCCTCTCACACACTGGGCTTCATAATATGTGCCTCAGGATTTCTCACTGAAAGCAGGCTGAATTTCTGTGTAAGCAGTTTATGACTCTTACCGATTTATGTGCTACAATATTCCTTTGTTTGGTTGAAGAGAGTCTCAGTCTTTTTGTTATTTTTGAACTATTACTGTTTAACTTTATTCTTTATAAAAGGAGTACGATGTTTATTATAGAGTACTTAGTAATACACAGGAGCAACAAGGAGAAAAGAAGACTCATCCGTAATCACACTATTTACTGCTGTCCACAATTTTCTAGATGTCGTTTTCTATGTATGATATGTATGTGTGTGTATATAAATATTGTATGAGTATCATGCATATACATAACCATACATACAGCAGTGTCATACCACACAAACCATATGTACTAGGTGATTCTGTTTTTTAACGTAATAATATATCTTGAGCCTCTTTCTATTACAAAAAATATTCTTTTAAATTATCATGTAAGTGGTTACATAGTAATATTTTGTATAAATACATCATGCTATTTAAGCAATCTTTTATTATTAAATACTTTATTTTCAATTGTAAACACAATGGTGCAAGGATTATCATTGTACTTGAGTATGTATCTGCATCTTCAACTATTTCCTTAAAATTACTTCTGAATTTTTGTCTTCTTCAAATTTACAGCTTTACAAAGGGAAAGTGTTTTGATCTGTAGTTAAGTGAATATACAAAGGTTATATATATATATATATATATATATATATATATATATATATATATATCTCTCCAATGCACAAAGTGGTTTGGATTCTAACCTCCAATATGTATAACTTAAAAGTTCCTGCATTTTCCACTGTACCATATGGTCTCCTATGATAGCATACCAGTCAGAAAACTATGTCCAATCCACGTGCCCAAAATGCATAAGGGAATTTTTAAAAAGAAAAATAGTAATGCTTATCCTAGGGAAATTGTAATTTTGATGGTGTGGTCATATTTGGGAATCATCTTTGTATTTAAATTTTTAATTTGCAAAATGCTAGAGGGAGCTTGAAACACAGTCTAAGAGGACTAACCATGAAGTATATTGGTCTTTCTAATGAGCTCAGCAATTTTAAGGGGAAGAAAAATGCATTTATTGATTTGGCTCAGCTGTCTCGATTTGGGAGCTGTCCCAGTAATCTCATTACTATGGTATGTATGCTTTTATTCCCTCAGCATCAGAATTAAGTCTATATATAGAGCCAGCAGCTGCATTCTCAGCAAGACCTCAAGGTATCAAATGCACCCAGGAGTTCTCAACTACCCATTTTCATTAACACAAGGCACTGATGACAAATATCTTTTTTATTTTTTTTGACCAGCATGTTATTTCCAGTCCACAGACTTTTTTTCTCCTTTATATATCTTTGTCTAAACTAACACATAGCTTTTATCATTTCTGGATTCAGGCCTTAAATGCTTAGATTTGGGCCAAGGTTTAAATATATTCAAGCAAAACTTTCTTTTTATCTGACTCATGAAATCACCAGATTAGGCCTCAGAATATCTCATTAATCTAATACAAAGAAAACTATAATAACTAAAGAATGATACTGTATATCTTGATTATTGTTCTTTTCATCACAACAATTAATTCTAAAATCAGTATGTATCCTTTTCTTGCCAAGAGAAACTCTTTTCAGTGCTATTCCTTTACATTTTTCTCTCTCCTGCACAAGGAAAAAGATGCTTATGTACAGAAAGTCTGGCTTGCCAGAGTCTCTAATTTACCCTCACTTGCCATATGCAATGCATAAATTTATAATGTGTTAAGCTTCAAGAACAGCTGACGACAAATTTCAGCTTTCCGACCTAGGTTTGTTCCATTTAGACTCTCTGTCCCCTTATATCAGCTCTGTGTGTTGTGAAATGCTTTATGACTAATCAAATATCTTCTGCTGCAAAGATTTTAAGGGCTCTTAGGGAAAATGAAAACCTGTATTAATAAGAACTTGAGAAGTGCTAATGAAATGTGTTTGTCTCAATGCCATTTTTTTTCTCCCTTACCCTTGAAAGGTCATGGGCTTTCAGAACAGAGTTTCTCCTATGGCCAAATTCTATGACATTCAAGTGAAATGTTGGGTTATAAGGGTATCTTCTTAAATAGTAAGATTAGTTCTTGCATTATTATCATTTGCTTTCTAATATCCCAAGTAGAAACTATGTTCAACTTCTATTCATTTACTTGAGGCAAGAACTAGCCATTTAATCTCTTGCTACTGAAAATTAGGCAGTTCTAAAGGAGGAAGGGATTATCTGTTTCAACAACCTTTGTTTTTCATAGAAGAAAAAAAAAAGTTAATGCCACACAACGAATAAAGACAGGGCTGTGGCTTAAGCACAGTTCTCCCAAGTACCTTCCAAAATAACACACGGATATACATTTGATGATGTTCCTTAAATGCTGAAGTGTAAGCAGAAAACCTATTTGCCTATTTAAATTATCTTGGTGTCTTAAAAAAAATAAGTAGAATGAGTGGAGCACGATCAGTAGCCCAACAGAGAAAGTGTTTTGCTTATTTGATTAAAAGTCTCTCACTAATGTGTCAAGTCAAATCAAAACTGGGTACCTACTAATCTAAATAAAGCTGACATGAATCAGCAGGCTATGAAGAAAATTATGACATAAAAATGATTCTAAACAATAGATTATTGTGAATTTGAGAGTTTGAAGTAAATGATGCAGATGGTGACTTGTTCATTAAGTTATCTAAAAAGAAATTTTTCAGAAAGAGAGATTAGAGCATTTCCTAGAATGATGGCATCTTGAATAAAAACATCTAAGCCAGTTTCTTTCTTAAAGTATAGCATAAGACCAAAGGAATACAAAATTGGGAGGAAATATGTATCAGCACTGGAAACTAGAAAGTAATGCTATGCACATCTTACAAAACATGAAGTCACATTCTGCTAAATACTGAACAAATAGGAATATACTGAGTAGAAACACAGCAAGAACCAACTCATAATCACTCTCTCTGGAACACAATAATTTCAAGTATACTAACGAAAGATATACAAGCAGAACACTGCTAACAAGTCCCAATTTGCAAGGGCAGAGGAAAGATATTGATGCATAGCAAAGCATTCTGAACCAACTGTGCTAGAAAAACCCTGGAGTGAGTTTTGCTACAGCAAACTGTGAAAATGAAGCCTCTGTCCCAGCTCCACTATTTCCTCTCCATGCGACCTCAGGTTAGTTAATTACTCTTTCTGTGACTATCCGTTCTCTAAAATGTCAAATAGTAATAACAGTGGTACTTACCTCAAGGGTTTGTGGAAAGGAAGAGATGAAAGAATATGTGCAAAGCTTTAATCATGGCTACTAGCGTAAAATAAGCACTCAATATGTGGCAACCACTATTGGCATTATAATCACTATCGTTATCATCACTATCATCATCATGACCTTCACCTCTTGAAGACATATGGACCTTCCTTTTTTATAGTAACGCAAGGAAAAGAGTTGGACAAGCTCTCTTATGTGAAGACAAAACAGAACAGAAAATTAATTCCAGGAAGCTTATTCCTGGTGGTAGATTTATGCAGAAAAGTAGCATGGAAACTAAATTCCTTATACTACAACTGCACTTCAGGGTGCTCACCATTTGCTCAGAATGTTGGGATCAAAGAGTTGGCAATATAATGCATATCAACCAGTTCTTCAACTTAAGATCTGAAAAAGGATTTTAAAAGCACTCAAGTAAGGAGTCTATTTTAGGACGTAATACCAGATTAGAATTCTCATCCTATCTAAATATCAAAGAACAAAAACACAAAACCAATATGGAGCCTGTGGTAGGTTGAATGATGCCTTCCCCACACAAAATGTTCACATCTTAATCCTCAGAACCTTTGAATATATTATCTACACGATGAAAGGGAATTTGCGGGTGTGATTAAGCATTTTTAGATGAGGAAATTATTCTGGATGAGCCCAATGTAATCACAAAGGTCCTTTTAAGAGGGAGGCAAGACCTTCAGATTTAGGTCAGAGTAGAAGATGTGACAATGGAAGCAATGGGTTGGAATAATTCACAGAAAGGGTCACTAAGCCAAGGAATGCAGGTGGCCTCTAGAAGCTGAAAAGGCAAGGAAGTGGATTTTCCCCTTCCAGAAGAAACCAGCCCTGCCAACAACTTAATTTTAGGCCAATGAGACTAATTTTGGACTTCTAAAATCCAGAACTGTAAGATAATAAATTTGTGTTGCTTTAAGCTACTAATTTCACAGTAACTTGTCACAATGAGAATAGGAAATTAACACAAGCCCTTTGAACTTATTCTTTATTAAGAAGGAAGGTTATGATGCAGCACTCAAAAAACTATATATCAGAAGAACATTCTTACAAAAAAGATAAATGCAAAAAAAGATACAAATAAAGAGAATCTTCTCTGTGGTATAAGCAAAATACAATAATACCAGGACATCATGAAAAAGATGCAGAAATGAATATGAAACTGTAAGGAAAAGTGAAGGAAGGGATCCAGAAAAAAAAAAGGTAATTGCTATGGTCTGAATGTTTGTGTCCCCCTGCCCCAAATTTGTATGTTGAAATCCTAACCCTCAAAGGTGACATTATTAAAAGATGGGGCCTTTGAGAGGTCCTTAAGTGTCCACCCTTCTGAATGAGATTAATGCCTTACAAAAGAAGCTCCAGAGAGGTCTCCAGCCCCTTCAGCTATGTAACGGTACAGTGAGAAGCCCGCAACCTAGAACAGGGCCCTCACCTGACCATGCTGATACCCTGATCTTGGACTTCCAGCCTCCAGTTCTGCTTGTTGTTCATAAGCCACCCAGTCTATGATGAACAGACTAAGAATATTGATAATTTTAAAGCAGAATTTAAAATGGCATTAGGAATAATCAAGGGCAGAGGGGACATGCAGAAAAGAGACCCATTATACATAAGATAAACACAGGCAACGTTCTCAGGATGCAAAATAAAAAGATAAATAGATGAAAATGAAAATGCTAGATCAAGAAATATAACAGAGATCTAAAACACATGCTATCCTTCCTAAATAAAATGACATATCAAAAATAAGTAATAAAAAAACCACAATAAAAAATGTTCTTGAGCAAAATTTTGGTTGCTTTAGACTAAGATAATATGATTAAAGGATCTTAGACAAAAATACTTGTTTTAAAAGATTATCACTATAATTAAGCAATCCAACTTATCATCATTGTGTGACAGCATGAAATTATGTGCTTCTTGATGAGATGCAATATAAAGAACATAATACCACCTAAGAACAATTTACAAAAAATATTAAACTTGAATCTAATCAAGACTTTGGACTTAACTTCCAGTTTACCTGGGACTATTGGGGAAAGAGAAACAAGATAAATGACACCACAATCAGATAAATAAATGCAGAATGTAGCTTATTCTACAATACAACTGGTCTTATCACTTCAAAAGTATGTGTCATTAAATTAAGATAGAGAGAACTGTTCTAAGGTAACAAACTAGAAAAAGCAACTATAATATATAAATCTTAATTGGATTTGGTTGGAGAAATACAACTACAGAAGTCATTTGTGGGACAACTGGAGAACTTTGAAGATGGATTAGGTATAAAATGAAATTATGTAAATATTGACTCTTTTTGGAGATAGTTGCATCATAATAATGTAAAAAAAGTCCTTTTGTTAAAAATATTCATGAAGATGCTCTAGGTGGTAAAGTCTGCAGCTTCTATGAAATGGTTTAGCATGTATACACATAAACACACCTATTTGCAAATAGGTATAATAAAATGTTAACATAATTGTTTCTGAGAAGTGAGTTTACGGATGTCCATTGCACTAATCTTCAACAATTTCATATACACAAGAATTAGTGAGAAGCACTGGAAAGGGTAAATGTAAAGAAATATCAAATTTACAAAAATAAGAATATTGCATTTTGAGTACAAAATATGTCTAATTGAAATGCATGGCATTATTAACAGATGAGTAAATACTTCTATGTGTCATAGCATTATCATAGAAGTGTTAAAAGTAAGAATTTGCATTGGATAATAATGCCATGACTCATGTTGTCATCTTTAGGGTAGCCATTGAAAGAATGAACAAATAATTACAGGTTAATAGAAGAAAATGTAATACAAAAAGAGTTGACTAACCTAAAAAAAGGCAAGAAATTAGAAAAACAGTAACATAAAACATAAAAGTAACATAAAACAGATGCATAAAATTGGAAATAAAAAATGGATGGAGGGATTTCCCTAGTGGCACAGTGGTTAAGAATCCACCTGCCAATGCAGGGGACACAGGTTCGAGCTGTGGTCCAGGAAGATCCCACATGCCGCGGAGCAACTAAGCCTGTGCACCACAACTACTGAACCTGTGCTCTAGAGCCCGCTTGCTGCAACTACTGAAGCTGGTGCGCCTAGAGCCCATGCTCCACAACAAGAGAAGCCACCGCAATGAGAAGCCCACGTACTGTAACGAAGAGTAGCTCCTGCTCGCCGCAACTAGAGAAAGCCCACGTGCAGCAACAAAGACCCAATGTAGCCAAAATTAAATGTATTAAAAAAATTATTTTAAAAAAATGGATGGAAAATAAAATAAAATGGATGGAAAATAAAACCCAACTATATCAGTAATTACACTAAGTGTAAATGGACTAAATACTCCAAGCGGATGAATAGGATTAACAGAATGGATCAAACAAAAAAAAAAAACTACAAAAGCAACACAAGCAATTATATTCTCATTAAAAGAGAACATTTCTTAACTTTAAAGTCAAAGACAAGTGAAAATAAATGGACATATATTTACATATATATACCTGTACTATATATTATATGTAAACATATAGAGAACTTATAGAGAGAATTATGTTCTACATAAGTTATAAATATTAAATTCTATATGTATATGTAATTTCTATATATAAGTTTATATATAATATATAATACAGGATGATATATATGTTGCTATATATATTACAATGCATAATATATATATTTACAAAGATTTATATGTGTGTGTGTAAATGAAAAGAGAGTTGTTGTATCTACACAAATATCAGACAATGTAGACTTTAAGGAAAGAAGATTAATTCAATTAAAGAATATATTGTAATGATAAATGGATTAAACTACCAGAAGATATTACAATCTAAACTGCATACCACATAACTTGGCTTTAAAATGCATAAAACAAAAATTGACTGATAAATGAGAAAAGAGACAAATCCACAACCATATTAGCACAACTCTCTTAAAAACAGATAGAACAAATAGACAAAAACCAGTAAGAAGAAAATGTACTGAAGAGCCAAACAACAAAATTTAAAACTTGACCTAACTGAAATACATGAAAGACTGTTCCAAATAATTACAGATTTTATATTCTTTTCAAAAACAAAAGTTACTAAAATTGAATAAAGGTTGGCCATTAAAAACGTTAGCCAAGAATCACTTTTAAAAGTAAAAAGCAGTCATCATGGCACAACTGACTAATGCACCAAGTAGCCAAAAGGAGCAGCATATTGAATTGTCCTACCATCACCCAGACCAGAAAGAGTTCATTATCCCTAGCTTCTCCAATCCAAGCTCACTTGTTACATCAGTGAATTTCTGTACACTCTTTGACAGGAAGATGTTAGTTACATTGGAGCTGGAAAGTGTAAAGACAAAGTATTATCATTGATGGCCTTTCATATTTATTTATATATTGAGGCAAGAACTCTCATTACTGCATATTCCTTTTACACCCTAGTAGACAAGACCATGGCAGAAGATAAAAGCATAATTCACATGCTTATTATGCTGCTGTTGATAACAATACTTCAGTAAAAATGAAAAAAATTCAGAATAAACAGGAAACCAGATGAGATATTTGGACAGCAGTGGTAAACTGGGACTTTCCCAGACAAACCAGAATATGTGGTCACACTAATCTTGTCTCAATCTAAGAAACAGTGAGTTTTTTTTTTTTCAGCTTGCTTATTTACCAATAGACAGGATGGGATGGGATGTATTGATTGCCTTTATCCCTGTTCTTTCCCCACATGCTTAGTGGAAAATTCTCTTTTCAGTTTAATAGCTGAAGGGCAAGATGACAGACACAACTCTCAGCTGATTTCCTCTTCTGATTCTTGCTTCTTGATTCTCATTATTTTAAGCTGGGGTAGTACACATATGTAAAGTAAAATCCCTAAATATATCATTAGTAAAGTGCATTAGTGATTTATTTGTGGGAACTACATCTCCTAAGGTGCTATTAGACTTTATTACCATCCTAAATGCAGGTTGTTTTCCAGCAACCTGTTTTCTAGGTACCCCAAATAAATATATTCACTTAATGAGGAAGGAACAAAAATAACCTGGATGCTCAAAAAGTAGCAGCCATACTGCAAAGGAGCCATTTTCTAGCAGGAAGGAACGGACTTTTGAGTGTTTATGTGTGTCTGGCAGGGGGAGAGCAGCAGTGCAGAGATCAGGAAGTATTTTTATAAATAGTTTTGATGCTTTTTCTTTTGCACAAATATTTGCATTTCCTTGGTTCACTTTCTTCCTAGTTAACTTTTTACATATTCTGATAGTTATCTGTCAGTCCTAATTTTATATTCTTCTGGGGTGTCATATATTTCTGCCTTCACAGGTATTTAGTGGGAAATTGGAGAAGATTCATCATAGGCTTGTAGCCAGATTCCATTTTAAATTGGAAGTCTCTGAATCAATGATTTTTAATCAGGGGACATGAGCAATGTGCAGTAGAGCTGATTAAAACTCATTAAAATATAATTTCCTTAAATATGGTATTTCCGTTTTACTCTGTATCTGTCATTGTATTATCACAGGCTATCAGATATGCTAGGAGACAATTCTTATTTCCAGAATTAAAACTGACACCACTTAACAACTCTCCAATACAGAGATTTACAAATTATTTTGGCACTCCCATTTATGGTTCCCCTACCACCCCCAAGAAAGAAAATCTTATAGTTCTCAGTTTATTTGATTAATTGCAAAAATTAGAGTTTTTAAATTGCTGTTTTTATCAAAGGCGCTGGGAAATATAATTCATAGTTTTATTGTTGTTCCCAGATGTAAAACAGAGGTAGAGTTAGTTCTATTTTTTTCTTTATTTGTACATTTCTTCTGAGAATTTTCCTACATCACATGAGCTCTATCAATATTGAACAGGCCCCATTTTAACCATGTGGAATACACAGATTCGTGTATAGTATATTGAGTCTGTTTAGTAAAACTTACACCAACTTAAGAAAAATGGAGACATTTCTGACACTCTGTATCAACCAATTCTGTTATGACTCCATCAATGTACAGAATTACTTAAATCTGCTTCATCTGTGTTGTAAAAGGTGAATCATAAACTATCCCTCTGATACTGAATATTTTACTAGACACATGACATTTTCTGTTCTCATGTATGATAGAATATTAAAAAAATCCCATATTCTAGGTGAGGAATTAGCTGACAGTTATCTTTTCTCCTTTATTCACCATTTCAATTTTCTACAAGTATTTTTGAAGATACACTCAACTCATTTCAATACGTCTTTAGAAGGGTAATTTCAGGGGCCTTGATCTGATAAAAGGGAAGATGCAAAAGCAGTAAGAGAGAGTTACATTTTAATTCTATTGCCCTTTCCCCAAAAATCATGCAAAGAGATTCTTACTTAGACCCAATTTTTACCAAACAAATACATTTTGTAAGTGATATCACTGGACTCATCACAAACCTAGTAAATTTGTATTTCATATATGTTTGTCTAAAGTGGAGGAAAATTTTTGACGTTGTTTTTATGCACATTTCATTATTTGACCCACATTTGTTCTGTACTTAATATGTGTTAGCAAAGTGTGCTGTAAACCTACATTATGTTGTCTCACAATCTCTGTACAAAGGAGAAATTTTACTTCTCCATTTAACAGAAAGAAATTGAGACTTGGAGAGCCTCAATAAGTTGCAAAGGGTCATTTAGCTACTGAATGACAGAGATAGATTCTGTTTTTCCAAAGAAGGCTTGATGCTATTAATGTCAGAAAGTCATGAATTCTCAACTGATTAAAGAATAAAGATACCTACAGATAACATCATACCTTTTGGTGAGAAGCTAGAAGCCTTACCACTAAGATCGGGAACAAGTCCTAGATGAAACTGACCAATTCCTTGAAAGATACGACATGCCAAAACTCACACTAGAAGAAACAGAAAACTTGAGTAGGCCTATATCTATAAAAATATTGAACCAATAGTTAATAATCCACCAAAACAGAAAGCACCAGGCCTAGATGGGTTCATCGGTGAACTCTATCAAATATTTACAAAGAAAGTATATTGATTCTCTACAATCTCTTTTAATATCTAAAAGCAGAAGGAATACTTCCTAACTCATTGTATGAGGCCAACATTACCATAATACCAACAGCAGACAAAGATATTGCAAAAAATCTACAGACCAACAACTCTCATGAACATAGATACAAAAATCATCAACAAAATATTAACAAATATAATGCAACAGTGTATAAAAATAATTACACATCACGACCAGGTGGGATTTATCTCAGGCATGCAAGGCTAGCTCTACATTTAAAAATCATTTAGGGGGTGGAGTCAAGATGGCAGTGTGGGAAGACGCTGAGTTAGCATCTCCCCACAACTAGGTCACCTGCTGGCCACTGGTGGGGGACTCTGACGCCCAAGGAAATGGGAGGAACCCCCAAGTGAACCGGTAGGACGTGGGGGTACTGAAGGGGAAGGAGGAGTGGAGGCCAGACAGCACTGGCGCCCCTGAGGCTGGGGAGATCAGGAGAGGCAGGTGGGAGGGGCCCTCTAGGAGGAGCAGGAGAGGAGCGGAGGGCAATTGCCCCACCCACTCAGGCCCGGGGAACCTGCTGAGCTCCCAGGCCGGTCCCCTGCCCTCCAGGGCCAACCCCTCCCCCCAGCCTCATTGTTCCTGGGGGCATAGTAGGGAGGCCGGGGAGATCAGGAGAGGGAGGTGGGAGGGGCCCTCCAGGAGGAGCGGAGGGCAATTGCCCCACCAACTCAAGCCCAAGGAGCCTGCTGGGCTCGCAGGTGAGGTTCCCCCACAATACCAGGGGTGGGGGGCATGCCTGGATGTCTACTGTTCCGTTGCGCCTAAGACTCAACCCCCACAGCCCCCAGGGCCTTTTCCAGCCCTTTGGGTCCTAAGCATAGGTCCCGTCCACCGCCCAAACCATGCCCTTGCTTAGGCCCCGCCATCCAAAGCCAAGGCCTTCACCCCCCTTTTTTTCCCCCCTCTTCCTCTTTTTTACTATTATGGTACTGTTGTACTTTCTGGTTGTTGATTCATCTATATTTTTATTTTTATATTCTTTCTAACATATCTGTTAGTTTCCTTGTCTAACTATATTTCTAACTTTTTTTATCATTCTCTTTCTTTTTTTTAATTATTTTTTTTCTTTTTTTTGCCACCCACGTGGCTTGTGGGATCTTGGTTCACGACCCGGAGGTTGAGCCGAAGCTCCGGCGGTGAGAGCTCTGAGTCCGAACCACTGGACTAACAGAGAATCTCAGACCCCAGGGAATATTCATTGGAGTGATGTCTCACAGAGGTTCTCATCTCAGCACCAAGAACCAGCTCTACCCAACAGCCTACAAACTCCAGTGTTGGAAGCTTCAGGCCAAACAACCAGTAAGACAGGAACACAATCTCACTCATAAAAAAAAAAAAAAGTGAGATGGCAAAAAAATAGGTCACAGATGAAGGAGCAAGGTAAAAACCTACAAGACCAATAAAATGAAGAGGAAATAGGCAATCTATCTGAAAAAGAACTCAGAGTAGTGATAGTAAAGATAATCGAGAATCTCAGAAATAGAATGGAGGCACATATTGAGAAAATACAAGAAATATTTAACAAAGATCTAGAAGAACTAAAGAACAAACAAACAGAGATGAACAACACAATAACTGAAATGAAAAATACACTAGAAGCAATCAATAACAGAATAACTGAGAGAGAAGAACAAATAAGTGAGTTGGAAGACAAAATGATAGAAATAACTGCTGGGGAGCAGAATAAATGAAAAAGAAAGAAAAGAATTGAAGACAATCTGAGAGACCTCTGGGAGAACACTAAACGCACCAACATTCGAATTATAGGGGTCCCAGAAGAATAACTGAAAAAGAAAGGGCCTGAGAAAATATTTGAAGAGATTATAGTCGAAAAATTCCCTAACATGGGAAAGGAAAGAGTCACCTAAATCCAGGAAGCACAGAGAATCCCATACAGGATAAACCCTAGGAAAAACACACCAAGACACATATTAATCAAACCAACAAAAATTAAATTCAAAGAAAAAATATTAAAAGCAGCAAGGGAAAAATGAAAAAATAACATACAAAGGAATTCCTATGAGGTTATCAGCTGATTGTTCAGCAGAACTCTGTAGGCCAGAAGGAAATGGCAGGATATACTTAAAGTGATGAAACAGAAAAACCTACAACCAAGATTACTCTAGCCAGCAAGGATCTCATTCAGATTCGATGGAGAAATCAAAAGCTTTTCAGACAAGCAAAAGCTAAGAGACTTCAGCACCACCAAACCAGCTTTACAACAAATGCTAAAGAAACTTCTCTAGGCAGGAAACACAAGAGAAGAAAAAGACAATGAAAACAAACCCAAAACAATTAAGAAAATTGTAATAGGAACATACGTATCGATAATAACCTTGAATGTAAATGGATTAAATGCTCCAACCAAAAGACACAGACTGACTGAATGGATACAAAAACAAGACCCATATATATGCTGTCTACAAGAGACCCACTTCATACCTAGGGACACATACAGACTGAAAGTGAGGGGATGGAAAAAGATATTCCATGCAAATGAAAATCAAAAGCAAGCTTGGGTAGCAATACTCGTATCAGAAAGAACAGACTTTAAAATAAAGACAGTTACGAGAGACAAGGAGGGACATTACTTAATGATCAAAGGAACAATCCAAGAGGAAGACATAACAATTGTAAATATTTATGCACCCAATATAGGAGCACCTCAATACATAAGGCAAATGCTACCAACCATGAAAGGAGAAATCAACAGTAACACAATAATAGCAGGGGACTTTAACACCCCACTTACACCAATGAACACATCATGCAAACAGAAAATAAATAAGGAAAAACAAGCTTTAAATGACACAATAGACCAGATAAATTTGATATCTATAAAACATTCCACCCAAAAGTGGCAGAATAGGCTTTCTTCTCAAGTGCACATGGAACATTCTCCAGGATAGATCACATCTTGGGTCACAAATCAAGCCTCAGTAAATTTAAGAAAACTGAAATCATATCAAGCATCTTTTCTGACCACAGTGCTATGAGATTGGAAATCAATTACAGAAAAAAAAACTGTAAAAAACACAAATACATGGAGGCTAAACAGTGCACTACTAAATAATCAAGACATAGCTGAAGAAGTCAAAGAAGAAATTTAAAAATATATAGAAAAAAATGACAACAAAAACACGATGACCCAAACCTATGGGATGCAGAAAAAGCAGTTCTAAGAGGAACGTTTATAGCAATTCAATCTCACATCAAAAAACAAGAAAAATCTCAAATAAACAATCTAACCCCACACTTAAAACAACTAGAGAAAGAACAAAGCAAACCCAAAGTCAGTAGGAAGAAATCATAAAGATCAGAGCAGAAATAAGTGAAATAGAAATGAAGAAAACAATATCAAAGATCAATAAAACTAAAAGCTGGTTCATTGAGAAGATAAACAAAACTGATAAACCCTTAGCCAGACTCATCAAGAAAAAAAGGGAGAGGATGTAAATCAATAAAATTAGAAATGAAAAACGAGAAATCACAACTTCCACCACAGAAATACAAAGGATTATAAGAGACTACTACAAACAACTATATGCCAATAAAATGGACAACCACGAAGAAATGGACAAATTCTTAGAAAGGTACAAGCTTCCAAAACTGAAACAGGAAGAATTAGAAAATAAAAACAGACCTATCACAAGTAATGAAATTGAAACCATAATTTAAAATTTTTCAACAAACGAAAGTCCAGGATGAGATGGCTTCACAGGCGAATTCTATCAAACATTTAGAGAAGAGCTAACACTGATCCCTCTCCAACTCTTCCAAAAAACTGCAGAGGGAGAAACACTCCCAAGTTTATTCTACAAAGCCATCATCACTCTGATACCAAAACCAGAAAAAGATATCACAAAAAAAGAAAATTACAGACCAATATCACTGATGAACATAGATGCAAAAATCCTCAACAAAATACTAGCAAACAGAATCCAACAACACATTAGAAGGATCATACACCATGATCAAGTGGGAGCTATCCCAGGGATGCAAGGATTCTTCAATACATGCAAATCAATCAATGTGATACACCACATTAACCAATTAAGGAATAAAAACCATATGATCATCTCAATAGATGCAGAAAAAGCTTTTGACAACATTCAACACCCATATATGATAAAAACTCTCCAGAAAATGGGCATAGAGGGAACCTACCTCAACAGAATAAATGCCATATATGACAAACCCACAGCAAGCATCATACTCAATGGTGAAAAACTGAAAGCATTTCCACCTGGATCTTGTTCCAAGATCAGGAACAAGACAAGGATGTCCTCTCTCGCCAGTATTATTCAATATAGTTTTGGAAATCCTAGCCATGGCAATCAGAGAAGAAAAATAAATAAAAGGAATACAAATTGGAAAAGAAGTAAAACTGTCACTGTTTGCAGATGACATGATACTACGTATAGAGAATCCTAAAGATGTTGCTAGAAAACTACTAGAACTAATCAATGAATTTGGGAAAGTAGCAGGATACAAAATTAATGCACAGAAATCTCTTGCATTCCTATACACTAATGACAAAACATGTGAAAGAGAATTTAAGGAAACACTCCCATTTACCATTGCAACAACAAAAAATAAAATACCTAGGAATAAACCTGCCTAAGGAGGCGAAAGACTTCTACTCAGAAACCTATAAAACACTGATGAATGAAATCAAAGGTGACATAAATAGATGGAGAAATATACCATGTTCTTGGATTGGAAGACTCAATATTGTGAAAATGACTATACTACCCAAAACAATCTACAGATTCAATGCAACCCCTATCAAACTACCAATGGCATTCTTCACAGAATTAGAACAAAAAAATCTTACAATTCATATGGAAGCACAAAAGACCCCAGATAACCAAAGCAATCTAGAGAAAGAAAAATGGAGTTGGAGGAATCAGGCTCCCTGACCTCAAACTATACCACAAAGCTACAGTAATCAAGACAGTATGACACTGGCACCAAAACAGAAATAAAGATCAATGGTACAGGATAGAATGCCCAGAGATAAACCCACGCACATATGGTCACCTAATTTACGACAAAGGAGGCAATAACATACAATGGAGAAAAGACAGCTACATGTAAAAGAATGAAAATAAAACACTACATAACACCATACACAAAAATAAACTCCAAATGGCTTAAAGACCTAAATGTAAGACCAGACACTATAAAACTTAGAGGAAAACATAGGAAGAACTCTCTTTGACATAAACCACAGCAAGATCTTTTTGTACCCACCTCCTAGAGTAAGAGAAATAAAAAAAAAAAAGAGACTTAATTAAACTTAAAAGCTTTTGCATAGCAAACGAAACCATAAACAAGACAAAAAGACATCCCTCAGAATGGGAGAAAATATTTGCAAATGAAATAACAGACAAAGAATTAATCTCCAAAATATACAAACAGCTCATGGAGCTCAATATCAAAAGAACAATCCAATTAAAAAATGGGCGGAAGACCTAAATAGACATTTTACCAAGGAAGACATACAGAGAGCCAAGAGGAACATGAAAAGATGCTCAACGTCACTAATTATTAGAGTAATGCAAATCCAAAGTACAATGAGGTATCTCCTCACGCCAGTCAGAATGGCCATTATCAAAAAATCTAGAAACAGTAAATGCTGCAAAGGGTGTTGTGAAAAGGGAACCCTCTTGCCCTGTTGGTGGGAATGTAAATTGATATAACCACTATGGAAAACAATATGGAGGTTCCTTAAAAAAACTAAAAATAGAACTACCATATACCCCAGCAATCCCACTACTGGGCATATACCCTGAGAAAACAATAATTCAAAAAGAGTCATGTACCAAAATGTTCATTGCCGCTCTATTTACAATAGCCAGGACATGGAAGCAATCTATGTGTCCATCGACAGATGAATGGATAAAGAAGATGTGGCACATATACACAATGGAATATTACTCAGCCATAAAAAGAAACGAAATTGAGTTATTTGTAGTGAGGTGGATGGACCTAGAGTATGTCATACAGAGTGAAGTAAGTCAGAAAGAGACAAACAAATACTGTATGCTAACGCCTACATGTGGAAACTAAAAAACAAATGGTACTGATGAACCTAGTTGCAGGGCAGTTATAAAGATGTAGACATAAAGAATGGACTTGAGGACACAGGGTGGGAGAGGGATGTTGGGGCGAAGTGAGAGTAGCATTGACATATATACACTACCAAATGTAAAACAGTTAGCTAGTGGGAAGCAGCAGCATAGCACAGGGAGATCAACTCGGTGCTTTGCAATGACCTAGAGGGGTGGCATAGGGAGGATGGGAGGGAGGCTCAAGAGGGAGGGGATATGAGGATATATGCATACATATGGCTGATTCACTTTGGTGTACAACAGAAAGTAACACAGTACTGTAAAGCAATTATACTCCAATAAAGATCTATTTTAAAAAATCAATTAACATACTCCATCACATCAACTGACTAATAAAGGAAAACCACATGATCATATCTATAGATGCAGAAAAAGCATTTGACAAAATTCAATACCCATTCATGGTAAAAACTATCAGTAAACTAGGAGTAGAGGCAAACTTCCTCAATTTGATAGATAATATCTACAAAAAACCTACACCTAACATCATACTAATGGTGAGAAAGTTGAAGCTTTCTTACTAAAATCAAGTACAAGGCAAGAATATCCCCTCTCATCACTCCTTTTCAACTTCATACTGGAAGTTACAGCTAATGAAATAAGACAAGAAAAGGAAATAAAAGGTATAAAGATTGGTTAGGAAGAATTAAAACTGTCTTTGTTTGCAAATGACATTAGAAAAACGTATGTAGAAAATCCAAAAGAATCAACAGTAACAAAAAAAAAAGCACCTGGAACTAATATACAATTATAACAAGATTGCAGAATATGTATTTAATATACAAAATTCATTTGATTTCCTATATACAAGCAATGAACAAGTGAAACTTGAAATCAGAAACACAGTGCCATTTATATTAGCACCACAAAACTAAATACTTAGGTGTAAATCTAACAAATTACGTTTAAGATCTATATGAGAAAAACTGCAAAACTATGATGAATGAAATCAAAGGAAGACTAAATAAGTGGAGAACCATTCCATATTCATGAAGAGGAAGACATAATATCGTCAAGATGCTGGTTCTTCCCAACTTGATTTGTAGATTCAATGCAATCCCAATCAAAATTCCAGCAAGTTATTTTGAGGATACTGACAAACTGATTCTAACATTTATATGGACAGGCAAAAGACCCAGAATACCAACACAATATTGAGGAAAAAGAACAAAGCTGGAGGACTGATGCTACTCTATTTAAGACTTACTATAAAGCTACAGTAATCAAGATGGTGTGGTATTGAAGAAAGAATAGACAAATAGATCAATGCAACAGAATAGACCTGCATAAATATACTCAACATATCTTTGACAAAGGAGCAAAGGCAATACAATGGAGCAATAATAATCTTTTCAACAAATGGTGCTGGAACAATTGGACATCCACAAGCAAAAAAAATTTAGATATAGCTCTTACACCCTTCACAAAAATTAACTCAAAATGGATCATAGAGTTAAATGTAAAACATAAAACTATAAAACTCCTAGAAAATAGCACAAGAGCAAATCTAGATAACCTTGGGTATGGCAATGACTTTTTAAATAAAACACCAAAGGCAAATCCATGAAAGAAATAATGATAAGCTGAACTTCACTAAAATTAAAAATTTATGCTCTGTGAAAGACAATGTCAAAAGAATGAGAAAATAAGCCACAGACAGGAAGGATATTTGCAAAAGACACATCTGATAAAGGACTGTCTTCTAAAAACACACGAAGGATGCTTAAAACTCAACAATAAGGAAACCAACAATCCAATTAAAAAATGAGGTAAGGACCTTAACAGAAACCTCACCAAAGAAGATATGCAGACAGAAAGTAAGCATATAAAGAGATGTTTCATATCATATTTCATCAGGGAAATGCAAATTATTTTTTTAATTTATTTTTAAAAAATTTTATTTTATATTGGAGTATAGTTGATTAACAATGTTGTGTTAGTTTCAGGTGTACAGCAAAGTGATTCAGTCATGCATATACATATATCTATTCTTTTTCAAGTTCTTTTCCCATTTAGCTTATATCTGCACAAAAACCTGTATGTGGATATTTATAGCAGCTTTATTTATAATTGCCAAAACTTGGAAACAACCAAGATGTCCTTCAGTAGGTGAATGGATAAGTAAACTTGTCCATCCAGACAACAGAATATTTTCAGTTCCAAGAAGCAATGACTATTAAGCATAAAAAGACATAGAGGAAACTTAAATGCATATTACTATGTGAAAGAAGCCAATCTGAAAAGGCTATATACTGTATGATTCTAACTATATGACATTCTGGAAAAGGCAAAACTATGGAGACGATAAAAAGATCAATAGTTTCCAAGGGCTTGGAGGGAGGGACGAACAGGTGCAGCACAGTACAGACTTGGCTGATTACGATATGTCAGTATGGGCAACTCTATGCATGTGTGGAAGCAGAGGTATGTGGGAAATCTCTATACCTTCCACTCAATTTTCCTATGAACCTAAAACTGCTCTAAAATAAAAGTGAAGCCAATCTATCAAGCTACATAGGGTCAAAATGTGATTAAAAAAAAGATTTTTAAACGGACAAACTGAAAATAATTTTTACAAGATTGAATTTATTAAATGTTAGAGTGAAATATATTAAAATTACCATTAAATATCAAAAATATAAAGATTAAGTCTTCTATGACTCCTACAGCCCATACCTGAATCCAGATAATGTGTTTCTTCAACTGAAAATTTTATAATTATAGGTTTTATTGTACATTATGTTTTCTACCTTAATAACTCTACTGATATTGTTTTATTTTTTCTGTCTTCAGCATTTTCACAGATCCATGCAAGTGACTGGAATTCAGGAGTCATGAATTTTCAAATGGCTATTTTCTCCAGTGTTCCTTTTGTTTTTAAACCTTGCTGACAATCTTTGCAAATATGCCTTTATAAAGATATAGTCTCTGGCCAGCGTGAAACAGGATTTTATAGACCTTTCCAACTTTGAGAGAGAAAATCTCACAGCTGGCAAACTCATATCCATTACTTAGAAGCCATTTACTCTTTAATAGCTTTCTGTCTCCTGTTATAAAAGAATCCCCTGCATGCTCCTTGGTTAAAGTGTTGGCAACTGCATGCATCATATCCATTTTCATGTGACATTTCTTTATTCAACATGTCTATTATGTATCAGTGACTAATCAAAGCAATAGGGAAATATTAGTAAACAAACAGAGAAACCTTCTTGCCTTCCAGGAGCTTACCTTTCCGATGGGGAAACAGACAATAAAAGTGGTAACTCAATTAATTATAAGGGATAAGTACCAAGTGATACCTGAAAGCGATAAGGGCTAAGAATATTTGAAAAGAAAAAAGGGCATCCAGAGATGGTGAATGTTTAGAGAGGATAGCTGGGGAAGATCTAACTTAGGTGACTTAAGATCTGGAAGAAGGAAGGTATTTGAGATTCGACACAGGTTTGAGCAGATTTAGTTACATGTCAGCACCCATCTGACGACCAGCACCCAGCAGCCATTGGTTGAAAATGGAGCAATGTGAACCTAAGTGCCCCAATGGGGATCAAACCCACAACCTTGGTCTCACCTGTTCCCTGTGTTAACAGAGCTCACCGCCAATTATGTCCAAGGGACTGGCCCCACAGTAGCCTCATCAGTATGTTAAGGGTATTTTACCTGTGACTCGGGTAGGACCAATGAGGGCATATGTAAGGAAGCACAAAAGCTTATTTTAGTATTATCTATTCAACTGTTCATCAACTGCCCCCAACGTATGCAATTCCCCCTTAAATGTTATAACTAAACGTATAATGGCTCCAATAATCGTGTCAGTTAGTTCACTTTATACACATTATCTTACACAGTCCTTACAACTAGTCTCTGAGGTTGACGTTATTTTCTTTTTACTCATGAGGATGCTAAGGCTCAGACACATCAAGGAATTTTCCTAAGTTAACATGCCAAGAGAGTGGTCAAACTAGATTTCATACACAGATCTAGCTGGATCCTAGAGCCTATACTCTTAAGTCTCATGCTTTGTTCAATAAAGTTGATTGCATCAGACACAGAAGAAACTTTAGTATTAATCCTGTCCACACTGAGGCCCAGAGAGATGGAGATATTTTCCAGTGACTCAAAGAAAGTCAAGGGCAGAGTTTGGAATAGAAGTCAGATGTACTCATCCTAGCCTGGAAATCTTTCTACTACAACATGTGAGGGTTATTCATTGCTATAATATAAAGCTCCAGGAGGAATAAACACCTGTCCCAGGACCTATTATTCCTTGGTGGGAATGACCATGACCTTCTGGTGAATGTTCCATTCTTTCTTTAAAATCTAATGAGATGTTATTTTCTTAGGAAAGCCATCCTTGATACTTCAGTATACTGTCACTCTCTTCTTCCTTTATATACTTATTCTTGTCTTACCATGTCATCTAAATCATATCATAACATATAAATCACATGCCTTTATCTCCTTTAAGATTGAGCTTCTTGAGAGCAATCACCACCTCATTCATCTTGATACCCTTCGTGTATAAAAACCGGTATATAGCAAGCAATAAATATTTCTGCAATTAATTTTTTTTAATTTCCATTTCCTCAAGAAAACCATGATTAATACAGTCTTCTAAGTTTCATCCAAATAGAACCAAAGAGAACTTTAAAGAAATCATTATGTCCATTGTCTTTTAGCCAAGTATTTATTGAATAGGTAACTTTCCATGTTTATTTGAGCCATAAAAACCTAAATACAGAATTACTCTCAATGAAATGCAATTTTTCCTTTTATTTTTATAGGAGCCACCAGTATTCCAAATTTCTTAGCAAGAGATACCTTTTTGCAGTCCTACTACTAGCCCTATTGGTGCATACACCATTGGGAATATGCTTCTAGACAAAAGATTCTCACCCAACTCCATGTACAGAGGTTCTCCTACATTACTGTCTTTTCACATAGGTTTCTATTCCCCTGATGCATTGTTAAATATTGGAAAAAGAAAAAAATCTGTAGTCAAAAACTTTGTTTCATGTTCCAAATCTTCCATTTACTTCCTAAGTGAATGTGTGTAAATCTCACCAGCATTTTGAGCCCAGCAAAAGGGGATTAATAGTATGGGCAATAGTATACTTCTTGGCAAAGTAGTGCAAATCAACTGAGCAGTACTTGTAAAAGTGCTTAGTCCTATCTGTTAAGGGTAGTCCTAGTTGTTATTATATGTTCAGATTTTGCTCACACGCATGGCATCTACTATCCTAATATCTGTCATTTTGCCACTCCAAAGGATAATAAAATGTAAATATAAGTGAAATATCATTTTATCTCAAACTTCAGACAAAATTCCCAAATGATTTACCTTTTACAGAATTTTATCCAGATTAATGAGTAATTGTTCTTCATGGAAAGATACTGAATGAAAAAATAAGCTTTCTAATTGTTTAGTTATAATTAAAAATAAGTAGTTTGAGTTGGTAGGGTCCTTCTCCAGCGTCCTAGGACTGTGTCTATTTTATGTTATTTTGGTGAGTGCTATTGGAGTTTACTATTTTCTGATGAGGGTGTTAGGGTATTTCGTTTGGAGAAAGTTAATGAGCATATATGTGAAAGTGTTCCTTGACGCTTGCACAAGAAAACTGTGGGGACCAGAAACACTACTGGTGTTCCCCTGCTCATCCCTTTCCTACTTATAACACCATCAACATAAAGGTCCTTCGACAGACACCTGACAAAAACTAGTAAGGACAGAACGAGCAACTCTACACCATTGTTCCTTGAAGAAAGGTAGTCTCCAGATCAATGAATCACTGTTTCTATAAGCAATCACAAGCACAGAAAATGTTATCTTGTAGTATCAAAGACATCCTTAAAATTATATTAAACGAGATGCAATCTCTGCACATTTAGCTACAATACTAATATTGAAATAGAGATGATTTGGATGTTTACTGTAGATTTTTGCTATGACATTTTAAGCACAGAGACTTTTTAAAAATATTTAATATTCCAAATTGCACCCTGCATTTATGAAATCCCTCCAGGTTGTGAAGACTGAATTTTAGACCTCCCATTAGAATACAGGGTACCCAAAACAAAAAAAAATCAAGACAGCACATAAGAGTTTCATATATTTTTTCCTGAATATCAACAGAATGGGAACTGCATAGAAAATTCTCCACCTACAATTCCTCAGTCATGGACTTGAAAATATAGTGACAAAGTTCATCTTTACTGTGACATCTTAATGTACCTTACCCATACTCAGATAGCCAGAGCAACCAGAAAATTAACTCTGTATTTCCATATCACACTCACCCTCACTTTCTCTTCTCACCTCCTGCTTGAGAACTGTCTCTTTCCCCAAGTATCTTAAACAAGTCTTTGATTTTGTTTTTATAAAGAAAAAGGTATTGAGAATAGGATTCATCTTACATAAGGAGTTAACATAAGATTCAGGATTTCTTCAACCATTGATTAGTAATGGGATCTTATAAAATGTCAAAGGGCATTTATTCTATGAAAATAAGGGTAACAGTAAGAAACAGTACAATTTGGTGAAAGCATGTACACTCATTATAATTAAAATTTTTCATTTGATAAAAGGCCTTGATAGAGGTGACAATATTCTCATGAACACCAATGTCTAGAAGCATTTGACATGCAATAATGAATCACTGTGGTCAGCGAGATAAAGAGATACTTACCCCAAAAAACAAGATTAGAGGAAAGGGAATCAAATTTTACTTGCACATTTGAGGCTAATTGAGGGATATCAACAAGAACAGAGTTGGAGCTCAGAAGAGAAGGTCGATGTCTTGATAAAGATTGAACTATCCAAATGTCACTTCTAGAAACCCAGTGACAGAGTTACCTGGTCAATTTAGTGCTATTATACTTAAACCCATAGATAGATAAACAATAGATAGATAGATGACAGGTAGATAGATAGGTAGTTAGAGATATTGATATATAAATGAAGTAAAAACAGCACTCAACTATAAAGCATCGTATAGTTTGTTAGTTCCATTTTAGGTCAATGACTATGAATGACTGCACAGTGGATAATAAAATTTATTTCCTGGTGGGGTGAATTGTGTGAAATTGTTATGGTTACTGATGCTTGCATGCCTCTCCTTTCATCTTGCTACCTTCAAGGACAGCCAACCTTATCAAGGAGGATTAGTAAAAATGGAAATTTACTTTTATTACTATCAACTAATATTTACTGAGAGCCTACTAGTACATGCTATCTTGTGCACTGTTTCATTCATCTTCACAATGCCCTTGTGAGGCAGGGACTATTATCTCTTTCCTCTGCCTTATGAATGAGTAAACAGCTCGGACATGGTAAATAATTCACTCCAAAGCAAGCATTAGAACTTCAATATGAACTAAAACCTAACTACTAAACCTTATGTGTCTTTCAGCAGCCCTTACTGACCATTTTTTATTCACTTAACTGGCATTTATTAAATTAGGTATTGTAGAGAAAGTGACATAGTCCTAGTTAATTACAGAGACTTTAGAGTCAGAGAAGGCTAAAATTCCAGCTTTGTCATTTACAAGCTGTTTAGCCCTGAGGAAGTTACTTATCTTCTCTAAGCATTAACTACCTCATCTATAAAATGAGGATTAAAAAGATGCATAATTCAGAGGACTGTTTTGATAATTAAAGAAAATACTGCAGACAAAATACTTAGTTCAGTGCCCAGGTCATAGTAAATATTAGGAAATGGCAACTTCTCTAATTGTGATAAATATGCCATGGCCTCTGCCCTCGAGGACCATAGATTTAAAGAGGGAAGGTTAGATGTATATCAAATGACTGTAATAAATACCTGAAAAAGGCATTGTGAGAGTTCAGAGTAAAGAGTCATAAATTCAGTGTAGTGAGATCATGGGTATCATTGTGAAGGAGGACACATTTTATTAGGGCCTTGAGGAATTGGCTTCCGTAGGTTCAGTGACAGGACACCCCAAGGAGAGGCATGAGCAAAGCTGGAGGCAGGAAAATACTAAGCTTGGTGGATAAACAAAGAGAACTGAGATTGACTCAAACATAAGCTCTATGCAGGAATGCAGTGGAGACCAGACTATATGTTAGAGACTTGAATGTACACCTAAGGAATCGTTTCTTTACTTAGAGGATAATATAGAACCTTTGAAGATTTTTAAGAGAGGAGTCATAGGAATGAGATTGAACTATTAAGATGTAAATGTAAAGTGTTGGGAAAAAGGAAAAGGAAAAGTACAACAATTATGTGGGCCAATTAAAGAGAATGTATGGAAGTCAAATTGAGCAATAAGGGTGCTTGAGCAAAGCAGAGCAGTGGGAGGGTAATGCAGAGAAAGGGACTATCTCTGAGGGTGATAGACACATAAACTAGACAGGAGTTGGCAAATATTAGGCAAAAGAGACAAAGAAGAAGAAAGAATAAAAGATGACTGAAATTTCAAGTCTGAGTTGTGAGGACAGCAGAGGAATTTTCAAAAGACAGCAATCAGAAAAAAAGACCAGCTTTGCAGAGCACATGATGAGCTCTCTTGACATACTGCATTTGAAACCAGACGGCTATGTAGAGGTGCTAAAAGAACAATCAGAACCGTGTGACTGCAACTTAGGAAAGACTAAATCATGGGGTAACTGATTTGAATCATCACAAGGCAGAGAAGTGAAGTATCCTTTGCTGAATGAAAACGCTGAGGTAGAAAGAGAGAAGAACCAGGAACAAAACTGCTTGCAGGAAGGGGAAAAGAGTCACAGAAAAGACAGGGAAAGAAACCAGAATGTTAAAGCATCACAAACCCAAATAAGAAGTTACAAGGAAAATGGAAGGTCATCACAGCAAAATGGTACAGAGCAATCAATGATAAAAATTAGTAAGACCAATATTAACACTAAAAATAAGAATTCATTGGTGCATTCACTTTGCAAATACTTTCCCAGTTTCTCATGATATCAAACACAGAGATACTATATGAACCAGCAATTCTACCCCTAGGTATCTACCCAGAGAGAAATGAAGACATATGTCCGCACAAAGACTTGTACACAAATGTTCACAGTAGCATTATTCATGATAGGCAAAAATGGAACAACCCAAATGTCCATCAACTTATTAATGGATAAACAAAATACCGTTTATCCATACAATGCAATATTATTTGGCAATAAAAAGGAATAAAACACAGGACTAGCTAAAATAAGGATGAACCTTGAAAACATTACGCTAAATGAAAGAAGTTAGTCATGAAAGACTATATACTGCATTATTCCATTTATATGAAATGTCCAGTATAGGCAAATCCACAGAAATAGAAAGTAGATTAATATTTGCCTAGGGATAGTGGAGATTGAACAGAATGGGGAGGGACTGCTAATGGGTATAAGGTTTTTTCCCAGGGTTATAAAAATATTCTAAGGTTATAACTTGATGACTGGACAACTATGTAGATATACTTAAACCACTGAATTGTACACTTACGTTGGCTGAATTTTATAGTGTATAGATCAAATCCCAATAAGTCTGTTTTAAAAGGAAGAAGAATCCACTGGTTAAGTTTAAAAAAATCAATTTCTGCAAACTGATAGAATTCAAAGGCATAAAAGCTTCCGATACGAATCACATTTAAAGTTTATCAGTGAGGTATGACCATAAGGTAAATCAAATGAAATCTTAAATATGACTCTAAGATGATTCTGAGTGTCTCTGCAAATGAAATTCTGGGAATCCATTAATGTTCTCCCTGGAGGAGAGTAAAAAAGAAAGGTGCGGGTGTGACCGCAATTGCTGAGACCTGATTTCAACTTATTTACACGACTTCAAGATAATAACCCATAGATTTTTGGGAAAAGGCTAAGACTTAGTTATGACAACTCAAGTCACTGAGAACACCTTTCATCCCCAACAGACCCTTCATCAGACATCAACGGGTCCATAGTAAAGCCACTGAGAGGACACCTGGCACAGTCTTACTCTGGTGGTAACATCAAGGGCATCAACCAAAGGTTATATGTGTGGGATGCTGGAATATTATCGGATGTTATACAACTGATCAGCACCCTACGGCATTTGGTTGGGTCTCGCGGTCTCAGCACTAAAAGTATTCAGTTATCACAAGACAGAAATGAATATGCCTGAGTACAAAAGGAATATTAATACTAATTGAATAACTTATGTTTTATATTAATGACTCAAAATTTTCAGGAAAAGAATATTAAGATTAAACAAAATGTGACATTGTAATAAATGTATATACTCGAAGCAATAAAAATCCTAAATATTAACAAAATACCTCAAAGAAATAGTATAGGCTCTACTAGAGAAATAATTTCTCTTTCAAATACCATGTTTTCAGTTCTTAAAATATGGATGAGTGAATAAAAGGAGTAAATGATAAGTATTCTTATGTGTGAATAAATTAATAGATAACACATTCTTACTAAATTCCCTGACTCCAAACCACCTGGACTTATTAAAGAAACAAGTGGTTTAGGCTATTGTTTGCTTCAACACTGAACAGTGACCCAACTGATTAATGCTTGTGGAAAACCTACCCTTAAGCAGCTTTTATAAAATGAACTAGTGCTTCTGAAATTATAGAACATATACTTCAGCACCTCAGAAAACTTCTGATGGCTAATCAATGGTTAAATACCATTCTATTTCCAATCTTCTGAGCTATCTCATTAATATAATGAAACTGAGACACCACAGCTTCAGGGCCTACATCCCCTGTGATTCTAAGATTAGTGTGTAGAGCACAGCCCTTCAGAACAAGGAGCGTAGAGCAGGAACGTACTGCAATTTATCAGCTCAATGGATTGATAATGAATTCAATTCAACAATTTTTTGAATGCCTACTATGTGCCAGACACAGGATTGTTCTAAAGGATACAGAGAAATGTAAATCATAAATACTCTATTCAATATAGTGAGTGGGTTAGATTTAAAAGATAAATTTAACTTTGAGTAATATAAATACTAAAAGAGGACTAAAATAAAATGTACTTTCAAATTTTAAAGTAAGAAACACGTTTGAAAAATCAGGAAAGCTTTCAATCAGAAAATTATCTTTGACAGAAGATTAGAATAATACCATCTTTTAAGAATTTGTGTGACAAGGATATCACATCTATTTTCTCATTTAATCCTAGAAATAACACTCTGAGGGAGGTATGAAAATCTCCATTTTACAAATGAGAAAACCAAAGTTCCAAGACATTACTGAATTTCTCAAGTTCACGCGCGGTCAATAAATAGAATCTGAGTTCAAACCCAAATCTATCTAGTTCCCAAGGTTTAACCAGGTCAGTATAATGGCTTTAAAAACACAGAAAGTTGAAACAAGCAGAACTGGTGTCAAATTTCCTCAGCTGTGGAGGATTAAAGTGCAAAGGTATATGAACCAAAGACGATGTCAGTAATCCACACAAGCACAGTAGGAGAGAATATTTGAGTGCGCAAGGACGAAAGAGGGCTTTGAATGCCACTTTGGACCTTTTTGGTGACAAATGCAAAACCACTGAAGACTTTTAAAAAGGGAGTAAAATCACCAGAACTCTTATTCTAAAAGACTGTCCAGATAACAGTCTATAGAAAAGATTATACGTTGAACAATAATATCCATAAAGAACACCCACTCCCCAATTAAAATTATTAGTGGTAATTAGAAGCAGATTGTTTACTGAAAATGTTGACTATGGGTAAAAAGAGGAAGTTTGGAAAGGGTTTGATGTGAATGAGCATTTTATCGAGTGAAACTCTGAGAGATAAGAAGGTGTTAAGAAATATTTATAAAATTCTGCCAGACTCACTGTTTTGTGGTGATTATCCATCCTGGACTCTGAAGAGCCAATAATTTCTCTGTCCACATCAAGATATTTTTCTCTCCAAGTGATGCTGTTGTGTTGAAGGACACATTTTCTTTGAATAGTTTCAATGGACACTTTATAATATATTCATTGCAGATTTTAGATCTATTAAGCATATTTTTCTCATTTCATCTTCAGATCATTGTTCATAATCCATTATTTGTTGAAAACTTTCCAAACTAGGGATTGTGTTGAGTCCTGGGGACAGGAAGAAAAATAACAAAGGTTATACAGCATACCAAGGGACATAGACATGTAAACAAAGCATGAAAATATGTTGCATTATGAGTGTATAATAGACACATAGAAAAATCTCTACATATATCCATCAGGATCTCACTATAACCATTTCAAATATTTATAACAGAGAAAATGTAAGTAGCTGGCTACTCAGAAGAGGCAGGATCTGAGCAGCTAAAGAGTGAACAATAAGATAACCTAGAGATTTTCTAAAGCAGACAGCCTCTACCAATCATAGAGGGGGGAAACAAGGAGAGGAGGTGATTGTAGTGGGTTGAATGGTAGGCCTCCCCCAAAATATGTCCACATCCTAATACCTGGAGCCAGTGAATATTATCTTATTTGGAAAAAAGGTCTTTGCAGATGTAATTAAAGATCCTGAGATGAGAGTATCTTGAACTAATCAGGTGGACCCTAAATCCAAAAAAATTTTCTTCCAAGAGACAAGAGTAGAAGATGCAGAAAGAGAAGAGAAGAAGACCATGTAAAGACAGAGGCATAGATTGGAGTAATGCTGCCATAAGCCAAGGAGCACCTGGAACCACCAGAAGCTGGAAGAGACAAGGAAGAATTCTCTTCAAGAACTGTTGGAAGGAGCTTATCCCTACTGAAACCTTAAGTTCAGACTTTTGGCCACCAGAACTGGGAGAGAATACATTTCTATTGTTGGGAATCACCAAATTTGTAGTAATTTGTTACAGCAGCCCCAGGAAACTAATACCATGTTGTTACCAAAGCTAGGGTTCCCCACTTGGAGCTGGAGCAGAAGCAAGCATGTCCAGAGGGAGGAATCTCTGAAGGAACATACTCTACCAGAAAAGTCACTCAATGAAGGGAGGGAAGGGAAGAGGCCATCCCCCATCTCCTGCCAGTGATGCCAGCCACAAGCTTCAGCTGCTATATAGGAGCTTGGAGAATGCAGCCTGGAAAAGCCAGTCCCCCACCACGCAGAGAAGAACCAGCAAGGACAAAGAATATTTCTAAGAGCCACAGTGTCAGCACCAGTATGCTATGGGAGCATAATGGATAAGTAAAGCTTGCTATATCAAGGCATTTTCAGAGAAGGTGAAATTTAAGCTTAATCAAGATGAATGATTAGAAATTCATCAGGCAGTGGAGGAAAGGTATTGAATGGGAAGAAAAAACATGTGCAAAATGAAGTTCAGAACCCTATGCAGTCTTCCTGTCCTCCACTTTTGTCCTGGTCCTCCATGTGGAAAACAAATATGGACTGAGTCTAATTGTTAGGGGCAGGCCATGTAATTAGTCTGGGGTCTAATCTGAAGACTAAGCCATTTTAGTTTCAGGACAGAGAGAGAACAGGAAATCCCACTGGGGAATCCAAGCTCGAGTCATACACTCCAAATCAGTTTTAACAGAGAGGGCTGGGTTAAGTCCTGTGGCAAGGCTGTGTTAGGTAATAGCTGATCCACAGGAGAAGCGTATTTTGATTCCTATTTGGTTTTCCACCTTGTGTATATATCTTATACATTGTGTATAGGGAACCCCAGTGGAGATGAAGTGAGGAGTAAGATTTTCAATCCTCTGCCCTATTCCCCAAAAGAGAGGTTAGTTTTTAGTTCATTTGATCCATTCATATGTAAATGTTCATTATTCAGTTGACGTACGTTTCTAAAATTTAAAATAAGTATGGGCATGAGACAGAGGTTTGGAAATATTCAGACAGGAATTTAAAACAAGGCATTGGATGATACCATCTAGGTAGAAGGTAGATGAGGACTTAGGACAGGGCTCTAGGGAACCTCCCAGTGACAGACACATTGCTGTTGCTCTTGAGAGATTCTACCACTATTCATTGGACACCTGCAACTATGTGGGCCCTCTTCCCTTACCTTAGGCCTGAGCCAAAGTTATTAATAGAAGCTTAACTTTAAACCATTAGATAACCCTTTACTGCAGTATCTATTCTACAGGGTACTGGAAGAGATTGGTCAGAAAATGACACTGCAAAGCCATTGCAGCTCGGTAACCTTTTTTTTAATCACCAATTCTACCTGGATTTCAACAAGATAGATGAAGAAAAAAGGTGCAATTATCTCCCTTGATTTACACTTCCTGAAAATATAACTCAATCTTTAAAGCCTGCACTCTTCTATTTCTTGCTTATTTGATCCTTTAAATCCTGTTCAAACGAAAATATAGTTGATATTTTCTTATTTTAGCTCTCTTCTGAAGCGACCTTGAAAGGCTAAAGAAGATCTTACAGTACTTTCTTTTCTTGGGGTCTTGGTAAAAGAGGATGAAAATGCTGACTTGTCAGCTAAACAGCATCGGATGGTTACAAATGAATGCAGCCCTTCTCAGGGGACAAGACTGTATCCAGGCAGAGGCTGGCAGCCCTACAGCACTGCACATAAATGAGTGATGCACTGCAGATAAAATGGGAATCAACCTGTTTTCTGGGCAGCAAGCCCGTTCAAGGAAGAAATTGTGCTCTTTCCTGGAAGCGCGCCATCCTCCTTGTCTGCATTCCCCAAATGCCTTTCATTTCTTTAAGAACATATCAAATAAAGGACTGGCCTCAACGAAGAAGCCACTGTCCTACAAGCGGGAGACTTTGACCTCTCCAAGCAGTTATCAAACTGCATTTTCTGAAGACAGAATCAGCTCCAACGATTTAGACATATTGGGAATGTTTGTTTCTATACTGATTCATTTCAAAAGATGTTTATAAAACATCCCAAGTAAATCTGACTGAGAACATTTATGTCTATTTTCTAGCATTTGGAATGTTGATGGTAGCTTTAAAATCTGTGATTCTGTAATAACGAAGATCTTAAAGACAAAAAAGGTTTTAGAGCACTTTGAGTCTAGTGACGTAATCTATCCCTACCAGGAAATTTCCTTTACAGCATTCCAGGAGGTATTTTCCTTTGCAGCGTTCCTGGAAAATTCTGCTTTGTCCAGGGACAGGAAGCCTACCCACTATAAGACAGCTCATCTCTTTGATTCAAAGTTCTAACTAACAGAGTTCCTCCTCATAGGAAGCCAACATGTACATGACCTATCTTCCCCCATCCTGCCACTCTGTTGAATCCTACCTGCTCTTCTACAGGAGAGTGTTCACAAATTCCAAGGCTGCTTCTGATAGGCTGCCACCAAAATGGTGGCGCCCACGTTGCGGTCCTTTTCCTCAGGCAGGTGGTCTGGAGCCCCAGGCCCTTCAGGAGTCTTGAGCCTGGGGCTGCGTGAGGCTCACTCCGGCGCTCAGGGGCGGCCGGCGGTGCAGGTGTCCGGGGGTGTGTTCAAGAAGTTCTCCCCCGGGCTTCCCTGGTGGCGCAGTGGTTGAGAGTCCGCCTGCCGATGCAGGGGACACGGGTTCCTGCCCCGGTCCGGGAAGCTCCCACATGCCGCGGGGCGGCTGGGCCCGTGAGCCATGGCCGCCGAGCCCGCGCCTCCGGAACCTGTGCTCCGCAACGGGAGAGGTCGCAACAGTGAGAGGCCCGCGTACCGCAAAAAAAAAAAAGAAGTTCTCCCCCAAAAGGGGTATGAAGATAGAATTGCCAGAGCTCTTCCACTGTGGCAAGGCGGGAAGCTTTCTCCAGACCATCTACTGTTGCCTCATCCCACGGCCGACTTGTTGCCTCTTGTGGGCCATCCGCTGGCGCAGCTGCGCCCCTTTACCTACAAAGCGATTGCGCAGGCGGGAGGGGCCATTGCGCCTGCGCAGAGGGCTCCAGCAGCTGATCAGCATTTCTTTGCTGATGAGCCGACCTGCAGTTTCACAGCGCAGCACTCTATGCCCTTCCGAGCAGCTGTGGGCGGACGCTTGCGCATGAGCATCCAGACTCGTCGGCACTAGAGCCCTGAGCTCATGAGGTCGAAAGAGTTCTTATACTGAATGCTCCAGGCCTATGAACGAGTTCTTACACTGAATGCTCCAGGCCTATAACTTCTACTACCTGTTCCAGCGTTATGGCTGTTGATCCGGCTGGGTGGATCTGATGAGCTAAGCAATCTCATGTCCGGGTATGATTTCATCCACAAGATGACTGGAGAAGACGTAGTTGGAATCACTGTTCCCCTAATTACAAGTGGATCAAAACCATGAAAGTCATCTGACAGCGCTGTTTGGCTACACAGAGTTAAGATACCTCCCTTTGAATTGTATCAGTTGTCAGGCAGCAAGATGATTCAATAGAAAGGTACCAAAAGCTCTTCACTTTTCCACCCCTTCCAGAGATTAATGACATAATGCAGCAGCATGTCACAGAGCCAGAAAATCGGCGTCCTCAGAAACGACTTGCTGCAGAAGTAACAAAGTTTGTTCGTGGACCAGAAGGGCTGGATTCTGTGAAAAAGTATACACAAGCCCTTTGCCATAGTAGGATAAATGCACTGGAGGTTACGTCTGATCAAGAGTTAAAAGAGTTGTTTAAAGAAGCTTCATTTTCTGAAGTAGTTCTTAACCTTGCAACAAGTGTCCTAAATATAAGCTGCAAAACAAATGCCATTTCGCATGGTCCACGAGGGTACTGGCTAACAGAAGGTGGAGTTGGTATTAATCAGAGACAAGCAACAAATCCTGAGAGTGCTAGTTGTTGGACCACATATACTTGAGAATGGACTTTCATTCTTAATAATGGAAAAGGAATTTCTACACTATAAAACGGCTTCAGCTATGAGGAGAAACCCTGGTGGTTCAAACATCCATCATTCATTCTCAAGATATAAGAAGGAACTTATACGTTTGCTTATGCTAATCAGAACAACAAAGAATGGAGTATACTCTAGGCTTCACACTGTAAGTAATTTCATTTTTTTATAAGGGCATTTTTAAAATTTTATTTATTTATTTATTTATTTTTGGGTCTTCGTTTCTGTGCGAGGGCTTTCTCTAGCTGCGGCGAGCGGGTGCCACTCTTCATCACAGCGCGCGGGCCTCTCACTATCGCGGCCTCTCTTGTTGCGGAGCACAGGCTCCAGACGCGCAGGCTCAATAGTTGTGGCTCACAGGCCCAGTTGCTCCGCGGCATGTGGGATCCTCCCAGACCAGGGCTCGAACCCGTGTCCCCTGCATTGGCAGGCAGACTCTCAACCACTGCTCCACCAGGGAAGCCCAGTAATTTCATTTTTTATGTAAGCTGGTTTATACATAAGGTGTTTGTGTGATGATGAAATATTTTATTTCCTGATCTGCAAACACCAACGACCATGATTTCCTGGGTTAATCTTTTTTTAAAATTATACTTTATGAAACAATTAAATTATGTCTTTTTTATCCTAAAAAAAAACCCCAATGCTTCTCATTTTACAGAAGCACAGCATTCATACTTACACATGTATTATGAAGGATGTGCCTGCAGTGAAACTGACCAGTACAGCACCCTCCCTACGGTACTGCACTTGTGCAATAAATGTTAGCGTCTCTTTGATAATAACCTCTGAAATTTGAGTAGCACTTGATAATTTCAAGGGACTTTTTGACATACTCTCTTAATTAAATAACTCCACAAAGTGAGGAGGAGGGTGTTATGATCTTCATTTCTCAGTTGAGGATATCTGTTCATTCCACAAATATGTATTACATGTATGACACGTGCCATACACTGTTCTAAGCATTCAGATTGACACTGAGAAAGCAAGACATCTGTTCAAGCTCATGCAGATTCTAAGGGGGAGATTCAGGACCCTACATGCAGATCTTCATATCAAATCTCATTGTCTTTCTATCACATAAGTTATCATGTTTCTCCAGAGGTGGAAGGAGACAGGGCTCCATGGTCCTGGGCAGTGAGGGTTTAGTGAGAGACAAACAACTCTATTTATTGGTACAAAAGCATCCAGTCGGCTTTTTAGTAGCCCACTCTTAAATAAGAATTTACAGTCAACAATTATCACATATTTGAGGAAAATTGTATTATAAAAGACAGAAATCACATAAAGTAACAGGAAGGACACAGAGATAGTACAGGGGAAAAAAAGTTTTTAAACCTATATTAATACCTTCCAAGAGATAAAAGATATTACATCCATGAAGCAAAACGAGGATGCTTCAAAAAAAATATTAAGAGAAGAGCCAGAAAGAGATGTTAAGAATTAAAAATGAGGGGAAAAAACCCCGTAAATTTGAAGAAATCTCCCAGAATGTAGGACCAAAATATAAAGAGTTAGAAAATGGAGAGAAAAGATAAGAAAATTGGACTTTTCCAGAATGTCCATCATACACACAAAGGAGTCACAGAAAAAGTGGACAGAGAAAATAGAAGGTAAGAAATTATCCACGAGATAACTGGAGAAAGTTTCTCAGACTTGTAGGATGTGAGTTTCCAGATTGGAAGAGCCCATTTCGTGCTCAGCACAATAGATGAAAATACACCTACACTAGAACCCCTGAAAATTTTCAAAAGACTGGATATTAAGAAAAGATTCTAAAACTTCCAGAAAGAAAACTGGTTTCTTGCAAAGGATCAAGAAATCAGATAATGTCAGATTACCCAGTAGCAACAATGGAAGTCAGAGGACCATGGAACAATGCTTTCAAAAAGAAATTACTTTCAACTAGAATTTTAGTCAACCAACTTTCAATGGAATAAAAGGGGAGAAAAAAAGACATTCTCAGATACTTTTTTAAAAAGCTACAAAATCTGGAAAGTAGGATGTTCAACCAAGCAGCTGTGTGTGTCAGTCCACGTTGGAGCATGTCAAAAAAAATCCTGGGATATTTATTTTTTAAAAAGATATTTTAAAATACCTAATGAATCTGAACATATTGGGAGACTTACATCACTGAGAGAGAATTTGGGTATAACTTAATGATAGATGCATACAAACTAAATCAAATGGTGAAAAGACAATTATTAACTCTAGGGCGAACAAAAATATATCGATGAGAAACAGAAAGCAACTATGGTATATATACAGGGCTCAGCTATAACGTATGTTTTACAATGTGAAGATAAAATGTTTATGTCACCCAGTGGTTCCCAGAGTGTGGTCCCTCGGCCAGTCCAACAACATCATGACATCACCTAGAAATTTGTTTGGAATGCACATTCTCTGGATCCTCTCTTACTGAATCAGAGGGGAGTAGGACCCACAAATCTGTATTTACACAAGCTATCGAAGTGATTCTAAGGCACTCTAAAGTTTGAGAATCATTGATCTGACCAAAGTTGTAAAATCTAAACTAGAGAGAGTGACAGGCTTTTGACATGTATGTGATGAGGATGGGCAGAGGAGAAATTCAGTAACTAATGCTTAAACCAAGCATTAAGAAAAACCAAGAAATGCAATCTAAGCATGGTATTTAGAAGTAGAAAGGGCAAGAGAGCACCCTTATTTCAGTCGATAAAATAAAAACAAAATTATGTAAGAAGCACTGACCTGCTCAGTCCAACTGACCTGATGTTCTCGGGCCCACCAAAATTAAGGATGTTTTCTCTTTGTAAATTATAAAGAGTTCCTAATCCACGAAAGAGAACTTGCTTATAGGTAGTAAAGATGTATGTTATTTTTATACATCTTACTTTAAAAATCACTCAGACGTCATAAACCATGGATCTTATATTGCAAAATATTCAGTTACAAATTGGTATTACTTTGTTATCCTGTAGATGAGGTTTTTCATTGAACACCAACATATGGGGAAAAGCATGGCACCATGACTTTCATTACTGAGCATGGTACGATGTGGCAAGTTACATATATGTGGGATTAAATGAAATTAAAGAGGTTATATATATTTATAATATATGTGTGTGTTATATATACATATTTATTTATTTATTTAACCTTTATA
Source organism: Globicephala melas (assembly GCF_963455315.2). Lineage (NCBI taxonomy): Eukaryota > Metazoa > Chordata > Mammalia > Artiodactyla > Delphinidae > Globicephala > Globicephala melas. The sequence goes on from NC_083319.1 coordinate 101,876,353, forward strand.
ACAATTTTAGGGAAAATGTGATCATCTCTGATTTAGAGATGAGGAAATCCCGGCATCAAGAATCATTGAAAATATTTAGCATCACACAAGTGGTGGATGTGCCTTCCATGACCCCCTGTTAAACTAGATTTAGTTTGTAATTATTTGTACTGCAACTAGTCAGATGGGGCAGCATCTGCAGACGACTACAAGATGCAGAGGACCCCATCTTTCTCTTTTGATACAAGGAGCTCAATAAGTTAAAACGAGCAAGTGGCTCTGCAATTTTCTATGTAATCTTTAAGAAAAAAAGTAATTTATTAATCACCAAAATGTCACAGGCAGTTTACTAGCCAGTGAAGATATCTTCTTTTTCTAAAAAATCAGACATAACTCTAGACATATGGAGTGAATGGGGGAAAATCTGATTCTTTAACCTTATTTGCCTTAGAATTCTCCTTCAGGTTCCTACTGGCTGTGTGAACACGGACCTCCCAGACTCTGTATTAAAGGCTTCCAGGGCCCACCTTATTTCCTGTCCTGTTTAGCATCCAGTCTCGACTCTAAATTATGCACCACGGTCAGGAATCAGCCTTGGTTATAAGAATTGACTGACCAGGGAAGACAAGGAGATTGTGTAGACACTCAAGCTGACTGCTGTATTTTTCTTTTTTTTTTTTTTTTCCGGCGGTACGTGGGCTCCTCACTGTTGTGGCCTCTCCCATTGCGGAGCACAGGCTCTGGACGCGCAGGCTCAGCGGCCATGGCTCAAGGGCTCAGCCGCTCCACGGCATGTGGGATCCTCCCGGACCGGGGCACGAACACGTGTCCCCTGCACCGGCAGGCGGACTCTCAACCACTGCGCCACCAGGGAAGCCCTGTATTTTTCTTTTTAAAATAAGTATCACTTGCATCCTTTACATCCTCCTCACATTCAAGCCTCGTTCTGGATCTTAGAAATGTCATGTCAAAGACGAGCAGCCCAGGCCCTGACTTTTGAGATAATCTTACATCCTTAGCAGATACAGGCTCCCAGCCTCTGCCCTGCAGCCCCTGTGACTGCTTCCACTCAAGCTGCTTCCGTCTGGATGCTGGGTTTCTTTTGTTCAGAACACTCCACCCTCAAGCTGACTTAGTTCAACTGCACGTCCACCCTGAAACCATTTAACTCAGGGAACCGGGGCGGGGCAGACACACCTAATTTCACAGATGAGCAGGCCCCTGATAAAAGCTCAGCAACCATGCAAAATGATTACTAACGATGATGTAACAGATTTCGAAGTGAAACTGACGTGATGTTTGCGGGTCTGCTGAAAATAAGGATGTTTTCTCTTTAGGGTCTGAGTATAGTTTGGTTCTTTCTATTGAGGTGAGGAAGAAATTGCAGAATCCCCAAAGATAAACTCACTAAAACGATCCATAAAAGCAGTGTCCAAAACTATCCAAATCATTTCCAGCTTATCGCCCATCTTCTGCATGAAGGAAAGACCCAGGCATTTCCCCAGAGGCCCAGGCCCCATCACTGGCTCAGATGGCTAGTGACCAGGCAGACAGACAGCAGACCCTGCTGGCCTGCCCTGGCATCCGTTCCAATAGGGGACAAGTCACACCATGAGAATGGGAATCAAGTGTTCTAACCCCTTCTATTACTTCTCTCATCAAAGAAATGTATCTTCTCAATAAGACAAGTTTCTATTCTTTTTTTGAAACCTTTCTTATTGTGAAATGTAAAAATATAGCACACTTACAGAAAAAGGCATAAAATATAAATGTGCAGTTTAATGAATTATTGTAAAGTAAACATCCCTAAAACCACCTCTGAGGACAAAAAAGGAATATCCTTGCATTCCAAAAGCACTCAACATATGGTTCCTAATTAAAACTCCCTCCTATATCCTGGAATAACCCTGACCTGACTTTTATGGTGATCATTTCCTTGCTTTTTATTATACTTTTAATAGTTATGTATGAACTTCCAAATAATGTGGTTTAGTTTCGCTTATTTTTAGCTTTATATAAATGGAATTGTACAGTATGTATTTTTAGTTTGGCTTCTTTTACACATTATTATACATATTTTTTCATTATTATATTTTTGAGATCTCTTTACACGCTTGACTAATGAATGCATAGCAGACATTTATTCATTTTAATTGATGTATAGTGCTTCTGTTGATAAGCATGTGTTTTTTTCTCATTTGGGCCATTATGAATAACACTGTTGAGAATATTTTTATACATATCCCAGTTCACTCTGAAAGTCATTAATAGACATAAAAAATGAGCAAGTCTGAATTCAAAGCCAAAAGAGACTTTTAAAAGGGAATTTTCAGATCCTAATACATTTTTTCTCTTTTGTTGCAAATGTATGTTAATCCTGAAGAGGTATGCACAGACCCTATTACCTTACTATTCTGTTTGTCCCACCTGCTTTCTGTGAGCTAGAAAAAATACTTTCATGACAATGTTAGGGGAATTGGGGGTCCTAAACGCCTTTTTTCCAAGGGACTCTCATAACACCTGAGTTCTAGAACAGCTAGGCCACTATCTGCCAGTGATATAAGACCTAGGGAAAGTGACTTGACATCACTGAGTTTCGATTTTTCTTTTATGTCAAATTCAAAGGGGAATCAATTATTATTATGCATAAATTACATTATATCGAAGGCATTTTGCCATCTGTGTAGCTAACTAGCTTATTAAAGCACTTCAAAAACTTTGTGAAATAGCTATTACTATCCACATTTTCTACTTTACTATTTCTATCATCTCCCAGAGTTGTTTTAGAGAATAAATAAAAGAATATATGTTAAGTGCTTAGCACAGAGTTGAAATTCAGCACACATTCATTACAATTGATTTTGTCTCATCACAGTTTGTGCATTTTTTTTTATGTTTCCAGACACTAAATGCATTGTACACGTATCTGGCCAAATCTGGCTTGTCATCGTCTTTACTTATGTCTGATCCTTTTATTTTGATTTGTTTCAGCCTAGAGTTAAGTGTGGGAACAAGAAAACAAGAGAAAGGACAATTAACATAGAATCTAAACTGAGTTTTCACCCAAACTTATTAACTTTCTTTAAAATATCTTCTGTAAAATTAACTTTCACTGATTAAAACACAGTGAAAAACTGGAATCCAGATTTTAAAAGTAGCTGTTATTTAAATAGGCCCCATGTCCCTGGAAAGTACTGCTTAGGACTACGTATCCATTCAGGTTCCTAAGAAAAATAAAGAGAAAACTGTGAGTATATTTATGGCTACATTTAACATCTAATTTTTCTTCCATGCTTCAGGTTTGGAGCTTTAGCACATTATTTCACTGTGATAGGAAAGTAAAGCAATTTCTGTGACCCTAGTATACAAGGCTCATCTTGACACAGGATTAGGGAGGGAGGCACTCAGTCACTTTGAATCCATGTCTTAGAACAGGAGGATGCTGTCAAAGAAGAGAAATGAAATAATTACAGATCAGGTTTTCTTTCCCCCACCCATCCCTGCTGGTTTCCAGCTGTTCCTCTGCTCTAATCTTTTGATGGCCAACGAGATAATGCACCTTGCTAACAAGATGAAGACTCCTTGGGTATCATGGCTGCCGATTCAAACTCAGAGGGAAAAGAAGTGTATGAGAGCCATTATGCAGGAAAAATATTTATTGAGAACAAGCTGTGTGTAATGCGCTGTGTGAAACAATATCAGCAAGCATGGTTCAACTGTCAGATCATGGAGTTATTGAATAGATTTTTACCTCTACCACTCAGTATTCTAGATAATGCATAATTATTGGTTTAAAAAAAAGAATAGAAATAACATCTATCCTCCAGGTGCCCGTCCACCCTCTGGTATGGCAGTTTCTTGAATCTGATTGATTTTGCTGCTTTTTTTTTTCAGTACAAATTTAGTATCTTGATGCCAGTCCCGTGGGCAGTTATGTCAGAATCTTTAGCTCATGTCTGTCTGAAAGACTGATCCCTGAGTGTTCTTTAACATCATGTGAGAGCCTGCAGTAGAGACAAGAACCAAGAGGAGCAGTGAGGATGCTGTTCCAGGATCTGAGCGAAAAGAGCACATCAGCAGAATCAAACACTAAGCTTCCACCATTTGCACCTGGCTATGTACCAAGCCAGTCCTCGCATCATCAATGCACCTTCAGTTCCCAACCCTGGAAGTAGATACGATACAATATAGTCCCTAATAAAGGACTTGTCTGTGGCAGCAGTGAATATAAAATAATGGGGTTGAACGGAGGATATGGCGTACGTAGTCTCTCTTCTTTGTTTCCGGCTGCATTGTGACTAAGTCATCCGCAGTACAGTTTAAGATTGGCTAAAGAATTTTACTAAATTCTCAACAGTTCACTAAGAAAATGGTGTGGGAGTTTCGAGAGGAAGTTACTATGACACCAATGAAACTTTGATTACAAATTGGAAGGTTCAAAATAACGTTCATGGCAACAAGCTAGCTTTGGATTATCAATATACATGTATCTCTTTTGAAATTCCTAATGGACTCAGAAACCAAAATACACCTTCTTCGAGGGGGAAAAACAAGAAACAAGAGAAAATAACCCCTGGAAACTAGCTGAGCAATTTTAGGAAAACTCGGTCTTTTGTATAATCAGACACCAAGCAATTTCAATACTGCAGCTCTGAGTCCAGAGGCCAAAATATATTACTGTCTTCTAAGGAACGCGACTTTCATGTGTTTTAACCTAGCTGAGGGTAAGAAATAATCTCCGTAGCAACAGCTGCAATTATTTAAGTACTTCCTTCTTGCCAAGCACTGTACCAGGGGATTCGCATGCCTAACAGCCAAGCTTCTCCACAACTTTGGAGTAAAATACTACCTTGTCCATTTCATGTCCTCCAAACTGAGGTCCAGAGAGGTCGAATAATTTACTGAGATTGCACAGTTGGTAAGTGACAGAATGGCATTAAAAAATCAAATTCTGCAGCAGCCGCATGGCACAGGGATATTGGCTCAGTGCTTTGTGACAGCCTGGAGGGGTGGGATAGGGAGGGTAGGAGGGAGGGAGACACAAGAGGGAAGACATATGGGAACATATGTATATGTATAACTGATTCACTTTGTTGTAAAGCAGAAACTAACACACCATTGTAAAGCAATTATACCCCAATAAAGATGTTAAAAAAAAAAATCAAATTCTGCCTCATTCCAAATCCTATTTTATTTATGTTCGTTATGCTACTTCAACTTCTCTTTCTCTGGAGGAGAGTTCATTCATTCCTTCCTCCATGCAGAAATTAGTCGCTGCCTAATATGTATCAGACACTGCTCTAAATGCTAGTATCACAGTAGTGAATGAAGCAAAATCCTTTCTCACATTTTAGTAATCAATCTATAAAGAAATATAAAATAGGGTATGGGGTGATACTAATGGAATACTACTATAAATAAAACAGTCAGGAAAGGCCTCTCCAAAGACATAGCATTGAGCTGATACGAATAAGGAGAGGAACAAGGTAAGTAACTATCAGGGGGAAGAGCTCTCCAGGCAAAGGAGAAAGGAAGTGCAAATGTCCTGAGAGAGAAGTATGCTTCCTATAGTGAAGGAATGGCAAGGCTGGAATTGCTGGAGCCAAGTAAGCAAGGAAAGAGTGGTAGAAAATGAGAACAAAGGGAGCAGTAAGGACCAACCCTGCAGGTTCTCATTGGCTCAGTGAGGACTGTGGATTTTATTCTAATTGTGAGGAGAAGCAATTGGAGGGTTGAAAGTACAGGAATGACATGATCTTATTTTCCTTTAAAAATGCTTATCTTGGCTGCTGTGAGAAGAATCAGCTTTAGGGGTATAGGTTAAGAATGAAAGCAAGGGGAAGAGTTAGATGGCTGTCTTAGGATAGTCAGGAAAGACATTTGTATTCATGAATTGTAAGAATTAACATTGTGAAGATGTTAATAATACCTAAAATGATCTACAGATTCAGTGCAATCTCTCTCCAAGTTCCTATGACCTTTTTTGCAGAATTGGAAAAGTTGATGGTTGTATTTATACAGAATTGCCAAGGGCCCTGAATGTTGAAAAAGAATAACAAAGGTCCGATTTCAAAAACTGGTGCAAACGTACAGTAATTAAAACAATGTAGTACTGGCTTAAGGATAGCCATGCAGACCAACAGAATAAAACTGAGAATTCAAAAATAACTTGTACATTTACTGCCAATTAATTTGCAGTAAGGGTGCCAAGGCCATTCAATGAGGAGAGAATAGTCTCTTCAAAAAATGGTGCTGGGACAACTGGATATCCACACGCAAAAGAATGAATCTGAACATTACTTAACACTACATACAAAAATTAATTCAGAATGGAACAACCTAACTATAAGAGCTAAAGCCATAAAACTCTTAGAAAAAAACATAGGGTAAATCTTCATGACCTTGAATTTGGCAATGAATTCTTAGGTATGGCCCCAAAAGCACAAGGAACAAAAGAGAAAGTAGATATATTAGACTTCATCAACATTAAAAACTTTTCAAATCAAAGGACTTTATCAAGAAAGTGAAATAACTCACAGAATGGAAAAAAAATGTTAGCAAATCACATATCTGATAAAGATCTTGTACCCAGAATATATAAAGAATTTTTACAACTCCACAAGAAAAAAATACAATTTTTAAGATGGGCAAAAACCTGGAATGGACATTTCTCCAAATGGCCAACAAACACATGAAAAGATGCTCAGCATAAATAGTCATTAGGAAAATGCAAATCAAAACCACTATGAGGGGCTTCCCTGGTGGTGCAGTGGTTGAGAGTCCGCCTGCCGATGCAGGGGATACGGGTTCGCGCCCCGGTCCGGGAAGATCCCACATGCCGCGGAGCGGCTGGGCCCGTGAGCCATGGCCGCTGAGCCTGCGCATCCGGAGCCTGTGCTCCTCAACGGGAGAGACCACAACAGTGAGAGGCCCGCATACCGCAAAACAAAAACAAAAAACAAAACAAAAAACCACTATGAGGTACCACTTCTCATCCACTAGGATGGCGACCCTCAAGAAAGTGAAAAATAGCAAGTCTTGGTGAGGATGTGGAGAAATTGAAACCCTTACATATCACTAGTGGGAAGGCAATGGTTTAGCCACTGTGGAAAATAGTTTGGTGGCGCCTCAAAGAGTTAAACATAGAATTATTAAGTGACCCTACAATTCTGCTCTTGGGTAGGTACCCAAAATAATTGAAAATAGCTGCTCAAACAATAATACATATTATCTTTTATATAATATTATATACTATCTTTTCTATCATCAGAATCCTTGCACAGGTAAAATCTAAAAACAGACATAATGCTGTGAAAGATCTTTGTAAACTATAACATTGCCTTCCAGAACAAAGTTAAATAATACCATGAATTTTCTAATGCCTGACTCCAGAACAAACTTAACATGATAAAAATTCTCAGAGGAGACATTTTTCTCCACATGGAGAATCTCCCTTCCATACTCTTTGGTTGCAGCTAAGCCAGCTCCTTCGTAGTCACAAGCATGCTGGACAGCCTTAGAAACGGCCCTACCAAGTAGAGCTCACTCTCAAACACATACACATCTATGATAGAAAAATGATTCATGAAGGACATTGTCTCTGGATTCCTCTCTAGTGCTCACTGGTGCTTTCTGCACCAGTGTCTCTCTGTTTCTCTCTCTCTCTCTCCCTTCCTCCCTCTCTCATACATGTGCGCGCGCACACACACACACACACACACACACACACACACACACACAAAATCTCCTTCTAGTCTTCCTCCCTCCTTTAAAGATCATTCTTGGGAACTCTACTCAGTACTCTATAATGACCTATATGGGAAAAAAATCTAAAAATGAGTGGATATATGTATAACTGATTCACTTTGCTATACACCTGAAACTAACACAATATTGTAAATCAACTATACTCCAATAAATTTTTTTAAAAAATTAAGCATAATTCAAAGAAAGATCATTCTTTTAAGAGGAAAAAAAATGACCTAATAAAAAAGAAGCAAAAAAAAAAAGGAAGCAAAAGAGAATATTTTTTCTAAAAGCCCATCCTGTTGGCCTCTGCTTAAGATCCTACCCATGTGTTAAGTCACATTTATTCCTCTAATTTCCTTGAAGCCTTTCTTTTTTTTTTTTTTAACATCTTTATTGGGGTGAAGCCTTTCTTGATTGTCCCAACCTTGTTGGCCTCTCCCTTCCTTTAACCCTAACAGCAGTTACAGTCCATATTCTGCATTTCCACAAATAGTGGGATTTCCTTCTCAATAACACTCCCACCCGTGTTCTTTTGTGCATTATTGTTCCATCTCTTGAGTGATTCTTCATCCATAACATCTTCACCTACGAAGTCTCTACTCTGCAGAATATCGTCAAAATTAAAGATAATAAAATGGTTTTCAATGAGTATCACATCTGCCAAACAGAAAGGGTTAAGTAAGTAATTCCTCTTCACTCCCTCCCTTTTGTATCTCCAATGGCCAGCAGAGCTTTTGGGTAAAGATTAAATGTGTCAATAAACAGGATAAAGAGTATTGATGGATTCTACCCATTTCATAATCTGATCTTTTCCATTCCCTTTGGCATTATAGAGTTTTTCAAAGCTATGGAGAAAGAACCCAGTGCTCTTTATACTGCACCCCTCAATTAATTTCCCCTCACTATTGTCCTGCTTAATTATATAGGGCCTGTTTAGGCCCATCTCCTGTGATTAGCTGATTCAAAGGCTTGTTGGTGGATTTCATTTAAATTTCAACTTTTAGGGCTAATTGATAATGTCATTAAAGTAACCAGTTCAGGAAAGCTGCCAATGTGTATACTATGAATTCATCACTGGTGAAAGCCCTTATTCTGCCAAGCGTGCACAGAATGTATAAAATATTCAGAATGGAAGCTGAGTTGCTCACGCAGCAGAAAATATCCCAGCAGATCTGCAGCTCGGCACAGAACAGCAGGCAAAGACTTGAGCCCAGAAAACTCTATCACACAGGCCTAGTATTTCTATTTATGGTAAAAGAGGAGAAGAAACTCTTGGCTGGGCTTAAATCATGACCTGAAATCTAGGTACAGTGAGAAGCTCGGTGAGTGAACGTGAGCATCTTACTCACGAATGTGGTGAGAGCATAACAACCACCCTGCAGTCCCTGAGCCCCCCAGACTTGATGACTGTTCTCAGAGGGAGGGACGTCAGTTACCCTATTTCACCCCCAATCTCAGCCACTCACAGCAACCAGCCATTCTAATGGTCTGCATGTCCTATGGCCAAGCCATATAGATCACAATCTTTACACAACAGAATATTAGACTAGTGACCTTCTCGTGCCTTGTGGTCATTTTCTCCAAAAATGCAGTGCTGGCTACTGAGAAACTCATGCTTTCAAACAAGAAGAGCTTTTCTCAAGGTCACATATAAGTGGGTGGTAAAGGTGTTGGAAAATCCATTGCATTGAAGCAACTAACATAATTAAAGCATCTGTGTGTTGTGATTTCTGCAGTACATACTGGAAAACCTTCCTTCCTTCCTTCTACATTAGAATTCCTTCCTGTCGGAAACTCCTGAAAGTGAACAACCGAATTTTACTCTTTAATTGGAAATAAGGATCAGAATTGCAGTCGCACGTAGGATAGGTGATCCAGTAACTTACATTTGCACCAGGAAAAAAAAAAAATCACAAAGCCCCTCCCCCCAGATCATGAGCCTCTTCATGCAATCAAGAAGTTGTAATGGTAGATGACATGCATTGATTCTTCATCAATTACTAGTCAAAGACAGCACTCATTAATTATAGCAGAGCACAGCTTAGAAATGCAATGTTAAAGAACAGGCAGAGAGAGACAAAAGCAAATGTGGCTTCTAGAAACAGCAATTTCTATTTAAGAGTTTTAATTTCTGCTCTTTTAAACTCTTTAAATTATAAGATGCACAGGATAACCAATAAACAAACTGACTTTGAAGATTCTGGTTGAAGGTAAAAATGGAGCCCACCTTTTTAACACTCCCTGCCTCTCAAATCCTACTAATATGATAAAAGGAATGTAAAAAAGGTTTCAGAATCTACACCTGTAGATCCTAAACCCAGGCGACAGTGTTCACATGTGCAAAATTTCAAGGGATTTTTGCAAGAAACAGTGCTGGCAAGGCCATGGAAGGGAGTCTCCTGACCGGCATCTGGATCACTGCATGAAGAGAAATCCTGCCTTGACTGAGGGGGAAGCAGGGAGCCTGGGCAATAAGGTTAGACCAGGGGACAATCTATGGCCCAACCACTGTCTCTGGAAAAGCATGTCAGTGCTGACACAAGAACAAATGTCTGCACTGCCCCTCCTGACTTTCATCTGGCAGGACTTTGGGCTCAGTACGAGAGTGGGGGTCAGTAAGAGTCAACCAATGAGAAAATTCAGCCAGGTTGCAAGTGAAGAAACAATAAAGATCAAAATCCATCACTTCCTTATGCGCCAGCAATAAGAACATACAGTTAGACCTTTAAACAACTGGGAGTTATTGGCACCGACACCCATGCAAATGAAAATCCAACTATAATTTTACAAAGGGTCCAGAGCCCTCCATATCCTGGGTTCCAGCATCCGAAGAGTCCATCAGTTGCAGATTAGTTATATTGTAGTAAGCATTTATTGAAAAAAAATCTGCCTATAACTGGACCCACACAGTTCAATCTAACCCCTGTTATTCAAGTGTCAATTGTACCCTAAAAGGAAAAAAGACCTCATTTACAATAACAATGTAAATTCTGGTAAATTCAAGAGTAAAAGGTAGAAAATTGAGCCTTAAAATTTTTAAATAGTTTATCAAATACATAAAAGAGTTTTATTATAAAATACATATTAGAAGGAAATGGAAGTGTTTATCTACATAATATCATTTATATAATATTAATTCTTCTAAAATATAACCCTAAAGGCAACATCTTAAAGGAAAAGAGCAGCTCAAAAACACAAATCCATTTAATAGTCAGATATTAAATAAATAAAATTTCCATAAATAACTAAACTTTAAAATTTCAAGAAAATATTAAAATATTGGAGGATATAATGAAATCTGTATGACAAGTCCATCCTATATAAAGAATGCTAGGACATTAACATGAGGAAAATAAAGTCTTTGAACTCTTCAACAAAACACTAATGGCCCTTAAATATATGAATAAAGTGTTTAAGCATACCATAAGCAAATAATACTAAAACCCTGAAATATAATTTTTTAAATACCAAACAGACTGCATGCAAATTATAACTCATGAATGGCAAGAGTCAGAAAAATGGGCACTGCCATGCCTATGAGAATATAAATTGACACAATCTTTCTTTAGCACAATTTGAATATATATGTATTCAATAAATATCTTTAAAATGGGCACATCTCTTTTACAGTCCCATGACTAGGGAATGATTCTAATAAAATAAGTACAAATATATCCAAAGATGTAGTCAAAGCCTTTCAATTATAGTACTGTTTAAAATTGCAAAATATCACATACACACACACAAATGGTAACTATATGAGGTGATGTATGTGTTAACTAACCTTCTTGTGTTAATCATTTTGCAGTAATACATATATCAAATCACCACATTGTACAACTTAAACTTATACAATGTTATATGCCAGTCATATTTCAATAAAGCTGGAAAAAAATTTTCAGTTAAAAAAATTTAAATAAGTAAAATGGCAAAAAATTAGAAATAATCTAAATGTTCAAGCTTAGGGCCTGATAAAAGTCATGAAGTTATATGTAGTCCATAAAAAGTATATGATAAAAATATCGTAATAATAGAAAATGTATTTTATGAGAAAATTGCATATTTAAAAATTGTAAGTAAGAGTAAGAGATACAAACTCTTAGGTATAAAATAAGCTACAAGGATATATTATGCAACATGAGGAATATAGCCAATATTTTATAATAACTATAAATGGAGTATAACCTTTAAAAATTGTGAATCACTATATTGTACACATGTAACATATAATGTACAGCAACTGTACTTCAGAAAAAAATTAAAATAAAAAATAAAAACTGTAGATGTGTTGTAATTTAATTCTGTTACTATGCACTTATTCATTCAATCACAAATTTACAGCCCTGCAAAATTTGCATTTTCATGGAAATCTATGTATCTTATATCTAACAACATATATATTTACAGGGCTACTGATCAAAATGGTAATAGTGATTATCTCAAGCTGACTGAATCTAAGTTTCTTATTTTTCTATAGTAAATCTGTGAAAATAAAATAATTTTAAATGACACATAGAAAGTAATAATGACAAGATTGAATTAAGTCAAATTACCAGTTACTTCATAGGATTTTAAACACTAGTGATTGAACCCAAACATTTGCTTTGAAATAAGCTTCCATACATAGTCTACAATTAAATTAACAGTTTATTTTGCATAATTATTTTGACTGAATTAATACTTTGATTAAAACTTTTCCCCCACAAATGGGTTTGAATAAAAAATAAGGAGAACTTGATCAAAAATGGTGGTGAGATAGGTTAAAATAAATTTGTATTGGAGATGCATGTTTTTGTCCCAGCAACTTCTCTCTCCCTTTTCTATGCAATGATTCCTCAGTAGAGTAACCAAATGCAAAACGCATTTCCCACAAATTCAATTGAGATTCAAGGGATATTCCTTACAGATATATGTAAATAACATTAAAATTTTCTTTTAAAATGAACAACAATAATAGAGTCTTCAAATTTTAAAAAGATACAGATTCAGTCCCACCCTCACTTATAGAGTACTTATTCATGGATGATTAGAAAAATGACAGCTTGTGCACTCAGAGCCTTTTGTATAAATATCACTTATTCTAGATTGCTATCCTTGCATTTTCTCCCAAGCTGCTTAAAAGACTTTGTATTTAACATCATTTCCATACCCTTCCTTCACTCACTTATCCTGATTTAGTTGGAATACATCTCAAGGAATGTATGTATTCTGGCTTCTAATTTCAGTACCATCAGCTGGATTTTCACCCTTGAACCCCTTATTTAACCTCTTAGGAGAGGGTACACATGTATCTGAGAACTGTTAAAGTATTGTGAAATAGTATGCCTCATTTCCACAATGTGTGTCAGACTAATTTTTAATTCAGAAAAAAAACATGGTTACCATAACGCTGAAGTTCATTTTTCTTAATCTATAAGAGAAAGTGAACAACAGTCCTTTTTCAAACAGGGATCTTCCAAAATAGTTAATGAACATATACTGTATTATTTTTCAAAGCTAAGCACTCCTACATGCAACATGAGGGTTACGTAGAAGCAAATTGCATCATACCTGCTTTCAAGTTGGAGAAAGAAAATAAAGCATAAAAAAGGAGACCTAATATTTACTCACGTGTTATGACATTGTGTAACGTGAGACGCACCACCCCAGAATCCCTGTAAGGACTACATTGACACCTGTTTTGCAGATTGAGAAATCGTAGCACAGAAAAGATGATAACTGGCATATGCCCAAGGCCCCGAGAGAGTGATCAGTAAAACATTCTTACAAATAAAGAAGGACAGAAAATATTTTAAAATTTAGAATTCATACCTACCTTATATCAAGTCTGCCAGTTACTCTTAAATACTCCAATATGAAATTGCTGGGGTGTTTCTTCCATCCTCTGATTTTCCTTAAATTGGTAGTATTGGACTTAGGTATCCATGCTTCAGCTGGCCACTCATCTAATCCCTTTGTTGCTAGAAAGCCCTCTCACCTGTGAAAATAAGATTATTATAGAATGACAATTATCCCCTCTTCCTCCATTTCCATTATCATTCCCTACCTCTGCGTTTCAAAGATTTTGCAGCAAATCTTGAAAACAATGACCATCTGGCCATTTTTAGTCAATCCTTGACAGGCTTCTGAGACATCAATAAAAAGTAAAAGGCATTTCACTCACTAGCTATATTGAAATTTAAAAAGTGCTTGTGCAACTGCATTTATATTCATATATGTGCATGTATGTATGTATCAGTCTTTTGGGAAACAGGCATCCTAACAAGTTTGGACAGAGGAGTCTGAAGCCATGTGATTTGGTTACTCATCTTTCAACCTACAATTTTCAGTGAGAGATCCTAAGTTTTATAGTGATTTTACCCAGACTCCTCTCCACCTCTCAAAAATAAGAGACAAACCATGAAAATGTCCCTGACATCAGGGAAGATCTTTATTTAGGACTTGGTTTCTTGAATGCCTACTCTTTTCTCAAAACCTCCCCCATCCCAATTTACCTGATTGTGCTTTTCTCCATCTGCCAATCATGATGATACCCTCCTCACAAGCCCCCAATTCACACCCACACCCTACTAGGGAGGCTCTGCTTTCTTTATTAGGCTGACACCCTTTCCACATCCTTTCATTCTCCCAAAAAACTCAGACAAGGATCAGACACATTTACTTCATGGCTGCCATACTTCCTCTGTCCTACTAGTCTCTCTCTCTTGTTTGTTGTTGTTGTTTGTTTGTTTTTGTTTTTCCATCAAGTCACTCGGCTTATTGCACACAACACATGTTAGTCAAAGTAGTGAACATCCAAAGGGGATAACGAACCACACCAAGGAGAAGTCTAAGAAAGAAATGTCTCAGCACCAGCAGCAATCTCTGGTCCAGCAGCGGGTCTCGAGACAAGCATGAGTGGGCAGTTGCCTTCTGCTCCCACAGATCCTCCAGCATCATCAGCCTGGAACAGCTCTCAGCTGGGTGGAGTCATGTCCTCCAGCAAAGAACCTTCAAGTTGCTGGGTTCAGTGGTGTCATTTGAAGGAGTCTGCCAGTAGCGTATAATGGTTACACCCAGGGGGTATCTCATTGTCGCTTATAGTCTCTCTTAATACTGCCCAAATCACATGGCATCAAACTTTTCTGTTCAAACTAGTTAGGATACCTGTTTCCAAAAAGACTGATACATACATACATAAACACATACATACATACATAACCTTAATCTCTCTCTCTGCCTCTCACGCCCAGTTACATCTTCAAATTCCCTCATCTATTGCTTCCTTCCCATCAGTGTTTATGATCTCTCCTTTCCTTCACAGCCATACTTTTTTTAAAAAAAGCATCCTGAGACTCAGGATCCTCAGATTTCATTCACTCCTCAACCCATTATAAACTGGCCTCTTCTACCACAATCCACTGGAAACTGCTCCGGACCAGGTTGCCAGAAATCTAGTAAAATTCAGTGACTAAGTTCATCTGCACTATCTAATTCTTTGACCATATCATTTATCTTTAAAAATACGTGCAATAATTTTTTTAATATTAAAAGTCAGCAATGTTCAAAGACTGAATTCACTTATTCTTGTATGTGGCTGGATGTTGTGTTTTAGGGCTGGACAAATGTTTCATTAAGGAATTGAATAAAGACATAGGTATTTCATAGATTATTGCCAATTTAATGTTTGCACCATTATATCATCAGTAAGCACTATTTATATTGTTATAATCATATTTTGAAATAATTTTTCAGTTCCATTCGAGAGTAAGTAATGCAAAATTAGACAATCTTGAGTCATTGTAGTTCCCACATTTTTTCTTTTTATTAATTCCAATCTGGAGAAAATTTGCTTTTCTAACCAAATAGAAAATGTAAGTATTAATAAAATTTTTATACAACACTAGATTCAAATGTATTTTACATATCACATTAAACACTGTAATGGAACCACATGTGATAAATTGTTATCATTATACAGTATATTACAAAATATTTTAATTCCATCATATAAATTATCACATCTCATTTACCATATCTTAAAACAATATCTAAATCCATATATTATTTTGGTTATTCTTGCTCAAATTTTTAATGCTAGACAATCAAATGAAAAACAAAATTATCAAAATGTTGTTCAATGTGTTCGACTCTTCTCAGCTAAGACTATACCTTAAACTATTATAGCCAGAAAATAGCATAAATAGAATTTACCACCAGTATTTCTTTTTTAACATCTTTATTGGAGTATAATTGCTTTACAATAGTGTGTTAGTTTCTGCTTTATAACAAAGTGAATCAGCGATACATATACATGTATCCCCATATCTCCTCCCTCTTGCATTTCCCTCCCACCATCCCTACCCCAACCCTCTAGCTGGTCACAAAGCACTGAGCTGATCTCCCTGTGCTATGCGGCTGCTTCCCACTAGCTATCTAGTTTATATTTGGTAGAATATGTAAATCCATGACACTCTCTCACTTTGTCCCAGCCTACCCTTCCCCCTACCTGTGTCCTCAAGTCCACTCTCTACATCTGCGTTTTTATTCCTGTCGTGGCCCTAGGTTCTTCATAACCATTTTCTGTTTTTCTCTTTCTGACTTACTTCACTCTAGATGACAGACTCTAGGTCCATCCACCTCACTACAAAAAACTCAATTTCATTTCTTTTTATGGCTGAGTAATATTCCATTGTATATATGTGCCATATCTTCTTTATCCATTCATCTGTCGATGGACAGTTAGGTTGCTTCCATGTCCTGGCTATGGTAAATAGAGCTGCAATGAACATTGTGGTACATGATTTTTTGAATTATGGTTTTTTCAGGGTATATGCCCACTAGTGAGATTGATGGGTCATATGGTAGTTCTATTTTTAGTTCTTTAAGGAACCTCCATACTGTTTTCCATAGTGGTTGTATCAATTTATATTCCCACCAACAGTGCAAGAGAGTTCCCTTTTCTCCACACCCTCTCCAGCACTTATTGTTTGTAGATTTTTTCATGATGGCCATTCTGACTGCTGTGAGGTGATACCTCATTGTAGTTCTGACTTGCATTTCTCTAATGATTAGTGATGTTGAGCATCCTTTCATGGGTTTGTTGGCAATCTATATATCTTCTTTGGAGAAATGTCTATTTAGGTCTTCTGCCCATTTTTGGATTGGGTTGTTTGTTTTTTTGATATTGAGCTGCTTGTATATTTTGGAGATTAATCCTTTGTCAGTTGCTTCATTTGCAAATATTTTCTCCCATTCTGAGGGTTTACTTTTCATCTTCTTTATGGTTTTCCTTGCTGTGAAAAAGCTTTTAAGTTTCTTTAGGTACCATTTGTTTATTTTTTGTTTTTATTTCTATTTCTCTAGGAGGTAGGTAAAAAAGGATCTTGCTGTGGTTTATATCATAGAGTGTTCTGCCTATATTTTCCTCTAAGTTTTATAGAGTCTGACCTTACATTTAGGTCTTTAATCCATTTTGAGTTTATTTTTGTGTATGGTGTTAGGGAGTGTTCTAAGTTATTTCTTTTACATGTAGCTGTCCAGTTTTCCCAGCACCACTTATTGAAGAGGCTGTCTTTTCTCCATTGTACATTCTTGCCTCCTTTATCAAAAATAAGGTGACCATATGTGCGTGCGTTTATCTCTGGGCTTTCTATCCTGTTCCGTTGATCTATATTTCTGTTTTTGTGCCAATACCATACAGTCTTGATTACTGTAGCTTTGTATTATAGTCTGAAGTCCAGAAGCCTGATTCCTGCACGTTCATTTTTATTTCTCAAGATTGCTTTGACTATTCAGGGTCTTTTGTGTTTCCACACAAATTGTGAAACTTTTTGTTCTAGTTATGTGAAAAACGCCAGTGGTAGCTTCATAGGGACTGCAATAAATCTGTAGATTGCTTTGGGTGGTATAGTCATTTTCACAATGTTGATTCCTCCAATCAAAGAACATAGTATATCTCTCCATCTGTTTGTATCATCTTTAATTTCTTTCATCAGTGTCTTATAGTTTTCTGCATACAGGTCTTTTGTCTCCTTAGGTAGGTTTATTCCTAGGTATTTTATTCTTTTTGTTGCAATGGTAAATGCAAGTGTTTCCTTAATTTCTCTTTCAGATTTGTCATCATTATTGTATAGGAATGCAAGAGATTTCTGTGTATTAATTTTGTGTCCTGCTACTTTACCAATTCATTGATTAGCTCTAGTAGTTTTCAGGTAGAGACTTTAGGATTCTCTATATATAGTACCATGTCATCTACAAACAGTGACAGCTTTACTTCTTTTCCGATTTGTATTCCTTTATTTCCTTTTTTTTCTCGGATTCCTGTGGCTAAAACTTCCAAAACTATGTTGAATAATAGTGCTGAGAGTGGGCAACCTTGTCTTGTTCCTGCTTTTAGTGGAAGTGGTTTCAGTTTTTCACCATTGAGAACGATGTCGGCTGTGGGTTTGTAATATACCGCCTTTATTAAGTGCCCTCTAGGCCTATTTTCTGGAGGGTTTTTATCATGAATGAGTGCTGAGTTTTGTCGAAAGGTTTTTTCTGCATCTATTGAGATGATCATATGGTTTTTCTCCTTCAATTTGTTACTGTGGTTTGTCACATTGATTGATTTGCATATATTGAAGTATCCTTGCATTCCTGGGATAAACCCCACTTGATCATGGTGTATGATCCTTTTAATGTGCTGTTGGGATTCTGTCTGCTAGTATTCTGTTGAGGATTTTTTTTTTTTTTTGCGGTACGCACAGGCTCAGTGGCCATGGCTCATAGGCCCAGCCACTCTGTGGCATGTGGGATCTTCCCGGACCGGGGCACAAACCCGTGTTCCCTGCATAGTGGTCCCCTCAACCACTGCACCGGCAGAGAAGCCCCCATATATTGGAGTATAGTTGATTACCAATGTTGTTAGTTTCAGGGGTACAGAAAAGTGATTCAGTTATACATATACATGTATCCATTCTTTTTTTTTTAACATCTTTATTAGAGTATAATTGCTTTACAATGGTGTGTTAGTTTCTGCTTTACAAAAAAGTGAATCAGCTATACGTATACATATATCCCCGTATCTCCTCCCTCTAGCGTCTCCCTCCCACCCTCCCTATCCCACCCCTCTAGGTGGTCACAAAGCCCCGAGCTGATCTCCCTGTGCTATGCAGCTGCTTCCCACTAGCTATCTATTTTACATTTGGTAATGTATATATGTCCGTGCCACTCTCTCACTTCGGCTATTCAAAGTCTTTTTTCCCATTTAGGTTGTTACATAATATTGAGCAGAGTTCCCTGTGCTATACAGTAGGTCCTTGTTGGTTATCAATTTTAAATATGGCAGTATGTACATGTCAATCCCAAACTCCCTAACTATCCCTCCCCACCACCAGTCCCCCACTCCTATAACCATAGTTTCGTTCTCTAAGTTTGTGAGTCTGTTTCTGTTTTGTAAATAAGCTCACTTATATCAATTTTTTTTTAGATTCCACATATAATTGATATCATAAGATATTTCTCCTTCTCTGACTCGCTTCACTCAGTACGACAATCTCTGGGTCCATCCATGTTGCTGCAAATGGCACTAGCTATTTATATATAATTTTTAATCTGAAATAAAATAGTCCTCAAGTGTCTGGTGCTTCATAGGGTCCTGAGATGATTAGAGCCTGAGAGAAGCAGCAGCAAACAGGAGGGGATTATGTAACAAATCCTCCTGGATGGAGTGCAGTGCTAGAAGTGAACTAAGGACATCCTCCTCAGGAGAAAACCAGAAGGAAAGATTCTCAGGGAGATAAATTTCCATAGCCTCCGTGTTTTCTGTTTTCTTTTCCACACAATGGTTAACATCCCTTAAAACATGCCACTCAGTCTCAGAGGCATTCCTGAAGCACTAACGCTTAATGAACTTAGCTGTGACTCACTCCAATAGCTCCCAGAGTAAAAGGTTCTCTGGAAAATGTTAGGTGCTTTCCACAAAGGGGACACTTTCTGAAAAATGAAGTAAGTTAGAACGTAGCTAACAGAATCACACTTGTTACCATAGTTAAGAATTTACATAATACCTATAGGTGCCATTTAGTGTACCAAAGAAGTCTATTATAGATATTAAAATTGCATGCTTTGGAGCTGGGTAACTCTGGTGAAAATACCCCCTCTGCCAGTGACTGGATTTGTGAAGGTGGCGGGTATTTCTCCTTTCTGGACCTCAGTTTTCTCATCTAAACACTGTAGATCATGGTCCTACATTGTTGGGTTTTTCCAAATATTCAGTTTATTATTACACAGAAAGCCATTAGTAAGTGCCTGACACAAAGTAAGTGTGTAATAAATGTTAAGTATAATGATTATGATGTGTAAGGAACTGAGGAAAGAGCTGAAAGAGCACAAGATTTATATGGCTTAATTCTCATTCTCAA
Source organism: Globicephala melas (assembly GCF_963455315.2). Lineage (NCBI taxonomy): Eukaryota > Metazoa > Chordata > Mammalia > Artiodactyla > Delphinidae > Globicephala > Globicephala melas. The sequence goes on from NC_083319.1 coordinate 101,896,467, forward strand.
GGACTGAATTTAAACAAAATTCAAATGAAAGGATAATTAGTTCTTAATGGGCCTTTATCAGTTAGTTTCTGCCGTGTAACAAATCATCCCCCAAATTTATAAAATCACCTCACGTTGCACCTGTATCACGGCTCCTCATTCCTCTCTCCCTTTCCACTCTTCTCCCACCCCAAGTACATCTCAGTGTGTCTTTTTCCAGGCTCTAATTCCAAATGTAGCTATGCCCCTACATTTTCTTAGATAAAAACCATCATTATTTTCAGCACAAAGGATCTTCAGTTTAACAAGTTCCACTCTTCTGAGACAGCAGTTGTGTGTTTTTAATCCTGTTATTAGATAGAGTTTTTATTATTTTGTAAGCATTGTTCTCTTTTAATCAAAGGAAAATCAGGAGTGGCACCAAAGTTGTAGAGCCAAAAAAAAAAAAAGCATTATAACTGGATTTACTACGCTGATATATTCAAAACCATACAAAAATCATGTCCTGAAACCCAAACCATCCTCCTCGCTGATCTTAGTAAATAAAAAGTAAATAGTCCTATTCCTAAATGCTCCTCAAAAGGCCTAGCGTAAAAGAATGTGAGACTAGTGCCACTCTGAGTAACAGCCCTAAAAGATGACCTCTGAGGACTCAGGGGATCCACAAATACACACATCCACGCTTATGAAATTCCTACAAAAATATCAATATTGAGAATATTAGAATTTGAGTTGACTCCCATGACATTTCTTTCAGCTTTTTTGAGATATAACTAGTACACAAAAACTTGCACGTAATTAATGTATCTAATCTGGTGAGTTTGGACATATGTATATAATCTTATTAACATCACCACAATCCAGGTAATAAACATGCCCACCACCTCCAATGTTTCCTTGTGTCCCTATGGGGTTTTGTTTGTTTTATTTTATTTATGTGTGTGTGATAAGAACACAACATGAGATCTACCTGCTTAACATATTTTTAAGAACACAATACCTTACTGCTAACTATAGGCACTATGTATGGAAAACAGTATGGAGATTCCTCAGAAAATTAAAAATAAAACTACCATATGATCCAGCAATCCCAATTCTGGGTGTATATCCAAGAGAATTGAAATCAGGATCTCCAAGATCCGTACTCCCATGTTCATTGCAGCATTATTCACAATAGCCAAGACATGAAAGCAACTTAAATGTCCATCAACAGACAAATGATAAAGAAGATGTGGTACATACAGACAATGGAATATTATTCAGCCTTGAAACAAAGAAGGAAATTCTGCCATTTGTGACAATAGGGATGAACCTGGAAGATATAATGCTAAGTGAAATAAGTCAGTCACAGAAGGACAAACACTGCATGATTCCTCTTATATAGGGTATCTAAAATAGTCAAAGATATAGAAGTAGACAAAAGAATAGTGGTTACCAGGGGATAGGGGAAAGGGGAATTTGGTGTTCAATGGCTATAAAGTTACAGTTATACAAGATGAGTACATTTCAGAGATCTGCTCTACGATATTGTCCTATGACACTTTTCTTGATCACATCTTCACTACTGGCTTTGACACATTAACTGACCCCTAGAAGGATGATCCAGCATTCAATTATTTCCGAATACTTTGTTACAGTATCAGGTAGGTAATAGCTGTATTTCTAAAACAAGCTTGAAGTAAATGGGATTTAACTGATTACTTAAGCTGATCAGGTAAATTTACTAGGCAATGAAACCTGCATTAATCTTTTCTAAATTTTTATTTTGTAAAAACTCTGAGACATCCAGCAATCAATAAAAGTAGAATCAATTATCTTTTTATCTCCTTGTATGTTCAGGAAATGAATCAGCAGCTCCAGCAGTGAGAGGCTGCTCAGTTTTATCATGAATCATGATGCAAGCAGTAAAATGTCTGAGAGATGTGGGGAGTTAAGCTGCTAAAGTCTCATTTAAAGTGGAGCAGACGGGGACTTCCCCGGTGGTCCAGTGGTAAAGAGTCCGCCTTACAATGTAGGGGATGCGGGTTCGATCCCTTGGGGCAACAAAGCCTGCACCCCACAACTACTGAGCTCATGCACCTCAATGAGAGAGCCCATGTGCTTCAAACTACAGAGCCCATTCACTCTGGAGCACAAGCACCACAACTAGAGAGAGAAAACCCTGCATGCCACAGCTAAAGAGAAGGCCGCAAACCAAAACAAAGAGCTCACACACCACAATGAAAAAGATACCGCATGCCTCCACAAAGATCCTGAGTGCCGCAACTAAGACCCGCCACAGCCAAAAAAATAAAAAAGAAAATAAACAATAAAATAAATAACATTATAAAAAAGAAAATATAATTTTAAAATTAAAAAAAATAAAATAAAATGGAGCAGACAAACAATCATGGCAATTAGTATTTGTGAAATATCTTACCTTTCTCAGGCATTTTCACAACCACTACCATATTTAAATCATCACAGAACACCTGAGACAGGTATTTCCATCTTGAAGATTTCAAGGTACAAAAAGATTACATGGAGACTCTGGGAGGGCTTACGCCAAGGAGTACTTCCCAGAAATTCTGCTACCAGTGTCGTTGTCCCCACAGTGAGCCACAGCCACCCCTACCTCTGCAGGAGACACTCCAACACTAGCAGCTGTGTTGCTGACAGGGCCATGGCACTGCAGCCAGTGTCATGCCTGGGCCTCTGAGGTGGGAGACACGAGTTCAGGACATTGGTCCACCAGAGACCTCCCGGACCCACATAATATCAATTGGTGAGAGTTTTCCCAGAGATTTCCATCTCAACACTAAGACCCAGCTCTACTCAACGATGAGCAAGCTACAGTGCTGGATACCCTATGCCAAACAATTAGCAAGACAGGAACACAACCACAGCCCTTAGCAGAGAGGCTGCCTAAAATCATAATAACTTCACAGACACCTCAAAACCCACCACCGGATGCAGTCCTGCCCACCAGAAAGACAAGATACAGCCTCATCCAGCAGAACACAGGCACCAGTCCCCTCCACCAGGAAGCCTACACAACCCACTGAACCAACCTTACCCACTGGGGACGGACACCAAAAACAACGGGAACTATGAAGTTGCAGTCTGCAAAAAGGAGACCCCAAACACAGTAAGTTACGCAAAATGAGAAGACAGCAAAACACACAGCAGATGAAGGAGCAAGGTAAAAACCCACCAGACCAAACAAATGAAGAGGAAATAGGCAGTCTACCTGAAAAAGAATTCAGAGTAATGATAGTAAAGATGATCCAAAATCTTGGAAATAGGATGGAGAAAATAAAAGAAATGTTTAACAAGGACCTAGAAGAACTAAAGAGCAAACAAACAATGATGAACAACACAATAAATGAAATTTAAAATTCCCTAGAAGGAATCAACAGAAGAATAACTGAGGCAGAAGAATGGATAAGTGACCTGGAAGATAAATTAGTGGAAATAACTACTGCAGAGCAGAATAAAGAAAAAAGAATGAAAAGAAATGACGACAGTCTCAGAGACCTCTGGGACAACATTAAACGCTCCAACATTTGAATTATAGGGGTCCCAGAAGAAGAGGAGAAAGAGAAAGGGACTGAGAAAATATTTGAAGAGATTATAGTTGAAAACTTCCCTAATATGGGAAGGGAAATAGTTAATCGAGTCCAGGAAACAGAGAGTCCCATACAGGATAAATCCAAGGAGAAACATGCCAAGACACATATTAACCAAACTATCAAAATTTAAGTTCAAAGAAAAAATATTAAGAGCAGCAAGGGAAAAGCAACAAATAATATACAAGGGAATCCTCATAAGATTAAGAGCTGATCTTTCAGAGAAACTAAGCAAGCCAGAAGGGAGTAGCAGGACATATTTAAAGTGAGGAAAGGGAACCACCTACAACCAAGATTACTCTACCCAGCAAGGATCTCATTCAGATTTGACGGAGATATTAAAACATTTACAGACAAGCAAAAGCTAAGAGAATTCAGCACCACCAAACCATCTTTACAACAAACACTAAAGGAACTTCTTTAGGCAGAAATACAACAGAAGGAAAAGAACTACAATAACAAACCCAAAACACTTAAGAAAATGGTAATAGGAACATACATATTGATAACTACCTTAAATGTAAATGGATTAAATGCTCCAACCAAAACACATAGACTGGCTGAAAAACAAGACCTGTATATATGCTGTCTACAAGAGAACCACTTCAGACTAAGGACACATACATACTGAAAGTTAGGGGACAGAAAAAGATATTCCATGCACATGGAAATCAAAAGAAAGCTAGAGTAGCAATTCTCATATCAGACAAAATAGACTTCAAAATAAAGACAGTTACAAGAGACGAAAAAGGAAACTACACAATGATCAAGGGATCAATCCAAGAAGAAGATATAACAATTGTAAATATTTATGCACCCAACATAGGAGCATCTCAATACATAAGGCAAATGCTAACAGGCATAAAAGGGGAAATCGACAGTAACACAGTCATAGTAGGGGACTTTAATACCCCACTTTCACCAATGGACTGATCATCCAAAGTGAAAATAAATAAGGAAATACAAGCTTTAAATGATACATTAAACAAGATGGACTTAATTGATATTTATGGGACATTCCATTCAAAAACAGCAGATTACACTTTCTTCTCACGTGCTCATGGAATATTTTCCAGGATAGATCATATCTTGGGTCACAAATCAAGCCTTGGTAAATTTAAGAAAATTGAAATTGTATAAAGTATCTTTTCTGACCACAACACTATGAGACTAGATATCGATTACAGGAAAAAAAATCTGTAAAAAATACAAACACATGGAGGCTAAACAATACTCTACTAAATAAGCAAGAGATCTCTAAAGAAATCAAAGAGGAAATCAAAAAAAACCTAGAAACAAATGACAATGAAAACACAATGACCCAAATCCAATGGGATGGAGCAAAAGCAGTTCTAAGAGGGAAATTTATAGCAATACAATCCTATCTCAAGAAACAAGAAACATCTCAAATAAAGAACCTAACCTTATACCTAAAGCAATTAGAGGAAGAACAACAAAAATCCCCAAAGTTAGAAGATGGAAAGAAATCATAAAGATCAGATCAGAAATAAATGAAAAAGAATTGAAGGAAACAATAGCAAAGACCAATAAAACTAAAAGCTAGTTCTTTGAGAAGATAAACAAAATTGATAAACCATTAGCCAGACTCATCACAAAAGAAAAGGACAAGACTCAAATCAATAGAATTAGAAATGAAACAGGAGAATAACAAGTGACACTGTAGAAATACAAAGGATCATGAGAGATTACTACAAGCAATAGTGATGAAAGAAATTAAAGATGATACAAACAGATGGAGAGATATACCATGTTCTCGGATTGGAAGAATCAACATTGTGAAAATGACTATACTACCCAAAGCAATCTACAGATTCAGTGCAATCCCTATCAAACTACCACTGGCATTTTTCACAGAACTAGGACAAAAAAATTCACAATTTGTATGGAAACACAAGACACCGAATAGCCAAAGCAATCTTAGAAAGAAAAACGGAGCTGGAGGAATCAGGCTCCCTGACTTCAGACTATACTACAAACCTACAGTAATCAAGACAGTATGGTACTGGCACAAAAACAGAAATATAGATCAATGGAACAGGATAGAAAACCCAGAGATAAACCCATGCACATATGCTCACCTTCTCTTTGATAAAGGAGGCAAGAATATATAGTGAAGAAAAGACAGCTTCTTCAATAAGTGGTGCTGGGAAAATTGGACAGCTACAATTAAAGGAATGAAATTAGAACACTCCCTAACACCATACACAAAAATAAACTCAAAATGCATTAAAGACCTAAATATAAGGCCAGAAACTATCAAACTCTTAGAGGAAAACATAGGCAGAACACTCTATGACATAAATCACAGCAAGATCCTTTTTGACCCACCTCCTAGAGGAATGGAAATAATAACAAAAAGAAACAAATGGGACCTAATGAAACTTAAAAGCTTTTGCACAGCAAAGGAAACCATAAACAAGGCCAAAGACAACCCTCAGAGTGGGAGAAAATATTTGTAAACGAAGCAACTGACAAAGGATTAATCTCCAAAACATGCAAGTAGTTCATGCAGCTCAATATCAAAAAACAAACAACCCAATCCAAAAATGGGCAGAAGACCTAAATAGACATTTCTCCAAAGAAGATATACAGATGGCCAACAAACACATGAAAGGATGCTCAACTGATTCATCCTTTGATTACTAATCATTAGAGAAATGCAAATCAAAAGTACAATGAGGTATCACCTAACACTGGTTAGAAAGGCCTTGATCAAAAAATCTACAAACAATAAATGCTGGAGAGGGTGTGGAGAAAAGGGAACCCTCTTGCACTGTTGGTGGGAATGTAAATTGATACAACCACTATGGAGGACAGTATGGAGTTTCCTTAAAAAACTAAAAATAGAACTACCATATGTCCCAGCAATCCCACCACTGGGCACATACCCTGAATAAACCATAATTCAAAAAGAGTCATGTACCACAATGTTCATTGCAGCTCTATATACAATAGCCAGGACATGGAGGCAATCTAATTGTCCATTGACAGATGAATGGATAAAGAAGATGTGGCACATATATATAATGGAATATTATTCAGCCATAAAAGGAAACAAAATTGAGTTATTTGTAGTGAGGTGGATGGACCTAGAGACTGTCATGCAGAGTGAAGTAAGTCAGAAAGAGAAAAACAAATACCGTATGCTAACACATATATATGGAATCAAAAAAGAAAAAAGATGGTGCTGAAAAACCTAGGCACAGGACAGGAATAAAGACGCAGACGTAGAGAATGGACTTGAGGACATGGGGAGGGAGAAAGGCAAGATGGAACGAAGTGAGAGAGTGGCATGGACATATATACAATACCAAACGTAAAATAGATAGCTAGTGGGAAGCAGACGCATAGCTCAGGGAGATCACCTCCGTACTTTGTGTCCACCTAGAGGGGTGGGAGGCAGACGCAAGAGGGAGGAGATATGGGGATATATGTATATGTACAGATGATTCACTTTGTTATACAGCAGACTTTGTTATACTAACGCACCATTGTAAAACAATTATACTCCAGAAAAGATGTTTAAAAAAAAGATTAAATGACTTTACAAAAGACACACAGAGACCCCTGGCAGACTCCTGGTTCCACGCTTAAGGTTCTTCCCCATTTTACTGTTTCATGGCAGAATCCATAAAGTTACTATTGCATTTTGTCTCTTCCTAATGAAATATGTTCTCACAAATGGTTATCAGAAATGCAATCTCCTTGCAAACATTACCTTTCTTGATGGTTTTTAGTTCTTAATCATACAACTTGCCATAATCGTATTTGACCAGATATAATTAATTTCCCTAACAAATTAAGAATAATGGGTTTTTATAAATGCTGTTGGGTATTTTAAAATCATAAATTTTAGGCAACTATAACTAAGATTAACTAATTCTCTGCAATATCAATTATCACAAATACATGAAAGCAATTCTCAGTTACTCACTCAGATCATCATGGTTAATTTTTTAAATCTAAAATTGTTTCTTCCTTTCTCTGAGCACACTTCAGATTACATCACCCTAATCAGGGAATACAAATGAAAATGAATATTGCCTTAAAAGAAAATACAATTAGGAAAAAAGACATAATTTATATGTCATATATACAAATACCTTTTGCTACTTTATTCCAACTGAGTTAATAATCAAAGTTTGATGGACAGAAGTAAAAAGTTATTCAAATAACATATACATACATATATATACATAACAAATATATGTGGTAGATACACACACATACACACACACACACACACATAAGTGAGTTCATTCTAAAATTTCCAATGACAACCACAGAGGGTTTATTTTAGTCTTTCCCCTTTCTGCATCTGACAGGGAGAAATCTAGCTCACATTGTCCTCAATATATTTATTTGATGGCCCAGTCATAAAATACACAGAAACTAGTTTACTATAGTTAACCCATAGCACTTCAAACAAAGTTACTAGCTCAATATTTATTTATATCTTTAAAAAAATCTTTAGTGTGAGGGCACAGAGTCAAAACACTGAACTCATCAAGTTAAGTTTCCTCTCCATTCAATGTAGCAATGTTATTCATTGAAATACTTTTACACTCAATTTTACGTGTTCATTTTTATTTTATGGTTATTTTGAGTATGTACAACATTATCACGGTTCCAAGAAGTCAAAACTATCTGATAGGTACACTTAGAAAAGGGTCATCCTCACCACTTCCACCTCATTCCCATTCTCCCCTGTAGGTTGCCAATCATTATTTTCTAGTTAACTTTTTACACAAGTTTTTTGTAAAACAGATAAATCTATAACGTTATATTTTCCTTTTTTTCTAAACCAAAAGTTTGAGTACTATAGATACTTTTCTGCACTCTGTTTCTTGGAAATCACTTTATATCTGATCATAGAGATCTTCATCATTCTTTTATAGTAGCTGCAAAGTACTATGTCCTACCACACTACGCTTCTATGTATGGCCATTCAAGATGTTTCAGTATAGTAAATCACAAAAAAGAAACACTGAAACAAATATCCTTGTGCAACTGTAATTTTACATTGTTGGAGATACATCTTTAGGACAAACTCCTAGAAATAGTATTTCTGGGTCAAAATGTAAAATGCCTATGTAGATTTCTTAAATATTGTCGTATTCCCCTCCATAAGGATTGTACCAGTTTGCAGTCCTATCAGCGATGTACGAAGGCGCCTAGTTTCCCACATCCTCACCAAAACCTTGGTTAAATTCTTATCTTACACTTCTGAAGGCCAGAAGTCCAAAACTGGCCTTCACTGAGCTTAAATCAAAGTGTAGGGAGGGCTGTGTTCATTCTGGAAGCTCTAGGGGAAAATCCATGTTCTTGCCTGTCTCAGCTTCTAGAGATCTCCTGAATTCATTGGAGCATGCATGCCCCTCTTCCCCCATCGTAGAGGCCAGCAACATCACACCTCTCTTCCTTCTTCTGCCCTCACATCTCTCTCTTTATAACTGCAGCCACTTTTTAAAAAATAACTTTTATTGGAGTACAGCTGATTTACAATGCTGTGTTAGTTTCAGGTGTACAGCAAAGTGAATCAATTATACATATACATATATCCACTCTGTTTTAGATTCTTTTCCCATATAGGTTATTTCAGAGTATTGAGTAGAATTCCCTGTGCTATACAGTAGGTCCTTATTAGTTATCTATTTTATATATAGTAGTGTGTATATGTCAATCCTAATCTCCCAGTTTATCCCTCTTCCCCCTTTCCCTCCTGGTAACCATAATTTTGTTTTCTACATCTGTGACTCTATTTCTATTTTGTAAATAAGTTTATTTGTATGATTACTTTTTTAGATTCCACAGGTAAGCAATATCATATGATATTTGTCCTTCTATTTATGACTTACTTCACTTAGTATGATAATCTCTAGTAAATCCATGTTCCTGCACATGGCATTGTTTCATTCTTTTTATGGCTGAGCAATATTCCATTGTATATATGTACCACATCTTCTTTATCCACTCCTCTGTCACTTCCATGTCTTGGCTATTGTAAATAGTGAACTGCAGCCACTTTTAAGGACTCGTGATTACAGTGTGCCCACTCAGATAATCCAGGATAACTTCTCCATCTCAAATGTCTTACACTTATCACATCTGCAAAGTCTCTTTTGTCAAGTAAAGTAGAATATTCAGATTCTTGGTGATTAGGGCATGGACACGTTTACAGGCCATTATTTTTCCTACCACATATATTTTATCATTCAGTGTTGAAATTTCTCTTTCAGAGGGTGATTTTGTCTGTGTTTCATCTAAATCCCTCTTTCTCCTTGCTTCCTTCTGATGGAATCTCTTAAGGCCTCCATTACCCACTTGCTACACCCAAAGGCTGGAAGGCTAGCAGCTCTGTTGCAATTTGGAGTTTATTTTTCTCAGAGGTTACTTGAAGTTCATGATATTCTCTGTCTCCTACTGAAGAAATGCTGAAACCATAAGTCAATGTATGGTTTTATTATACTTCGTGTTGAATTTTATGTTTTGGAGGGATTATGAATAAGAGATTTGGATTCATTTAGATGCAAAGTTGAAAGTTTTATGACTGTTAAGGTATGAAGGGTATTTCTAAAGCTTCTCTTAGGGGTTTGATACTGTTAATACAAATGCATTTTGAAAATGAGAATACCACCTATTAACTCTGATCACCAAAGATGTCAGTGAAGACTAAAATTCAGAAGCATTTTGAAAAATGCCAGAAATAAACTACTATTGCAGTCAGGCAATGAGAGCTAGTAACTACAATGAGCTATGGGATGATGAACAAACACCCCACTGGAAAACAAGGCTCCTAATTAATTATGTTTGTCATTTAACACCTACTCCCTACAAGCTAGCTTTTATCTGCAGCTGCTATAATCAATAGTGCTTTGTTGCTGGCAAACATTGCTCTCTTATAGCTAGTGAAATAGGAACATAAATATTTAAAATCTCTCAATATCTGTGTTTGAAAGTCTCACTGCCTATGCTCAGCTCTTTTTATTTGCAAACATATTCTCTCTCATCACTTTACAGATGCTTTCTCCTTTCTAGAAAAAAGGTTTCATTATTTTATCTCTTAAGACCAGAAATGATCAATGGGCCCAGTTTCATTAACCAAATGGACACACTGTATAAAAAATTGAAAGGAATTTTAAGCAAGTTGGTTTTGTAATTTTTTTTAAATAAATTTTTTATTTATGTATTTATTTATTTTTATCTTTGGCTGCATTGGGTCTTCGTTGCAGTGTGCGGGCTTCTCATTGCAGTGGCTTCTCTTGTTGCGGAGCTCGGGCTCTAGGTGCATGGGCTTCAGTAGTTGTGGCACACGGGCTCAGTAGTTGTGCCCGCAGGCTCCAGAGCGCAGGCTCAGTACTTGTGCCATATGGACTTAGTTGCTCTGAGGCGTGTGGGATCTTCCCAGACCAGGGATCGAATCCATGTCCCCTGCGTTGGCAGGCGGATTCTTAACCACTGCACCACCAGGGAAGTCCCAGTTTTGTAATATTTTTATTAACTGCATTTTTTAAAGCAGTATGTTAAAATCAAATGACACCAAAGAATACACCATGAAAAGCAGGTCTCTGTCCGACCTTAAGCCCTTAGTTCCTCAGTTCTCAAAAGCAACTCATTTTACTCTTTTCTTATTTATTCTATCTACCTCAATGACATATAGACACATTGCCCTTTATAATACACAAATGAGAGCAAATTATACTGTCAAATTTTCATTTTTTTTACTTAACTGTGAATGTTGTGATCTTTTCTTATCACCTGACCAATATACAAATCTGTCTCATATCATTTTTCACAGCTTCATGGTATCACTCGGTATGAATAATACATAATTTATTTAAACACCTCCCTACTAATGAATTTATATAATTAAGTTTTAAATTTTAATTCCTATTGTTATGCACATTTATTTAGAACATTTATTTTCTGCAAGACAGGTGTTTTCATTTCAAAAAGTAATAGTAAATACTTAGAGTATAAAATGGAATCTGGTTAGCAAATAAATTATAAAACATAGGAGCAGTTTCCCACATGAAAAGAGCTTAGAAGTTAGCACTCCAATCCTTACAAGAAGCTGAACAAACTGGAAATCACTGGACCCACCAGAGACCAGAGATCTGTCAACTTAAAGAAAAATGTACAACATGGGAGTTGTGAGTTTAAGCTTTATTCAGGGTCTTATAGAGGACTATAGACCAGGAGATGGCCACTCAGTAGCTCTGAGGAACTGCTCCAAAGAGGTAGGGGTGGTAAGGGAAGAGCCAGTATATATTGATATATGAATTTTTTGGCTTGGAAATACATGTAGTCAAGCATACATCTTGGTAAAAGATTATTGCCAATCACAAAGAACAGATATCTCAAGTTAATTATTTTAGTGCTTTTCTGTGTATGGGAAGATGCAAGAATCTGGGGTCATGGAAATTCTTCTTGAAATATGCATTTTAACTCTCTAGGGGGCCACTTATCCAAAGCCCAGAATGCCTCACCTCTTTTTTCTATCTTCAATTCCCCTCAGGGCCCACTAGAAGACTGAAATTCAATCATAAAATTGTAGAATGGTTTCCCCTGCCCCCCAACTTACCACCACATTAATGGGAACCCAATATAATAATAGTAGATGACAGCTGGAAAAGCTGCAAAGCACATACTCTATTTAAAGAAGAGTCCTTCAGGATACACAAAGAAAAACAAGAAATAAAAGACTTGGAAGAACTCGGAACCTCTAGCACCTATACCTACAGCAAACTTTAAACACAGCCCAACTCCTAGGCAGATTAACACAAAACCTCAGACTAAAGGATTATTTATCTCAGTTCCCAATACCTAATGTCTGGCTTCCAAGAAAAAAAGTATAAGACATGTTAAAGAAACTGAATCAATAATTGAAACCGAGCAAGACTCTATGGAGCCCAGTGGGTACAAAAGCCTTTTTGCATTCCCCATTTCTCGTTTGTAGAAAAAGGCTTTATGCTTCTAGGTTTTCCTTGAGTTCCAAAGAGCAAGCTCAAGCAGTTACTAATTAGGGAAATGAGGGAATGCAGGAACAAAGGAAAAGCAGTCACACAAGAAAAGTAATGATAGCTTAAGCAATAGTTCCGTGACAAAACAGAGTCCTAGTTCCCCCTCAAGGGATATACACTACAATCTGACACATATCTTTAGGTTGCGCTGCAGAAAATAAGACCCCCACCCAAGTGGAGGATGGTGACTACAGGCTGACCACAAGCATGTAGACCTTAGACTGGTTGGAACCAGAAGGCTGATGATTAAGATTCTTGAAACATCACGCTGTCACTTCACCACCAACTAATTAGAAGAAAGTCCACTATCTGATCACACACCTTGGAACCCTCACCACAATGTTGCCTTTTAAAACCCTTCCCTGAAAGCCTCAGGGAGTTCGGGTCTTTTGGCACTAGCTGACTGTTCTCCTTGCTTGGCACCCTGCAATAAATGTTATACTTTCCTTCACCACAACCCCATGTCAGCAGATTGGCTTTGCTGTGCATCAGGCAAGGAGATCCTAGCTTTCCTCTCTACAAAAACAAAAAGGCACAAAATAACCTTCCCTGCTGTGATTTCCATAGATGGATGCTTCTCTGGGAACCCTTTCCCCACCTCCACCCACACACCCGCCCCATATAGCTACATGTTTCATTTCAGAACATCTTGCTTCCTCCACACGTTTCAGTGCTTTCCTATCACTATAGAATTATGAACTCCAAGAATAAAGTACACAAAAAGGGGGTGGATAATGGGAGCAGAGTGTGTGACATGGTGCTGCACAGTGTGCAACATGGGGTCTAGTAGTAGGTTTCCTTCTCCACCAGCCACCAGGGCATCAGCATCACCTGATGATGACTTTTCCGACCTTGTCATATAGGAAGATGAGGAGAGAATAGGAGAAGACACTGAGCCACAAGGTAGGTTTGAGAGGATACATCCTCAAGGCAATACCCACTCCAGGGCAGTAGAAAAGGAAAGCAGCAAGGGCCATCTCTTCAAAGAGGCCAAATCCCCTGCTGGAAGACTGAATTCCTCCTGGTCCTGCAGATGACCAAGTTGGCCCATTGTGCCACCAAGACACTGACAAAGAAGGCTGTGTGGAAGGTAAAAGCCAAGATTTTCCTCTGCTTGTAGGTCCACTGCTTTCCGCAGCTGTCCTCAACATCACTGATCCAGTGGTCATCTCAGTCCCCTCAGACCCAGCAGGTGAATTGGGAGGAAGCTCTTCTCAGCCTAGGATCACAAAGTAAGTGAAGAAGCCCCCCAGGGCCTGGATCATACCAATCTGTCCATAGGCCATGCTGATCAGCTGCTTATTCACATGTTTGTCCATTTTGGGGTTTTCGAGCTGTCTCTTCATGATGTCACTCTGAGCTAGCTCATAAGCCAGAGAGGTGGCTGGAACCATGTCCATGCCCTAGTTAATGCAGAGGATGGTGATGGGGTAGTGGAATGTTTGTAATAATGAATATCAGGAAGGGGGTGTTCCAGATAATAAATATCTGGAATGTTCTGGTTATGGTGTAGGCAATAGATTTCTTCAAGTTATCAAAGATTAGATGACCTTCCTCTACTTCAGTCACAATTGAGGCAAAATTCTCATCCAAGGAGAATCATGTCAGTAGCCTACATAGACACTTCTGAGCCTGCAATTCCCATAGCAACCCCAGTGTCCACCTTCTTCAAAGCTGAGTCATTGACACCATCACCGGTTACAGCCATGATAGTGCCCTCTCTCTGGCAGTCTTCCTGAATGATCAGCTTCTGTTGAGGAGAGGACCTGGGAAACACAATCTCAGTATGGTACTTCAAAGTGTCATCCAGCTGCTGGAAAGTCAAGTCCTTCAGATCACTTCCATGTACCATGCAGGCATTGGCATTTCTTGGGTTCACCTGGCTCACTGGGATGATGAGGTAGACAGAAATATCTCCTATGGTTTCCTTGTCTTCTGAGAGGATGCCCACACCTTCGGCAATGGTTTTGGCTGTGATTGGATGGTCTTTGGTAACAAATTAATAATCTTTCAAAAAAAGAAAAGAAGCACTGACTGAGATGGTTTCACTGGATTATGCTGCACACCCCAAACTGAATAAATGCAGAGGAAACACACATAAGCAGAGCATAGTCAAAATGCTGAAAAACAAAGAAATAATGAATTCTTTAAAAAGTTGGAGAAAGGGATATATTATGTACATGGGAACACAAATTCAAAAGGCCATGGACTTCTCATCAGAAACTAAATGGGCATGTAGTATTATTTCAATATGGATTTAATTTGCATTTCCTACTGATTGATGGTATTGAGCATATAGCTATGAGTGGATTACCTATTCATATATCTTCTTTTATAAATTCTGTGAATCTTTTTCCCATTTTTATTGAGTTTATTGTCTTATCTTTGAGAATGAAGAGTTCTATATATCTTCTGGATACAAGTCCTTTGCTAGATACTATGTATTATTAAAATAGTTTCTCCAAGTCTGTGATTTGCTTTATCATTTAACTGTGTCTTTGTAAGAGAAGTTTATAGTTTTTTATGATGTCAAATTTATTAATTCCCTTTCCTGGTTTAGACCTATTTTGTTCTATCTAAATATTTGCCCGTCCCGATGTTGTAAAGATTTTTCTCTTATTTCTTCTGGAAAAAAACTATAGTTTTAGTTTTTATGATAAATTATAATATTTAGGCTTATAATCCATTTTAAGTAATTTTATGTGGCATGAGGAAATGGTCAAGGTTCATTTTGGTTCATCATCATTTTTTGAAAAAACTCTACTTTCCCCACTAAATTACCTTGGCTCTTTTGTCAAAAAGCTATTGGCCATATTTTGAGGATTTGTTTCTAGGTTGTCTCTTATGTGTGTTTATTGATCTATATGTCAATCCTTATGCCAATACCAGTATCAAAATTTCTTTAGATTTATACTAAGCCTCGAAATTAATTAGCGAAATCCTCCAATGTTGTTCTTTTTCAGAATTGTTTTGGCTATTCTAGCTCCTTTGAATATTCATCTAGGTTTTATATTCATCTTTTAGCTTCCCAATTTCTATAAAAATAAATAAATAATAAATTTAAGAGCCTGCAGAGATTTTGATTGGGATTACATTAAAATTACAGATCAATCTGGGGAGAACCACAATCTTAATAATACTGAGCCTCCCAGTTCACAAACATGGTTTCTCTCTCCATTTAGTTACATCTTTCTAAAATTTCTCTTGACAATATTTTGAAATTTTCATTACCAAGTCTTGTACAAATTTTATTAAATTTATCTATAACTAGTTCATGATTTGTATGCTATTAACAGTATTTTTATCTTCTAATAGTTTATATCATATATAGAATAAAATTTTTATATTGAGTTCTTTACTCACTCACTTGTGAGTTCTAGTATCTGCTTTTGTAGCTGCCTTAAAATTTTCATCATACATATTTATGGCATCTTCCTTTAGATCCTTGAACATATAGGGTATATTAATGACAGGTTTTTTGTTAATGTCCTTGTCTTCCTATTCCATCAACTCTATCAATTCTTGGTCTGTTTCTCTTTACTTATTTTTCTCCAGGTTACAGGTCATATTTTCCTCTTTACATGACCAGCAAAAAATTTTATTGGATATTGAATGCTATGAACTTTGTATTATTAAATGCTAGATTTTATTGTATTCACCTAGAAGGTAGTTAGATTATTTGGAGATTAGATTTATCCTTCCAAGGTTTATTTTTAAACCTATTCAGAGTGGGTCTAGAATACTCCTGAGGTTAAAGTAACCATTTTAATGTGTTCTATGGTCTCTGCCCAATGCCCTATGTATTTAATGAGGTCTCCCCACTTTAGTTGGAACAACTAGAGTGTTCCCTATACCTATACAAGCTCTGGGCATTGTTCACCTTAAAGATTTCCAGTAATTGCTCTTTCTTCAGAAGTTGTTCTTGTCTAGCTCTTTTGGGTTTTACCCTACACATGTGCAGAGTTCTCATCCAAAGAGGCATGAAAACAATTATCCACATTTCTGGAGTTCTTTCTATGTATTTCTTCCTCATCTTGGGTCTTTTCCTCAGAAATTCCAGACTCTGTCCTCCCTGAACTTTGCTCTCTGTCATTTCTATTGCTACAGGAGATTGCTAGAGCCTATCAGAGGTTCATTGCCCTGGCCTGCAGTCCAGAAATATCTTCAAAAAAATTTTTATGTATATTTTCCTTGTAATGGTAGGGTTCATCTCATTTGTTTCCCTCCTTTCCCTTTTCTCAGAGATTGTAATCCTGTCCTGTCTGTTATCTTATGTATAAAAGCAGATGCTTTTATAGTAACTCTAATTTACAGATGTTCACAACAGGAGATCAGTTCTGTAATAGTTTGTTCTCTTATGCTAGCTTTTACTGACTTTGGTCAACCTCTTGTTTTTACTAGATTTGATTATATCCATCTTTAATATATTGAAATGACACAATATTTCTACCTTTCTCAAGGTATTTAGGAATGATTAAAGACACTGAAATTATAGTCATGGCAGATTTTTAAAAGGGTACTTACCCTGAGTGAATAATTTTTAGCTTAAAAAAGTCATAGCCTGATAATTTACACAGTCTTAATGTTTATTTTATCTGAGAATGTTAGATTCTTAGGCATTACAGGTAATTTCCTTCTCATCTCACACCCACACTCTGGGTTTAATGCCTAACTTCTATAAGATACTTTGCATTTTCTACTTTCTCTGTGGTATTCCTTTACCTACATTCTGCCCCCATGCAGCCATGTAATCTAGTGATGGGTTTATAAGTATCTTGAGAACCATTAGCATCCTCCACCTACTAGATGATTATAGAAAAACCATCCATGAAGAATACTTATCCCAGAAATTGTTTGGTTTCTCTTTTGATATGGGGAGTTGAGCTGTTTTCCTTCAATATACCAGGAACTGAAGATACAATTATAAGCAAAAACAGGGTTCTTGCTTTTGTGGAAACTATACTCTAATGTAAAAAATGCATTAATTATCATACAAATAAATGTATATTTGGAAGCAGTTACAATTGTTATAAGGAGAAGGAAAAGTGTACTATGAGCCATTAAAACAGGAAACCCAGTCCAGTTTAGGGAACTCAGGGAAATCTCAGTGAAATAACCACTGACATGAAATCTAAGGCTTGAGTAGGAATTACATATATAGACAAAGGTAATGGTAGAGAGATGGGGTGAGAGAGTTGTTCAGGTAAAGGGAACACCGTATCGAGGGTCTAGGTTAGAAGGAGCATGGCACATTTAAACAATATGAAGAAGGCCAGTATCGCTGACACTGGACCATGAGGTTATGCTGGTGAAATAGGCAGGAACCTGGCAGTTTACGTTAAAGATATTAGTCCTTACCTTAAAATAAGAGGAAAATTATTTCAGTGTTTTAAGCAGGATAGTGATTTGATTAATGTAAGTTATAAAAAGATTATCATGATTTCAGTATGAGAGAGAGATTGAAAAGATGCAAAAATGATGGAAAGAGACTAGTTAGAATGTTACTGCAGTAGCCTTGACATGAAGTAATGGGAACATGAACTCAAGACTTAACAGTGAAAAGAGAAAGCAGCAGATGGATTCAAAAGATGTCAGGAGATAAAATCAACAAGATGTGAGTTATTATTACACAGGGGAATTTTAAAAAGATCAAGGAAGAGAGAATGATGATTTCTGGGATTAACCAGGTGATGGTGTCACTTACTAAGAAGGAAAAAAAAGAAAAAAACAGGGTTATGGTGTTTGGGGAGAAGAATGAGTGAAGGCTGTGAGTCCAGTTTGGCTGTGCTGAGTTGAGGATGTCCTTGATGCATTGAATTGTAGATGCTGGGTAGACAGCTGAGTATGCAGAGCTAGAGCTCAGAAAAGAGGTTAACAAAATGGCAATTGTAGATGAGTTTGCCAATGGACACAAAACAAAGTATCTGGAGGACACTACAGTAAGCCACCCAGATCCCCTTTTAGTGAACTACTCTTTGCCCCTACTGCTAAGACTACCATTGGCTGAGAGCCTGTCAGCTGCTTCAGGAGTTATTTTATCTGCAAAGATCATGTCATACCTATTTCCAGGTTGGCCGAAAAATATCTGAAGGACTATAAAGCCCAGAGAATCATGGCCCAACCCAGAAAAACTGAAGAGCCATTCCAGTTTCACAGTCCCCCAAATTGTTTTTGTTTGTTTGTTTTGTTGTTTGTTTTTTTGAACACCTTTATTGGAGTATAATTGCATTACAATGGTGTGTTAGTTTCTGCTTTATAACAAACTGAATCAGCTAGAGAGTCCCCCATATTGTTGACTGAGCCTGGGACTGTGATACCAAGCAGGGTTCTTGGCCTTCCCCAATCAATAGAAATTGACTAGAGGCCAAAAAAGAAGTTCAGAAAAGGCTTTACTGGGGGCCCTGCTGCAGTAAGAAGAAGGAGAACAAGTAACAGGTTCCCCTGCTCACTTGCTCCGTGAGGAAGTTGAGCTTGTTCCTTATACGGGGTGAGGGTAGGCGTGTGTCCAGGGGTGGGGCTAGAGGGGTGGCTTAGGTGTTTGCTCACCCCTCTGGTGGTGTTGTGTGCAGTACCCTGCTTTTGCTCCCGACCCGCCGTTCTGCTCCAGGCTCTTCAAAATTGGCAGTTGGGGGAAGAGCTACAAGATGGCGGAAGAGTAAGACATGGAGATCACCTTCCTCCCCACAAATACATCATAAATACATCTACACGTGGAACAACTCCTACAGAAAACCAACTGAACGCTGGCAGAAGACCTCAGACCTCCCCAAAGGCAAGAAACTCCCCACGTAGCTGGGTAGAGAAAAAGAAAAAAGAATAAACAGAGACGAAAGAGTAGGGACGGGACCTGCACCAGTGGGAGGGAGCTGTGAAGGAGAAAAGGTTTCCACACACTAGGAAGCCCTTTCGCGGGCGGAGACTGTGGGTGGTGGAGGGGGGAAGCTTCGCAGCCACGGAGGAGAGCATAGCAACAGCGGTGCGGAGGGCAAAGCGGAGAGATTCCTGCACAGAGGATCTGTGCTGACCGGCACTCACCAGCCCGAGAGGCTTGTCTGCTCACCCGCCGGGGCGGGCAGGGCCTGGAGTTGAGGCTTGGGCATCGGTCAGAGCGCAGGGAGAGGACTGGGGTTGGCGGCATGAACACAGCCTGAAGGGGGCTAGTGCGCCACGGCTGGCCGGGAGGGAGTCCGGGGAAAAGTCTGGACCAGCCGAAGAGGCAAGGGACTTTTTCTTCCCTCTTTGTTTCCTGGTGCACGAGGAGAGGTGATTAAGAGCGCTGCTTAAAGGAGCTCCAGAGACGGGCGCGAGCTGCGGCTGACAGCACGGACCCCAGAGACGGGCATGAGATGCTAAGGCTGCTGCTGCCGCCACCAAGAAGCCTGTGTGCGAGCACAGGTCACTATCCACACCCCACTTCCGGGGAGCCTGTGCAGCCCGCCACTGCCAGGGTCCCGGGATCCAGGGACGACTTCCCCAGGAGAACACACGGCGCGCCTCAGGCTGGTGCAACGTCATGCCGGCCTCTGCCACCGCAGGCTCACCCCACATTCCGTACCCTTCCCTCCCCATGGCTTGAGTGAGCCAGAGCCCCCAAATCAGCTGCTCCTTTAACCCCGTCCTGTCTGAGTGAAGAACAGACGCCCTCAGGCGACCTACACGCAGAGGTGGGTGCAAATCCAAAGCTGAACCCCAGTAGCTGTGCGAACAAAGAAGAGAAAGGGAACTCTCTCCCAGCAGGCTCAGGAGCACTGAATTAAACCTCCACAATCAACCTGATGTACCCTGCATCTGTGGAATACCTGAATAGACAACGAATCATCCCAAATTCAGGAGGTGGACTTTGGGAGCAACAATATATATATATTTTTTTCCCTTTTTCTCTTTTTCTCATTTTCTGAGTGTGTATGTGTATGCTTCTGTGTGTGATTTTGTCTGTATAGCTTTGCTTTTAGCATTTGTCCTAGGGCTCTGTCTGTCCGTTTTTTTGTTTGTTTTTTGTTTTTTTTAGCATAGGTTTTAGCACTTGTTATCATTGGTGGATTTGTTTTTTGGTTTGATTGCTCTCTTCTCTCTTTCTTCTTTTTCCTATTTTTTTCATTTTTATTACTTAAAAAAATTTTTCAATAATTATTTTTTATTTTAATAGCTTCATTTTATTTTATTTTACTTTATTTTATTTTATCTTCTTCTTTCGTTCTTTCTTTTTTTATCCCTTTTATTCTGAGCCGTGTGGAGGACAGGCTCTTGGTGCTCCAGCCAGGAGTAAGGGCTGTGCCTCTGAGGTGGCAGAGCCAATTTCAGGACACTGGTCCACAAGAGACCTCCCAGCTCCACGTAATATCAAACAGCGAAAATCTCCCAGAGATCTCCATCTCAACGCCAGCACCCAGCTTCACTCAGCGACCAGCAAGCTACAGTGTGGGACATCATATGCCAAACAACTAGCAAGACAGGAACACAACCCCATCCATTAGCAAACAGGCTGCCTAAAATCACAGTAAGGCCACAGAAACCCCAAAACACACCACCAGACGTGGACCTGCCCACCAGAAAGACAAGATCCAGCCTCATCCACCGGAACACAGGTACTAGTCGCCTCCACCAGGAAGCCTACACAACCCACTGAACCAACCTTAGTCACTGGGGACAGACACCAAAAACAATGAGATCTACGAACCTGCAGCCTGTGAAAAGGAGACCCCAAACACAGTAAGATAAGCAAAATGAGAAGACAGAGAAACACACAGCAGATGAAGGAAAAAGTCAAAAACCCACCAGACCTAACAAATGAAGAAGAAATAGGCAGTCTACCTGAAAAAGAATTCAGAATAATGACAGTAAAGATGATCCAAAATCTTCAAAATAGAATGGAGAAAATAAAAGAAACGTTTAACAAGGACCTAGAAGAACTAAAGAGCAAGCAAACAATGATGAACAACACAATAAATGAAATTAAAAATTCTCTAGAAGGGATCAATAACAGAATAACTGAGGCAGAGGAACAGATAAGTGACCTGGAAGATAAAATAGTGGAAAAAATACTGCAGAGAAGAACAATGAAAAGAATTGAGGACAGTCTAGAGACCTCTGGGACAACATTAAATGCACCAACATTTGCATTATAGGGGTTCCAGAAGAAGAAGAGAAAAAGAAAGGGACTGAGAAAATATTTGAAGAGATTATAGTTGAAAACGTCCCTAATATGGGAAAGGAAATAGTTAATCAAGTCCAGGAAGCACAGAGAGTCCCATACAGGATAAATCCAAGGAGAAACACATCAAGACACATATTAATCAAACTATCAAAAATTAAATACAAAGAAAACATATTAAAAGCAGCAAGGGAAAAACAACAAATAACACACAAGGGAATCCCCATAAGGTTAACAGCTGATCTTTCAGCAGAAACTCTGCAAGCCAGAAGGGAGTGGCAGGACATATTTAAATTGATGAAGGAGAAAAACCTAAAACCAAGATTAATGATGTTGAGCATTCTTTCATGTGTTTGTTGGCAATCTGTATATTTGCCCCAGAACTGCAACCCAACTGCGCATGAATGCAGTTCTTTTCAGTTCCATATAGTTTCTTTGTATTTTGTTGCTCAAGGAGAAGTTTGTCCAGGTGCTAGCATTGCCGCACTGCAGCAAAGGGTCTCAGGTTCCAACCTGTCTCAGCTTTCATCACAGATCTGCTTTTCCCTCAACCAAACCTGACGTCCTTCTCCTGTCCACAGGTGTTGATCCCAAGAACACTCCTTAGCAAATACAGCACATGCTAATCCTGGGGAAACCAACCTTAGAGTGGAAATGGAAAGAGGTCCAGGACTGAGCCTTAATTAGTCCAAATATTTAGTCCCCCTTAAGGGAAGAGGAACCATAAAGAAGATAGTGACAATAGAACCAAATGAATACAAGTAGAAGTAGGCAAGAATGGTTGTCACAGATGCAAAGAAGTTAAAGTATCAATTAAAACGTGAACTGAAAAATAATATTTATCTGGCTTAGAGGTTTTGCTTTTTTTTCATAACAGTTTGGAAAACTGTGGGCTGAGGAGGGAATGGGATGTGCAGGGAAAAAAAGATGGTGAATGTAGGCAATTCCCCCGAGAAATTTTTCTTTGAGTAGAAGGAGAGAAATAAGGCTGATGGTGGTTGGCAGAGGTCAGGAAGGTTGTTTCGGTTCTTAAGAGGAGAGAGATTTATGTTTGTTCACTTATTTATAGGAAGGAGCCAGTTGAATAGAAGTTAAACTTTTAGAAGTGGTATACAGAGGGCAATATAATAAGATGTTATATTGGGGACGCTTGAAAGATAAAAATGAAACGAAGAAGGTAAATACAATGATGGGGCTGACTTCAGAATTCAGTGGAGTGAGTAGTGGAGTGACAGCAAGATAGGACTCTCCGAAGTCAGTTTGTTTTTTTAAATCAAACTTCAGTGTATGTAATAGTCATTAGGGGACTTGTTGAAAATGGAGAGTCTAGGATCATTCTCCGAGACTTGGATTCAGTAGTAATGCATTGGGGACCAGAAATCTGTACTTATAAAGCTCTCAAGTGATTCTGCACGAATAGTCATGGATCATGTGAGGAGAACATGGGCATTGGAGGTGCACCTCATGAGTGTCTTGATGGCTCTCTGTTGAAGTAGAAAGAGATAACGTATGTGTATGAGGAAGAAATCAAAATATTATCAGAACCAGAGCCATCCTTGGGTGGACAATAGAGTTTTCTTAGGAAATTAGCTCCCTAAGGAAGTAGAAGGTAAGGCCCAGAGGCCTTGAGAACTGGAAATATAATGGAATAGAGAGAAAGAAAAAGGTACATTGATACGCCAGAGCAATGACCAAGAAAGGGAGGAAGTGGGTGGGAAGAGACAGTGTGACTTTTCAAGTGGTAAGCACTTAGGGAAAATGTGGCCACTGAAAAATTAAGGAACAGTGATGGAAAGACTTTTAAGATCTGAGCTGTTAGTTGATTCTAATTTGTTTGTGTTGCTGCTGTTATGAAAATACCCTCTCACTCTCAAGGCCTTCTTTAAAACCTGACTTATCTACAAGAGATATAATGGTGATTAAAGGAATGAGTAGCTGAAGTGAAGTGTGAGCTCCTCTCCCGGGTTTCTCCATGATGTCTGGGTGGTCAGACCATGATTTGAGTCGATGGTCAGTGGTCTACAGGACAAGAAAACGAAGTCAAGTAGCAGTTACTCCATGGAAACAACTCAGCTGTCACTGAGAGATAACCTTGCTTTTTCCACAATATTAGAAAGCTAATAAGCCGATTACATATTTCTTCATCCATTTGACAAACATGGACTATAAGTCAATGATGTTCTGTATGTAACAGATTTTAAAAGAGTGCAAAAGTAGCCACGGTCCCTTTCCTCATGCATTTTGCAGTATGGTAAGGAAAATAAAAGTAAATGTAATAATCCCACAAATATAATTGCAACTTTTTGGGGTCCTGGGGAGATAAGATGCATGCCACTGTAAGAGTCATTAATAAGGGAAAGTAATTTAATGTGGGAGGTGAGATCAATTTTCCAGAAAATTCACTGGATGTTTAAGGATGAGTAAGAGTTAATGGGCTTCATGATATCTTATCACAGTGTCATCAAGAGGATGAACTGAAACACTGTATGAAAAGCCTCAGGACGTGGCACATTTCCTTGATTTTGAGATGGATGGTATGAATAAAAAGACACATTTATTTAACAACAGCTTTGTGGGGGATAAAGAATCATGACTACTTAGATGTACATGTTTAGTGTAAGGTGCTGCTTCACTTCTGAAATATTAAAAGGTTAACCCCCTGGAGACTGAGGCACAGCATTCTTTATATTCCAAGCCTAGCATAGTGCCTGCCACCTAGGAGATACTCAACAAACGTTTGTAAAATAAATTACTATCTGCCCCTCTTCTGCCTCTCTTTCATCCTTCTTTTCTCTCGGGAGTTACTATCATTTCTCTTGTCAGGTACACTGATATTTAAAGATGTATGTATTTCTCCTTCACAGAGTATTTTTGTTTTGAAAGATGCTATGAACAAGATAATGATCACACTTAAGAAAAGAATGCTTACTAATGGAATTTTAGGCATTTCTACCCAGGTGTTTTGAGGTGAGGGCCTTCCCAGAGATCTTTGAATTTGAACATGTAAAAAGCAACTTGTATTAAGGCAGAATGACAGAATTTTGTTTGTTTGTTTTAATAATTTACTTCACACCATCATAGTTCATATTTTGAACAAGTCTCTGTCCAATACAGGTGGACAGGGTCGTGCTCTGTTACATGCAGGGATCTCTTTCCATCTTTTGTGGCTCTGCCCTCTTCTGGGTTCTTGCAGTCCTCTCTATTCAGGAATAGGATGTAGAAAGACAGAGTGATATTTATGGTGGAGATATTTAAGGGCCAGGCTGGGCCCTTTAGAAGCCTCTGACTGCCAGTCAGCAAGAAATGGTGGCCCTAAGTCTTATAATTACAAAGAAATAAATTCTGCAACAACATGAGTGAGCTCAGAAGTAGATGCCTCACCAGTCGAGCCTTCAGATGAAAACACCGTCTAACTCACACTTGGATTGCAGCCAGGTGAGACCCTGAGCTGAAGATCCAGTTAATTCAAGCCTGGAATCCTAAACCACAGAGACTGTGAGATCATAAATGTGCGTGGGTTAAGCAGCCCAGTTAGTGGTAGTTTGTTATGTACAAACAGGAAATCAACACAGGAACATCATTTGTTCCTCTGCCTGAGCTGTGCAGCTACAACACGGATTGGTAATCCAAAGCCTTAACACTTGACTGTTCAAGGTGGATTTGGAAATGGACAACACACACTTCAACCTAAGTGTCAATTTTGTTTCCCAGTCCTCTAGAAAGGGACCTCCCTGTGTGTGCTATGCTAATCATCCTCCCACACTGATAATGTTTTCTTCTTGTCAGATTTACTAGGTAAACACTCCGCTTTCTTATCTGTGCCATGACTGAAATAAATTTACAATCCTTATTGGATTGTAAATTTGTAATTCATTCCAAACTTGACACAGATGAATCATGAAAAAAGAAGATGGTAAAATGAACAGAAATAAGCACAGCAATTCTTATGCAAATTCCTAAGGAGCGGAACAGCATGGGGCCTTGTGGCTGCCAACCCCATACACCCTCGGCTGCTGGGCTGAGGAGAACTTGGCTCCAGTCGCCTCTCCCTGGCCAGAATATCGGGTCCTTGGGGAATAAAGAAATGCTCAGAAGCAGCCCTGAGTAGAGCTTTGAACTGCTGGACTCTTCAGCCACCCGGAACAACTGACAGATGGAGCAGTCATGGAGCCAGGTGGTGAGGCTGAGTTGCAATCTAGATGCCCGCCCATCAGCCCATCCTTCTGTTGCTCTGGGATGTCCCACAGGAACCTACGCGGCAGCAGGGAATCGAAAGGATGGGAAACACCTTAGCAATAGTTTCTAAGCAGCCCACAACGCACAGCCAGCATTTGGGAATATAACCGACTATCTCCCTTGCTTTGAAAAAAAAAATCAGGTCCTTCCCATAATAGGGAGAGGGAGCCTCCCTGGACTGTGGAGGAGGAGCTGGCCATATGCTGGCTTCATCCTATAGGCAGGATTATATAAACTCCCCACAGAAGCCCATCAAATCTCCATCTCATCCAAATAAAAGGAATTGAAACAGCTTTCATGCATCTCTCTGCTCGAAAAACAAAGAATTTTGGTAGCTAGTCAACATCATCTTATCCACATCGATCAACACAAATCCCAGCTTTAGTTTTTCTCACTCACCAAAACATAAATCCAATCTTTTTTTTCTATACATTATACCTCATTCATTCACTTTCCCTCATCTTCAAGTTTGCAAAGAGTAGAAATTCCCACACACACCTGCCATTTGAAAATACATATTCCTAGAATGGAAAGGCAAAATGTAAAGACTGGAAACACATATTAAAAAGTTCAACCTGAGAAACAAGTACCTGCCAATGTACCAGTGCAGATAAACTGGGTATAAAAAACGAAAAATAGTTCCTGAGGGGAAAAAAAATCACCCCCATCCGCAAATCAAATCAGCAAATATTCATTGAGCACCCACTATATTCAAGACATTAAGCTTGATGTTAAAGAAAATATAAATGTCTTAAAATTACTATTTCCTTCCCTAAATGTTTACCATTTGTTTGGGGAGATAAGGGAAAGAGATTAGAATGACACCATAGTATATACACTGTAGAATGTCACCCTCATTTCACATTTATAACCATTTTCCATGTCTATAAAATGAAAAGAACACCTTTTCCAGGGGCTGATGCAGTACAGGTATAGCTCTGAGATACTGCAGGTTCAAGCAAATAACCCAAAAAAGCGAGTCGCCTGAATTTTTTGGTTCCCTATGCATATAAAAGTTATGTTTACACTACAATGTAGTCAATTAAGTATGCATTAGTATTATGTCTAAAATATATATACATACCTTAATTTAAAAATACTTTATTGGGCTTCCCTGGTGGCGCAGTGGTTGAGAGTCCGCCTGCCGATGCAGGGGACGTGGGTTCGTGCCCCGGTCCAGGAAGATCCCACATGCCGCGGAGCGGCTGGGCCCGTGAGCCATGGCCGCTGGGCCTGCGCGTCCGGAGCCTGTGCTCCGCAACAGGAGAGGCCACAACAGTGAGAAGCCCGCGTATCGTAAAAACAAAACAAAAATACTTTGTTAAAAACTGCTAACCATCATCTGAGCCTTCAGCTAGTTGTAATCTTTTTCAATAGCGACATCAAAGGTCACTGATCACATATCACCATAGCAAATATAATAATAAAAGAAAAGTTTGACATATTGAGAGAGTTACCAAAATGTGAAACAGAGACATGAAGTGAACAAATGTTGGAAAAATGACACTGACAGACTTGCTCAATTCAAGGTTGCCACAAACCTTCAATTTGTAAAAAAAATGCAGTACCTGTGAAGCACAATAAAGCAGTGTCTAATAAAACAAGGTATGCCTGCACGGGAATGTTTTTCTCCTTTAAGGCAGAGAAGGAGGGTATGAGGCAGCAACCCCTACTTAGGTAGGAGGCAGTAATTATATAGATGGGCTTGTTACAAACTGCCTGAGTTCAGATCTCATTTTCATTACTAACAAGCTATATAATCTTGCAAAAGCTGCTCTGGTTTCCTAATCTATCAAATGGAGATTCTGAGAGTACCTAACGCCAATGACTTTTGTGAGCATTAAATGAGTTACCTCCCCTAAAACACTCATCAAACAAGTGCTAAATAAATACTGAATTTGAATCCCTCTGAACACCCTGTATTTCCCTGAAAAAACAGTTGTCCAAGAATCCAACCTAGAACCCTCCAAGCAAGAAAGATTGAGAACGTGCCGTGGGGCCTGGTTCTGAGCAGTAGTTCTAATAACAGCACAGGGTGCTAGAAACTCCCAGCTGCTACAGATCAGTTGCTTCAGAACCAGAATTGATTCTGAGCAAGCCAAGTTTTATAGATCTAATTAGAAAGCGTGGCTTTATTGCCCCAAAGAGTGTGGAAGATTCATATGTGTGTGTGTCTGTTATGTTTTTACAGCAGACATAAAACTTAACTGAAAATCTTTCTTCAGCATCCAAAGTAGCTCTTTGCTCCTTATTTCACCTGAACATTTAGTCTACTTTTAAAGAACTAGATTCTACACATTTTACTTTTTTTGTATTTTGAACACTTCTAATTACGTGTCTCCATGTTCTGTCTTGGTTTGGTTTGGTTTTTTTTTTTTTTTTTTTTTTTTTTTTTGCGGTACGCGGGCCTCTCACTGTCGTGGCCTCTCCCGTTGCGGAGCACAGGCCCCGGACGCGCAGCTCAGCGGCCACGGCCCACGGGCCCAGCCGCTCCGTGGCATGTGGGATCCTCCCGGACCGGGTCACGAACCCGTGTCCCCTGCATCGGCAGGCGGACTCTCAACCACTGCGCCACCAGGGAAGCCCTGGTTTGGTTTTTGTTTGTTGGTTTTTTGGATTATGAGCAAATGAAGTCCTTCACTTTCACAGATGCTCTCTAATGTGTTATGATTTCTACTAACTCTAGTAGCAATTGTGCATGAAAATCTTTAAGGATTAAGTAACACAGTCAGACCACTGATACTTAGATTGAATAAAAGAAGGCTTTGATACATTGTGCATATTATAAACCCTAAGCTAAATATCAAATGATTCGCAGAAGGGACGAGGAAAGAGGGCATGGGGTATAGACACAATGAGCATACTGCCTCAACTAAAAATGAAAATAATATTTCTAATTTGTTAATTTATCAATAAAAGACTCATAACCACATTAATATGTAAATCAACCTTAGTAATGTGTTCAGCATATTACTCTGCATTAAAAAGGAAATAATTACCTTAAAAAATACATTTTTTAAAGATACATATTAGTTCAGATAATCTTTGAAATCATGTTTGCTCGGATAAGACATGTAATTGTTCCAGGAAAGGGGTTGCTGGTCTACAAAGTATAATGCCTATGATGACTGCTCTGTGCTAGGCTTTATACACATGATTTCAATTAATTGCCCCTATTTAGGAAGTAGATCATATTAGTTCCAGTTTTCAGATAATCTTACTGTGGCTTATAAAAGTAATTTCTCCAAAACCCACATCAAGCAAGAAGCAGCGTGAAGAGTCAAGCTCAAGTGCTGCTGATGATAAAGCCTTCCCATTCGCCCCTGTTGCCTGCTGCCTGCCGAGAACAAACGAAAATGAGAAGCATTCCTGGGAGCAGGCACGTGCTCTGTGCGCCATGCTCCCTAATGAAACCCAACTGCCTATTTCAGCCTAAGACCTTATCCCCAGACAACCGGCTTTTCCTGTTATTGCCACCATAAGACTTACCTCCATCATTATTTATGAGGCTAAAAAAAGTGGGGATTCTGGAAAATGTTCTAATTCATTATAAGCTCCTAAATAGAATTCATATAGCAAAAAAAAATTTGTACACGTATTAATATATATGAACATGTAAGCTTGTAAGCATATAAAAACATAATCATAGATAAAAGTCTACGATTAGTTATTTTTCCCTACCTCACTGAAAGGTAACTCTGAAAGACACTGCTACAAATACAGAAGTGAATATATTTATTATCTTAATCTCAGAGCAGTGAACCTCATAGGTAATTAAAAGTGAAAAACACAAAACCTTTGGACTCCATATCAAACTTTCAATAACCAAAGTTTCTGTAATTTACTTTCTTCCACTCAACCCTATAGAAAAGACTGCATTTTGTTTTGGTTTGGTTTTTTATTTATTTGTTTTTTGGATTATGAAGAAATGCAGTCATTCACTTTCTGGAGCAGAAGAAGATATAATTGTTGATAATGAAAGGTTTTTCACTAATATTTATTTCCAAGAAAATCGTAATGCCAAGACAATGAACAAATTAGTGCTTCATTGAAAGAAAAAAAAACATACTTAAATGGTTAAAAACTGAAAGATGGTTAAGCAAATTTAAACAAATGTTATTGACACTGAGAATGTTAGTAAGATGAAATATAGTACTTGAAATATATATATAATGGAAAGCAGGGAGCATAAAAAATAGGGTGATGATTAAAATCAGTGTTGCACTCTTGTCTACAGTAGTTAAACAGTCAATAATTCTCTAAATCAATGAAATGAGCCCCCTTTTCAGTGTTTGAAAAAATTTTGATAGAGTCTAAATTTAGTCTTGTTTTTGAAAACTCCCTAGACTCTTCCACGAATATAAATCTAACAGCAGAGGAGAGTAAGCACCTATCCCTGGGTGGGGGAAAAAAAAAGGAAAACAGTTAACCACAAGTGTAAAGTGTTCTGAAGCCTCATGGTTTATCTTAAAATTTGTGCAAAATTTTCTTTTTATTCTATAATATATCTGTGTTTGTTGTAAAGTTTTAAAAAAGTCTTATACTTCCCGGTTAACTTCTCTTATCTCATACACATGTTCACACTCACGTATACATGTCCAAATATAATCAATAGTCAGGAGGGAAACAACCTGTTTGCCATGTTGTTTTAGATGTTCCCTGACCTTCTACTATAAAGTCACAGGGGTAAACCTGAGATCTTAGCTAATGTTGGGGCTCAGATCAAATTCTTCCCCTTCCAATATGCACTCACTGGCTTAATGGAACTAATGTCCTTAGCACAGGATGATAGGTGGTGTCTAGTCTGAAGTTTTGGAAATGTTACTCAATTCCCACCCCACTCCTGCTTGAGATAATGAAAGTCTCAAAACACACCTAACACCTGGGCACTACACTACAACATCTTTGCTAACTCCAACAAATACTTGACCACACCTAACTCTATGTCCAGTTTTGGCATAATTTCTCAGAGTATAAGAGCGGTACCATGTATTGGGGGTTAGTCTTTAACACGATTGCTATGGGAGGGGTTACCTTCTGCTTAAATTCTATTCTCTTTCTTCAGTCAACATAGCACCAATTCAATATAGTTTCAGAGTCAGGACAATGTGAGTAGGATAGGGGTCCTTCTTAGATCTTTCCATTTGTCCTTAACCTTTTAAAGAACATGACATACTGTGAGGCAGGAAGCAATAGGGAGAGAAAGAAAGGGAAGACCTGATGTCATTAAAGATCACACACAGAGAGACATTAACCCACTATTTTGTTTGTCGAAGAGAAAAAAACAGAGACAGAGAAAGACAGGGACACGGACACAGAGAGAAAGGCCTCTGTATCCTGCTCAATAAAAATCCTTTATAAATATCCATGAATTTTACTACAGCAATGAAGACAATAGGGTGTTGGTGATGCAAAGAGAGACTCTAGAAACAGACTCACACATACATAGCCACTTTATTTTTTAACAAAGATAATACTGCAATGCAGTCAGAAAGGAATTGTCTTTTTGATAAATGGTATTGGGAGATCGGATGTCCATGTGAAAAACTGTTAAACATTATCCCTAACTCATCTATTTAAAAATAATCAATATAGTCTGTAGATCTAAATGTGACTAGTAAAACAATAAAGCTTCTAGAGAAAACATGGGAATAATATCGTTATGACTTGGCAGAGGTAGGACTTCAGAAATGTCAAAGAAGGACCTCTGAAAATCCCTTCTCCTATAAAAGCAATGACAACATTGGCAAAAATTTTGAAAACAGATTTTTCAAAACTCTGGAAATTTGAGACTTTATTCAATTAAATTAGCTGCACCTTGGTAAGAATAATGAGTTTGTGGCATTTTCACTGGCCCTATTCCCACACCCTCTTTTTTATTTCATGGTAGCCTTGAAAACCAGCACCTTCACAAGCATAATAGGTATGAAAATCAACATCACAGCAACTACTAGAGGGAACAGATTGGGTTTAGAGCTCTTCAAAAGCCCTAATTTCAAATAAATTAGAAAACAGTAACTGAAAGAAATTTGGAGAGTTCAAAAACAGGTGGAAATTAAACAATACTCTCCTAAATAACCAATGGGTCAAAGAAAAATTCACAAGGAAATTAGAAAGCACTTTGTCATGAATGAAAATGAATACTAATGGGATGCAGCTAGAGCAGTGCTTAGAGAGAAATTTGTACCTATAAATATATACTGTAAAAAAATAAGAAAAATCTCACCTTAATAACCTAACTTTCCACCTGATTCACTTTGTTATAAAGCAGAAACTAACACACAATTGTAAAGCAATTATACTCCAATAAAGATGTTAAAAAAAAAAGAAACAGTAAGAGAAAAATAATGAAAAGCGATCAGAAGGAAGGAAACAAACATTAGAGTGAAAATGTCTGAAATACAGAATAAATAAACAATAGAGAGAATCGATGAAATCAAAAGTTGGTTCCTCAAGAAGATCGACAAAATGGACAAACCTTTAAATACACTGATTAATAAAAATTATTTTTAAAAAACAGAGAAGGTTCAAACCACTAAAATCAGGAATGAAAGAGAAAATATCACTACAACCTCACAGAAATAAAATGAATAACAAATGTCTAAAGAAGAATTATTACCAATCCTTCACAAACTTTTGCAAAGAAAACAACAGAGAAGGGAACACTTCTAATTAATACCATGTGATCAGTATTACCCTGATAGAAAAACCAGCCAAAGGCATCACAAGAAAAAGAAAACCAATAATCCTTATAGATGCATAATTATTTATTCATAAATATTTATTCTTTATTCTCAATAAAGAAACAACTAGCAAACTAAATTCAGCAACATAGTAAAGAGATTAAAAACAATTGCAATAGTGATATTTATTCTAGGAATGCAAGGTTAGTGTAACATCCAAAAGTTAATCAATGTAATATACCATATCAATAATGATGTATAAAAAAATCATTTGACAAAGTCCAACACACTTTCATCTTAGAAACAAACTAGGAATAGAAGGAAACTTACTCAAACTGATAAAAAGCATCTACAAAAAAACTCACAACTAAGATCATACTTAATGGAGAAAGACTGGATGTTCTTTCTCTAAGATCAGGAACAAGCCAAGGATGTTTGCTCTTGTCACCTCTATTCAACATTGTACTATAGATTTTGGCCAGGGAAATTAGGAAAGAAAAGGCATCCATATTTCAAAGGTAGAAATAAAATTTTTTCTATTTGCAGATAACATGATCTTACATACAAAAAAATCCTAATCAATTAAAAAAACTACTAGAACTAATAAATTCAGCAAAGTTGCAAAATACAATTTTGATATACAAAGTCAATCGTTTCTATATACTAGCAATCTGAAAATGAGATTAAGAAAGGAATTCCATTTATAATAGCATCAATAAGAATAATATAGTTAGGAATAAAATTAACAAAAGGAGTGTAAGATTTATACATTGAAAAGTACAAAGCATTGTTGAAAGACACTTTAAAATATCTAAATAAAAAGAATGACATCCATGTTCATGGGTTAGAATAGTAAATACTGTTAGGATGGCATTAATCTTCAAATTGATCTACAGATTGAGCTCAATTTCTATCAAAATCCCAACTGGCTTCTTTGAAGAAATTGGCAATTCAGAATTCATAGAGTTATGCAACCATTGCCCATTATTTAATTTTAATTATACTAATATGCACCCAAAGAGAAATATAAGAATTTTAATAACAGCCCTATTCATAATAGCCTCAAAATGGAGACAACCCAAAAATATATTGAGTAAAATGTATAAATAAATTTTGGACTACTTATTTAATGGAATGTAAATGAATGAACCACTACTAAATACAGCAACCTGGATAAATCTCACAAACATAATGTTGAACAAAGAAGCCCATTACCAAAGAGAACATAGTTCCAAATCAGACAAACCTAACAGTAATAGAAAATGGGATAGTGGTTACCCTTAAAAGGAGTTGTGACTAAGAGGAGATGCAAGGAGAGCATCTCATGTGCTGGGATGGTCTATTTATTTCTCAAGGTATGTGTTTACTTTGTGAAAATTAATTAAGCTGTATACTTATGACTGCTGTACTTTAATGTGTATATGTTACACTTCAATAAAAAGTTTGACTTAAAAATTTACGTAATCATTAAACAAGTGTGTCATGTATCATACATACTTTAGAAAGGTATTCATGATTTTGTCAATTTATTTCTAAAGACAAATTATTTAGGTCATGTTCTCTGAATATAAAATAGAATAGAATAGAATAGATCTGAATTAATAATAATAAAAGTTTTCTAAAATTTAAATCCCCCTAAAAATTGAAATGCACTACTGTAACTTTTAGATGAAATTGAAAATTAAATCAGCTTTTACAGAAACTATAGAGAATGGCATAAAACACTGACATAGCAAAATCCATGGAGATGTGGCCAAAATTGTCTGTATAGTAAAATCATGATTTTGACTTATTTCATAATTGTAAAAGAAAAAAATAAATTTAAAAACTAAGATTTGGGCTTCCCTGGTGGCGCAGTGGTTGAGAGTCCGCCTGCCGATGCAGGGGACGTGGGTTCGTGCCCCGGTCTGGGAGGATCCCACATGCCGCGGAGCGGCTGGGCCCGTGAGCCATGGCCGCTGAGCCTGCGCGTCTGGAGCCTGTGCTCCGCAACGGGAGAGGTCACAGCAGTGAGAGGCCCGCGTAACGCAAAAAAAACAAACAAACAAAAAAAAAAAACTAAGATTTAACTCAAGGATTTATTTTTAAAAAAACAGTACAGAAAGCTTAATTCAAGTAGGAGGTAAGCAATACTGAAGATAAAAGTAGAAATTACTGAATTTGGAAATAGAGTAGAAGAAATAATTAGCCCCCGATTTGTTAAACTAATAACAATTTAAAAAGCAAAAAGAGAAAAAGAAAGAGAATGGGATCATGTGTCCCCTAGACACCTTCTTCTTCCTCTGCCCCTTCCCAGTAAGAAAGGTGACATCAACCAGTGATCTGAATAATGGTTGGGCCATGTCTGTAAAATGGTCCCCAAATGCATTAGGCATCATATCTCTTGGTTTATAACTGCTTACTTATAAATCCATACACTGTTATCTCAGAAATCTACTACCCACATGATACTAGATCTCTAACAAATTAAACAGAAGAAGCAGTTCTGTCCTGAATCCTATTTACCACAGTTATAAAATTCAAGTCTAAATATTTGAACTAAATGCCTCTAATAGCAACTAAGTCAGCTACATACAGTGGTGCTGTTGAACAGTGATCTTAGACCAGAGTCAAAAAACTTGGGACAGAGGTCTTTTCCACTGTTTACTTCTGATCATGTACAAATCACTGTAATATGATTCTAGTTCCACTTCAGGGACCTTGAGGTCCACCTTCCATAGAAAGATGGGATGGTTTTCCATTTAGGAATAACAACTTTAACTATCATAGTAGAACAGCATACTATCTCTTTGTCAAGCATTCATAATTCATCAATTTTCCCAGCCCAGAACCATGGAATATCACAAATGCAGGACAGAGAGTATTACCATATTTTGTCTGCTGTTTACCTTTTTCAAAGCCCAGCTTGGATTAACAATCTCCAAATAAGACAGCCTAAAGGATGTGCTATCTATATACCACTCTAGGTATTTTAAGTACATAAGAGTTATAACAAGTTAGAGCATAAAATATGACATACTTAGATCACACTAACTTAGCTTATTGACTAATAATCATTTTAACCATATTATTTGCAACTGATTTGGGGATCTTGTCATATGCCTTAGGTTTGAACAGGAAATAGACCTATGGAAATAACTTTACACTCATTTAGAGGTAGCATTGGGACATTTTCGTCATGCTACTTGATGTCCCCTGAATGAAGCTTCACACGATAAATTCCTTTTGGAACTAGTAAAACTTTGTCTCCTTTGAGGTATAGATATCTAACATGTGTGTCTTCCTATTGTATGCTAAGAATTATGTAAAAAAATTTCTTCCATGGATCCTCAACAGTGGACTCCATACAATGTAGTTATCTAATATAATGACTAGCACTTAGTGGGAATTATCCAAGTATTCTTTGTCTACACTGCTGCCTTCACATTTCAGAAAAACTTTACAAGGCCTTTCTGAGATGAGGCAACTGAGGTTCAAAGAAGTTCAAGAACTTGGCCAGGTTGTATAGCATAAATGGCGGCGCTGGGACTTGACTGGGCCTATTTGTCCATTAAGTCCCTGCTGTTGACCACTGCTTTAGAACCATATCCCTAGAGTGAAATCATTATGTTCCATATGGTATTTCTTATAATGACCTCAACGGTCAATGATAAAAATGTGTCAACAATGGAAGAAGTTATCTGCAAACTAGAAGCCTAAATCATTATTGTAACACAACTTTAATTTTTTATATTGAATTCTTCTTTTGTACTTTCCACTAGTAAATTACTGGGAATACAAAAGATGGATGTTCTTTTTCAGAGCTACAAATGCTTCCTTAGTAAATAAAACAAGTCACATTTTCAAAATTCTGTATTTTCTCTTTTATGTAGATCACAGCTCTCGCACAGACTATTCAAGGGTTTTCTTACTAATGAAAATTAAAGTACACTTGTGGATTCTAGAAGTTTCTCCTTAAAGAGACTGTCACCTTTTGTTCAATTTTGAAGTTCTGTGGAAATAACTTAGTTTTTTTCCCTACTTGCAAAGGGAACTTTTTCACCCAAAACCTGTTGGAAATATTAAATAGGTTATATTTCCATCAAAGAAAAGCTTATTACTTATTCACATAGTATTTTCCAATTGTGTCAAATTGAAAAGTGGCATTAAGTGAGTGATCACAAGACACCTTAAAGGCTAAGGAAGGATTAAACTAAAGGCTAAAGCCTGAGACAGGTTTATGTAGACTGTAGTGTCCTTTCGTGGAGCTTAATGTCTTTTCGCCTATCTATAGAGGATATCGGAGGGTCACATTTCTTTGACGAAATAAGACCAGTCAACTTAGTTGAGTTCGTATTTAAGGTGAGGTGAATTAAAGAAGACAGTTTCTGAAACAGTTGTCAGATGTGTTTTTCAACCTACAGTCAGAGAATTTTCAGCAGTTGAAAGACAGAAGGTCTTTGGGTGGTTCTTCCTTGAGGAATGTCAAAACCAGGAAGTCTTCACAGAGGGTGTAAGTATACAGATCTACACACTGATTAGTGCAAACTGAAGCTACTTACTCTTAGTAAAATGTTTGCACGTATAAAATGAAAGGACAATTTTATTTTAAAAGAAATACAGTTCTATATAGATCTAAAGAAAAATAAACAAGAAGTTATCTTATAGAAACACCATAAACAGCAAAAAAAAAAAAGTGATACAGATTATTTCCCTTTTTGATTTTGGTAGCCAGGGCCTTTGAGCCAAAGTCAATGCCCAATCAAACATTAACACCCTGACCAACGTACCTATTTTCTGGTTTTAAATCAGAGACCTGCTATGTACCAGCTATATGAGTTCTGACAATTTATATAGCTGTTCTAACCATCCATTTCTTTATCTATAAAACAGGGATTACAATAACTCCTACCTATGTTGTGAAGATTCAATAAGAAAAGCCATGTAAAACATTTATTTCCCCGTACCTGGTACACTGTACTCAATATTTTTAATATATTTTATTTTAATAATCTCATTTTATAGTTGTCTTTTACTACAAGCTACTTCTACTTTTTTAACTCCTGCATTTAAAATACTTATTGACTATTACCACGCTGAACACTACACACGAGACACTGTTCAAACTCCTTTGATGTCTTAATCACTTCACTATACTGAAACTCCATCAATAATAATCTAATTAATCATGAAGAATAACTCTGTTAGCTGTGAAATTTGGTTCAAATTTCACAGCCCCAAAAAAAGGACCCAAAAAGTAAAATCATGTAAGCCATGTAATTCTCAACATCTGATCAACAGAAGTCATAAAATTTACCATTTCTCAAGTTTGTGGTAAACAAAAAAAGGCATTCTATACATAAAAGTACTTTGGGAGTAGTATTATTTTCTTGTTTCATATGGATGATAGTATTAAAAATTATTAAAGCAAACTTAATCTTTCTGTATAAGTAAAGAAACCTAAGTAAACAAAAGCTAGGAATTGAATGAATTTAGCCAAATAAGAAGATAGAAAGCTAGGACAGGACATTCTTCAATCACTGGAGAGACCAAAAACACTCAAAAGCATGACTGCAGTAGAATCACTATATTTGGTCCACCTTCCAAAAACCTGAGGCCAAGACATCAACGTTGGTGGATTGAGAATTCCATGTTTGGTGAGGGTATGGGATGGGAATACCTCACTCTTGGTTGTATATGTCACGGTCCACAGATGTAATATCTTGAGGTCAAATCACTTTTACAACAAGTATAACCCCATGGAATTCACATTCATTATTTTTTAGAAGATGGTACAAATTCTTTAGCATTCTATACTTTCTTAAACAACTTGATGACTTTGTCAGATGCATTAGGCACTGGTTAATGGCAATGCATAAGATCTCATTCCAGCAAGTGGCCAGATGGTAAAAAGAATAATCCAATTTAATCAACACAGCACTGCAAATTAGCAAATTTAATCATTAGCACAGCACTAATGATTTTATTGATTAAACTCTTATAACAATAGCTTACTACGTGCCAGGTACCACTTCTAAGTGCTTCCTATATATTTGCTATTAACTTTGACAATCATAATCCTGTGAGTAGTTACCATTATTATCTCTCATCTTATAGATCAGGAAACCAAGGCACAGAGAGGTTAAACGACTTTTCCAAATCACACTCCTGTAAGGAGCAGAGTTGGAATTTGAAGCCAGGCAAACTGGATCCAATCCACACTCTCCACCACTACTCTCTACTGTCACATATGTATTAGTGTGTGAGATGCAAAGTGAAAAGCACAACAAAAGTGAAAATTGAACGAAGTTGCTTCATCAGTCTTCCCTAGTTTTAAATCTGGTTGCTATGTCCTTTTCTCGTTGTTTATCCATGTAACTAATTCCTTTTTCGGTTTAAATTGATGCTTTACCCTCAGGGAGAAATAATCATTCTTCCCTCTGTGTACCCACATAACTTGTACATTCCTATTATTACAGCACTTATTAGAGTGGATCTTAATATTAGTTTGCCTCTTTCTCTCCCTATTTAACATAAGCTTCCTTAATGGTAGAAACTATAACTCTGTGCTCCCAGTGTGTAGCACGGAGGAAGGGAGGAAGGCAAGAGAAAGGATGGGAGAGAGGAAGAAGAGAGAGGAGCAAGAAAAGGATGGACCTGACACTTCTTTATTTCTTTTCTGCATATTAAACAGGGTAGTGCTTTAATATGCATAATATTCAGGACCCCTCTCCATTTAGATAACCTGGATGGTGAAGGGTCTGATATAGTCCTGTAAATTTGTCACCAATGTGTGAAAATATTTTTAAAGTAAAAAAAAAAATGTGATCTGGAAGAAAGAGGAAGAAGAGAATAAGATAAGGGAGGAAGCAAAGGAGTCTTGAGGATACTTCAAAACTGCTTAGATACAGGAAAGAAAGCCAGCTCCCTCTCTCCTCCACTCTTGTCCAAAGGAGATACTTAGCTGATTAAAACAGGAACTGGTTCACTTCCAAAAGACTGCATCACCATCTATTTATTAAATTTATCCTTTGTACAGATTGAGGCAAGCAAACATTTCACTTGTTCAAATACCTCATGCCTTGGAGACAGGCTTCAGTTGCAAATAATTTCACCCTTTGGCTGACTACAGCTATGACCCCTCTGCCCTTCACCT
Organism: Globicephala melas; assembly: GCF_963455315.2. Classification (NCBI taxonomy): domain Eukaryota; kingdom Metazoa; phylum Chordata; class Mammalia; order Artiodactyla; family Delphinidae; genus Globicephala; species Globicephala melas. Next base: position 101,936,303 of record NC_083319.1, read on the forward strand.
GTCTTGCTCTTTTCTTCCCATTTGCAACTTTCACTGATGTGATCAACAAGATCATACAATACAGCCTTAAATTTTCATTTTCTTTGGACTCAGAACCATCGTCTGTTCCCCAAACAAAAATTCTGGTTACCTCTACTTCTAAAGTTCTTAACCAGTGGTGCTGGAAAATTCTTTAATTTCTTCTTCAACTGCACCATCCTGTAGCTGCCCCACCCAGGATGGTATATGTGCATTTTTTAACTTGTTCCTGTTTTCCCTTGTAGCTGTATATGTAAATATAGTATATTTATATTTTCTACTTTGAGAGTTTCTTTAACAAGGCCAAAGGTTTATTTAACTTTCTTATAAATGTCATCAGTGCCTGAGATGGATTGGTTTAGAGGCACCCAAAACCATTACTGGGCTGACAGAGGAGACCCCAGTTCCCAGCAAAGAGCCTATGTCATGGACCTGGCAATACATAGTCTCAATGTATTTGTAAATAATGAAATGATGAAAGTTATTTAGGACTGCAGTATATTTCATCCATTAATCTAACAGTCTTTTTTAAAACCAATCCCTGCTTTGGTCTCCCTGGAATAGAAAAGCCATCTGTACCAACCCCGAACAATTTATTAAAGACTTAAAAAAAAAATGTAGAGGAGGGGTATGTTCTCGTTGGTGATATCCTTTGTTTCCATTCTTCTGGTCCATTTTTACTACATTTTTTCCTTGTATGATTTTCTGTTTTTCCAGGTTTAGATGCCTCATGAGCTGGACTTTGTAATAAAGTCCAATGTTTTCGTCCTTTCCATACTTTATATTAAAGTGATGGGCTTAAAAACATGGGTTTTAGACTTAGGAAGCCTGAGTTCAATGGCTAGATGTGCCACTGAGTTGCTTGGTGAACTCAATCAAGTAACTTCACCTCTCTAAGCCTCAGTTTTCTCATTCACAAAATGGGAATAATACCTACTTTTCGAAGTTGTGTGAATATGCTCAAAATCTCTGAGGTTGGGCAACACTCTCTCAATGAAAGCTGCTAAAAAAGGGCACATGTTCCTCGGGGAATTTTTGAAACAATCTTTTTTTCTCCCCGATAACTGCTTTAACATCTCTGAAGTTCACTGGAGAAAAGAGAGAAAGGATGTGGGGTGCTGAATATCAGAGCAGTCTGCTGATCTGATAGGAGCCCTGTCTGCGATAATTTATCCCTCTGGACTGTCCACGGTAGTCCTTTCCTGCAGCAGGTCAACTGGGCTGAGCTGGGGGAGTCTTGGCCAAAGTGCATGCCTTGGGGGTCAGAGTCAGGCTGGTGAACTGACAGGCAAAGTGGACTTTTTCAGTGAGGCCTTGTCCATTTCAGGTTGTTATGGAACACTCGCTCAAGCTGCCTTAGGGCAGTATGCTGGGCCAAACACTTCAGGGAAGCAGGGGGGGAATCCAAAATTTTTTTTTTTTTTTTGCCTTAATATCAAGCTAGTCTTAAATGCATCACAGTCTTAGCTTTTTAAATTTATTTTCAGCATCTTTAGGGCCCTAGAATTTTTATTAAAATAAAAGTTCCACCCTCTCCAACATCTGTTCTCTATGTTTCTTACAACACCAGAAAGTTTCTTTTAGTCAGAATGTACTGAAAACAACACAGATAGTTGAAGGTGATCCCCACCTGGTCTTGCACGCACTGGGCCTTGATGTCTGACACTGGATGCCTGTGGAGGATTGAGTCAGTGCCTCCACTTTACTGCATCTGCTTAGAATTGTGGCTATTTTCACTTAATCCTTGGCTGGATAGAAAGTACCTTGAAAGCAAGGTTCATTTCTAATTTATGTCACCAGCATTCACAGTCTCTTCACAATACCATGCATAGAGCAGCTACAGCGAATGTTTGTGAATGAATTTTAGCGGCTCAGAACTCAAAGTGAGATGTCAGCCCGACCAGGCTTACTTGCCCATTACTTAAAATCACGTTGGCAATTTCTGTGTTCTTAGGGGAAATTGCAAAACTATGCGGTTGCATTCGCTTCCTCCACCTAATTCCCTTGCTTCCGCTAAGAGGGAAAAAAATCCCATTTAACCTCTTCAATAAGCGTTCTAGTGCCCAGTGTAATGAATTATGTGAATTATGAGCTTTGGGGTCAGACGGCAGATCACAAAGGGAGCGCTGTGTGAATTTACACTATTGACATAATCATCTAAAACTTGGCTTTCTCATCTTGAAAATGAGGATAACAGTAGTGCCTTCAACACAAATTGATAGGAAGTATTAAACATGTAACACACACACACATTAGGAGCTCAGTAAATATGAGTTTGCTTTTCTCTGATTTTTTTAGCTCCATTAAGTATGGGAAGAAATGATCGAATTCTCTAGCAATTAGTCAAATCCAAAATAAAAGAACCCTTTAGGTCCATCATGTAATACTAAATGTTGGCAAGGAGTGTTTAGACAGGAATCTTCTAGGCTGCAAAGGAGAGAATAAACTGGAGCAGCCATTTGGGAAAGGTCCATCATGTAATACTAAATGTTGGCAAGGAGTGTTTAGACAGGAATCTTCTAGGCTGCAAAGGAGAGAATAAACTGGAGCAGCCATTTGGGAAAGCACTCTGTCAATCTTTGTGAAATTAAGTATATGTACACTGTATATACACACAACCAGACATCTCCGCCTTGGGAATATATCCCAGAGAAATTCTCATATAAATCCATAAAGAAATTAAAATGAGAAGAATTACTGCAAAGTTGTTGATTATACTGGGGAGTTGAAGACAATCCAGGTGCCCATAATGAAATAAAATGTGGTAGATGCATTTAACATACCAAGCAACTGTTAAATGATACAAACTAGATGTATACATAGTGAATGTAGTTTGTTGCAAGAAAAAGAAACGGATAGGTATCCCTTACGTAAACTGGAGACACATGAAAAACAACATTAAATATTTTATGAGTGCATATAAATTCAAGGCCATATATCAAAGTCCTTGGAGCATGTGCCCATGGGGAGGAAATGAGATAATGGATTTAATGGCAAAGGGGAGAAAAATCTAAAGGTGCCTTATACAGACCAGTGATAATGACAGTATGCCATAAACTGAAGGAAATGATTCATTCAACCCTCTGCACCTGAAGTCCAAAATAATTTAAAAATGGAAAGAATAAAAATTTTAAAGATGTGTTTGTGTGTGTGTGCATATGTGCACACATGTGTGCTGAAAGATGCATGGAAATAAATATACACAACAATCTCAATTAGGGTTATCTTAAGAGAAGATTGGGGATTAACCAGGAGAGGGGGAAGGGGGAGTTTTTATTCTATACTTTCTGCATTATTTGAATCTTTGCCTTGTGTATGTACAACCTCTTTTTGAATAAAACTTCCAATTTCATCTCTAATCACTTATTTTTCGCATTGGTATCAGAATCTTTCTAAAATGCTCGGGTGATCCTGTTAAGTTTCCACTTAGGAGCCTTCCAGTGGCTACCATTTTTTTATGAGCGACTTTCAAACTCCAAATCCCGAATGGAAGGCCCTTTACAATCTGGTAGATATTCTCTAAACTTGAGTTGATCTAAGCCCATAAGCCCTTTACTTCTGAAAAATTAGACTACTCAACTGTTTCCACACTGCCAGGCACCATTACATTCTACATGTTGACTCATGCTGTGTTCTCTCCTCGGAATGTTATCCCCTAATTTACTGTCCGTTGAATCCCTACCTATCAGTCAAGGCCCACATCATAGTTTCTCTTTTCTGGATTTCTCTCTGGCTCCTTGCTTTCCTGACCACACACTATTACCTCCTCCATTTATTTTCCTGTCACATTTTAAACAAACTTCAACTAAAGTCCAGTCAACTCAGTGACCTTGAGCTATTTGTTGCCATGTCTGTCTCCCTGGCTAGAATTGAGGTTGTTTTTCCTCTAAATGTTGAAATGTCAGGAACCTGCATAATGTCTGGTGCATACACAGTGTGTACCATAACTGTTGAACTAAACTAGAAATTGTCTTCTCAGACTATGCCTTTAAATGAACTGTTAAATCATCAGTCCGAGCCAAGAATAGAGAAAAAGCAAGGGTTCTTTCCTAAATTTAAACGGCAAAAGACTCTGGTGAAACTGTCAGTTCAGGAAAAGAAAGTGTAGACCCATTTCTCCCTGTTCCTCTCCTCTAAGTTCAACTAAAAAAATCCTGGAAATAATCTGATAGACAATCATAAAAAACAAAACAAACAGAAAACCTCTGAAAGGTGGCCAGGAGGGCAGACTGACTGAGGACCTTAGGACTTAAGAAAGGGCGTGGTAGTAAGTTCCTTGGGTTTTCTTTCTATCTGCCACATATATCAGACAGTGTATCTGAGAAACCCTAGATACCTCATCCTCAGATCTTAATAAAGGCAGAGCCCTAGGTCCGTTCTTTCTTAAAACTAAAGTGTTATCAGTATTGCAGCCCACAAAGCAGACCAGGATGTGTGTTCTAAATTAAACAGGGTAACTTTCTGCTAAAATAAAAGACATAAATGTCAAGAACCAGGAAAATCACAACTTTGAGGAGAAAAGACAATAACAGACACAAACCCTGAGATGGCAGAGATGCTGAAGTTGACTGGCAGGGATTTTAAAGGATCCATTGTAAAAATACTTCAACAAAAAATTACAGATTCTCAAGCAACCAGTAAATGAGGAGAAAATCTCAAGACAAAAAAATAAAAGTTATAAAAGGGAACCAAAATGGAAGTTGCAGACCTGAAAAATACTGTAATAGTTTTTCTTAAAAACTTCACTGGATGGACCCAAAAGTAAGATGGAAATGTTAAGGAAGAATCACTGAACTTGAGCACAAATCAACAGAATTTACCTGACTGGAACAGAAGAAAGAAGGTAGACCACCAAAAAAGCAACAAACAAACAAAACAAAAGCAGAGGCTCTGAAACCTGAGGGACAGTAACAAGAGATTTAACATTTATGTCATTAGAGTTCCAGAATGACAGGGGGAAAATGTGAAGCTGAAAAATATTCACAGAAATAATAGCTGAAAATTTCCCAAGTTTGTAAAAACCCTAAACCTACAAATTCAAGAAACTGAGCAATTCCCAAACAGTATTCACTCAAAGAAATCCATGTCAAGATACATTATAATCAAACTTCTAAAAACTCAAGACAAAGAAAAAAATCTTGAAAACAGCTAGAAATTAAGGACACATATAGGGGAACCCTGATTTGAATGGCAGTAGGTTTCTCATCTGAAACCATGGAGCCAACAGGAAGCAGAACAACTTTTAAAACACTGACAGAAAGAACTGCTACCTTTAAATTCTATATCCAGCAAAAATATTCTTCAGTAATGAAGGGGAAATAAAGACATTCTCAAAGGAGAGAAAGCTAAGAGAATTTGTCATCACCAAACGAAGAACGATTACAGGAAGTTCTCCAAACAGAAAGGAAGTATAACAGAGGAGACATGGAAATCTATAAAGGAAGAAAGATCAAAAGAATGGATCAAAATAGGGCTCAGTAAAATAGGCTACCCTTCTCCTCATGAGTTTTTAAAACTATATTTGATGGTTGAAGAAAAATATAGTATCACCCAATGTGGCACTCAGTGTATGAAGAGGAAATACCAAAAATGCTATATTTTTTAAGTAGAGAGGGTAAAGTTACCTAAATGAAAATATGATTTCTACACTTCACTTGAAGTGGTAAAACTTCATTACCAGTAGACTGTGACATATACAGTTATATATGTATACTGTATATATATAACATATACAGTTATAAATGTATATTGTAATATCTAGAGCAATCACTAAGAAAATTATGCAAAGAGGTATATTCACAATCATGACAAAGTGGACTCTAAAAATAAAAGTTCAAGAAACTCAAAGGAGGACAAGAAAAGATCAGAGAAATGAGAAACAGAGGAAACAAACAGAAAACAAAAAATAAAATGTCAGATTTAAGCCCTAGCATATCATAACTTTAACTGTAAATGGTTTAAATATACCAGAGATTGTCAGAGTGGATTATAAAAAGCATGACTGAGCTATATGCTGTGTAAAAGAAACTCACTTCAAATATGACATAGTAGGTTGGAAGTAAAAGGATGGGAAAAGATATATCATGCAAGCATCAAAGAAAAGCGGAAGAGGTTATGTTCATATCAGATAAAGTAGACCACAGAGCAAAGAAAATTAGAGACAAAGAGTGTCATTACACAATAATAAATGGGTCAATTCACTTAGCAATCCTCAATGTGTATACACCAAACAGAGCATCAAAATCCATGAGGCAAAAACGAATAGAAGTGAAAGAAAAAGACCGATGTATTTTCTCAACTGAAGAGTGAGGATCAAATCTTTATTTATTTATTATTATTATTTTTTTGGCTGCTTTGGGTCTTTGTTGCTGCTTGTGGGCTTTCTCTAGTTGTGGCGAGCGGGGGCTACTCTTTGTTGTGGTGCGTGGGCTTCTCATTGTTGTGGCTTCTCTTATTGTGGAGCTTGGTCTCTAGGCACACGGGCTTCAGTAGTTGTGGCACGCGGGCTCAGTAGTTGTGGCGCATGGGCTTCATTGCTCCGTGGCATGTGGGATCTTCCCAGACCAGGGCTCAAACCTATGTCCACTGCATTGGCAGGCAGATTCTTAACCACTGCGCCACCAAGGAAGTCCCAGGATCAAATCTTAAAAAGAGTAAAGGAAGCCTACAACAATCTCTCACAAGCTTCTCCTTGACAAGCAGTCTTCTGTATTAAGTGCAAAACTGTGCTTGTATGGATCTGCTATGCTCCTGCATCAGATTAAAAAAAAAAGTAATTCTTCTAAATTGGGAGAGATCTTTTTTGTAATGACAGATATCTCTTATGCCAGATATTGGTATTTTGCCAAGAATCGCACTGTATTAATATTCCAATAAGTGGGTTATAAATATTGGTTGGTAACTCAAGAGCACTGCCACTTTAAGGAAAAGAAAAATCATGGCCAAAGGAGAAATGTTATACAAACACACTTCATTTCTAGCGAGCACTCAAGTATCTGGACCCCTATTTCTTTACCTCAGCCCATCGCCCTGGTCTGATCTGCCTGCTCCCAAGAGCTAGCTGTCATGAAATGATATTCCCTGGCCCAGCCTCTATTGTTCTTTGACAAGAGCTTTACTTGATTTATTGGTTGCACTTTCTACTACTCATAATCAACACAGACTTCTACTTCTGGCTAAGATGTGGTAACAGGGACCCGACTTACCCTGCCATCTGAAACAACATCACACACACATACACACTTGCACACAAACACAACATATATATATATATATATATATATACGTATATATGTATATATATATGAAACGAAACGTTTCAAAACACTGTACAAAAGGCAAAGAAGGATAGGGACCTCTGGGAGACAGGGAACAGAGGAGATGAGCCCTACTGTTGCCCCAGCTTCCTGCCTCCAGAGTCTCCACGCCACAGTGCAGGGAGGGGGAATCCAGGCAGAGACCTGCAGACTCCCTGAGTTGAGCAGATAGAACTAGGAGTCTGGGAGAATAAGGCAACCAGAATTCCTGGGATATAACACCAATGAGGAGACTGTGTAGAGAGTACCAAAATTCTCTACACAGAGAGAACCCCAGAGATCTCCAGAGCGTCCTGCTGGATCCATCACTCCAAGGCATGCATGTGAGGAAATTACCCAAGGCCAGGAGAAAGAACTATTTGAAGGATTAGAGGAAGCAGTACCCAGTAGCCATACAGGTCTGGAGATCGTTTCTGTTCTCACCACAGACTGGAAAATCTTATCATTCATGGGGCATTGCATAGAGTACTCAGAATCATTTTGCCTCAGCAGTGGGGAATGGTGCTGTTCTGATCCCATCTTAAAAGCGACACTCCAAAAGAATAAACTGTTTCCAAGTATCTTAACTGCACGCCAAAATAAAGGCAAAGAGTATTTAAAGCAATACGAAAATGTCCAGCACCCAACAAGGTAAAATTCGCAATGTGCACACCCAGTCAAAGATCACCAGACATGCAACGAAGTGGAAGTGTATGACCCTTAGCGAGACAGCTAAGCATACCACCTCTCCCCACCTTACCACACAAGCCTTTCCCACTTAATCATGACAACTAGCAATTATTGCATTTCAAAGTAAATTATTAAATGGGTGTTTATGAGATATGACTTCAATATCTGATTTGGTTTGGTTTCTTATGATTTAACTTCTTCTCTTTAGGATAACAAGATCCCAATACTTTCTCAAGGTCAGTGGTTGCTGTCAACTCAACCTCTACTTCAGCATTTTAAAAATAAATGCAAACACACATTGTCCCCCCCAGTGGACTGAAGGTCAAAGTCTTGTTCTTGTCAAGTCCTAATCAGAAGATCTCAGCTCTGAGAAGTGAAAATTATGATATGCTTGAGAAGTTCTGAAACAGCAGCTTTTTGTATTTGAAGAACCCGTGTATGTAAGCACAATTTGAATGAGGCAAACAGTTGAAATTTGCCTGTGATTATGCTTACCTTGCCCAGCTGTTGAGAATGGCCAAGTGGAAAGTCAATGCTGACCTTGCGTTGTGAAGATTGATAGTGTCAATAATCAGATTACCGCCTGCACAAATTGTTTTTGCTGAAACCAGTTCTCCAGCATATGCATAAAGGAAATCCTAGGTCTTCCATTGGCCCATGACTTGAAAGTCCTCTGTGACCACTTAATTTACCTCTTTGATTATGATATAAGATGTCAGTTTTTCACTCACTCTCTGCATGACCTTGAGCAGGTCATCAAACATCTTTGGGCTTGTGTGAATAGATGCAAAGATGAAACTGAATCTATTTTCCATTAATCTCTCTCAGAGAGAATAAAATAAGATTGTGTGCTCAGAGCTTTCTTTTCCCAGAAAGGCCTTTGACAGATATATAATGCATTATTGTTCTTGGAACCGACCCCAGCCTGCTGCCTTATAACAGGGGTGCTTGATCAATACCCTGGGTTGATAGATTGGTTCAGTAAATGAAAGTGTCCATATGAGAAATCTACAATCAGAAATACCCCCAATAAAACAGATTCAGCAGAACATCCACTGAGTGTTCAGATATAAGTGCCTTCTCTCTTCTGAGTTAAATGAGACACTGAAAGACACAGAGCACCCAAAGAAATCAGGGACGCTAACAGGTATTTATGGAGTCTGCAAAATTCCAGCTACTGGGAAGAATCTAGAACTTCACAGAAGATAGAATATACATGGAATACCTCTGTCAGCTGACTCTTCCAAACTCAGGAATGATTACCCACTTGGCACATGGTGGTTTGTTCTAGTAGCAGTTTTGCCCAGAAAAATATGATACAGAATCTTACTAAAGTCAGAGTTTGGGAAATTGTTCCAGCGAAACGCAGTCCTTTTCTCTCTCTATATGACCCTAATGAGCCACAGCTCAGTAAGCCCTGCACACTAAGGAAGCTAAAGTTCTGACCATTTTAAACTTAAAAGTCTGAGAGAGATTTGTAGAAAATCATTGCCTGGGTTGTACTGTTAACTCCACTTGAGTTAGGAAACAACTCATTTTTGTCACATTATGGTATCGTGCCTATCTTGCACTATTTTAGGACTACCTGTACCCCCAAATCCCTGTCCTCCACCACAGCACACCCCACTGCCATCCTGTGTACCCCTGCCACCGTGCTTGCCGTTATCTATTGGTATGATTACTTGGGAACTTCTGGCGGTATGTATATTAACATTTCCAATCATCTAAATTGCACGATCTAGAAGGAATTACGTATTAAAGGCTAAAGTCAACAGAAATCATTTTATTTGATTAGCTTAGAACCATCCTTTTCACTTAACAGATAGGAGCTTGGAAATAATGAGAACACCCAACAAGACTGAGAATGAAAAATCAGCATTCAATCTTTAAGCATCTTATGTGAAAAGGATGAGTATTCTAAAAGGACATGGGGGGAAAATGGAAGACTAGAAGCAGGCAGACAAATTCATTTTGCTTTATAATCCTAAGACTTAAATACACTTTAATTTGTGTAGATATAACCTGATTTAGACAACAAGGAACCAGAGAATCACAGGCTGTCTCAACTAGAGTGGATTATTTGGAAACCACTCTGTATCATAATCTGAGATACATTAGACAAGATAGCCCCTCGGCTAGGAGAGAAGTACCATTTGATTGTAAATATAGGCCTATCAGAACCACACACGCATGCTCAAGCTGTCCTCCAAGCCATCGGAGGCAATGTCTGCAGATATCTGGAGGACTATTAGAAAGAGGAACAGATGTTCCTTGTCAGAAACTATTAAAGCTCCCCAAGAAGGGGGTAGGCCCAGAGGCTGACCTCATAGTATAGGAGATAAAGAATGGAGTGATGCCATTCAAGTGGGGAGAAAACTCTCAGGGAGACTGACTTAGATAAATGATTTTAACTGTGATTCCAAAACAACAGGAATGCATTAAGTGGGTGCTGTCAGCATCTAGGGACAAGCAATACTGCACTTGCATTAATCAGTCTGGTCCCAATCCCACTACAGACATGATTCATAAGACTGTGTGCAGCATTATAGAAAAGCAGCATGATACAGTGAAAAGGGCACTCGCCTAGGAGTTTGGAGCACTAGGAAATACCCGCAAACATTACTGAGCACCTGCTATTTAGCAGATATTGTGCTAAGCACTGTAAGAGCAATAGCTGTTCAATCCTCCCAGCACCTTCTGTGACAGGCAGTGGTGTGTTGGAGCCAGCTTGTACCAGTTTATGAGAGCATCTCTGCTGTTTGCATCTCTTCCTAAGTCCGTGTTCATGACATCACACTGCTAGCTTGAAATCAGCCACAGTGGGACCATCCATCTACTTAAGAGCAATCAGCAAAGACAACAATTCAGTTCTGTTTTTTGTTTTGTTTTTTTAACATCTCTATTGGAGTATAATTGCTTTACAATGGTGTGTTAGTTTCTGCTTTACAACAAAATGAATCAGTTATATATATACATACGTTCCCATATCTCTTCCCGCTTGCGTCTCCCTCCCTCCCACCCTCCCTATCCCACCCCTCTAGGTGGTCACAAAGCACCGAGCTGATCTCCCTGTGCTATGCGGCTGCTTCCCACTAGCTATCGGTTTTACATTTTGTAGTGTATGTATGTCCATGCCACTCTCTCACTTTGTCCCAGCTTAGCCTTCCCCCTCCCCGTGTTTGGGTTTTGTTTTTGTTTAACTGGTTGTTAAATATTAACCAGCATGCTACTGGTGACAAATACCATTATTACTCCTTCTTTATGAATAAGGACACAGTCGGTGAGACACGAGAAAACATCCCCAAAAGCATACAGCTGGGTAGTGTTGGAGCTTAAGCTCAATCTCAAGTTGATTTGGTTCCAAAGCCCATGCCTATAACCCGTATGTGCTCAGAAGATCCCTGGGCCAGTGCCAAGTCTGATGACTTGACATCTCCAAACTTCTTTGAACTCCAGCCTCCTGCTAAGTAAATTAGGTGGTTTAAATGGAAAGATCAGTGGTTTTATCCAATTCCTCTAGCCTACTTGTGTGGTGATCACGCACATGAATTCACAAGCCATCATTTAAAACCTTTCTAGAGGGAGAGACTCAATGTTGTCGACCTCATTTAAAATTTCTCCAGTATACTTATTCTCCAGCAATGCCTACCCATTAAAGTCATTCTTTAGGTAAAATAGTCTATGGATAGGTATTATTCCCCTGGCTAAGGGAACCACATTTGACATTTAAAGCCTTTAATCTTGCTATAATGGAAACCTTAATTGAAATGAAGGAAAGAAGCTGTGTCCTGGAAAACCACCATCTTAATAAGATGCTTGATCTTTTTGTTCCTCCTACCATCTTATGATCTTAGGAGGTTTCTCTAGCTAAGGGGGTCTCTACTGAGGACATAACTGGTATGACAACAGCTAACAAAGACTACAGTACTTCTGAATGATAAGCAAGAAGAAAATACAAACATAAACATTTAGAGACACCATCGACCATATGCATTCGTTCATATTTTGCTAATGTTCACTCTCTCCTTAACACATTTGCATAAGACACAATCAAATGTCACCATTCCATGCTTGGGAGCTCAACTCCATCCCTAAGTAGATGAAAAGGGTCTTTAATTCTAGGAAGCTTCATATTTTACTGATTCTTTGTTCTCCCCCTTCTTCTTTTTCATGAATGTTCTACTTCCCCTGGTCTAATCTGATTTTCGTCTCTATTTCACCTTATTTGAACGCTGTAAGTCCTTTTTTTCTCCGAATACATCTTCACTCATCAGAGAACTCACAAAATTAATTCGAGTATCTTTACTCTTAAGGCAACATTAACAGTCCTTATTTTATGGTTATACAAGCAATGCATGTTCTTCATGGAAATTTTCAAAACTATAGGGAAGCAAACCAAACAAAATTTAAAAGTTATCTGTATCCTCATTACTGCAAAGAGATTTTCACTGTTAATATTCTGCAATATTCTATATTGATTCTACTTTTTTCTTTCTAACTCAGCCTGCTTTCAGGTCGAAGATTTAGACCAGTGGTTCTCAATCAGGAATGATCTCACTTTACTGCCCCTCCCCTCCCACTGCAAGAGATATTTGACAGTTTCTGGAGACATTTTTGGTTGCCACAACTTGGAGAGGTGTGCTACAAACATCTAGTAGGTAGAGGCCAGGGATGCTTCTAAACATTTTACAGTGCACAGGACCGCTGGCCACAAGAAAGAGTTACCCAGCCCAAGATATCAATAGTGTTAAAATTGAGAACACTTGGTCTAGACAAAGCCTAATATAGTCTAGGGTTTCCCATACCTATTGTATTTCTGGTTTCTCTGATACTTTTAATTAATTTCCTGGTTCATCCCTTGTCTTCTCGTAGCCAATTTTCCACATGGAATTATCAGGCAATCAGTGAACACACTCTACTGAATGAGGTACCTGCTTCTTTTTTTGTCTCTGCTATAGCCCTCCTCTCCAACTATGCTTAGAAACTTTTTTTTTTCATTTTCCCATCCTTAGTTAGTTCGCTCTCCCCCTCCCTCCCTCTCTCTCTTTTTCCCTTATACATTCACACATATTTTTGTACTGAAATGCTTTGAATGGATATTTTCCATATTTTATTATGGACTTGGTTATCTATTCTTCAAATTCTTTGAAAGGTTTGGTCTTCAAAATGAATTAACAAAATGTGGTGGCATCCCTAAAGAGGGAGAGTTTCTCTGTGAAGACAAAAGGGATGGGATTTGCTCCAGAATTGATGGGGGTATGTGGTATTGAAATTGAGCAGGACCCTACAGGGCCTTCCCAAGGACAAACCCTCCATGCCCCTGCCTGTTGTTTGTAGAAAAGCTTTAGCATCCTTGGCCTTCTCTGAATTCCAAGGAGAGCATTTAATCAGAGAAACAAGAAAATGCAGAAACAAAGGAAAACAGTCAAGCAAGACAAAATAATAACAGTTTAGCCATAAAACAAAGTCAAGGACCTTTAGTTCCTCCTCAACGACTATAGATAACATCTTGAGCCTTATTCTTGAGTTGTTCTGCAGATACTAAAACCCCCACCAGGTGGAAGAAGTTAACTTCAATGTTGACTACCAAGATGTAGACCCCATACCTGCTGGAACCAGAGGTTGATGATTGAGATTCCCAAAACATCACCCAGTTACCTCACCATCAACCATTCAGAAGGATGCCCATGAGCTGACCACCCACCCTGCAACCCCTCCCTCACCTTGCCTTTAAAAATCCTTCCCTAAAAGCCATCAGACAGCTTGGGTCTGTTGAGAATGTGCTGTCCATTCTCCTTGCCTGGCCCCACGTTGCAGTCAACACTGTACTTTCCTTCACCACAACCCAATGTCAGTAGATTGACTTTACTGCATGAGGGCAAGTGGACCCAAGTTTGGTTCAGTAACAGGATAACAGAGGAGAAGAAAGCACTGAGACTGTCTGCCAGGGAAGTCAAGGGAGGGTCCCCCAGCTTACGTAGATCCAGATATGTAGCATGGATCAGAGGGCCATGACATAAATTGCTGGCATCTAGATGTCAAAAGGACTTCTTCCCCTTCTCAAGTGCCTAGAAGAGACAGAGTCAATAATACTCTGTGACCTCTAAGAGCCTGAGCCATTGTAGGACTTTCAGCGGCATTATGCACATTGTAGAGTGTACCTTTTTATAGGCTGTTTCCTGTTAATGAAATATCCTTCTCCCATCCTGAATAAACAGTGCTTCTAAGGAATGCCGAATGTGGTATAGATCTCTGTGTTACACTGGGTAGATGTTTGAGTCAAGAAAAGTCCACTTCTGTCCTGTTCCTCCACCCCTATTACAAACAAACATCCTGGGTACCAAAGGGGTAACTTCGCCAAGAATGAGATCTCCCATAATAATGTGCTGAAAAACAGTTAAAACTTGATCATCATTATGACCAGTATTTCTAAGATTTTATAGACTGCAAAGCATTTTCACTTACTTATGTTGCTTGTTCCTCACTATCTTATCAAGGGTATAGGGCGCTTGATTTTACATTAGAATTGGCATTCCCTCTCTGCCACTTAGTATTTGGCTTTAGGCAAGCCACTTAACCTCTGTTTTTCATCTGTGAAACTAGGATAATTATGTGTTTTTCACCCGATTCTGACGAGACTTAAATAAGAAAATGTATTAAAAACTTTTTGTAAACAAAAAGCATGTTACAAATACAAGCAAATATTTTGCAAATGTAGAAACTGAAGTTTGAAAAGATTAGTGACATGCACAACACCAAGGGTGACTCCTAAGGTAAACTATGGATTTGGGGAGATAATGGTGTGTCAATGAAGGTTCATCACCTGTAACACATGTACCACTCTGGTGGAGGATGTTTACAGTGAAAGAGGCTATGCATGTATATGGGAAATCTCTGAATCTTCCTCTTAATTTTTCTGTGAACTTAAAACTACTCTAGAGGAGGGATAAATTGGGAGATTGGGATTGACATATACACACTACTATATATGAAATACATAAGTAATAAGCACCTACTGTATAGCACAGGGAACTCTACTCAATCCTCTGTAATGGCTTATATGGGAAAAGAATCTTTAAAAAGAGTGGATATATGTATAACCGATTCACTTTGCTGAACACCTAAAACTAACACAACATTGTAGATCAATTATATTCCAATAAAAAAAATTTTTTTAATTACTCTAGGGCTTCCCTGGTGGCGCAGTGGTTGAGAGTCTGCCTGCTGATGCAGGCGACACAGGTTCGTGCCCCGGTCCAGGAAGATCCCACATGCCGCGGAGCAGCTGGGCCCGTGAGCCATAGCCGCTGAGCCTGCACGTCCGGAGCCTGTGTTCCGCAATGGGAGAGGCCACAACAGTGAGAGGCCCGTGTACCGCAAAAAAAAAAAAATTACTCTAAAAAATTAGGTCTAAAAAAAGCAATTAGTGACTTTTTGAACATTACACATCTAGTAAGTTCTAGACTCAGGTCTCTGATGGCATATTCTGATACCACATTCAGGACTCATTCTTCTCATTGCTCTAAGTGATTTCAAATCTTAGAAATTCCATAATTTATATTCTGCTTAGATTTTAACACAATACAATAGGTGTCTGATACAGTGGTGGTCACAAAATCTATAGGCACTAAATAACTACTATGTCTGCTTGAGTGATTCCCTGAAACTTAATAATGGAATAGAACACATCTTTCTACCAACTTTACAAGTCATTCCATACTGAAAGGAAGCATTGTACAATGGATATGAAATAGAATTCTAAAATCAAACAATCCCAAATTTAAATCCAGCCTCTGTCATCTATTACTTATGTGACCTTGAATAAGTTACCTAATATCTATGAACCTATATAGTTCCTTATCTATAAAAGGTGGATAATAATATTTCATAAAATTGCTAAGACAACTGAAAATATACTGTAGAAAAAGAATTGAGTGCCAGGCTTAGCTTATTTTATACACTCAATAAATATTCACTTTTCTATTATTTTATGCTAAATTTCGGTACCAATTTCTTCTTTTCTTTGTTATTGAGTTAACTTTATTAAGGCAGTTAAATACCAGTACAATTTGGTATTATGAAAGAAACACCTATTCCACATACTGAGAACAAAGGTTTGCTTAGAAGGCAAGAGAAGAAAACGAAGAATGCGAAGAAATTTCCCCCTTGTCTGGTGGCTCCAAGAGATGTTTTGGTTGTTTTTTTGTTTTGGGGGGTTTTTTGGTAAGAAATAAAAAAAATTTTTTAATGTTAAAACATGAAAAAGTCAAATTTCTCCTGCAAGATCCATAAGTGGAATGGAATAAATGGAATTCCTTCTACCAGTCCTGTTCATAAACCTAGAGTACCAATTACAGCATGCCCTGATTAAAAACATACTAGCCTCTAAGACAGAAAATATTTGACTTGTTCAAATGTCAAGAGACAAATGAAAGTACTTAACAGAGAAATAATTAATGGGGATCATTGAGTTGGCCAGAAGATTTTTAGAAGATTAAGACTCATTTTTAACTACTAAGGGTGAAAAAGAGAAACTAAAAAAATTATACCCCTGACTGACCTTAAGGACCTTCTGCTTAATTCCTTTTTGTCACTTACTCCCAAGGGCCTCCACCTCCAAGCTTTCAGGACAAGGGCAATTTTCTGTTAGAATCCATCTAGAAAAAAAAATGCTTTGTTGCTGGGTTGTGTCTTGCCTGTCATGGTGTGGGGGCTAGTTTTCATGCCAGGGGTCAGCAAACACCTGAAAAGACCAGTGTGTTTGGAAGAGTTAACATCCCATGTTATTAAGCTGGAAGTTCTTCCCTCTACTGAACTTTGCACATCATGAGAAGAAAAGTCAGCCAATGACTCAAAATAAACTTTTCCAAACACTCTTTTTCTCCTTACTGTCCCTGCTGGGGAATTTTATTCCTCTGCAACCTGACCTTCTTGTTCAAAGCTTCCAATCAATTCCCCAGCTAAGTGCTGTCTCTCCGGAATTGAGATCACCGTTGAAATTTCAAATATTGACTTTTTTTTTTTTTTCAAATATTGACATTTTTGAACACCTGGGTGAGAAGCTCCTGGTGAGATAAGACAGAAATAATAGAGTAGGCTCATTGTGTACTGCAAACCTTTGGCATTCAGGAGATGGGCTCACAATGAGTCAAAAGGATTGACAGCTTAATACTTTGTCAAGGTTCCTAGTGCCAACCCAAATATACTCCTCTCACTGTGACGTGTCCAGGTAGAGTGAAACTTTCTCAGTCTCCAAAGACTTTATATTCTTCTGCCTTCATAACCAGAGATAGGCAATCCTGAACTGTGGCTGAGATTTCTGCTTTTCAAGATAGAAAATCTTCAATGACAGTTTAAATGTTTTTGGAGTTTCTCTAATGCTTGTGTCACAAAGTTCTGAAGGGACTGTGTCTACTCCAGGGAGAAAAAAAATAGGGCAGGCCCCTAGAAATCCCAATGGCATGAGAATCAAAGGAGTCTCCTTGCAGAAACAGTGATGAGAAATTCAAGTCAGATAAACACAAGTGTCAGAGGCAATTCTCTCCTGGACACGTAGCACGTGGAGCACTTTATTTCAGAGAAAAGCAGAGCACGCTTCTACCAGACAGGATAAGAAACTGGGAAAACTGGCCATGCAGCAAGAGCATTTTCTTCCTGAAGGGAAGAGCAGCACACTTACAAATAACCAAGAGAGTAAGAAGGAGAAATCATGTAAGCAAAACTCAGCGAGCAAGATGGAACCCAAACAGAGAATGTAGTGAGGCCACATGCAGGTTTTGAGTCAGGAGCCATTCTCACCAGGTAAGATAAGCTCATTTACGGTGAAACAAGGGAAGATATGGAAACAAGCTAAGTGTCCATCAGTAGATGAATGGATAAAGAAAATGTTTTTGTGTGTATACACACACACACACACACATATACTGGATATATATATACTGAAAAAATAATAAAATTTTAACAATAAAAACACTTTAAAAGATGGGATGAGGGAGCTCTCAGGCAGAATTCAGCCCCCAGAAAAGATGGGTAAACAGAAAATGAGGAGGTCATGGCTGCTAGTCAACTCTCAGGGATTCAAAATGAGGTTGCATTTTCCAAAGGGAACCATTCAAGGCATCAGGTTGTCAAGAACTCTTCAAGAAAACTAGTCCAAAAAGAGTGGACATATGTATATTTAGAACTGATTCACTTTGCTGTACACCTGAAACTAACACAACATTGTAAACCAACTATACTCCAATAAAAAGTTTTTTAAAAGAAAAGAAAAGAAATCTAGTCCGGGGCTTCCCTGGTGACACAGTGGTTAAGAATCTGCCTGCCAATGCAGGGGACACAGGTTCGAGCCCTGGTCTGGGAAGATCCCACATGCCACGGAGCAACTAAGCCTGTGAGCCACAACTACTGAGCCCGTGCACTGCAACTACTGAAGCCTGCATGCGTAGAGCCTGTGCTCTGCAACAAGAGAAGCCACTGCAGTGAGAAGCCCTCGCACCGCAACAAAGAGAAACTAGAGGAAGCCTGCAGGCAGCAACAAAGACCCAACGCAGACAAAAATAAATCAAATAAATAAATTTAAAAAAATGAAAAAGAAAGAAACCTAGTCCATACATGGTGAAGGTAGATTAAATCAGTTAAGTTTCAGTTTTCCTATGGACACCAAATTCCAAATTCATCATCAAGTTTATTACACTAGGAATGCTGGAAATTACTGCTGGAAGAGTGAAGGAAGCTGGAGTAATTAGGCTACTTCTAAATAATATTTGCTGGAGAGTGGTTTCTAATTGTACCACGAAACTTGGTTCTCATGGAGCCTGGTCCTGAACAGGCTGGAATTAGCAGTAGCAGAACGCCTTGCATCAACCCTTCTCTCTACCCTCCTCTTTCATCTGGAACCCATCATCACCATGTCAGGTGGTAGACTGCCTTTTGTCATTTTTCACAATTTAGCTGAAGATTTCCAGGTAAGATGACAACTAGACTATCATTTATAAAACGGAGATACACTACCTCTCAAAATTATTGCAAAGATTAAATGTGATAATTCATGCACAGTTTATAGCTATGGTGTCTAATAGTGTTAGGTACTCATTATACAGCAGTTATAATCACCATCATCATCATGATTATTATGAAGCATAAGCATCTTTCTCCCTATTAGCTGATAAGTAAAATACTCAAAGGAATATAAAAATATAGGGAATCCAACAGTGGCAATGAAAAAATTAAAAGTAAAATCCAGTAGACAGATATTTCTGCTAGCTCTGTTGCAGACAACTAACTCACAAAGTCCATTACCCAAAAACTGGTACAATGCCTCAGATGGTAAATAGAAAATATATTTGCAAACAGTCATGAATTCCTGCTTATCTAAAAAAAAAAATCTAAGGTCAAATGAAAGCTATGAGAACAATGGGGAGCACTCCATTTAACACCACTTTCACCACTTCTTAACAACAACAACACACAAAAACAAATTTTCTGAGAGATCTAAGAAGCCAGAAGGTGGTGAGTCTTCTAATACAGCAGCTCCCAGAAGGAACCCATTCACAGCTGCACCATAGCCAGGAATTCTCCAGCCCAGCTGCATGGGTGGATCATTTAGGACCTTTAAGATATACTGATGTCTGAGTGCCTTTGTCCCAGAGATTCTGATTTAATTGGTGCAAGCAAGCTTCAGAGCCATTGAACCTGAACCATGGACCAAGATGAACTAAAACCTACAAGTAGAAGGTTGGCTGCTAACTCAACAGCTTTATCATCAGGAAAAAGAGTCT
This sequence comes from Globicephala melas, assembly GCF_963455315.2. NCBI lineage: Eukaryota > Metazoa > Chordata > Mammalia > Artiodactyla > Delphinidae > Globicephala > Globicephala melas. The sequence continues at coordinate 101,956,083 of NC_083319.1, forward strand.
CTGCAGTTCATGTATGATTCTGGCTCCCCCCTCCCCTCCCTTGGACAGCAAGATCATTGACTCACTGAATGCAACCTTCTGAGGAATAGCATGTGAGGGGATTCCAAGAATGTGGCGAGGCATCAATCCAGGCACACTGCTGGTCAGATATCAGGCTGTGGGAGAGCTTTTCTGAAAGACAAGTCAACAGAGCAAAGCCAGCAGAGCTCGTGAAAAAAAAAACATGCATCAAAAATAGAGTGAGAGAGGACCTTCAAGATGGTAGAGGAGTAAGACGTGGAGATCACCTTCCACCCCACAAATACATCAGAAATACATCTACATGTGGAACAGCTCCTACAGAACACCTACTGAACTCTGGCAGAAGACCTGAGACTTCCCAAAAGGCAAGAAACTCCCCACATACCTGGATAGGGCAAAAAAAAAGACAAAAGAATAGGGATGGGACCTGCAACTCTGGGAGGGAGCTGTGAAGGAGGAAAAGTTTCCACACACTAGGAAGCCCCTTCACTGGCAGAGACAGGGGGTGGCAGAGCTTCGGGACCACGAAGGAGAGCACAGCAAAAGGAGCGCAGAGGGCAAAGTGGAGAGATTCCCGCACAGAGGATCGGTGCCAACCAGCACTCACCAGCCTCAGAGGCTTGTCTGCTCACCCGCCGGGGCGGGCGGGGGCTGAGAGCTGAGGCTCGGGCTTCAGAGGTCAGATTCCAGGGAGAGAACTGGGGTTGGCTGCGTGAACATAGCCTGAAGGGGGCTAGTGTGCCACAGCTAGCCAAGAGGGAGTCTGGGAAAAAGTCTGGACCTGCCTAAGAGGCAAGAGACCATTGTTTCGGGGCGCATAGGAGAGGAGATTCAGAGCACTGCCTAAATGAGCTTCAGAGATCGGCATGAGCCATGGCTATCAGCGTGGACACAAGAGATGGGCATGAAACACTAACTCCACTGCTTCAGCCACCAAGAATCCTGTGTGCAAGCACAGGTCACTATCCACACAGCCCCTCCTGGGAGCCTGTGCAGCCCGCCACTGACAAGGTCCCATGATCTACGGACAATTTCCCTGGGAGAACACACGGCGTGCCTCAGGCTGTTGCAAAATCACACTGGCCTCTGCCGCCGCAGGCTCACCCTGCATTCCACACTGCTTCCCCCGGCCTGAGTGAGCTGGAGACCCCTCATCAGCCACTCCCTTAACCCCCTCTTGTCTGGGCAAAGAACATTCACCAGACAGTGGCCTACATGCAGACACGGGGACAAATGCAAAGCTGAATCCCCAGAACTGTACGAACAAAGAAGAGAAAGGGAAATGTCTCCATGTAGCCTAAGGAACAGTGGACTAAATCCCCACAATCAACTTGATGTACCATGCACCTGTGGAATACCTAGATAGACAACAATTCATCGCAAAATTGAGGTGGTGAACTTTGGGAGCAACTGTAGACATGGGGTATGCTGTAAGGGACTGACTAGTTTCTGCTTTTATGTTTATCTTAGTTTAGTTTTTAGTGCTTGTTATCATTGGTGGATTTGTTTATTGGTTTGGTTACTCTCTGCTTTATTACTTTTTAATATTTTTATTTTAATAATTTTTTATTATTTTATTTTAATAACTTTTTAATTTTTTATTTTATTTAATTTCTTTAATTTTTTCTCCCTTTTCTTCTGAGCTGTGTGGCTGACAGGGTATTGGTGCTCCAACTGGGTGTCAGGCCTGAGCCTCTGAGGTGAGAGAGCCAAGTTCAGAATATTGGACAACCACAGAACTCCCAGCCCCATGTGATATCAATTGGCAAGACCTCTACCAGAGACCTCCGTCTCAACTCTAAGACCCAGCTACAGTCAACGACCAGCAAGCTCCAGTGTTGAACACCGCATGCCAAACAACTGGCAAGACAGGAACAGAACCCCACTCGTTAGCAGAGCAGCTGCCTAAAATCATAATAAGGTCACAGGCACGCCAAAGCACATCACTGGATGTGGTCCTGCCCATCAGAAAGACAAGATCCAGCCTCATCCACCAGAACACAGGCATCAGTCCCCTCCACCAGGAAGCCTATACAACCCACTGAAACAACCTTACCAACTGGGGGCAGACACTGCAACCTGCAGCCTGTGAAAAGGAGACCCCAAACCTGCAAACCTGCAGCCTGTGAAAAGGAGACCCCAAACACAGTAAATTAAGCAAAATGAGGAGACAGAGAAATGTGCAGGTTAAAGGATAAAGATAAAGGAGCAGGTTAAAAACCCACCAGACCAAACAAATGAAGGGGAAATAGACAGTCTACCTGAAGAAGAACAGAATAATGATAGTAAAGATAATCCAAAATCTTGGAAATAATATGGAGAAAATATAAGAAACATTTAAAAAGGACCTAGAAGAACTAAAGAGCAAACAAACAATGATGAACAACACAATAAATGAAATTAAAAACTCTCTAGAAGGAATCAATAGCAGAGTAACTGAGGCAGAAGAACAGAAAAGTGACCTGGAAGATAAAATAGTGGAAATAACTACCGCAGAGCAGAATAAAGAGAAAAGAATGAAAAGAACTGAGGACAGTATCAGAGACCTCTGGAACAACATGAAATGCACCAGCATTTGAATTATAGGGGTCCCAGAAGAAGAGAAAAAGAAAGAGACTGAGAAAATATTTGAACAGATTATAGTTGAAAACTTCCCTAATATGGAAAAGGAAGTAGTCAATCAAGTGCAGGAAGCACAAAGAATCCCATACAGGATAAATCAATAGAGAAACATGACAAGACACATATTAATCAAACTATCAAAAATTAAATACAAAGAAAAAAATATTAAAAGCAGCAAGGGAAAAGAAACAAAGAACACACAAGGGAATCCCCATCAACTTAACAGCTGATCTTTCAGCAGAAACTCTGTAAGCCAGAAGGGTGTGGCAGGACATATTTAACGTAATGAAAGGGAAAAAACTATAGCAAAGATTACTCTACCCAGCAAGGATCTCATTCAGATATGACAGAGAAATTAACACCTTTACAGACAAGCAAAATCTAAGAGAATTCAGCACCACAAAACCAGCTTTAAAACAAATGCTAAAGGAACTTCTCTAGGCAGGAAACACAAGAGAAGGAAAAGACCTACACAAACAAAGCCAAAACAACTAAGAAAATGGTCATAGGAACATACATATCGATAACTACCTTAAATGTAAATGGATTAAATGCTCCAACCAGAAAACACAGACTGGCTGAATGGATACAAAAACAAGACCTGTATATATGCTGTCTATAAGAGACCACTTCAGACCTAGGGACACATACATACTGAAAGTGAGGGGATGGAAAAAGATATTCCATGCAAATGGAAATCAAAAGAAAGCTGGAGTAGCAATTCTCATATCAGACAATATAGACTTTAAAATAAAGACCATTACAAGAAACAAAGAAGGACACTACATAATGATCAAGGGATCAATCCAAGAAGAAGATATAACAATTGTAAATATTTATGCACCCAACATAGGAGCACCTCAATACACAAGGCAAACGCCAACAGCCATAAAAGGGGAAATCAACAGTAACACAATCATAGTAGGGGACTTTAACACCCCACTTTCACCATGGACAGATCATCCAAAATGAAAATAAAGAATGAAACAAAAGCTTTAAATGACACATTAAACAAGATGGACTTAATTGATAGTTACAGGATATTCCATCCAAAACAACAGAATACACTTTCTTCTCAAGTGCTCATGGAACATTCTCCAGGATAGATCATATCTTGGGTCACAAATCAAGCCTTGGCAAATTTAAGAAAATTGAAATTGTAACAAGTATCTTTTCCGACCATAACGCTATGAGAGTAGATATCAACTACACGAAAAAAATGTAAAAAATGCACACATGGAAGCTAAACCATATGCTACTAAATAACCAAGAAATCACTAAAGAAATCAAAAAGGAAATCAAAAAATACCTATAAACAAATGACAATGGAAGACGATGACCCAAAACCTATGGGATGCAGCAGAAGCAGTTTTAAGAGGGAAGTTTATAGCAATACAATCCTACCTCAAGAAACAAGAGACATCTCAAGTAAACAACCTAACCTTACACCTACAGCAATTATAGAAAGAAGAAAAAAAAAACCAAAGTTAGCAGAAGGAAAGAAATATTAAAAATCAGATCAGAAATAAATGAAAAAGAAGTGAAGGAAACGATCGCAAAGATAATAAAACAAATACCTGGTTCTTTGAGAAGATAAATTGATAAACCATTAACCAGAATCAACAAGAAAAAGAGGGAGAAGACGCAAATCAACAGAATTAGAAATGAAACAGGAGAATTAACTGACAATGCAGAAATACAAAGGATCATGGGAGATTACTACAAGCAACCATATGCCAATAAAAGCGACAACCCGGAATAAATGGACAAATTCTTTAAAAAGCACAACCTACCAAGACTGAACCAGGAAGAAATAGAAAATATGAACAGACAAATCACAAGCACTTAAATTGAAACTGTGATTAAAAACTTCCAACAAACAAAAACCCAGGACCAGATGGCTTCACCAGTGAATTCTATCAAACATTTAGAGAAGGGCAAACACCTATCCTTCTCAAACTCTTCCTAAATATAGCAGAGGGAGGAATACCCCAAAACTCATTCTATGAGGCCATCATCACCCTGATACCAAAACCAGACAAAGATGTCACAAAAAAAGAAAACTACAGGGCAATATCACTGATGAACATAGATACAAAATTCCTCAACAAAATACTAGCAAACAGAATTCAACAGCACATTAAAAGGATCATACACCATGATCAAGAGAGGTTTATCCCAGGAATGCAAGGATTCTTCAATATACGCAAATCAATCAATGTGATAAACTATATTAAAAAATTGAAGGAGGAAAATCTTATGATCATCTCAATAGATGCAGAAAAAGCTTTTGACAAAATTCAACACCAATTTATGATAAAAACCCTCCATAAAGTAGGCATAGAAGGAACTTACCTCAACATAATAAAGGCTATATATGGCAAACCCACAGCCAACATCGTTCTCAATGGTGAAAAACTGAAAGCATCTCCTCTAAGATCAGAAACAAGACAAGGTTGCCCACTGTCACCATTATTATTCAACATAGTTTTGGAAGTTTTAGCCACAGCAATCAAAGAAATAAAAGAAATAAAAGGAATCCAAATCAGAAAAGAATAAGTACTTTCAGTGAATAAGTGTTTGTAGATGACATGATACTATGCACAGAGAATCCTAAAGATGCTACCAGAAAACTACTAGAGTTAATCAATGAATTTGGTAAAGTAGTAGGATACAAAATTAATGCACAGAAATCCCTTGCATTCCTATACACTAATGATGAAAAATCTGAAAGAGAAACTAAGGAAACACTCCCATTTAACACTGCAACAAAAAGAATAAAATACCTGGTAATAAACCTACTTAAGGAGACAAAAGATCTGTACGCAGAAAACTATAAGACACTGATGAATGAAATTAAATATGATACAAACAGATGGAGAGATATACCATGTTCTTTGACTGGAAGAATCAACATTGTAAAAGTGCTGATACTACTCAAAGCAATCTACAGGTTCAATGCAATCTCTATCAAACTACCAATGGCATTTTTCACAGAACTAGAACAAAAAATTTTACAATTTGTATGGAAACACAAAAGACCCTGAATAGCCAAAGCAATCTTGAGAGAGAAAAACAGAGCTGGAGGAATCAGGATCCCTGACTTCAGACTATACTACAAACCTACAGTGATCAAGACAGTATGGTACTGGCAAATTTATACATATATATAGATTAGTGGAACAGGATAGAAAGCCCAGAGATAAACCCACGCACATATGGTCACCTTATCTTTGATAAAGGAGGCAAGAATATACAATGGAGAAAAGACAGCCTCTGCAATAAGTGGTGCTGGGAAAACTGGACAGCTACATGTAAAAGAATGAAATTAGAACACTCCCTAACACCATACACAAAAATAAACTCAAAATGGATTAAACACCTAAACATAAGACCAGACACTATAAAACTCTTAGAGGAAAACATAGGCAGAACACTCTATGACATAAATCACTGCAAGATCCTCTTTGACCCACCTCCTAGAGAAATGGAAATAAAAACAAAAGTAACAAATGGGACCTAATGAAACATAAAAGCTTTTACACAGCAAAGGAAACCATAAATAAGACTAGAAGACAACCCTCAGAGTGGGAGAAAATATTCAAAAACAAAGCAACTGACAAAGGATTAATCTCAAAAATATACAAGCAGCTCAATATCATAAAAACAAAAAACCCAATCCAAAAATAGGCAGAAGACCTAAACAGACATTTCTCCAAAGAAGATATACAGGTTGCCAACAAACACATGAAAGAATGCTCAACATCATTAATCATTAGAGAAATGCAAATCAAAACTACAATGAGGTACCACCTCACACCAGTCAGAATGGCTATCATCAAAAAATCTACAAACAGTAAATGCTGGAGAGGTTGTAGAGAAAAGGGAACCCTCTTGCACTGTAGTTGGAATGTAAATTGATACTGCCACTATGGAAAACAGTATGGAAGTTCCTTAAAAAACTGAAAATAGTACTACCATATGACCCAGCAATCCCACTACTGGGCATATACGTTGAGAAAACTGTAATTCAAAATGAGTCATGTACCACAATGTTCATTGCAGCACTATTTACAATAGCCAGGACATGGAAGCACCCTAAGTGACCATCGACAGATGAATGGATAAAGAAGATGTGGAATATTATTCAGCCATCAGAAGAAACGAAATTGAGTTATTTGTAGTGAGGTGGATGGACCTAGAGTCAGTCATAAAGAGTGAAGTAAGTCAGAAAGAGAAAAACAAATACTGTATGCTAATACATATGTATGGAACCTTAAAAATGTTCTGAAGAACCTAGGGGCAAGACAGGAATAAAGATGCAGACGTAGAGAATGGACTTGAGGATGCAGGGAGAGGGAAGGGTAAGCTGGGACGAAGTGAGAGAGTAGCATTCACATATATACACTACCAAATGTAAAATAGATAGCTAGTAGGAAGCAGCCGCGTAGCACAGAGAGATCAGCTTGGGGCTTTGTGACCACTTAGAGGGGTGGGATAGGGAGTGTGTGAGGGAGGCACAAGAGGGAGGGAATGTGGGGATATATGTATATGTATAGCTGATTCACTTTGTTATACAGCAGAAACTAACAGAATATTATAAAGCAATTATACTCCAATAAAGATGTTAAAAAAATACCTAGGAAATAATAAAAAGAAAATCTCAAGGGCAGTGGCAAGCTCTCCATCACCCCACATGCATTTTTTAAATTAAACTTTTAAATGTGTTGGTTGGGTGGAGGTTGGACCACAGCATCTTCTGTGGTGTTTGTCTGGAGTAGAATAATTATTATGGAAAAAAAAATTTGTATTGGTAAGCTGCCTCTCTTCTGGTCCTTTGGATGGAGAGCAGGCTTTGGTTGGGGATTTGTTTTTTCAGCACCTGTTGACATTTCTGGGTTGCCAGTTTTTTCAGCTCCAAGTTTGGGATAGATCAGACAGAAAGGGAACCCATGCAATTAACCATCACATTATTCCTTGGGTTGTGAGATCCATCACCTATCTGCACCTGTATCTCTACACCTTTCCAAGTCTTCTTATGTTAGTTTTCTATTTAATGTTCAGAATTCTTAGTTGAACTTAGCAAGGGAAGTAGGGATAAGTACTACTTCATCTTCCCAAAGCAAAAGTCTCCCCTGTGTGCACTTTCTCATACCCTTTATCACTCTAAATTGTGATTATTTACTTTGTATATTTCCCATATTAGATACTTATTACCGTAATAATCATTGTGAGACAAACGAGCTCAAAATTCAGTGATCAAAAACTACATACCTGGGGCTTCCCTGGTGGCGCAGTGGTTGAGAATCTTCCTGCTAATGCAGAGGACACGGGTTCGAGCCCTGGTCTGGGAAGATCCCACATGCCGCGGAGCAACTGGGCCCATGAGCCACAACTACTGAGCCTGCGCGTCTGGAGCCTGTGCTCCGCAACGAGAGGCCGCGATAGTGCGAGGCCCGCGCATCGCGATGAAGAGTGGCCCCCGCTTGCCACAATTAGAAAAAGCCCTCCCACAGAAACGAAGACCCAACACCGCAAAAATAAATATATAAATAAATTAATTTTTCAAAAAAACCTACATACATTTATTTGCTCATGAGTCTATGAATTGGTGATTTAGAAGGGACAGTTCTTCTGTGCTCAGGTGGGCCCTTCACATGGCTGATAGTTGACAAGTTGTCAACTAGGATCACTTGGATCTGTTCCATGTGTTTTTCATATCCCTCTCAGAGGCTTACCCTGATATATTCTCACAGTTCAAGTGGAAGCAAAAGGGTGTAAATCCTTTTTCAAGCCTCAATTATCTCACCTCTGCTAAAATGCCATTGGCCAAAGCAAGTCACATGGCCAAACTCAGAATCAAGATGCACAGAAATAAGCTATTTTTTCAGTCAGAAAAACTCAAAATTTCAAGGCAAAGGATACCTATACAGATAACATGAAGAATTGGGGCAATTTATACAATCAGTCTACCACTCTCCCACCACAGGGTAAGCTCCTTAAGAGCAAAGAGATATTCCCTATATCTCGAGCACCTAAGGTGCTAAAAGACTCAGAACAAGTGCTCAATAAATGTTAGGGTGAATAAATGAATAACTAACTAATAAATGACCAATGGCATTTAAATTTACTTGCCATCTAGTTGAAGATGGGAAGGCAAACATTCCAAGTCTCTAGAGTTTATCTGTAAGCTTGGGTTGTTGGTATCTAGAGGGATGCTAGTAATGTACTCTCCATCAGGGCATTTTCCAATTAGGAGATCCTGGCAACTTTCTTTTCAGGAATCTTAACTATTCACTGTAACCTACCTTGCAGCCAATTCACTAGCTAAAAGATCTTATTGTACCAACAGTGAGCATTGGAGACTGTCCAGAAATTTCAAAGCAGGCACTATTCCTCTCAAACTAACAAGATCTACCTCATTTTATGTCAATCTGTTTGCTTACTGGGGAATGGAATGAAATCTTGCTGCATTCACTAAGACTTGTCTATTTTGGATTACAGATGGCCCTTAGCTCCTGACCCAGCTGTTTCTCCAAGTATCCAGCACTTTCTTCTCCCAATCTGGTCTCTTCCACATTGGTCACAGCATGAAGAGCATTACTATCTTATGACTCTCATACTTCCGGTAGAATCCACTTTTCAAAGTTCAGCATAAG